>NC_134408.1:55589330-56288080 GCF_038048845.1 Mixophyes fleayi
AAATTCAAGAAGGTTATTAAAGTTGACGCACTGCTTACTCCTAAATGATAGTCAAACAAAATATGATGGTGGAATGTCTCAAAATAACATAAAATATAATTTATATTTTATTATTGGCAACTAAAAAAACATTAAAGGTCAGCGAAATATAACAAACAAGTGTATAGGTGAGTAAATGACAAAATGTGTGTTTTAAAAAACCTGGATGCACCTAATAGTTTCTATTAATTGTTGAAATAATATCATACAATCCAAACTAATAAAGGGACAAACTGAATTATTTCAAATTGGATTGAAGTAACTCCCTCCGTATTCTGTGGGTAGTTACATTCCTTTTAAATCATTGGTATAAACCCCATTAGTAGTTTTGCTATGAAGCCACCATGATCCACATCTTGGATCATGTTTAAATTAATACTTCACAAATTCCATAATTATATACCAGAATTGTAAATTTAGAAATTCTGCATTTTCTCTGTGTCACCTGTGTTTTCTTATTCTACCTACAGTGTTGCTAATGCTTGATAAAGTTGTTACAATAAAGTATCGTTATTATAACCATTCTCCATTATACCACTGCTATAGTAATGTTCCACTTAACTAGGTTGTTAAGATCGGATTGATCTGAGCCTAACATTACTATTGTTTAAATATAAGTAGAATATTGTGGATCACCCTGATCTCGCTAACGGTTATTTTAAAGAGCCTCTAAGGAGATGTCCACAGTGATTATATATCCAAATCATTGCCGAACTAACGGTATTCCTAACTTGCGCTAACAATCTTTCCAGTTTAGCAAGGGCCATAGGGTGATTATTACTATGATGATCTTTTAATTTTAAACGGACATAATTAGGTGCATCCAGTGAAACCTGGTTTCACTGGATGCACCTAATTATGTCTATTATGACTATTAGGTGCATCCAGTTATTTTAAAACACACATTTTGTCACTTATTAACCTATACACTTGTTTGTTATATTCCGCTGACTTTTAACCTATAATTGTTTTTAGTTGCCAATAATAAAAGTTATATTTTATGTTATTTTGAGACTTTCCACCATCATATTTTGTTTGAATATCATTTAGGAGTACGCAGTGCATCAACTTTAATAACCTTTTTTCCTTCAACCATTATTATCTATGGGTTTATGATGCACCCCTTGATTCAGGGAAAGTGATGGAATAATCCATTGTATCTTTATATAATAAGGGTGATCTTACTACATACATTTAGTGCAACCTTTCCCTCTTTCCCCTCTTTTTTCCTTTTAATTCTTAAAATAAGTTTAGCCAGACAGCTCATCTGAAACGAGAGTCTACCATTGTGGCATGAAAATAAGATGTTCTCAAAAGATCCTTTAAAACTAGAGAGTATGCAGTATCTTAGTAAGACAAATATTTCAAAATGTCATCCTGTTCAAGTGTGACACTAACAATATTTTCCCAAAACTCAAATCAGAAATGGAACATAGAATACCATACTATGTCAATAAAAACTGAGGCAGTCCACTTGCTCAGTAGCAATTTATATTGAAATCACAAACAGTCACTCACTGCACTGCAGACCCAATGCTAAAAACCAGGCCATGCAGTGATTACCTTGTGAACACTGTGGGCCTGACTTTAAGTTAGGAGCAAAGCAAAGAAAAGGAGCAAATTTGCACCTTGGCAAAACCATGTTGCATTAGACAGGGAGGTAAATTTAAAATGAAAGGACAGATTTATAGTTGGGGTAGGGCATGTCCTAGATCAACTATAATTTCAGTGTGAAAATAAACCTATCAATTATTTGTGTGCTACATGAAAAAACAGCCAGTATTTTCCTTTGTACCCCTTGCATTATAACATGGTTTGTCCTGGTGCAAATTTGCCCCTTTTCTTTGCTTTGTTCCTTTCTAGTACACTCAAAATCTGGCCATGTGATTCTAGTTCTGTTCTGAAGGTCCAGCTCAAATTAAAGAATGGTGTTTCTTAAAGTTATTAGGGAACCAGGAACCCCAACATGATGTCACTATTTACACTTTTGGGAAAGGATAACTGGATATCATGTAGTTATGGAAACAATATTTGCAGTACGATGCGGATACATTTATAAAAATAAAATGTATTTATAATATATATTTCCAAGATTATTTTTTCAGTTTTTGTTATTATTATTCAGAGTTTTATTGTAGCCTAAAGAGGATAAATACCACATTTTTAAAGCTACTAGAAGAAAGTGTATTTGCTGAAGGTGACCTTCACCTTTTGAAAGTGGGTGGTTTGTTATGATTAATATTTTCAATTTTCACAAAAGAACAAAGAAAAGGGTCGTTTTATTCTCCAAATACAAAGCTTATTTTTAAAACGTTAATTTAGAAAACACCCCTGTGCTTGACACTGACATATTAGAGCTTGGGAGGTTATGATTGTTCAATGGAAATTCTGTAGTATTTTAAAGCTGTACAGCAAAGTAAGGTTTCCTGACTGACTGGTATTTCAGTAGAAGCAAATTCCAGGAAAAGTATTTTCCTAGCATCCGTACTTTGTTTGCTTTGATATTGGATGAATAACTTAATAAGCTAAATATTATACATTTTAATATCTACCTACATTTTTGTTTGCTAGTTATACTATAAAATGCATAGTGTAACTTACTCAACTAAAATATTTGAACCACTCTCCAGTAATAGTCAGGAGCAGCACCATATTAACGTTGTGAGCACAAGACCCATGTATAGTCATTAATTGGCCAGTGCTTGCATTATGAAATTGCACACATTTATTGTGGTCAAAACGGGTGGTATGTCTTAGATGTATCATTTTGGAAGAACGGGAGCATGGCCTGTTTTTCTGGGTGGCATATCAGGAACTACACTGCATCTGTGCATTCTGAGCCTGATTTATGTTCGGACGTAAGTACCTTTGCATACCATATCTTGCGTGAACTAGCTCAGAAACAAATGTTATGCCAAAGAACGCAACTGTATGCGATTAATGTCCATACACGAATAGTGGATTAATGTAGACAATGTACATTAAGGGTGTGCCTAAGGCATTCAACACAGATGTAGCCAATTCAAGTCTTGGGATTCTCTAAAGTAAGTATTCTTTAGCCGTATGATTTACAACAGCTACAGGGCAGGTGTACATGACGAGTGATAATTATGACTGTCACAGCATCATATTTGTATTAAACACTATATGTATGCATGCCACTTGATAGCAAAGAACATGTGTATGCAAGTTTGAGAGACTATAAAAAACGTATTGTATTTACAGCACGTATTAGGAAAATCCTGATTTATGGATTTAATGGCAAAAAAAAATATTTTTTTATTAATGATTAAAGTATTATGAGTTGTTAATTTATTTTATTGAATAATTTTTTGCATGTCTTCTGATGGGGCTTTATATTGCACGTATGTATGCGTGTGTCTGTGTATCTGTGCTCTGTCTGTTAATATATGACATTTAAGTAACATTTAGGCAGATCTTACACCCAGATTCAAATAGAAAAGTATCCTGAGATCTGCTTGGATTTGAATATGGTCAGAACTATGCTCAAGTAACGTGCTTTATTTTTAAATGCAAGTTGAGAGCAGGTTGCATCCAAACATGAATCAAGCCCTTTATGTGCTTTATGATCAAATAATGCTCTGAAGTTCCAGGGCTTGTGCAGCCAAGGGATAGTACCTAGGGAACTGAAACTGTACATATGGGCTGATTATGTGGTTGGGAGATGGATATATCAACTGGGAGCAAGACCTAGATAGAGGGTTTCCTCTGGTTACCAGTTGAAACAAAGAAATCTAATCAATTTGGAGTGTTAAGGCTACAGTTGGTGAATCAAAGTAATGGTAGCAAAAATATAATAGAGGACATAATTATGGGTACACGCTAAATTAAGCTTGCAATAAATATTTGAAGGTTGACAACTTAAACAAAATATATTTTTTTAAGAATTCTTTTGATTTTTTGAACTGCTAGAATGCCTGCTGAATCTATTTCTACTAGTCTACTACTCATTTGCATATTTTGCCTCTAAATTTTAGGCTTGTCCACACAAACTCTTTTTTGAGCTACGTTCTGAACAGAAAACAACTCAAGAAAACTGCAGGGCAAAGAACATGGCATAAAAATCTGTTGATACCATGCTGCAAATAGACAACGACACTTTTTGGAGGTAACTGCACGAAAAACATGCTGCCACCATTTTCTTCCTGTAACTTCCAAGCCACATATTTCCATCTCAGACAGGACAGGCTGCATGGTATGGCATAGAGAGCAATAAATCTGAATTTGTTAAAATATACTACAAAATTAAATA
The DNA here is from genome assembly GCF_038048845.1 of Mixophyes fleayi. Classification (NCBI taxonomy): domain Eukaryota; kingdom Metazoa; phylum Chordata; class Amphibia; order Anura; family Limnodynastidae; genus Mixophyes; species Mixophyes fleayi. The sequence goes on from NC_134408.1 coordinate 55,593,643, forward strand.
TTGAAAGCTGAAAAATATCTAAAATAGCATTAATTGTATTTAACATTTTGTAATGTACCACTCTTACTTCATACATTGCAATATATGGAGAGTTGTTTTGACTAAACCATTTGACTGATAGCAATAACAATCCTCTCTGATTATCATCTCTGTGACTGCCTGCCTGCATCCAGGGGTAGCCTTACAGCTCTAGCACAGTCTTGTGGGTTGGCAGGGCCCATTATGGCTGGTATTTGAGATGTGCAGTAGTTACATACAGCAGTACATAACCTGATTTTAAGTTCTGAACAAGCATTGTACATAATAGCCTGGATTGTCCTGTGCTGTATAGAGGTACTGGAGGAAACATGTCAACTAGTAGAGCAGAGTGAGTGAGAAAAGCATGGTGAGAATAGGAGTTGTGTATCTGTCTTTGTCTGAATGTACAAGTGTGTATCAACATCTGATTGTGTATTTTACTGAGTGATTGTATTCATATGTCTGTATCCCGTGGTGAAGGTGAGGGTGCCATATCACCACTTCTCATGCTGCCTTTATTAAAAACTATCAAATTCCATTCACTTCTATTCCCTTTACAATTTTCATACCGTCACTTCCAAATTTCCATACCACCACTTCTAAATGTCAACTCTAAATATTGTCTGTATCTTATTGTGTGACATAAATTATTTATATGTGTTACTCTTTTCTATCACTTTGCATATACTGACTCTTTAAAAAAACAAAACACATAAGCTACCCTTCATACCCATTTTTCTATCTACCTAATATTGTTAAGGCAGGGACCCTTTATTATACTATGTTGTAATATATCAGCCTTCCTAAATTCATCTGTATTTATGTGAGCTCCGTACACTTAGGGGTACAGTTACTAAACTGCAGGTTTGAAAAAAGGAGAGATGTTGCCTATAGCAGCCAATCAGATTCTAGTTATCATTTATTTAGTACCTTCTACAAAATACATCTAGAATCTGATTGGTTGCTATAGGCAACATCTCCAATTTCTCAAACCCGCAGTTCAGTAAATATACCCCTTAATATAAGATTGATTGTGTAAAACACTCCATACAGGTGTGGCACTCTATGAACAAACATCCCCCTGCATACACTAACAACAGTGACACCAGGGGTTAAATGTATCAAGCTGAGAGTTTTCCGGCGGCTTTGAAAAACCAATCAGATTATAACTATCATTTATTTAGTACATTCAACAAAATGAAAGCTAGAATCTGATTGGTTGCTATAGGCAACATCTCCACTTTTCAAACCTGCCGGAAAACTCTCAGCTTTATACATTTACCCCCAGCAGTACTTACAAAAATACTGTCCAGCTTACTGATGAGACTTATCATCATAAAACAACATTTTCATTTTATTTATGTTGCTAATGTCCAATTAAATAAATTGCAGACATAAACTATGTCCAATGTTGCATCAAAAATATTTTGTTGACTGTTTCTGTTTTCTGAGTTTTATTAGTTCCCACTATTACCAAACCTTTAAGTTTTCCAAAAATCAGTTTACAACATGTTTTATACAGACATACTGTATCAATGTGCATGTTTTAATTATATCATAACCTCCAGATTATTGCACCCATGGATTCCCAATTTTTTAAAACGCTTCAGATAAAAAAAAATGTCCATCCATAAATCAGAAAACCCAGCTTCATTTATCCTTGTCACATTTGACTAGCCATGTGAACTCTACTAGAACCAAAAGAACAGGTAAGACTGTCAAAATGATGATAGCAATAATGCCAAAAAGGCCACAGTGTTTTGCTGGGTAAAAAAGACAGATTAATCAATGTACCCTACAAAAATAAGGAAAGGATCCAAGTGTTTACGGATTGTTATCATTTGATACATGTTTCATGTTTTCCAGTGACAACAAGCTTGAATGTGAACAGGATGAGAAGAAAATACATTTTTTTTTGTTGAGAGATAAACTCCCAGACACTGTGGCAATACAATTTTGAGTACTTTTCATGTTGTGGCTAATCCTCTTTGCTGCTAAATTTAAAAAAGGTTTGCAGTGACAGAAGGCAGTATGATAGATATGCTGTTGAATAAGGAAGCACAAGCAGATCAAAAATATGGGAAAGCAAGCAAATAGTGATAATCCTTTTATGTGGTTCCTATCTGTTTTCTATGACTGTATAATCAGTAGTTCAACAACTGTATAATTTAGTAACATCTGTCTTAATTTCTATTCCAAAACCTACACAAATTAGGTTGATACCACAGGCTATATGTCAGATTAAAAAGCACAAATAATAAAAAAATATGACACGCAGTGATGGGATGCTTAAACATCATGGAATACAGACGCACCATCATTTCCTACAGATATTTGTAAAAACAGAAAATAATCAAACTTTTAACACAATGGTATAGTTAACGGGGAACTAATCAGGGAGTAAACAATAGGTACAATATATTTAATTTCTGTATATCAGAACTATAACTGCTGTGCAGGAGATACGTTATATGCTTCTCACGAGATGCTAATATGTACTTCTATATCAATCCATTGCACATAAGAAGGGGGCAATAAACCCACCAAAACATTTCTGTGAAGGCGAGGAACAGGAAGCTGAACAATGTGCAGTTTCTATACAGCACTTAACTAGTAGTACAATGGTTTAAGTATATAAAAAATAAATTTCATTATGGTATACTTGTTTTGGTGGAGAACCCCTTTGATTTATTGGCTTACATACATGTGCATTGCTAAATACATTGTATTAGATGTGTCTGTGTATCTGTGGTGTGGTGTATCTTATTACTTTTTTATTTGTTTTCTTCAGTTTAGTCTTTTTATCATTTGAGCACAGTTGTCTTTTTTTGCCATTGGATAAGACACACCTCTGTTTTTATCTCTGCACTATATATGATTGCCTCTAGAGACCATTTATGCATTTTATCCAAAGTCAACAAAAAGAAACAACTCCTTCTGGATGATGTAATCCCATTGGTTAAGGGAAGAAAAGTGAGCCTGAAATATAAAACATCCAAAAACTCCAAAGTTGTAACAACAATGGTAGCAGCTGCTATGGGGGCCAGGAATTTAGGGGGCCCATCAGAACCCTCTCCTATGGGCTCCACATAGCTATCATCTGTAATGCTTCAGGACGCTATTCCCCTTTATAGTGCCTGTGGTCAGCAGAGTGCTTAATGAGCCATCACCACAATAGATTTGAAGCCCCAGGTCTGCGTTCTAGGGTACCAAAATAAAATTCTGCTTAGCAAGGAGAGGAACTCTGATCAGGATGTGAAGTACCAAGCAGTAAGCAGTGAAGGACGAAGAGGCAGCCTACAATTTGGTAAGATGAGCGAATGGTAGGATGGTTGTCCTTACAAAGTTCTAGTTATGCCCCTGAAAAGCTATATTAGTAGCAATTTATGGCAGAGCAAACTTTTTGACTTCCTCTAGCTGATTAAATGTTACAGTTGTATATCTTATTCTGTCAAAATTTTCTTTGCTCTCAACAGATAAAATAAAGGACTTTCATAGAATCTCTGTTAATTGATTTATTGTTTTAAAATCTATGAACATGTTAAGTTTCAACATAATCTCCTTTTCATTTCCATTTTAGTTCAATTTCAAGCTTGTGAAAGTATTTACATTCAAATGTCTTGAAATATATATTTTAATTAGCAAAATTTACATTTTTGAAACTGTCGAAACAATAGGGGCTGCAGAGGTGCAGTGAAGCCCGCAGATGAGGGAGGGACCGCAATGCCCGTTAGCTGCCCCATCTAAGGCCTTGATCCTCCCTGAGGCCCCTGGTCTGTTTCACAAAGAGCAGAGAGGAATCCTGTTCTGAACAGCACATGTGCACTTAGAGCAGATGGGTGCACATGAGGAAAGAACAGCATCACCGGGCCCCTACCCAAATATTGCTATGGGGCCCAGCAATGCACTATTCCTCCCCAGTACTGTGGTGCTTCATGAAAATTCTATCCAACCAAAATGAGATGTGCTAATTAACAAAATTTTTGCACTTTATTTAGCATTTTTTGATAGCAGACCTATAAGTAATCTAATAACATGTAAGCATGTTAGAGAATATTGTATACCTGAAATTACCCTTTGGCTATATTTAAATATAAATACACAATTTAACCTAAGCATCAGATACATACTGTTATTGTCTATTTGTATTTCTTTCCCACATGTGAAGAATCAATAGTCAACTTCTTTAAAGAAAATCCGTATTAATGGATTTAATCTAAAATACAGCAGTGCAGTATATTTTAACTGACAGATAACCCTGCTCAATATTTCAGTAGCAATAAAACATTTTAAATGCTATTTAGATTATTTGATTGAAGATGCAAGTTAACTAAAAAAGATTTATTACAGTGTTATATGGATAAAACTAAGGCTTATAATATAACAAATAAAGGAAGAATAAAATAACAGGATCCAACTGTTAAACTATCCTTTTTAGAATACATAGTCACATATAATATCTTAGGATGCTAAACAAAATATTTGTGAGAAAGTACTGCAGGCTTTCATACATTGCATGTATAGTATAATACTGATAGAACAGTAATATTAGATTGATTTAAATGTGTAAAAAGAAAAAAACAATTCATCCTAGTGTTTGTCATACAAAAGAAAAGTGCATTAACTGAAAAAGAAAATGTTAAAGGACCATGAAAATAAAAATACAAAGAAGCATTCTGTGATTGACAAATATGTATGTGAAGGTCCACATACCATGATAGATTTTAAAATATAATGTTTTTCCTCGCTAAAAACAGTGCAAGCTGTGGATTTTTTAATATCCTACTTTCATTGTAGATTTGGATGCCCTTTAACTCTCTACCTGGATTTAGATGATGGGATTGCATTGTGCACAAATTATATTCCCATAGAAATGATTTGCAGACATAGAGTTGCCTTAAAAAGATGGAGATGGTCAGGGAATAAGGTTTTCCAAATGCTAGTTGCATTTTCTAAGTATGAGATCCTCTGCAAACTAGACAACTAACATATATATATATCTACTATATAAATGCCTAGTGGCGTGTGTGGAAAAATAACCAAGCTGCAGCACCACCTGCTGGGCAGAGTTATACACTGACCTATATATTTCTTGAAGGAGAAGTGACAGTTGGGAGTGGTTGGTGGTTGCCGGGGGTGACAGTGGGGAGTTTTTAACACCTTAAGTAGCTTGATGAAGGATGTGGCGATGAAGATGAAGGATGAGGTGATGGAGAAAAATGATGAGGTGGTGACATGTTGACAAAAGCACGTTAAAAAAGGGCGCTTGCGTCGGGAAGTAACGCTCTTCCCCTGAGGAGGCCTGGGCTAGGCCCAAATGCATGACAAGAACCTTTTTAACACCTTAAGTAGCTTGATTTGACTAGAATGCATGAGTATCATGCACGGGTTAACTTGTATATATATATATATATATATATATATAGATTCACAATAGGATAGTTGGAATAGGACGATGTAGTAATATAAACATATTAGTAAACTAATAAGGTGTAAATGTGTTTTTTATTGACAGCACATTTTCTAAATAATTGTAATTTAGTTGCTTCTTCCTCCTCCTCCATTTTCTCCTCTAGGACTTAAAATGCCTTAAGGACATATTAATGTACCAGAAGTGTATGTAAGTCAATAGGCTAATATACCCTGCAAGAAAAAAAAAAGTGTAACTCTTGACCAATGTAACCGGTCTACCAACAACACTCCAATCAATTCCTGACAGGACATTAGGTGATGTATATAGTTTAATTTTAATATATATAGATATATATATATATATATATATATATATATATATATATATATATATATATATATGTATATATATATTGTGTGCTTAAAAGACAATGGAATGCTTTTGAAATATTTATCTCGCGAGTACTAATTTCCTGCTATACTAATACAAATTTATGCATACTTACAACTGCACTAATATCCAGTAAAAGATTTTTATAAAGGTGCCCCCCCCCCCACACACATGCAGCCATTTTTACCAGGCTCTCCGGTTCCTCGTACAGCCCTGGTCTAAAACCATAGAAGGGGTCTGAAATGCATTATGCGGGAGGACCTATCACAAATTGCAATCAAGAGATTGTGGCTTGTCATTGGTCCTCCTTTTCAAACCCCCCCCCCCCCCCCCTCCCACCAACATTTAAAATTTGGCTAACTTAATTGATTTGCCAGTAATACACGCAGTCTTTTTCAAAAGTTCCGGCTAGAGGGAAGGAATTCTCAATAAAACATTTTATATATGTAGAAGCGCATCTCTAAATGCTTTTTAAACTTGCAGTACATGCAAGGAAAGCAGAAGTTCCTGTTCATGTATGTAACATTAATTTTGTTCTATATATAAAATATATTTTTAACATAAATGGTGCATTAAATAAAGTATATACAACTGGGTATAGAACAGCAAACACAAACTTTACAGTTGAAATAAATCTTATATAACTTCTTTCTCAACATCATTACAGCAAAATATTTTTGCTTTGAAGCAGTATACAGCTTTTCAGATGATAGCACAATACAGAAGGTTGCAATGACTTTTTACTTTGAAGCAGTATTTCTAAAATATTTTCTCCACACCAATGTAACATTCATGATCTTAAATAATACATGCTGAACTTTCACAAGAACAAAGTATCTCTAAGTCCTGATAATTTATTAAAGCACCATGAAGTGCAAACTTTTCTTAGGATTTACAAATTGTCAAATATTATAGCACAGAAATACAACAAAAGTACTACAAATAAATATCCCAACCAACTGAGCATTAATAAAAGTTTGTTGTTTGACATAGTTCTATTGCACCTGGATCAATGTGATGATCAAGATGTTATGTGAGCATGTAAATGCCTTTCTACAGTACTTATCCCATGAGACGCACATGTTCAAATAAAGTATAATATTTTGAATTTTTCAAGTCCTTGAGTTGTGGAATGAGAAGTCAGTGCGAGACTCCCAGTATGTGTGTCTAGGGTGGGGGGGGCAGGGTACCTGGATCTTCCCTGGAGGACCAGCCATGGGAATTAGTTGGGACAGAAAGGAACCCATAAGAGCTGGAATGTAGGGTGTCAAAAGTGTCTACATGAAACATAAATATATTGCTGTTGGACCCCACACAATCACACCTGCTGGGCTGTGCACACAGCACACAACTTTGATGGTTCAGAGTGGTCACTCACCATATGGTGCTTACGCAGCACCAGCTTCTGCTAAATCTACTTGCACAACCTGGGGAGGTCAGTGCAGTCACATCCCTTAGGCAGGAGGCCCCATACTGGCTTCTGCAGAGACTATGTGTTCAGCTTAGTGGGGGGCATAAGAAGCAACTTCCCTGATGCCCGGGAATCCTCAAAGCGTCCCTGTGTGTGTCTTGTAATTATTTATTTTTTGCTTTTTTTTTAGGACAACTAAATCCATATTTGAAGGATGAAAAATGGACTGTGAAGTCTTTGCAACACTTCTCACTGCAGCTGTTAAAAGTGATCATTTCTTTCCCATCCACATAAATAGAAAAAGCCCCATCCCACAGCTTTTTGACAGTAGGGAAAAAGCTGAAGATACAACAGAAGAAGCTTAAGTGCAAAGCACTGCATACTATTTATGTCTTGTGTGACTTCACTGCCAATATGTGAATCTACCAGTCTTAAAACAAAGGAGCTAAAAACCTACTAACATTAGATTTAGTTTCAATATGTGCACTAAACCATAGGAGTAGCAAGCCATAAATAATCCATAAACACTTGGATGTCTTTCTTATGTTTGTAGGGTAAAATGATTCATTTGTCCTTTTTTTAAAAAAAAACTTTTCATGCTATGTATTATTGGAACTCAGACACTTGATTTCATTGTCTTGACTTGCATTCCACTAATTACTTATTGGTTGTTGTGGTTTAGTGCAAATGTTGTACCTAAGTCTGATGAAAATCAGCCCTAAAGACAAACTGCTCTACATTTTTTATGACCATGTGTTCATGTACAGAACTATACACTGCAAACCAGCTCATGTCGAGGAGTATGTTTAATGATGTGCATGTAATTTTCCAAAGTTTGATGCATATTCTTTTAAAAAATAATTGCACATAGACATTTATGAGTTATTTTATGTTTATTTTTTATTTCTCACACAATGTCATGTATTCATTAAATGTTTGAAACAATTTACTTAAGACACATGTAAGGAATATCCTTTCTCAAATAACATTAAAATTCACGAATTAAACAGAAACAAAATAAACATCTCATAAATATTTACTGTAATCAATTACTCTATGGTCTTTGGGGAATCTACAATACAGTATTACAACAATACAAATGCTTTTAAACACTCTAATGCTGGCCACAAACACTGTGGCATCACAGCTGATATTAGGCAATTAGCCTGATATCACTGTGTGTGTGTGGCCCCAAAGCAAATTTCATGGCTGAAAATTATCCTATCAAAATCAGAAGACTTATTATCAGACATGTTAGAAAGTGCAGTTCTAAGGTGACCTCTACTGGCCTGTATGTGAAATCCTATTACAATCACACTAACAGACCTAAGTGATTCTGGAAGTGTGTTGTTCAATAGATTACATATCAGGATCACTGTGTCTAGCTTAAATGATTTTACCTCCCTCTACATTATGTTTCAGCTTAGCTTATGTTTTATTATATGCTAATTGTAACACATACAACATGTTTTATTATAAACGACAGGTAAATTAGGACTGATAAACACCATGATTTAAATAGATAACCACTGATAGTGATTTAAACTCACATCTCGACCGCCTACAATCGGACTTCCACCCTCTACACTCCTCTGAGACTGCACTTACTAAAGTGACCAATTATCTACACACGGCTAAGTGTAAGCCTCCTCCTACTTATTGCCCTTGATCTCCCTGATGCTTGTGATACAGTTGACCACCCTTAATTCCCTCTGTCTTCACAGCACTGTACTACTGACACATCCTATTCTTCACTGCCACTATCTGTTGGGCTTCCTCAAGACTCTGTTCTTGGCTCTCTGCATTTTTCTGTTTATACTTGCTCTATCGGTGAACATACTCCACTACTACACTACTACATCTATTCTGATGACCTACTAATCTACCTCTGCTTCCCTGACTTCCCTTATCCCATGTTATAATCTGCCACTCTGCAATCTCCACCTGGATGTCTCAACAATACATAAAGCTCAATATGTCCAAAGCAAAGCTCATTATCTTCCCCCTTCTATTGTTAGTACCCTTCCTCTAGTTGATAATATCACTATCTTCCCTGTTCCCCAAGCCAGCTGTCTTGGTGTCATCATTGGCTAAGCCTTCAGCTTCACTACACACATCCAGTCTCTTGTGCTGTCTTGTCGCTTCCAGCTTCAAAACTTTGCCAGAGTAGACACCTTCCTCACTCAGGATGTTACGAAAACCCTTATCCATACACCTGCCTTCACCACTGCAAACTCCAACTATCTGACTTTCCCCTCTAAAATCCATCCTAAATGCCATGGCAACATAGAATTTGCTCTCTCGCCTTTCTATATCTGCTGTTTCACTCTGAAAATCTCTGCACTAGCTTCCTTGCACTTCCTCAAAATCTTCCAAAATGCAATTCAAGTTTCTTACACTCTCTGATCTGGTCACAAGATACACTCTCCTTCACCCTCTTATATCTGCCTTTGACCTACATCTCTCTTCCTTTCTTCTAACCGCCTCTAACTTCTGCCTCCAAGACTTCTCCTGTGCTGCTTCCCACTTATGGAAATCGCTAACCTGTCTAACCAGATTATCCTCCAGCCTTCAGTCTTTCAAGCACTCCAGATTTCATCTCTTCACCGTAGCCTATCTTTCCTTCACCTGATACTAATCTCCCTTCATGTTCTACCAGCTCTAATCCCATATCAACTCTATGTCCCACTAACTCTTATTGTCTCAGCATTCCCCTCTCCCTCTAGACTGTAAGCTCTCTCCTTGCCTCAAGTCTGCACCTCCTTCATCAACCTAGTCTGTCCCTCTACAGCGCTGCAGAGTTTTGTAGTACCTTACAAATAAACAATTATGTCTATGATAAATATGATGATAACAATGATGATCCTAGCATGAGATTATCACAAATTTAATATGCATACATTATACATGCTTATGCGCATGTTATTGGTAATAGAACAAATACATATATTATTGGCAATAGAATGCACAAAAGGCTTGACACAAACTATGTAGAAAAGTTTCACACAAGAGTAGTGAGGGCAGAAAACAGTAACAGTAACTTGTAATAAGAGCTGTAATGTGTATTAATAATTTGTGATAGTTTATTTGTTTAATTAAATTAAATTAAACTGTGCATTCTTGTCATGGTGAGATTACTCTCATACAAATGTGCATTACTGAAGTTAGTACATATTCTAGTTATTTACCTAGGCATACTACATACATTTTATATTTGTAGCATATCTACAAGTATAAAAGTTATTTACAGTTACATACAGTACTTCTCACAGCTATTCTTCTTGAATACATCTTACAATTTAATTTAGGAGGTAGGGTATTAATATTCAGAGTTCAATGTTAGTTGATTTTCCAGTTGCATTTCCTACACCTCTCTACATTATTAAGTTATGGGATAGATGCCATCACAAGAGGTAGACAAGCTGACCGTCGGAAAGACAGTGATGAAATTCCTATTCCTATTGATAGCTGTGGAGCATAAATGGCATTCTATAGAAAAATAAAAATCAGAGAGACGGGATGTTTGGGGTGGGTGACTTGCTTGCTCTGAGATGAAAATTAGAGTTATTAAATTAAAGAGGTCCCAGTGTAGAAATACTATTTAAGCAGTCCACCTCCAAGAACTTCAGAGTAGACCAGTCCATAGGAGGTTTGGGAGAGACTAATGAATATGAAAACAGAGCTATGGGTACCTTAGCTACCCTATAAAATATGCAGAAGTAAAATAACAAATTTGGCAGAGGTAGACAGCCTCGGACAGCATGTATAAGCAATTAAAATGACATTTTATGATAATAAATACAAAAAATGAATCTCCCAATCTTTTTCATTCATTGTAAAAAAAACTGTACATAGAATTTTCACTTTTCATAAGAAAAAAACATGAATATGACATTACTTAAAATGGTATTGTTTGTGGTGGTTTCATGCATTTCAAACGAAATTTATGAAGCTATAATAATATATAATCTGCAAAAATATATAGTTCCAAATCACTAGACCTTATAGTCCTCAAAGAAATCATGCACAAGTGACTGAGAAACATGCAATTCTCAATATTATTGATGTAAAATAAAGCCAAAATCTAAAGGGAAGCAAAACTTATTTGAGTGTAGTTGAGAACACACGACAATAAATACTATTTTTTTTTTCTGCTAAATGTGTGTATAGTAGCTGTCTATTAAAAGACCTGGCTAGCATTCCATCTATAGTGCTCAGGACATGGAAATATATTACTCATCCTCACATTTTTTTTTTTCTTATTTTAATGGAAGCTTCTGCAGTTTTAACTCAATGCATTAAGTAAAACTGAAGCTGAAAATAAAGTATCACAGTCAGCAAAATGGTCTAATGTTTGTAACAGAGCAGAGCCCACAGGCTACTGATACCGTTTGTGAAACCAAGATTGATAGCTTGATTCTAACCGAGCATTCTAAAGTGATTAACTGCAGTTTGTGTAAAAAGGATATTGAGACCTGGATGGATGCATCAAGAAGTATCAATGGTTGTTACCTGAAGAGGAGTTACAAGAAATTTCATCTGCTGCAACGAAGACGAATTGATTTCTGTAAAAGAAGATAAAATTCACAATACTGCTTGCTGACTAGAAAATGTAGTAGCTGCCAATTGAGTTGATATGTATAGATGGGACATTGGGAAGGAATTTAATTTTAATGAATGGGAAAGGAACACATGTTGACAGATTTTAGATCTACAGAATTCATAAGTGTCGTCATGAAGAATGGTTACAGGGTATTATAAAGTTAAATATGAATGATGGACAGTTCTAGCACAGAGTGTTTCAAGGCTACAGATTGTACAAACTAAGAAATATGTTTTGTAAGTGTAACCCAAAGTCTGTGTTTCTGGTTGTGATTTATAGAAGTTGTTATATTATATGGCTTATGTGAACTCCACAGGCGAGTGGAGGTGGGTATGGGAAGTTGCAAATACCCAGAAGCCCCCCCCCTTCCCCACCCATAGACCAAATGTATTGTTTAAAATATGAAGTAAGCTTCCAATTATAGCCCTCTATAAGCATTAATGATGACTCATTTTGCAGAATAGTGTAATTTGTGCAATTTCCCAATGCAGTACACATCTATAATGTTTGTTATAAATATTGTGTGTGGTATTTTTAGAGCGTGCATATATAAATAGATAGATAGATAGATAGATAGATAGATAGATAGATAGATAGATAGATAGATAGATAGATAAATAGATGATGTTAACAGGAGATTCTAGCTTTGACTTTCACCAAAATGTTCCTTAGATCTATAGATCTATCTATAAGCCTTACAGAACATAATGTTTAAGGGCTAGCAAAGGATTGCACTATGTTCTAAGGGCTTGAGTTATTATTATGTAAATCTAATGTAGATCTAGTCCAGCAGTAAGCAACAGCTGTACAATTTTCCAAATGTGCAATTGAATTCTATAGTTCTACTCTTATTGTATTGCATTGATGTAACTTATGCATGTTAATATGTTAGCTATAATTAGAATGGTTGATTGAATTGATGGATTGTGTATCAAATATAGATAGAGCAATTGTCTTTGAGATGTGTCATGCAGGGCTAGTGCAGCACTCCAAATATACTCAGTTGTACCACACTCAGATGCAATACACCATGCATACCTGTATATACTGCATTATGCTGTTTGCCTGAAATGAATTGCCCCACCTGCAATCCATAGTAATTACTGTAGTGCTTGTCGTATATGGTTTCATTATGCTGCTTTTTAAATAGGAGTCACTCCTGTTGCTTTCAAAGATATACAGTAGTTCATTTATCTAATATTACTGCAAAACTCTAAAAGTTGAAAACATTAAAACCTCAAATCTACCTAAACTAACAAATAAAATAGTAAATAGCATTTTAGATGCATCTCATCCTGAGCTTTCATTCTTACAAATTCATTAATAATTAATCTACTGATCCGTGTGGCTGTGCTTTCCTGTATGCCATAGAGTCTAAATTGTAAGTCACAACTTTATGGATTGTCGTTATCATGTCAAGATTGTAAGTGGTGCTGTACATACATGTAAAACCAGCAATTATTTATTCTGGAGGATACTGACCCAAGAATATAAGAACCTTTAAATGCGTTGGACACTTTTAATTTACTCTTGATGCATGTACAGAATCAAAACTTATTTACAATCATGATAACAAACAGGCAAGTTGTAACCAGGGGCGGGCTGGCAAATTTCAGCCCGGGTGGCGCACAGGAGGCCGAATCAATGACACGCGATGCGGCCGCGTCATCAATGACGTGGCCGCATCGAGTGTCATGTAATGCTGCCGCCTGTAAACCGCTGGGGGGGGGGGGGGGGGGGGGGGGGGGGGTGGGGGCGGGCGTCCCAAACAGCGGTTAGACTGAGCGGCCCGGGGGGCACCTGGTCAAAATGCAGGTTTCACTGCATCTTTGTGTGGAAAAAAGTTAACACAATCAAGGTAGAGTACAAAGTTAAACATGACATATTTTCTGCACATTTTAATGCACAATTACTTCTTACTATTTATTTCTTTATTTTAACAATTTAAGAAAAAGCAAAATCCAGACACTGAAATGTTAATATTTTAAGTAACTTTTAAAACTTTGTTTTGCTTTAATTTATTTTAAAATGCTCACATATGTAAATGTGTAGGTGTACATATAATTGGAATGTAATTTGCCTTTGATAACCTTTTTTGTTATATTTATTGTTTTATTGAGGCTCTTCTCGATTTAAGTATCTTGTTATTTTTACTTAGTTTGGTTAAGTGGGCTGATTTATCAAGTTAGTTAGATGTTCTACATATTTTCAAGTTTCTATGTATATCAGTAATAGAATTAGTCACACATGCCCATATGCCAGGTTCATCTGCATAACGAAAATTCTGCATGTGAACAGAGAACAGGAATTTTACATGACATTACATTCTCTTTCTATATAAATGAATAAATATAGACACAGCATAACATGTATTAAAATGTTTTGCTTTATTTAATTTAATAAAAATTCCTAAATGAATGTCTAAATATTCTTATTAAAATGGAAATATGCTAATAAAGTTAGATAAAGTAACATATCTTTAGATTTATAGCTTTATTTCTATATCTACATGTTCATGTCTATACAAACATATACTATGAATGGCCAGTTTATTATGTACAACTGTGATCAACTGCTCAGCAACACCATGTCATAAAATGAACTAATTAAAGCTTGCAGGCAGGTACCAATAGACTGTGTGTGTATGTGCAGATGTGTGTAAAATCTAGGAGGATAATGGTTAAGACAAGATTTAAGGGACTTTGAACAGAGTATGGTAGAAGACACCAGACTCACTTGCATTAGACTATTAGCACCAGTAAGAATGTTGGAGGTTTCTTTCATGATAGTGTCATGTGGGTGTTTAACCTAAATAACATCCAGGCAATGATGGATGTTGATATGATTTATGTAGAGTAACAGACTAGCTACAGTCCAATAAGGGCAATGAAAGAGGCATATCAGAACATACACCTCATTGTACTCTTCCATGGATTTGCAGTTGATGATCCAAACAAGTTTTACTTCTGTCAGTGAATACAAGGGGTGCAGAATGCAGTCAGCCATTGACCACAATCACTAGATAATCGATAAACTTTGGTTCTGCTACTTTATGCTACCATGTCATGGCATTAGTTTATCCCTCCACTAAAAGACTTTGAGACTTTTTAGCAAGATAACACCCCATTACACTGCTTTCACTAACATGGCTTAAACTCCATATTTGTTAATATTACATATCACCCCTCTGGATGAATTCCAAGAGTGGAGGGGGGGGGTGGATGGAATGACACAATGACATCATTTTACCGTGGGGATGGGGCCAAATCATGTGATTCGCTGTGAATCACATCATAGAGGCCTAGTGTCCAGCCTACATCACGATGAAGTGGGAAGGATGCGGTAGTATCCCATCCATTCAGGGAAAGTGGGCAAGTATGCTTACTCCATTGCTTTCCAAATCACCAGAGCTTATTCTAGTTGTAAATCTGCGGCGAAAAGATCTACCACAAACTAATCTGAAATATATGTGGGGCACATTGAAGTCGACATACACCAACATCCCTCTGCTGCACTGTCACCTTGTTGAGTCCTTGTTGGACAGCAGCAATAAATTGGTCCCTGGCGGTGAGCTATTTGCAAGTGTTTTTATAGTACAAATTATTTTTGCTTTTTGCATAGACTTATTACTTTAATACTGTCCGCTAAGCTGCCCACTTACTGTATTCACAATGTAAAATCTTCCTTTGCTTATATTTTCTTGGTGTTCTTACACAGTTGCTTAAAACACTGTTAAGCAAGCAGGTACAAACTCATCTTTTACTGCTAAAATAATCCATTTGACCATTAACAAACGTTTTCTATTTTTCAACAGTCAGATGTGTGCCAGGAAAGTTTACTGGTAAATTTTTCAGAGGTTTAAGCTGTTCAATTCATGCAGAGCTAGCTATTAAGTGGCAGCAAATCTTGCACAGTGGACAATGAAATTGATTTGCCTCTTCTATTATTCATTCATCTCAAAATATCTGGGGCTGTAAGTGTTTTGTTACGCTTACTCATCACAATCATGTTTTGTTCTTCATGGAGAGTTGTAGTTTAAGGTGATCGCATTTTTTACGGTATTTGCGCTATGCTGTTTTTCTGTTTAACTACAATCTATGAAAACTTTTTTAAGCAAATAAAATCAATATGTACTGTATAGAAAACACAAAAGTTGTCACACGTGTAATACACCATATTACATAAGACAGTGGTTCTCAACCTTATGTTCCATTTTATAACAGCAAATACTTATCAAATGCTCGTAATGTTCACCATATTATCTCAATACATGGAGCCCTGGTTGAGAAATTCTGACATAAGTAACAGGAATATCTTAAATTTTGCAACAGCAACATAACAAAACTGAGGTGACTAAAGTCAAGAACATTTTTACATTTAAACTTTTCTTTGTCTTAGTGTATTTTTGTCTATAACATTTTGCATAGCCCAATAGCAACATGTGTGTTGGTGCTTTTTTGTATGAAGTTAACCTACAGTTTCCCTGCAGAGAAGGAAATGTGATTTGACAATTAAACATGCCACCCAATCAGCTCTTCATTTTGCTTTACTTTGTGCAAAAAGCTAGCAGCCAAGCATACATCAAGAGCTTGCAAAAGCAAACAAAGCAATTCTCTGAATGTCTTTTCATCCATTAAATGGAAACAAGGCATGCTCAGTTGCAGTGACAAACATGCAAACATATCAATAAAAATGTTGTCATGTGCTTAGTCCAGAACAATCATTGGTACTCCAGATACTTGGGAGGAATAACATTTGTCATCCACAGGGTAGCAGGGAAAGGGAATTTTATAGGGATGAAAATTATTAAAAGGGATTAACCATTAAAATGTACATAGAGTACAAGCTCAATTGTTATCTCGTGTGTATTGATTTATACACTCATTTTTTCTTAAGAATTTCAAGGTGTTCCTTTAGTTAATCCAGCTCACATTGCCACATACAGCATTCCCTAATTATAAAACACAAATGCATCTGTTCAGAGAAATGTTAAATTAAATTAAATTGCTAAAATACAGTTAAAGTTTAGACATTTTGTAACAATACATAACACAAGGATTCAAACTGAGAAATCCGTTATGAATGCAATACAGAAAGAGAAAGACAGGTCCGGAGATATCCCACAATGTTGTGAAATGTCACAAAAGTTACCCTGATTTTCAAGCTATGTTCTTTTACTTTAATCCTAAAAGAATACAAATTAATAAATAAATAAAGGATTAAACCTCCTTCACGATATAAGTCTAAAGTGCATAGACTATGAACACACAGTACAAATTCTATTAACACACGTGATTGAAAAGTATAAATTAGTCCTGATTTGGCCATGCTTCAATTTCCAAAAAATTAGGTGAAATTTTTATTGTTTTGTGTCCTATGCAAAATTATGGAGAGTAACTATAACTATAATTAAGAAAATCAGTTAGAATACTGACAAGCACACTTTTTATTTTGGAGCATATCTGAAACACTTCTCATACATTCCTAATGTGCCTATCCATTCACTCCAGAGTCATTTATGTTCAAAAACACATGTGGGTTTTTTAACATGTCAGGTACAGGTTCCTGGATGTGGCATCAGGGGCAAACATACCTATGGCACTTGTAAAAGGAAAAAAAATAACTTTAGCCTAGATAGACCCTTATAGAGACATCCCAGTGGCTTAAACTATCACTCACAGTTATGACTGAGGACATGGATTGACTGCAGACCCATCTCTAACAATCAGATGTGTTTATTTGTTTACTTATTTTACAACACAATTATATAGCACACTCATATACCATATGTTTGTTTTTGTTTTGTTTTTAATGTCATTGATCTAGACTCTTTTAGCAGTGTGCTACAATACAAAAATGAGCCTTTTCAAAACTCTGGTACTGTTCTGTCTAATGTGGGTGATGTGGGTGTGGTTTTACACAGCCAACAAAATATAGGGTTAATATTTTTTTCAATGAACTATAATGAGACACAACACAGCCTTTTCTGACAATCAATGCAGTCAAATTTATGCAGTTCTATACAATAGGGAGAACATGCTAATGACAGATATACATTGCAAAGATCATTCCAGTGGTCTTATTATAAAACAAATATTTCTAATATCCAATTGATATTACAGATTGGAATCTATTGAAGTGTTTGTGTTTGAAGCATTGTAGTGACTGATATAGCACAGAAAGGATTTTAGTTAATAGTATACAATAAAAAGAGCAATTTAGTGATCCATATACAATACAGATTAGTTGTTGAAGTTAGATTGTATACGGTTTTATGCCATACAGCCATATATTCTACTGTTTCCATTATAAGTCTATCAAACACCATTCTCTTATACTTTCCATACTGCCACTTCTAATTTTCCACTTCGACCAGTGATGCAGATAACATTCTAGTACCAATATAGAAAATACATACAGCATTCTAATGACCATAACACAAAACACAGTGCACATCAGTGATAACTATACTGTGTACAATATCTGGTGGCTTTAAGATGCAAAATCCCACATTTCTGTTAGGTTTATAATGCAGACCCAATAAATCTCTGGTGGTGATGCACTGTAGACCCCAGCTCTCTGTTTACAGCACAATGCAGACCAAAATAGTTTACTTACTTCTTCTGTTGTCCAGCGTCCTCACTCAGTAAACTGGACAGGTTGCTCTGTGCTGGAAAGCTATCATATCAAGTTGAGATATGGTCTCTACACGCTGTTTGATAAATGGCCAGTGCTGTCCACCAATCATAGTAAGGGAGCTATCTACAGGATTTTGGAAGCCATTACATGCAGTAGTTGGCTCAGTCCAATACATCATGTATTGGACTAGTTCTGACTGACAATGACACAACAGCCCACTGACACCCACTCTTTATCAGTTCTTCATGGAAGCTCAAATATCAATAGAACCACTCTTTGGTATCTGTGTATTAGACAGGGCTGTGGTTGCGGATAGGGCTGATGGATGAATAATATTTATGTCTCCTTTACTCGTAATATGTACACATTGTTAGCATATCTTACTATGCCTGAATTGCTATAGCATCACTTTACTAGGTAAAATTTGAACACCCAGCATGTTTCCAGTATATTATGTGTGTTTTTTCGTATTTATATAGGCTATGTACTTTTTATATTTTGCATACACTCAAATTAACTTTGACTTCTTGAGTGCATCCATCAGTTGTAGTAGCTTCTTTTTCTCTTTGTAAACCACTTATAATTGCAAAACCCTTTACTTTTAGTAACTGGCATACCTTTATAGTGAATAGCATATTAATATTTTAAGTTTTCATAACTAAATAGATGCCTTGTTGTCCTTACTACCTGTTTGAACCACTTATAATTTGTACAATAATGTAGACACTGCATTTACACTGCAGCAATTTGGAATGATATATCTTGTTACAGAACTGGAATATTACAAAAGTTTCATATGACCAAATGTCCTTACAATTATAATCGCTGTATTATTATAGATCATGTTAGACAAAGGACACTATATTTAGTTCATGACTATACTGGGATTTTTAAACAAAAAAAAATGACAACTTTATTTTTTCAACTGACAATGTAAAGAGTAAACTATCTCTGAGTAGAATATCTGTAAGGGATTTTTTAGGTACATGGTTATATATATATATATATATATATAGGAGCAAATGTTGAAGCACAGTTGTTGCCACATGCCACCAGCAAAAATGTCTGAAGTGAAAATCTACTCTTGTCATATAAACTAACTGACTATCCTATGCAGATTTGTTAAAAATCAACATGATTTTATTCTATTACACTTATAACAAATAGTGAACAACAAACCACACAGCTTGCAGTGACTGACTAAAGTGCAGCAGAGATGCAGACCACAAATCATAGCACGTTCCTTCAGATTCACTGTAATATAATGGGTAATTGCCCTATGTTTGGATCCACCAATCTATAATTAGCATTTTTGTTACTAAGATGACTACAATGCAATTACTCAGACATGCAAAGATTTAGGCTTCTGTGGACTGTAGTAAAACAGAAACAGTATAGTTCTGAATCTGTAGTAAGCTAATAATGCTCTTAATTAAATATAGTATTAAAGGAATCTTTAATGCAAAAGTCATATGAAATAAGCATGCCACTGGCCAATGTTTTTAACTCTATGTGCTGGATTTGAACATTGCAACTCTAAGAGAATTAAGTAATGCTCTGAATAAACACAAGTTGTTATCCATGAACTTATCCAACATTATTACTCCACTCCCAAAACGCATGCTGGAGTAGGTGGTTGGAAAGGTTCCTTATGGTCCCAATATTTGCAGTTGTTCCAAGCCATTTCTAGTTATTTCCTGTAACTGTAAGTCTATAGACAGAAAAAAAAATTATATATTTATATATATTTATATTTAGAGTAATATAAAGCAAAGCCCAATGTAGCTAGCTCATGGGAATGCAATTTCAAGTTTATGGTGATAAACTACAGATTAAAGTGGCGTTGTTTAAAAGGAATATGGAGTTTATTTTAAAGGCAATTTAACTACATTATGTCTACTCCATTTTATAGGATACCCTCAAAGTACCAGAATCAGTATATACATATTGGGGGGGTCATAAAGAAATGGTCGCATTTGCGTTCAAAATGCACATGTACAATGCATGCTGCAATCAATGCGCACTGTCAAAATAGTGTGAGAATGCATTCGCATGAAGATACAACAGACTTCATCATCAACTTAGCTTGGGAAGCCGCTCTGAATGGTTATTACCGATAGGCTCCTGGCCTGTCATTCT
This sequence comes from Mixophyes fleayi, assembly GCF_038048845.1. Lineage (NCBI taxonomy): Eukaryota > Metazoa > Chordata > Amphibia > Anura > Limnodynastidae > Mixophyes > Mixophyes fleayi. The sequence continues at coordinate 55,614,256 of NC_134408.1, forward strand.
CACTACGGCTCCACAAGGAGCAGGTTCTCGGTACCTAACAGGGGTTTTTTTTGTATTTTTTAACCTTTGGATTACTAGAGGAAAAAAAGAAGATGGAAAAAAAGAAGAAAAAAGAACATTCCTTAGGATTTAGCACTATAATAAAAAAAAAAGGAACTGTGGGGTGTTTGTTTAAATTAAAGGACTTTTACTACCATGTTGGTGGATTTTTTTAAAGTATTTTACTATGTTGTATTATAGGTCTCAGTGGGACCTGGATGCCAGAACATGCTGGCACTTATAGATCTTCAAGCATCAGCATATCCAAGCAGATTATGGCTGTCAGGCTTGTTGGGACCAGTAGTGCCACTTATTAAGATACAATTTTTGTACTTTAAACATTCATCGTCCCAATACTCACAGAGCTGGAATTTCCTGTTTTAACCTAGCACCCAGAAGAGAAACACCTCTTCTAATTCAATTTTAATTATGATAACACGCCCTTACTGTACCCAGCCTTCCCACACTCTTTCCACCTCTCCAGGCGTAAGCATATGCAAGTCAAGGATACTCAAAAACTAGATACACACGTATGCGTATACATTTCCCTCTCAAACAGAGGCTTTGTGATCTTTATAATATAATAATACATTTTAGACAATAATTTACCCATCAATTCTGTGCATGAAACAATAAACTGTAACAGTCTCTGTTATAATAAATATATATATATATATATATATATATATATATATATATATATATTAGTTGAAGTGGAAATTTAGAATTGACGGTATGGAAAATGTAAGCAAATGGAATTTGAATATAAGTCACCCCTGAGTTCCATGTCTTGTAAGGACTCATTATGGTCATGGAATTCCTATAATATCTTTATAGTCTAGAGTACAGGGTAAAGTATCCCCTATATAATGCCTAGCATTTCATATGTATGTGTTTAACCATTAAATCATGTGATGCACCAGATGACTATTCCCATAATCAACAGCCCAAGTGAAATACCTACCAACTGTCTCTCTATTGTTCCTTAATCCCTTTGTTCTTCCCTTTCAAATTGCACCCCTTTAAAATCTGATATGTAGATGATAAAGTGTTCCGTTGACTATTTAAATCGTCATTTTCGTAACTAAATTTATAAAACAGTTGCATCTACCCTGTATTTGATATGTGTAAAATTCAGTGTTTGCCTAACCAGCACTGATATCTACATTTTGTTTATATATTACTGCAGGATTAATTTACATATACGCATGCAACTAAAATATTAATTAAAGGATGCTGTAATACACACATGCCTTCAACAACACAATACAATACAAATCTAAATGCAATGATGTTGTGACAGTGTCTGGTAGAAAAACATAATTCACTTTCATAATAAATCTTGTCTACTTTAATTTATGCCCATGGGCATTTAAGAAATTCATAAAACAAATCTTAATGTTTATATGTGTTTCTTGTGTGTGTTTTATACAAGTTTCAATTTAAGACTATTAGTCATATTACACACACAGTCTATCTTTGTACTTATGACACAAGAAAACATTTTAAATAAAGTTTTATTTCTTGTACTGTATATTTAGATATGTTTGTGTGCTATGAAATAGCATGTAGTTAATGGAGAGTACTGTACAATAAGCTCCTCGTGTATTTATAAAGTGCTGAGAAAGAGACAATCACTACACACTGACATTTCCTAGGTTTACCAAGTGTACATGACAAGTCCTGCTCAACCCCCAGATGTCAGCATTGCTATGCAATCAGAACAGCATTGCAATGCAGTGAAAAAAAAAAAAATAAGAATAGATTATACCAAAGGGTTTTCCTGCTCTGACCCATGAATCTAGGGAAAATTCTTCATCTCAAGATTTAAAATGGGAATTATCAGATGGATGAGTTTTACCTTTGAAAGAAATGTGCATGAGGCCATCCCAAATGAGTTAAAAAACCCTGAAGCAGTAAGTCATATAAATCCTACATCGGTATTTTTGCTCACATCGGCAAAATAGCACCCAGGGTGCACATTACTGTGCATCTCATGCAGTTAATGTCCAACAGAGATGTTAATAGCTGGGAGTTAGAAACACAGAGAAAGAAGTTGAAACCTTTAGGTTTTCAATTGAATGGAATGACTTTTCAAATTGAATTAACTCCTTCCTTGCAGACTGCCCTAAATACTATTGTGAGAACTACTAGTAGGAAAAGAGAGAAAGGAAATATTGCGTTTGTAGCGTTAGATCCATTTATTTCTAAGTAAAACAATGCAACAGTCATTTCTATGTCCATTTTATACAATGCCAATCTCCATTTAAAAAAAAATACTCATCCATTCCAGAAGTACAAGATGTCTATGTTGTATTTTTTCAATGCAAGCTCTAAGCAGCTGATACGTTAAACATATTCTCTCATGCCATTCACTTTAATAAGCACAGCGGGATGGAAAAACCCATGAAGCTGCGCAAGTCATTAGAGGGAAACGCAAATGGCTGTCACAAGAACACAAAGTCCATTCAGGCCATAAAGTCTTGTCCCTTTAATGAGGTGGTGCATGTCATTTGTAAGAACAATGCAAGGAAATAAATCACTCAGCAGATATTCTGCAACCTGTTTATTTTTAATCTCTCCTTGGTAACATATGCTCATTGAGTCTTATTTTATAGCTCCCAATATTTCTCATGATAGATGACATATTTCCCTTCAACAAAATAGATGTAGTAAAAGATTAACTTAAAGCATCGTTGTGAGCCAAGAACAAAATAACTTTCTTTTTATGCAACCTACGTGCCTTGATTTTAAATTGTTTATTTATTTATATATCGTAGAATTTCTTTTTCTCAATAATAATATCACTGCGTGGACACATGCAATGCATCGGCAACCATCTGCAGTCCGATCTATGTATATAAGGCATTTCAGAGTAAAACCTGCAATGACCACAAGCGCATGTATGAGCTACTTGCATATATTCCTAGTAATCAGTATTTACAGGTATACTTTTATCAATACCATCATATTGCAGGAAAAATGTAGTAAATGCAGTAACATTGTCTCATTAGGAATGGGCTCAGGTTTAAAAGTGAATTATGTCAGTAACTGAAAAAAACCCCCTATATATAGATGATATAAAGGCCTTACTGAAAACACAGAAGGTAGACAGAACGATAAAGTATTGTATTTAGTGAATCTTTTAAGAGGACACGCACAAGATAATAAAGTTAAGTCACTTGAAAGCCTCTTTAACAAGATATACGCAAATCATCATTTGCTTTGATCTGCACTTTTCAAAGCAGAATTAAATATTTTTATATTATATTGGGAAAGAGACTGAGACGGAATGTCTAATCTTTCCTTAAATTTCACAATAGCTCAGTTTAATAAAAAAATCAGTGAAAGTGTTCCCTTACAGCTGCCATATTTCTGTGAAAGTGTGACCCACATAACACCTCCCTAACTCAGATCAAACCGTAACTTGTTCCATTAGCACAAATATACACTAAAACATATCGTATTTTACCTCCTATGTTGTTTTAAAACAGTAAATTGCTTTTAATATATAATTTTCTTTTCTCTCAGCATATATAGTACAGTTTTTCCAAATAATGTTACAATATATAAAATATGCAGTATTTTCACCAGATTTCTGTTACATATAGTTTCAAAACATGTATTTTCTTTTTCTTGGCTTTACTAATTGTGGTTATATTTGTAAAATGCATTCAAGCAATATGGCTCAGTCCTTTGTTAGTAATAGAGCACTGTGGTGAATATTGATTTTATATAGATATATATATATATATATATATATGGAGATGGATATATATGTGCAGTGGTTACCATGGAGGCATGTTGTTTAATGATATTCATCTATGGTCTTAGGTCTTGACTGGAACTAAAAAGCTCCATTATTCATTGGGTGGCTCAAGATTGTATCTATCTATTAGTGTAACCAGTGTCATATTACAGTAGTGGGACGAGTTCAGAGTGTGCAAAGGCCGTGACCCAAATCTATTCATTAAAATCAGAGCTTGTAGGCTGAATAGTTCTCATTTCAACACGGATTTGAAAGCTCAGACTAGACCACTAATATTCCCAGGTACACCAGAACATTTAGAAAATGCCAGAGGTGCGGGTGTGTAGGCCTGGTCTTAGTGTATGAATTAACTTAATACATTTGAAATATACAAATAAGAAGTGAATTTAAAGTTGCAAATTTACTAAATTTGAGGTTGTTATATTTAAAGATTTATATAATAATATTAACAATAATGATAACAATAATAATAATTGAAGTCACCCCAGATTTCCATACCCTATAAAATGACTTGACCCAGAGCCAGATTAAGTGTGTGGGGGAGGGAGGGGGGGGCACTGGGGGGGGGCATGTGCCCTGGGCCACCCATTCTCAGGGGTCCCCCGGCACTAAATCCTGATGCCGGAGACAGCTATTAGTCTCATACATTTTTAAATGCATGAGGCTAACCTTTTTCTGCAGACTTATTGGAGTACAATGATACCAAGAGGGGGCTGCAATGAGACCACTAGGGGGGCTGCAATGAGACCTATAAGCAGAGCCGTAACTAGGCAGGTGCGGGCGGTGCCGTCGCCCAGGGCGCAAGCCCAAGGGGGCGCATTAGCCGCCCGCTACCTGCCTCTGTGCCCAGGCTCAATCACTGCACACAGCGCTCTTACATCCATCTGCCTCTGCATGCCTGCCGAGAAACAACCTTTTCCCGGCATCGGACGCTGTAGCTGTGGCCGAGCGGCTTCCTGCTTTGGCATTTGGAACGCAAGTTTGCATTCCAAATTCCGAACTTCCTGTCAGTGGAACGCACATGCATTCCATTGACAGGAAGTTTGGCATTTGGAACACTAACTTGTGTTCCATGTGCCAAATCAGGAAGCCTCTCGGCCGCAGCTACAGTGCCGATCACCGCTAACCTCCACTGCTAGAGTAGTTATTTCCACAAAATGGTTCATCCCAAAACTCAGTCATATCTAGTATAACTGTGTATACTGTAAATGTGATAACCTATACAGTGACTATGTACTATAAAGTACATGGTCATTGTAAACTTTAAACTAGGTAATGTGCAATGTCAGCAGTCGCATACAGCATAAATTATTTTTTTGCACACAAAATTAATTAAGTTTTTACACTACTGATATTTAATGAAAGAGCCAGCGGACTGCTGTGAGAACCTGAGCCCCATCCCTATTGATATTCATCATTGAATAGTAACCATTTAAGGTTCTTTTATACTTATTGTAAAAATGGTAGTAAGATGTGACTTGCGCTGTCTGTGGACAGTTTATGTTCAAAGTGGGTTTTCTGTTTACTGATATCAAAAACCATATTGTATATACCAATATTTAGAATTCTCTCCAATTTAAGCTCTCAGAGGCAGAGTCCTCCCTACATTATGTCTCATGTTCAACTTCTTGTTGCTGTCTATAGTACTGTTTTAACTATGTTTTATTGTCTCGTTATGTCGTGCATTATTTTACTGTATGCTCTCTGTATGACGCTGAAGACCCTTTGTGGCGCTTTATGAATAAAATACAATAATAATAATATTAGTTATATAATATGTGCCTAGCTACCACTGCAGACAGATCCCTATGAGGGGGCGCATTAGCCGCTCGCTACCTGCCTGTGCCCAGGCTCAATCACTGCACACAGCGATCTTACATCCATCTGCCTGCCAGCTTGAGCTTCCCCCAAGAGAAACAAACTATTCCCGGCATCGGAAGCAGTGGAACGCACTGACAGGAAGTTCGGTATTTGGAATGCAAATTTGCGTTCCAAATGCCACAGCAGGAAGCCGCTCGGCCGCAGCTACAGTGCCGATCACCGCTGATGACCACTGCTAGAGAAAAGTAATTTTTACAACAAACTGCTCTTATAAGCGCATAATTCTCAATTCTATTCCATTCCACTACCATTCTCACTCATCCCTTCCACCTACCTCCTCCATACCCAAACTCTTATTTCAGCCCACTTATACACCACTTCCACCCACCTCTACTCCCACTGATCTCACCAGCACCTTATTTTACTTAATCTCTCTCTATTTCTCAACTATAAGTTTAATATTAATTTCTATTTTATAATACACATATTTGCAAATTTATGATAAGCCAAATGCATCAGAAATATAGATAGAGTTATAGATCTCTCTCTCTCTCTATATATATAAATATATACATATATATATATATATATATATATATATATATATATATTCATGCATTCGGCTCATCATGCATTTGCAAATATGTGTAACAGAATTTTTTCAGTAAAGTGCTAGCCACACCCCCATATTAGGTTGGCCACACCCACTTGGCAAATGTCACTCCCACTTAGATGGGGGGCGCCGGTGTCCTGTCTCGCCCAGGGCACTAAAGTGTCTAGTTACGGCACTGCCTATAAGGGATGGCTGTATTGAGACCTACAAAGGGGGGGGGGCTGCAAGTAGACCAAGAGGGGGGTTAAAATGAGACTAGTAAGGGGTGCTGAAATGAGAATAATAACGCAGGCTGTAATGAAACCTATAAGGGGATCTGCAAGTGGACCTGTACGGAGGGCTGCAATGAGACCAAGAGGGGGGCTGCAATGAGACCTATAGGGGTTGGAGCTTCATGAGACCTATATGAGGCAGGGCTGCAATGAAATCTATAGGGGTGCTGCAATGAGACCTATGGGGGGCTGCAATTAGAGCATTAAAAACATAAAGCTGTAGAAATATGCACGTCATGTTTGCTGCAACTGTATGGAGAGAGATCTTTTGTAAAGCACTTTATGCATATATATTTTAATTTCTCTTCAGGAAATATTTTCAAAATTATATTTATCTATAAAATGATTGTAAAGAAACCCTCTGATCTTTCCTAATATCTAATGTCATTGATAATTAATAGTTAATTTCAAACTGTATTACAGGAGTGTGGTATCTCTGAGTTCTGGTAACACGGAGAGGAGGTAAATTGTGTGTTGTGTTAATAGTGTAACTGCCTTACACAAAAATTTGCTATTTATTTATATTGTGCTAACACCTGTGGAAAATAAAATGGAAATATAACTGAGAACCTCATTGGTGCATGCAGCTGTTGAAGTAATTGTGTGTCATGGTACCCTTTGGTTTGTAGTAAAGAATCCAGCTTCTTTTAACCAGGATATGCTCCTCTTTCTGTTTTCAGAACAATGTTTTAAATAAAGTACAGAACCTGTGACTTGTGGAGTAGAACTAGTTGGCTGTGGGTGGTTCATAGTTGTAGATGTTTTTTTGGAGTGACTATGGGACTAACTGATGTGATAGGATGGGATGGATGCTCATGTATTCATTCTCTGCACAGCTATATGGGCCTTAGATTTTGCTACAGATAGTGCAGCTTTGTGAAACCCTATAGACCAGTAGTTGGCAACATGATATTTTTCAGTGTCTTAACAAGGGGCCATTGGTCCTAAAAACAGGGCACACTCTTCCTTTACCTTTGTGAAAGGCAATAGTTCACATTGAGACCAGAACACCTGCATGAAGTGAACAGATCATTAAACAGTATAATAACCTATGAGTTGCTAATTAAACTGGTGAGAAGACCTCAGTGTCTGATCCTGGATTATCCTTTGACAACAAAATCACTAGGAAGAGGTGCAGAGCCCAGAGATTATAAATGTCCCATTTGAGGTCCACCTGTTGATCACCCTGCTTTAGAAACACACATTAATTCTATAAATATATTTAGATTCATGCTCACAAGATCTTGTTCTGCACAATAGGCCTCATTTACAGTTAAGAGCAAATGCAGCCAAAGGGTAATAATTTGTATCAGCTATATGGAGGAGGCTGCAATGTGAGATATATGGAGAGGACAGCAATGAGAGAGACATGGAGGAGCAAGCAATGAGAGAGACATGGAGGGGACAGCAATGAGAGAGATATGGAGGGGACAGCAATGAGAGAGACATGGAGGGGACAGCAATGAGAGAGACATGGAGGAGCAAGCAATGAGAGAGACATGGAGGGGACAGCAATGAGAGAGACATGGAGGGGACAGCAATGAGAGAGACATGGAGAGGACAGCAATAGGAGAGACAATGAGGAGCAAGCAATGAGAGAGACATGGAGGGGACAGCAATGAGAGAGACATGGAGGAGCAAGCAATGAGAGAGACATGGAGGGGACAGCAATGAGAGAGACATGGAGGGGACAGCAATGAGAGAGACATGGAGGGGACAGCAATGAGAGAGACATGGAGAGGACAGCAATAGGAGAGACAATGAGGAGCAAGCAATGAGAGAGACATGGAGGGGACAGCAATGAGAGAGACGTGGAGAGGACAGCAATGAGAGAGACATGGAGAGGACAGCAATGAGAGAGACATGGAGGGGACAGCAATGAGAGAGACATGGAGGGGACAGCAATGAGAGAGACATGGAGGGGGCAGCAAAGAGAGAGACATGGAGAGGACAGCAATTAGAGAGATATGGAGGGGACAGCAATGAGAGAGACATGGAGAGAACAGCAATGAGAGAGACATGGAGAAGCAAGCAATGAGAGAGACATAGAGGGGACAGTAATGAGAGAGACATGTAGGAGGCTGCAATGAGAGAGACATGGAGGGGACAGCAATGAAAGAGACATAAAGGAGACAGCAATGAGAGAGACATGTATGAGGCTGCAATGAGAGAGACATGGAGGGGACAGCAATAAGAGAGACATGGAGGGGACAGCAATGAGAGAAACATAGAGGGAACAGCAATGAGAGAGACATGGAGAAGCAAGCAATGAAAGAGACATAAAGGAGACAGCAATGAGAGAGACATGTATGAGGCTGCAATGAGAGAGACATGGAGGGGACAGCAATAAGAGAGACATGGAGGGGACAGCAATGAGAGAAACATAGAGGGAACAGCAATGAGAGAGACATGGAGGAGGCAGCAACGAGAGAGACATGTAGGAGGCTGCAGTGAGAGAGGCACAGAGGAGGCTGCAATGAGAGAGACATGGAGGGTAAAATGAGATAGAAATATTAGTGTAACAATAACAGGGATTTTCTCTCTTATGAATGATGATGCCATGCCCTTAATTTTAGACAATATCCCCCCCCCCCCTGTCTTTAGTACCCGGGACTCCTCGAAGCCATAATCCAGCTCTGACTTGACCTGTGGATTTGTGATTCAATATAGTAAAAAAATGAGCTGCTGCTTATATTACAATTCATAATTTACACAGGATATAATATGTAATAAATTAATTATAAACTATTTAGTAAATGGTGTGATGCAAAAATAATCCAAATATAAATAATCCAAACATAAATAATAGTAATGCATATATCAGATATAACATTTACATCTTGTCAGTAACTGCAAACATAATTGATTGATCTATCTAATTTGTGCATGAATTAAATAGGTTATATAACTTAAGCTATCAGATCACAATAGTAATTAGTGACACATATTAAAACATTGTAGAGGAAACTGTGAACTTTAAAGGCTATTAGTTTGCAATCAGTAGAGCCCTACAAGATGTTTTTTTACATGTATTGCTAATTCATTAGTGATATGGTATTCTTAACCCATGCAGGCCAAAAGTATGTGGACACCCCTTCTAATTAGTGTGTTTTGCCCTTTCAGCCATACTCTACAGGTTCATAAAATCAAGCAGATAGCCAAGCAACCTCCATAGTCAAACACACCAGTAGGATGGGTAGTACTGAAGATCTCAATGACTTTCAACATGCCACTGCCATAGGGTGCCACCTTTCCAACCAGTCAGTTAATCAAATTTCTGCCCTGATAGAGCCCTGGTCAAATGCTGTTATTGTCAAATGGAAACATCTAGTTGAAACAACAACTTACTTGCCCTCAGTTGCAACACTCACTAGTGAAATCCAAACTGCCTCTGGAAACAATGTCAGCACAATAGCTGTTCTTTGGGAGCTTCATGGATTGGGTTTCCATGGCCATGCAGCCTCATACAACCCTCAGATCATAATGTGCAATGCTAAACATCGACTGGAGTGGTGTAAAGAACATTTCCATCAGACTCTGGTGCAGTGGAAACACATTTCCTAAAGTAACGAATCATGCTTCACTATCTGATAGTCTGAGGGATGAATCTGGGTTTGGTGGATGCCAGGAGAACATTTCCTACCCGAATGCATACTGCCAACTGCAACATTTTGTGGAGGAGGAATAATGATCTGGGGTTGTTTTTCATGTGTTGGCCTGGGCTCCTTAAGTCCATTGAAGGGAAATCTTAATGCTACAGCATACAATGATATTCTAGAGAATTGTGTGCTTCCAACTTTATGGCAACAGTTTAGGAAAGTTTCTTTCCTGTTTAAGCATGACAATGCCCCCATGCACAAACTGAGGTCCATCAAAAAATGGTTTCACATGGAAGAACTTGACTGGCCTGCATAGAACCCTGACCTCAGCCCCATCAAACACCTTAGGGATGAATCGAATTGTCCACTGTGAACTGGGCCTAATCACCAACATCAGTGCCCAACTTCACTAATGTTCTTGTGCCTGAATGGTTATCAATCCCTGGAATGAGATGTTCAGCAGGCATATAGGGATGTGATGTTCGGTTGACCACATACTTTTGGCCATGTAGTGTACTTTGCAGGGACGAAACTCTGTAAATGGAATATATCCACATTGATGTGGTTTTGGGGTGCATCCAGCTAAGTTACAATAGCCTCAACCCTTTCGAACATGTAAATAACTTACCACACTATAGGCTAAATTAAGTATCCATGATATGTAGTTAATTAGAAACATAGACTGTCACACAGTTTTATAATATATTGATATACAGTATGTTTAACTCTCAATTTTCACTGTACTTAACCCCAATAAACCAAAACATTGGAAAAACAGACTATTGTATTTCCTGTATACATACCAATACCGTATGCATATAGGAATTGTTATCCTTTTTTGAACATTTTGTAGGTCACAAGAAGAAGTTTGTATTTGCTAGGCATCATTCATGTGTATATCATGCATATGACACAAAAGAAACAAAAATATTGTTTGTTTTTTTAAACATGCATTTTCTTTTTTTATATTCTCAGGAATAAAAATGATCTTAATAAAGCAAGGATGTCTTATGTGCATATTACCTACTGCATATTGTTTGCTGAAACGAGCAGAATATACAGGCACTATTGTTTCTCATTTGAGTTGTCTTGCATTCTTGTAAGTACTGTACACATTCAATTTTATAAACATGTTTTTCTTGGCTATCCATACATATTTGTCCTCTGGGTGAAATGACACTGGATATGTATGGTTTTAATATCTATTTTGCCTTTACAGCTCTCCTGTAAGGTTGTGAATGCCCAATACAGTGTTGACATGAGGTATTGTCAAAACTGAATTAAGATCTGCAGAAACCTGTAGTTTTTGCATGCATCCAAAAACCCATGGATTTTTTTCTTAATTTTCTTTTTATTGTATTTCATTCTTCATTTTTTCATTCTTATGATCTACAGCATATTTGTTGAACATTATTTCAATATCACATATACCATATTTTTAGTACTGATGCAAAAGATTAACGTTCTAGATTCAGTTATAACTATGTTTGCATAATATGTTTGTATAAATAAGTTTCTATATTCATATTACAGCTATATCGGAAAATGTTATGTCTTCCTTTTTTGTAACATATGAATGTGCCCATTTAAAGGTGATGGCTTGAGATTTAATTGAGAGCAAACAAATTAACAAAATCCTCAACCAAAACACTCTGCATTCATTCTTATTTATCCTTCCAATCTTCGTGATCATCCTTAATCCACCCCTGAAGACCTCACACAGGTCAATTTTAATAAAGGGGCAAATAGTGCATTTACCCTTGTCCTTCAAGGACAGTAGGCCCACCATTAGACTTATTGAATAATTAGTATTTGGAGCTCAGCCCCATCATATACTATAAAAACACAAGGCCATTTTTCAAAAAGAGACTTTTCATCTTTCAAGTGAGTTACTGCACATAACCATTACAAAATGCAACCTTAACTAAATTGTGTTAATCCTAACCCTTGTATAGTCTTAATTCTATGTCCTAAATGTAAGCTTTCTATACAATGTAAATACTCGACATAAGGCTAAGCCCTAAACCCAGTCTAAATCCTATACATTGCCTTGACAAAGTTTTTTTTTCAGATTACCCCTAGTGTCTTAAAATGTTCCTTCTGTAACTGAGAATAAAACATCTATTGTGGTTCTACATTTCAACGCCAAAGAGCTTTTAGACTCATTGGACATATTAATGACTTTATCTATTTTTGCACAACTATGTCTAGTTTGGTAGCCCATACCTTGGCATACCCACTATTATCTGTAATGAACTTCCAGAAGCATTAACAGCAGGGAGAATAAATTGCTATCAGCTGGATAGGTAGTTCAATTTCGCCACACTGTAGGTTTGCAGAATATACACAATCTTTAGGGATTGGAGATGCGGTCAATCACGTCAGATGTCAGTCACACAGCACACTTATTTGTTGGTCCCTGCTTAGTATCAAAATTCTCTACCACCATCTTCCAAACATTAGCAATTTGAGATGATCTGCAGAAATATGACAGGGACCTGAAAATAAGTAGCATTTATGAGGATGATGTCTATTAACCTAGCATTCGTTTCTAGTCACTCTCCATTAAATGTCACACTCTGATGCTGCTAACTGCATTAAGATGTAGTGCAGTTTTTTATTGTCTATATTGCCATGTATATGGTATGGATATCTCTGTAACAGCACAATCAGAAGTCGTGTAATTAGTCCATATTTAATTGGTAAGATAAGTAAACCAAACATATTTCAAAAATTAGAAAGTATACACCCTGTCCTTGCCACTGAACAGGCAGGATGGATTTTAGATAGGTAGCTTAATCCTTTCCCTGTTTTCAGATGTGGTGGAGTGGTACCTGTATTGGAAAACCCCATTTGCCAGTGATAAGCTACATTGGTGGGTGTTACCTAACTTGGGGGCTTGTATTGTGGCTGTAAAATATAGCTGGGTGCTGAATACCAAAATACAGTACTCACCATTATCTTTGTCCTATTAAATTTGGCATTATACTATTTAAAAAAAGTGTTTCCTTTGGGAAAGATGACATTGTCATTTACTGTGTGTACAGCAATGCACACCACAAGCACATTGGATTTGTAATAGGGAAGCCTCATAGTAACCACAGCAATGGACCAAATAGAAAGAGTATGCTCAATGTACATGTATTTTAGCAATAGAAGGATGTGCAAAACAGTGAACATAACAATAAAAAGTATGAAAAACAATGGTGTATTAATATATAATATCGAAATACACATATCAAAGGTGAAATCCACTTGTGGCAGCCATTGCCCAAGTGTAGTTCCTTAGTAGGAAATATAGAGCAATGAAATGGGCTGAAGCCTGCATTAAAAACACATAAATAAATAATGTGCTATGCAAGCTCTGTACACAGAAAAGTAATATCTATATTTTCTCCATGATGCCTTTGTAGTTCAAAGAAAAACAAGATACCCGGTCTTCATGTTGCTGTACTTATTTGCAAAAAAGTATATGCTTTGTGTGACACTGTATGACACCACTTGTGCGGTTTTATGCATTATATATGTCATATCAAATGCAAGCAAAATAAAAAAAGGGCATATGCAGAGTGAGAAGTACATCAGTTTGTGGGCTGTATGTTGCATGAAATTGCTCTGCAAATACCCAGAAAATGGGGCACAGGCATATGCGTCTATGCGGACTTGCTCAATTGTGGCACTTACGCTCGATTAGGCTGGGTGCGAGGGAAGGCACATTCTGACATTTATAAACAGTAAAGAAGTGTTTATGAAAATGCTGCTCAAACAGACCTGGAGAAATATGCATATAAGCCTGCTAGAAAACATATCTACTGTACCTGCTGTAGAGTAGGTACAAATACTGACTGATGATGATGACTTGTCATAAGCCAGGTGTATATGCTGCCAATGTGGGGGCAGACGCATCTCTAATATTATTATTATTATTATTATTATTATTATTATTATTATTATGTATGGCTCTGCATATAGGTGGAAATACGTTACTTTTGCGTGCTCTTTTTTTAAGAGTAATTTACTCCCATTTTAAACCAACTCTGTATCAGCCCCAGAGACTGTATAAGCGGGCAGTGAATCACACGTAATGACAGTACAAGTGTGCAGCAATGTTTGTGTAGTGCTCCTTAATCATAATTCAAACATTATAAGTAATGCACATATGTGTATAATAATGCTCACGACATGACATTATTGCATCAGGCTATGGACTTAAGGTGCATTTTTCATTTTAGATCTTGTCAGAATAAGTGAACAATACAGACAATGACACAAATACCGAAAAAGTTAAAGTGTGAGAGATTAAACAAGCAACATGATATTATCTTTATTTAAGAGAAAACATTTTTTTTCCAGTCTCCAGTGCCACAACATTTCTAAGCTTAAACATTAATTTCAGCGCCTCCACTATGTCAACTTCACACTTTATACTTTATTTCTAGGTGACATACCCAATTGATAATGCATTATTCCTCATACTTCCTAAATTGTAGAACTAAAACTGGCTTGCTCCAGTTTGAGGTCCATACCCTCATTCAATAGGCCTTGGCCCTTTTTATTTCCAAAAATGTGAACTGTTGCAACAACAAGGGACTGATAGAACAATTGTAGTTTCTAGTACCCTTGCTCCAGGTACTAAAACCCAATACCAATCCTAAATGGATCCTAAATTGATGTTTAGCAGCTCCAAGAGTAGATGGCTGGGTGTTGACTAAGATTTAATCCTGATAAAACAGAAGTTCTTATGATAGGAGGTCAACACCGAATAACAAGATTGCAATTGTTCCAAACAACTGGGCTTAAGCTTGAGGGTTCGGAGTTATATAACCCTGACCATGTGCTGAATCCTGCTGTTGTACTTGATTGTGGCTTGATGTCAGGTTTCAACCATGATCAAATCATTCTTCCATCTGAAGAACATAGCCAGAATCAAGCATTTGATTCCCTCAGTAGATCTTCCTAGACTCAAATATGTATTTGTGTTCTCACACCTGGTCTATTGCAATGCATTTGGGTCTACCAGAAATAGAACTGTACCTCTTGCAGCTGGTACAAAATGTAACAGCCAGTCTGGTAATTAACCAGCCCCATTCCTGCCACATAACACCTGTTCTATATTCCCTTCACTGGCTGCCTGTGAGATGGCAAATCTGTTTCAAGATAGGCTTATTGACATTCAAAGCCTTACACAACCAGGTTTCTGGGTGCATTAAGCACCATCTGATTCCCTATTTTTCTAATTAGGACTTAAGTCCTATTGGGAAAAATACATTCTATAAATAAAATAATATAATATTATTATTATTATTATTATTATTATTATAATTATTATTATTCTACAAGTCACTATTACAATCTAAATACCAAACAGCAAAGTGCAAATGTGCAGTAACTCATCACAACCAATCAGACACTTGCATTCTTTATTTAATGAGGTACTCTGCATTGAATAAATAAAAACTAATTGCTGATTGTTATGAATTACTCATTAATTGCAATTTTGTCATTTGCTAGTCCCTTGATGGCTGCAAATAATGCATTATTTAGCGCCATTATATAAACTATAATACTGATTAAATCTAAAAATAGACAAATGTTAATATAATAGCATTTTCTGTTATATATGTGTATGATATTTATGTGACTTTATTTCCCACCATTGCCTCATTGCAAGAGTTCCCCATCTCAAAGGTATTTCTTTGCCAATCTTATTGTAATGTAATTTTCAAAATTATGCACTCTATCTCACAATTTGATGCTTGCCTCAAACCGTGTCTGATTTGTAGATATTGACATTAAATAGTCAATATAAAGTAGGTATAATTATTATTTCCCTCAAACAGACTAGTTTTTATTGTATTTTTTTTAAATAAAGGAAATAAACAGTAGATTACATTGCTGTTTATTTTTCTTTTATACAAAACATAAAATGGACAAGGTGCAGTGAAAACTCTCTTTGGTGCTGTGGGTGCTTTGTAGATATATTATGAAAGTGTTAGTGGAGGGACAGATGTTTACACCAGCTGAAGAGAAGCATTGAGCATTCCTTGCAAATTAGGAACTAGGTGCACAGGATCACCTAGTTTTGCAGAGGAGTGCAAAAATGAGATTTCATTTTGCAGAGTGAGATTATGAGAAATCAAAATGAAATAAAATGAAATGAGATAAAGGGGTAGAAAGGGAACATTTTTTTCGGGTGAGGGTGGTATTTTAGAGGGGAGCACAGCTATTTACACATCACATTTTTTGCACCAGCTGTGAACTGCTGAAGATCAGGTCCCATCATATACTTTTAATATGATGTGTTTTGCTGCGTTAAGAAGTACATTTCTAGGCACATTGAGCCCCATGTAAAATATATCTTCAAAAAGACAAAAGTGTCACATGCAATAAAGACAACCCTGATGTTCCCTCACTCTCAGGGGTGTATATAGTTACATACATGAACAAAGACACAGGTCCATCAACTTAAATCTTTCACAAATAATTGTGTTGATCAAGACTAAGGCAAAACAAAAGTCCCCATGTGACAGTTATCAATTTAGCCTCACATGGGAAAAAAATTACAGCTATAAATACCATTTCTTGTAAGAAAATCATCCAATTCATTTTTAAATCATGTTAGTGATTTTGCAATCACCCTACCTGTGGTAAGGAATTCCAAATCTTAGCCACCATTGCAATAAAGAATGCCTTAATGTGGTCATGGTGAAACCGTTTTTCTTCCATTCCACTGTCTTCTGTATGATCCTTGGTAAGGATCCTAGGTTTGTTAAACAAATCTGTGCATTTTGCTGGAATCTATTTATTCATGTTAATTAGTTTACCTTTAAGGTGCCTTTTTCTCCAAAGTAAACAAACATATCATTTTAAACCTCTCTTATAACGTAACCCTTCCATTCCCTTATTAATGAGGTTGCCTGCCTCTAAATCCATGTGAGCCCTTCTAGGTCTTTATTGTAGTGAGGTGCTCAAAACTGTACAAGATGTGGACTAAGTTGTTACTTATACAATGGTTATACAATGTTTGCATTACATAAATATTTCCCTCTTTTTATGCATCCCGGAATTTTATTTGCCTTTACGGGCACTACCTGGCATTGTGAGCTGCAGCTCAGCTTTCTGTGAATTAATATTGCTAATTCCTTTTCCAACTCTTTTTTTAACAACTGTATTCCATTTAATGTGTAAGTAGTATAGTTATTTTCAAGGCCTAGGTGCATAACCCTAAATTTTTCAGCATTCAATTGCATCTGTCATTTTATGGCCCAGTTTGCCATAAGTAATTTAATGGTTAATTTAAGCCATAAATGAGGCTATACCGAACAGTATAGGGAAAAATGGAAAAGGTCTATTGCATGAAAATATGGATTCTAAAGTGTTAGGAGGTTGGATTTTTGGATGTGATATTTACAATTTGCACAATGTGTGTCATGAGATTTTTCTGCCTCATCACACATCTAGGCGCGTTTATAGTTTGCCGATGGCTTCTCCTGAGAATAGAAAGTAGGAATGCACCTTAATATGAATGGGTGTTACATATAGGAGCATAAATGAGATCCAGAGTTTCTAATTTAAATAGATACAGCGATTGCCAAAGAAAAAGCATGATATTTGACCAGACACCATCAATCCCGCCCATACTGCAGAACAAATACATTGTAATTCCGAAGGAAGAAATGCGTCACTGACATTTTTTACATTGCCTATTTCCATTGCTTTTGTCTCTGTATATATAGTGAGCTTAATTTGATCAACACTGTTATTGTTTTTGTTAAGAAACAACATTCTTTATTTCACTAACTTTCAGCTGAATTGTTTGCATCTCTTTTGCTTTAGATAGAAAAAAATACCACATATTTATACATTAAAACCTCATTTCCATTAAATACAATTATAGCTTTTTTTTAGATCAAAAATGAATAAAGTGCCACTATGCAATTTAAGTCAAGCAGAGCAATGGATTAAAAAATGTCAAACATCTAGAAAACATAAAATATTTGTTTATTGTTGATGATACCTCATGCAATGTTTTCATTTCAAAAACATTTTTATCTGCGTTGAAACTTGCTGGGCGACCAAAATATAAGAAATCCCATGTTCACTTTTATATCTGATGCAGAACATTACATGTGAAACCTGCTTTTCTTGTTTATTATTCATGCAGGGAATAACAATTAAGATGCAAATTTCCTTTCCATTGTGAAATTTATGGCAAGGAAAGTTGCTTGTCCAAGGTCACACACAGTCAGTAGCAGAGACAGGATTATAGTATGGCCATCCCTATGCAATGCAGTGTGCTGTCAATGCTTTATATTTCCAGGATCTTGCTTCTCAAGCTGCAGCATTATAGTACTGCAATGAGAAAATGGCACAAAGTAATATTTATATGTTTCCCCCCTCACTTCAGAGCATCGCAGTAATTCTAATATGATAAGTCAAGGTGCAATAAAAGTCCAAAGCAGTAATGCAAATCCAGTAAATTAAAACAGTCTTGCAAAGCGCTATAGGGCATGAACCTCTTTCCTGTTGTCCCATTAATTATAAACACTTATTGTATCTTAGTGTATTATTATTATTTATTTTGTTGTTGTTAGTATTATTATTTATTTAATGCAAGCTTGTATGCTTTGTAAAGAACTACATGAACTTATGCTTCTATCTAAATAAAAATACATAACATACTGTGTACATAGACAAATCAAATCAATTTACTCTGTAACTGATGCTACTATAATGTCAGCTTACTAAACAGTGACATTATGTACACTGCTATCACACAGCGATGGTGAAATTTTAAGGAAAATGCAATGTCTGGTGATAAACAATACATTTAACTACTTCAGCTCCTTATGACTAGACCAATTTTCACATATTGAGATGCTTTTTTTTAAAGGGCATCATTTTTTATATATCAGTCCACTCAAGTAAATTTTATATCATCTTTATTTTTTATGCACAGACAATGCTTTCATTTTGGTACCACATCGCAGTAAATGTGTTTTTATTTTTATGGGCAGCTTTATAAAATAATGTATGAAAAAAGACCTTTCCTTGATTCCTACAGTTACTTTCACACAATTACAACAATCCCAGATATTTACCCAAAATGTAATCAACTACTGGATTTGACACAACTATGAGTCTCGGAACTGATGTGAACATTTTAGTTGCAAACATATTTTTATGCTCTACGGCAGAGGCACAAGTGTACACAAGTCCAAATTATCCATGTGCACACTTAATTTGGAAGAAAGGGAGATGGTGAGAGCATTAGAGAAGGATATTTATTTATGAAATTTGTAATTGGATATTTGCTACTTATAATTGTAGTTATATGATCCATAATTGAAATTTGTACTTGTATGATGTGTTATTTATTAAGTGTAATATGTATTTGTGCAAGATATATGCTAATTGAACTATGCTGCAGAATTTGAGGTGTTTTAGAAATTGGTGAGTTTTAAAAGAAAACTTGTGTTTTATTTGGAGAAACCCTATAGTGTGGGAATAGATCATACTTGCCAACATTTGTATTTCTTTTTCCGGGAGATGCCGGCTGGGACGTGGGCGTGCAGGGGGCGGGGCGCCGAAATCGTGTAATTTTGGCCCCGCCCCTGTGATGGAATGACGCAAATCGCGTCATTTTACAGTGGGGGCGGGGCTAAATGCCGCGATTCCGGGTGAATCGCGGCGTTTAAACCGAATACTGCCCACTTCCTATCAGGGAGATTGCCACACTCGTCCGGGAGACTCTCGCAAAATGCGGGAGTCTCCCGGACATTACGGGAGAGTTGGCAAGTATGGAATAGATCAGTGGTGGATCCAGAGGGGCGATCGGGCCAATCAACCTCCCTAGCAGGTGTGGGCTGTCAGCAGTTGCACACTATATTCTTGTCCCTGTTGGTTGAGAGACAGACAGAGATCCTGCATGGCCGCTTCGATTGTGTTTTAAACACAATCAGCGCGGCCGGGCAGCATCCTCTGGTTGATTAACATATTGTGTGGCTACAGGCAGCCGCACAGAGAAACCAGAGGCGGGGCACTAAATCCACCCCAAGAAAAAATCTAGGTCCGCCCCAAGAAATGGATCTCTTTTGCACATTAACACTTTCAGTTCCAGTGTTATTTGAATATAATTTCTGCTTATATGTATCAGTTAATTTGTCTTCAGGTGACCATTGAGCTATTCTTAACAGTCCACACCCAAAAATTTGGTGTGCATTGCCACCATAACCAGTGAATTATAATTATGTAAGCTTCAGTTCACTGTCTATCTGCTGTGACTGTTTATGAGTCAATTAAACTTAGTGATGTAGTAAAACACTGCAATACTGTATGCAGAGCTGTAACTAGGGCTGTGTGACAGGGTCGATCGCCCAGGGCCCAAGGCTGAAGGGGGGGGGCGCGATTTAGGAAAAATTTAGGTTCATTTGGTTAAAATTGAGTGCAAGGTGGGTGGCATTTGTCTTTCTCGCCCTAAGCAGTAGAATTCTAAGCTACGGCTCTGACTGTATGACAGTGTTGATGTAATAACAAGACCAGCACAAGTAGGGGTAATATGCTTAGACCCTTGGGGGTTTATTTACTAAACTGTGGGTTTGAAAAAGTAGAGATGTTGCCTATAGCAACCAATTAGATTCTAGTTATCATTTATTTAGTGCATTCTACAAAATTAAATCTATCCCATTGGTTGCTATAGGCAATATCTCCACTTTTTCAAAACCGCAGTTTAGTAAATATACCCCTTTGTCTTGCTAATACATGAGAAATAGTAGGAAAAGTTTTCAACCTGTTCTCACGTGTCTAGTTAAATGGATCTGAGCACTAGAGATGGGCAGGCTCGGTTCCCCGAGAAACGAACCAGCCCGAACTTTGCCTATCCGAGTGCTCGGTACTCTCCCGCCCGCTCGGATTCTAAATTGAGGCCAAACGTCATTGTGACGTCGTCGGATCTCGGGGCTTGGTTCTCGCGATAATTGAACATTTTAAATACCTGCCTTCACAGCAATCCATCACCATTTGACAGAGGGACAGCACAGGGTGTAGTCACAGGCTGATTAGAGCAGGGACAGAGAATATACCTTATTCTTCATACAATTCTGATAACAATTCTGATAACAATTCTGATAACAATTCTGATTACAATTCTGATAACAATTCTGATAACAATTCTGATTACAATTCTGATAACAATTGATAGAGATTAGAAGAGAGGAGGATAGAGGAGTTTTTTTTTTCAATATTTGGCATTACAAGTGCTTTGGGGTGTCCCATATCCCCCAGTGTAAAACAACAATTTTTCTGGTGCTGAAAGTCTTTTCTAACAGCACTATCTGGTTAATGTTTTGCACTCCAAGTGCTTTTGGGGTGTCCCCCATTCTTTTGCATTAATATTTCTGGCTGTCAAAAGCCCTGTTTGTCAGCAGTCTAAAAAAATAATATTTAGCACTCCAAGTGCTTTTGGGGTGTCCCCCATTCTTTTGCATTAATATTTCTGGCTGTCAAAAGTCCTGTTTGTCAGCAGTCTCAAAATATAATATTTAGCACTCCCAAATGCTTTTGGGGTGTCCCCCATTCATTTGCATTAATATTTCTGGCTGTCAAAAGTCCTGTTTGTCAGCAGTCTCAAAAAATAATATTTAGCACTACCAAGTGCTTTTGGGGTGTCCCACATTCTTTTGCATTAATATTTCTGGCTGTCAAAAGTCCTGTTTGTCAGCAGTCTAAAAAAATAATATTAAGCACTCCGAAGTGCTTTTGGGGTGTCTCCCATTCTTTTGCATAAATTTTTCTGGCTGTCAAAAGTCATATTTGTCAGCAGTATCTAAAACAATTTGTAGCATTAAAAGTGCTTTGGGCTCATAATGGATTCAAAGCAGTCCACATATGAGCAGAATCAGCAACCAGGTTCTGTCACCAGTCCTGATGGTAGTGTTCCCAGTACGTCATCTGGGAAAGGCGATGTCAAACTACACAGTCTTTTGAAATCAGTAAAAAAACACACACCAAAAAAAACTTTACCATGTTGAAACGAAAAAGAAGTGTAACTGAGGAAAAGTTAAGTGCTGATAAAAAAAAAAATTGCCAACATGCCATTATACACATGCAGTGGCAAAGAGAGAATGAGGCCTTCACCTTTGTCTATTAGTGGCAGATCAAAAATTGTTACCGAGCCTACAAGTGGTGCACAACTACTGTTACGCGTCAAAGCCGAACTGCAAGATAACAGTAAGGCATTAGAGGATAATGTTTGCTCTGAATCACAAATGACACCAATCCCTGTGGAGAGTCCATCCAACAGTGGGATGTCTAATTGTGAGCATTCTGTTAGTGTACCCATAAAGAGGGACCCTTTCAGCAGTTCTGCTGATGTGTGCCTGAACAGCCCGAGTGTAGCCGGTGATACACAAATTGAAGATGCCACTTTGGAAATAGAAGAGGATGAGGAGGAGATTTGTGTAGGTGACGAGGGCACTAATGATGATGTTGATGATTATGATGCAGACAGATACCAAATTGCCTTTCTCAACCTCTATTTATATTCTAGACTCTATAACGGCTGAATAGTTTTCTATTTTACTCCTAGTGGAGAGGGGGTCTGATGCAGACAGATACCAAACTACCTTGGTCCATTTATTTTTAGTTTTTAATTCTACAGTCTAGGCAGGCTGCTTTTTTCTATTCAACTACAAGTGGAGGGGGGGGTGGGGGCATAGATAGCCAACAAACTACCTTGGAACATTTATTTTTACTTTTTAATTATACAGTCTATGCAGGCTGCTTTTTTTATATTCAAGTACAAGTGGTGGGTGTAATATACACCCAAAGACGATGACTACATTGCCAATAATCATAGATGGAGGAGGTAGACAACCAGGTTTGTCTGTATAATTTGCAGCAAGTGTTCGAATTAAGGACAGCCTACCAGGGATTAAACTGTTATTTTTTCATAATTTATTAGCTTTAGAATTACCTCAGTTATCCAAGAAACTAGTGGAGCACTAAATTAGGTTATTTTAGACCAAAAAAATTGTATTTTTTTCAAAAATGACAAAACAAAACCAAAACACGCAATGACGGTTTGGCAAAACCAAAACCAAAACACGACGGTAATCCAGATCCAAAACCAAAACCAAAACCAAAACTCGGGGGTCAGTGAGCATCTCTATTTAGCACAAATTAGTATGAGGAAGCTTTACTAGACTAATATTATCTGTTTCTTTCCCTATAACTTCTTTGCTTTTTATATTTAGAAAAATAAAGTTACACTCAGTTTTCATCAACCTAGCATTAAAAATTGATTACCAAAATAATGTATTTCATAATGTTCACCAACAAAAAGCCACTGCTATTTTTACCAATATTTACATGAAAACAATGGGCCTGATTCATTAAGGATCTTAACTTAAGAAACTTCTTATTTAAGTCTCCTGGACAAAACCATGTTACAATACAAGGGGTGCAAATTAGTATTCTGTTTTGCACATAAGTTAAATACTGACTGTTTTTTCATGTAGCACACAAATATCAACTTTAAATTTCATTGTACAAATAAACTATCAAGTATTTGTGTGCTACATGAAAAAACAGTCAGTATTTAACTTATGTGCAAAAAAGACTGAAATAAGAAGCTTCTTAAGTTAAGATCCTTAATGAATCAGGCCCAACATTATCAACTACCATTTCCTCATCTAAATGCCATTTACTTATGATACATATAAGTCCCTTTTCCCTCAATTTCTATGGTTACGTTATAGGAATTTAGGAAACCCCAGAAGTTTACCCTGACATTTACTAGGGATCATTTTATGATCAAATATGCAGTTTTAGGGTGGTAGTAATGCAAGATCTATCAAGGAATGGGCAGAAAATGTTATGGGGTCTGGAGTTATTCACATTAGTTAGACCTCTAAACAATTTAATGAGGCAGAAAAGACAGCACCATTTTTCACCACTGTTAAATCAAGATTACACTGGATCTAGTAATGCTGAGATGCTAGGGAGGCAGATGTGATGTGGAATCTTCTCTCCAAACCTCACTAACAGTGAAGCATTGTTTTAGAATTTTTTAGAATTTAGAATTTAATTTCTCTATTTACAATTCAACTGTGGTTAAGTGTAAGACAAACCAAATGGAAGTATAGCAGAAGTTAAACAAATAAAACAGCAACATTCTGTATTTAGTTACAGATGGCAGCAGCTATAAAGTTACACAGTTAGTGGGAAAAAAGAGACAAGTCCTTCAAGTTCAATCTTTCATAAATTCTATCAAATACAAAGAATCTCCCAGAGAGGCTGTTAACTATTTAACCTCACAAGTGATAAAGATCTCTTACATACATACAGCAATAAGATCAATTATCTGGATCGATCACCAAAATTATTCTAATCACTAGTTAAAACTGTTGATATCATTCCTTGTAGGCACTTAATCCATTTTAAACCCATGCATTCTGCTGTATAGCAATACTGTATATGCCTCTATGCCTATTAAAGGAATTTGTTCCCATACTAATGAAAATAGAACAGTTTGTATCTTGAAACATCTACATTGCAGCCAACAATTGTAGCATGTAGCGGTCTCCAGACCTTCTGACCTGTTCAAGGACACAGAACATTCTTGCCACCTTTGGTGCCTAAGGCCCCCATTGCAGCCACATTCACCTCCATTTGCAACAACTTTCCCACTTCCCCTCTTCAATACATGTACATCAAGCGTTACAGTCACAGCATTCCTCATACAATGGCTATAGGAGGAAATGCATAGTGAAAACAGACCAGTTGCCATAATCTAACAGACACTATATGAGGAGTGTGGCAAATGACAAGTCAAGTAGAGGCAACACTGGGAAGGAAGAGGAAGTGTTCTCCCTACTTTGTACTTCCTCTACTTTCTATATCATACAGTGACTGTAGGTGGAAGCATGTGGGTATTGTTCCGTATTTCACTGTGTGCTTCCTCCTGAACTCACTGTTTGAGGAAATTAGTGACTGTCACCAAGTATTCATTTACTGGGCAGATATGAAGGGTGGAATCAAAATAAGAGCCTCACCTCTTCTGCCCCTAGAATTTTGCTCTCTAGTCTGAGACAAAATCCTTTTATAGCAAAGGCAGAGACCTGTTGTCTGCAATTAGAGCGAGACCTGGAACAAAACTGACAATACAAGAGATCATGTAGAGTCGCCTGTAAGTCTGAAATGGAAGAGCAAAATTTGCATTTCCTTCCTTCGTATGCACAGTAAAAAGGATTATGTCTCAGTCAGAGGGGAATGGGGGAGAGAACAGCCGGGATGACATAGCTTGAGTACACTAAGGGCGCTTTCACGCACTTACCGTACTATGTTCAGGATGAAGTAGTGGCAGAAACACCTCTAGGAGGTGCATCTATTGTGACTGCTTCTCCTCTGGTGCAAGATCGGTGCTGACAATTAGCAGCAGCAACAAGGACCTTGCAATTGGAGTTAAAAAAATAAATAAATACATTTACAAAAAAAATGACGAGCAGGTTTGCTAGAGGTATCAACAAAATCAGGGGGATGAAAAGTGTGGGGTCCCTCTGAAATGGCCAAAACCAGCACTAGGATAAACCAGTCCAGTCTATTGGCACTACAGTAGGAAAACACACAGCATGTTGAGAGTCCTACATCGTACCTAACCAGCCAAAGCCAGTCAGCACAGAGTGAATTCACTAGTGGGACCAAGACTGTATAAAATGTGCCCCCCCCCCCCATGAATATCCAGCACCTGGTAGTGCTGGGCTACTCCCACTCCCCTAACGCGGTTTGTGTGAGTTAAGAAGTAGTTTATTTTGGAATATTGCCTGTGATGCACTACAGATCCCAGCATCCCTGGGCTAACTTTCATTGTTCAAGCATCCTTGCGATTCATGTTTGTATTACTACAAGCTCCAGCATACCCAGGATTGCTAGCATACCCTGGGCTTGTAGTGCATAAGAGAAAATGTAAATAAGCACATGCACACATAAGGAAAAACTTTTTAGAAATTAAAACTACCCCATACCACCCTGTTTGACCCTCTCTATTTCTTTGCCTAAGTCTTGGTTGGCACCTTTTGGTACAATCCTGTATAAAAAAAAACAAATAACCCTTAGCAGATGATTCAAGACCAGCTCTGTTAAGAACTCCCGACACAAATGAGCTCATAGCAGCAATGTAGTAATATTTACAACAAGGCTCTAATGTTGTGCTGACTGGCTTAGGGCTGGTTTGGAAATATGACAGGGGGACCCTATGCTGTGGGTTTCCCTTCTATAATGCCTCCAGCTTCGGCAGGAATAGCCTAGTCCTCATTTTGGCAATTTTAGGGGGACCCACACTTTTTGTACTCCCCAATTCTGCAAGACTATGCTGGTAGCACTAGGACTGGTTTGGCATTTTGGTGGGGGGAAGGATCATTTATTTAATTATTTTGGCCCTGTGCCACAAGATACTGTTAAAGTGTATCTTACACTTTTAGCAAATCATACTGAAAACTACACATTTTGCAAATTATACACAGTGCTGCTCTGCCTGCTAAGTAAATTATGTATTTTAAATGGATGGAATTTATGCCTATGTTTTTGGTGTAAATTACATCTATTGCATTTGACTAAAGCCCACGATAAGTGATCTTTCTGCATATTTCATCATTTTTGACTACATTTTCCCAATATCATGCCATGTTTCAACCCAAAACAATATCAATTAATAATACCAATTAATATTCATTTTTGGTTGATTTTAATTAAATGCCATCACAAATGCTATAATAAATTGCTTGATTCATCAAGCAATCAAGCATAAAAAAGCAGGGCAGTAGTACTGGGCCATCAATCTACATTAAAAACAGGGACATTAAATGTGATAACAAAAAGTACAAGAGCAAATCTTTAAAACCTGGAATTGTTCCTCAAAATCAGAGAGAGATGGCATTTATGCATATCCTCTCCCTTATTACATAGGATTAATTGAGTTCTAATTCTAATTGATTATGAGCCAATTTAGTTGCATGAATTGCAAAGAGACCAATGCAATGCAGACCTGGGACTTGGAAATTTTACTAAAAAATAGGAATTAGGCACAGTGGATACTCATTTTCTTTTACATCACATTGCTATTATATTTTTACATAAAGACAAAAAAAATTACTAAATGGTCTAATAAATTCCAAACCAAAAATTAAGCGGAAATAGCAACAAAGCAGGATCTTGAGATTGAAATATAGCATATTAACCCATTATTTGAGTGATTTGTTTTTCATTATCTATGTTCTTTTCATTTCAGGATTATTGCACGATTTGACCTTTAAGCTTATTTCTAAATAATTGCTTACAACTGTGTGAATTATTGCTCTATGTAATAATAATAATAATAATAATAATGATAATAATAATAATAATAATAATTCATAGCATTTACTGAATATAGGATGATTATCAAAGTTTTAATCATTGTAACAGAATATTTGGATAACATTAAATGTTAAATAAACACATATGATTACAAGTAAACTTGCATGGAAAACAATTTCTAAAACAATTATACATGCATTGTCCATTTTTTTTTCAACACACATACTTTTTATTTATTTTTCTATGTTTAATTACTTTAGTGTATATAGAATATTTACATGCAAAACTTAGACCCAATACTCTACATGTGCACGACCACATTGCAGCAGAGCATTTATAGTCATAAGAAGCCACAAAAAGTTTGAATTTGAAAATAAACTTTCCACATTAGTTGTGAAACTAAAACATGCTAGCATTACAAATGATTTGAAATGGAATGTTGACAATTATGCAGTACTTCCACAACCTACAGCTGTATGAGTAACAGCCACCATGGCATTTATGGAAGCAATATCTCAATATAGATTAAAAAAAGAGCATATAAATAAAAATAACTCTCTTACCTTTCTGACACAGCATGCGCCAGGCACACATGCAATTGTTTTATATTTTTATCATATAATCGCCTTTAATGTCACAGTGATCAATTCATACTGCAAGGTATTCATGCATTGCACATTGCCCATCATTCCACGTTATATATGTATACATAAACATAATTTCTTCCAAAAAACAGACATTTCTATAGAAAACCACCCAAGTATACACCAAAAGGTTAAACGTTTAAAAACAGTCCAGTATATACTTACAGATGACATGTATAAACTACCACTTGTCCCACTACATACTCTAGTTTCAGTAAGATACATATACAGTACATGTATGCTTGTATATTAACTGCACAATATGGGAGTGATTTAATAAAGCCTGTACATTTTGCAAGCTTGGTGGATCGTGGTTGGTTCTGTCCAATCAGAGTGTGTGTGGAGGGCACTGTTTTCACCCCTGACTGGACATAATGGAGGCAGAAAAGTGAGCTTGCAAAAGTTACATTATGTAATAAATCATCCCCTAAGCATTTTGCAGTAACAACAGATTAATAGAATGTTTTTTGTCATATGTGTTTTCAAGGTATTATAAATGTAAAGATAATGACCACATCGTACATTATCCTTTTTTTTATCAAACATGCAAAATATCAAATATGACAGAGAAGGCAACCATCTAATACTATATTTTTACATATGTGTATATCAATATAAAGAAAATTGTGTTGTATATATGCATTTTCAGTGTTCTTTTTTAAGGGAGAACTCTGGTGCATTCCGCAGGCTTCTGAGCCTGGAAAATGTTCAAGCTGAACTGACTCTGAGGCCCTGATTCATGTTCGGACATACATCAATTTGCGTGCCGTATCTTGCGTGCCAATGAACGCAACTGCATCCAATTAATGCCTGAACACAAATGACACTTACAACCTACGACTTAAAAAGGCGGTAGAGTGGTAGGAAGGGGCAGACGGTTATAGGCAATGTACAAAAAGGGCACACCAATGGTGTGCCGATGCTGATGTGGCCGATTGAAGTCCTGGGTTTATCTTAAGTATGCATGGCTTCAGTCATACCATATGCATCAGCTACACGGCAGGCAGTAGCATAACTATCATTGGTGCGGCAGGTGCAATGTACCGGGGCTCATGGAGATAATGGGGCCTGCTGCATGGTAGATGCAAAGAGTCGGGGGCCACAGTTTCCTCCTCCCAACCGTCCTGCAATGAGGGCTCACAGCTTGCTAGTTCCACCTCTGAGGGCAGACTTATGTGCTGACTGATAGTGATGACTGGCACAGCAATGTCTTTATTTGTAAAACTACACATATGTGTGCCACTAGATAGCACAGATCATGTGTATGCGTGTAAGATACCATATAAGCACATTGTGGACCTCATTTAGAGTCGGACGCAAAGTCCGTTTTAGGCGCATCCAACAAAAAAACACTACCACGCATGTGCAGCAAGCACCATATCCGCCTGCATCTTGGACGCAATTAACACTTGCGACAGCTTGTGACTCACTACCAGAGAATGGGAGGATCGCGGAATTGTGAAGGCGTGACCTTGTAAATAAATCCCATGTGCAGTGAGGCGCATGAAAAAAGGGCTAAAGCTATGCAGCAGGAATTAGGTGGCGCAAGCGGTTAGCTAGCTGCAGGAACTGCTCACAACTCAGTAGGGTATTACGAGTGGGACAAACTGGGGTTGCTTGCCACTCGTAATACCCTACCAAGCTGCGGCATACTCCCACTCCTACACTTCTTAAACAGACTTGGCGTCCAACTCTAAATGAAGTATGTACAGTATGCATTAAGAATATCTTGATTTATTTATTTAATGCAAAACAAAAATATATTTTTGTTTAAACCCACCATATTTTTATTATTGCGTTTATTGCTTACAGTTGTTCATTCATTTTATAATATCATTTTTTTGTATGCGTTCTGATGTGACCTTCTATTGCACATATGCTTGTGCGCATACTGCAATCTGTTGTCTGTTTATTTAAGGCAAGTATTGTTTAGCGTACTTACGCCCACATTAAAATCAAAATGCAACTAGAGATCCGCTTGGATTTGTATACTGTTGTAAATACGCGCAAGTTCCATGCTCTTTTTTACAAGGCAACATGCATGCAAGTTGTGTTCCGATTTGAATCAGGCCCTGAGTATTCTGTTGCAGCTGATAGCACAGGATTTGGTAAGATGTACCAGATTAGGATTTGGTAAATGTGGCGGTTCCATAGAAACTCAAAAGGATCTCTTGACTGAGGAAAGTTTGGTTGTAAGAGAAATAGTTAAGGAAACATTAGTTCTCCTTTAATATAAAAAAGATTGCTTTTCAGAATTTTTTTTCTGTTAATTAGTTTAATCATTTAAAATGCTATAAGTTGATGTCTCTGTCTTCTACAAAAAATAGCATTTTGTAGGTATTACAAGCATGTGCTTTATACTGACCAAAATACTTGACATCACTTTTTAAAAATGTTTCTTGAATCACGGGGATAATGTGTCATCTGCACAGAAATTCAGTGTTTGTATCTTAACCATTTGATCAATTATCTATGGATGGTTGCAATCAGTAGAAGGTAGTTGTTTGAAAGATATTGTTTGAAAGAGATGACAAAATGTATGCTTATCCAAATATATAGAGAAAAAAGTATAGAGTAAGATATATATATATATATATATATATATATATATATATATTTGAAGAAAATGGCAGGTGCACATGAGGATAGATTCAAAACTATGGTTCGTTGGATATCATTATAAGAATTTTTATGGAAGTGTCAACTATAGAGCAAGTCCTATGTGTTTTTATGATGTGTTTTTATTGTTGCATTTCTAAAAGGATTTTAAAGTAATTTTTGCGAAGTCTATATACATGTCAGTTAATGGATGAAAGGATGATCATTTGCGAATATGTCAGAGAATATTTTGGTGACAGAAGATCCCTTAATATACAACTTTATTTTTGAAGCCTGTGTGAGATATTTACAGTTTTTGAACATTTATAACAGCTATGTTATATGTTTTTATTAGTATTCAGTTATGCTTGATTTGGGTATTGGAAATCCTTTAAATCCCCAAGTAAATGCTTAACGTTGTGTACTTTTTTAACACATATATGTAAAGTAAGATGAAATGGGTTACTTTATAAAGAGGAAATCTACCCTATCATTAATCATTGGTTAGATACACTAGCAGAAAGTATCTAACAGGTAACTATTCATGCAGGGCCTACACCTGCAGAGGCATTCTTCCTGCCCCCACCACCATGCCATACAGTTAATGCCAGTGATTTGAAGTCACCTGCATGAATAGACTGTTGAACTATTGAAGATTATGGATCCTATTTATAAACTTGAACATCTGGTTGTCCTTTATAAATTACATAGTATGGTATTAATTAAAAAAATCTGTCCAAATAACTGACCAACAAATGACCAAATTACCATTTTTTAATAAGGGACATTGTGATCTTGCGCATATATAAGTGAGTAATTTAGTTACTTATCTTTTACATTTAGATAACCCTGTCTGGAAAAGCAAAATGGTTTGATTCATGAAAAATGTAGGTTGTGGGAATTAATATATAAAACCAGATACAATGTTGATGTTTAAGATGAACAGAGAGGAGAGTGATAATAGATTATGGTAAAAAAAAAAGAGTGTGTTAAACAGATTATATTTACTGATATAGGAAGTGTAAATTGACAATGTGGCTGCAAATAGTGCTATGACGTAATAATATATTGTATGTGTAGTAATCTAACATTTTAATCATTTAAATTGCACAACAAAGCCCAGTGATGCTAACTATTGACCTTTAAAGATCTTGAAAGAATGTTGCTATTCACAGCAAAAGATTTGTTATTTTCCTTATGTTTTAGTTAAAGCGATATTTAGTTTTCTAACTTTGTCAATTAGTTTCAAGAGAGTGTTTATTGTTTGTTAAATAGTGTAAAATGTGACTTTGTTTTGTATTAGTATTATTGGAGCTTTTTTTCATCTTAAAGGGGTTATAATGTTAAAACATAATCAACAAATCACAATAAGTGGTGCACACAATATACACCCCAAAACATGGAAGTACACATTAAAATATTACAGTGGCTGATTTTATTTTTTTCAGATATAGCCCCTTTAATATGATGTTTGCTGTTTAATGAATAATGTAGTAATCTTTAACTTTTTTGGCACTCCTGTTTGACAGGCAGTTTTAACAGTTATGCCACCAACATTTCTTTTTGCGATCCACAAGAAGACATTAAATGAGTAATTTAAAGTCCTTACCTGTCACTATAGGCGGCTGCAGTGGCTGTCGCAGGTTGAGCATATCGGTAGGCTGTATAACCACCCTGGAAGAGAAGGCAAGTCCCACATGTAATAGCAAATAATTTGCAAACATTCTCTTAACAAGTCTTACATTTTAATATTATGCTACTACAATGCTCAGGGGTAAATATTATGGAGGTAAGATTTGGTTAAAGTACAACTTATACTACTCAGCTACTTCAGACATTTAATGTAAATAACAAATGGATAAAGGTTTTGCCAGGGTGCTAGAACTGTAAGTATTTGAAATATGCCTTTGATATTAGAGGTGACATTGTTTCCTATGAGAGTCAGTAAGCATATTCAATGACATCACAGAAAGCTTCTCTGTGGCTAAAATATATGTTAAACAATGTGGACCACCCATGTGTAGATTGGTTTGGCTATATGCTACTTTTTGACCAAAGTGTCTTAACCATTGTTTTGGCTTGTGTGTGAGGAAACTAGTCAATATCTATTGGATTACTGCAATTCAGTTGTGTATGTCTAATTTGACAACATATCCAATTGAATTACAATAATCCAATAAGAGCAGACTGCAACTTGGGTAGTAAACATAATACATCAGAAACAACTAGAAAACTAGTAAGTCTACAAAGCTAAACATATTCATTAGTCTCAAAAAGCAGAAACTTTTACAAGTTTGTGTATCTTTCAAACATTACATATCCTATTATAATATGTAAATGTTCACATTTGTATTCAAATGTTGTTAGATGCCTTGGATCAATATTTTTTATTTTTTTTATGAAAGCAGAGGCTGTATCACTTCAATAATGTTAGCAGTCTTCATAGAGAAGTGCTATTATTTAATATATTTCAACTAATTTAATATACAGCTCAACTCAGAGCAAATTAGCAAGTATAATCTTGTACTGTGTTATCTTGGTGCTTTATTATCACTCAGCTACATTTGTATAAACATGTGCAGCACAAATCATACTCAATGCAGCTGTTGCATTTAAATCTTAGAAATTAAATTAGTGCATTGTTTTGGAATTTTCAAAGTGGCAAAGCGATTTTTTTTTCTATTCTTAAATTGGCATAAATATTTTTTTTTCAAATTAACATTCAGTTGTATGAAACAGTAATTGCAACTGTTTATTTAAGCAAAGAGGACAAAGAAAAACACGTATTTCAAAGAATTGTGTTCAGTGATGCATTGATTATCAAACTGTGAAACAGCAGAGCTCCTTGTTCAGCGGACCACAATGTTATATCAACCATTTCAAAATGATCTCAGCATGCCAATAAACAAACAGAGGCCGGTCTCCACAGATAAAACAAACACCATTTACGTTCCAATTAGAACTCACCACCCTATTGTCTAATAGGACATGTTTCCTGTGGTCTTCAAACCTAAGACCAATAAAGAAAGGACTAAAACCTATAAGCCTATCATGGAGTTGCATTATGTGTTTTGCATGGCGACATTGTTTAAAATGCAGTAATAATGTAAATATGAATTTAAATTGAAAATATTGTAAAATATTGGGTAGATATCTGTTGTATATAGATGGTATTTTCATTGTTGCATCATATGGCATGATATTTCCTGTTGTATACTCCACTCCTCTATCTATGCAAAAGTAGATTTGCTTTACTTTATATACACCATAATATATTTGTTGAGATAATACTAATTATCTGATGCTGAGAGATCCTTTATTATGAACTCTATGAAACATTAATTGCAATAAAAGCTTCTTATTATAAAAATGGCAGTACTGATCTTCTTTAACTTACTGGGCAGCGTATTGGGTCATTGTGAGTTGAGTGAGTATACCTTTATACTTACTTACTAATATTGGGGAGGTTTGTGCTATACTTAATCTGCAATGGATTGTAGTACTTTCTTTAAGGTAAAGCTTTTCTCAAGATATTTTCTAATACACATAATAGAATACATTTGTTTTTCTAGTAACGCCCTCACTGCTCCCCTCTGCCTGTGTCATCTCTGCCATCTTTCACATTAAACATATGCGCCCTGGCATAAAGCTAGGCGCACATTTAATGGTGGGCATAGACAATTACTACACAACCTAATTTCTGCTATTATTTCCTCTTTTGTGGATGCCAATAAAAAAAAAAATCATAGGTAAACGATCAGCTATTTTCCACAAATATTTTTCTGCTTTACCATTTAGTGGCCCAAAACATTTGCACCAGTAAAAAGCAAAAAGAAGTTTTACTTTTTTTTGTTGTTAAATGTACTTTAAAAAATTACAAAATATATATATTTTTTTAGTTTTGTATCCGCAGAAAAACACTAGGAAATGAATTTTGTAATAGCCTGTGTACACCATAAAATGTTACTTGTGTATTACAGGAGGAAATGCAGCTATGCCGAAACAAGATTAAGGGCTAGATTTACTAAGCTGCTGGTTTGAAAAAGTGGGGATGTTGCCTATAGCAACCAATTAGATTCTAGCTGTCATTTTGTAGAAAGTACTAAATAAATGAAAGCTAGAATCTGATTGGTTGCTATAGGCAACATCCCCATTTTTTCAAACCCGCAGCTTAGTAAATCTAGCCCTTAGACTTGCTAAAGAAACTAACCAGTAATTTAGACCACTATTTTGTACTTTATGGACTCTCTTATAAGATTGGCGCCACAAGATTAGCAGAAAGCAGGTGAGGTACCAATCTTTAAAAAGAGAACAACATTGGCCTGTGATCCTGACCTCTGTTATGGGCAAATTACTAGATTCTGAGTGATGAAGTTCTGACATACATTTTAGAAATAATGAAGAACCAGTCATGCCTAACAAATATGATTAGAGTTTATGTGAAAGTATGTTTTTCAAACTGGATTTTGGTACTGCAATTGATGTGATAAATTTGGATTTGTAAAATCATTTAATACTGTTCTACATAACAGTCTGATACATAATATAAAGGACTGTGTCTAAAGAAAAAAGTATGTACATGAGCAGAGAACTAGTTGAAGGACAGAAGACAGGAGGGGTAGAGATATTGAACCTTGCAAACAATGGAGGTGCTGCCCATAGCACCCAATCAGATTCTAGCTATCATTTATTGAGTACATTCTAGAAAATTATAGCTAAAATTTGATGTTGCTATAGGCAACACCTCAAATTTTCTTTTGAGAAGGTTTGATAAATCTACCCCAAAGTGTAGTTATAAATGGAACGTATTCAGTTGTTAGTGGTGTTTCACAGGAATCAGTACTGTGTTTCATCAATCTATTTATAAAAGGCTTTGTAGATGGGCTAAAAAGTAAGTTGTCCATATTTGCTGATGACAGCTATATAGATGTGTCTTCTGTTAAAATAAATTTCCTGCAATTAAATTCTACACAAAAACTGGGAGTTTATTTGAATGACACATTTTGTAAAACATCTTGGATCAGCTGTGTTTATACTCCTTTATACCTAGGCATGATCATTCTGTCTCATTTTTCAAGGATTGTGATCATAGGTAAACTTTTTGGAAACTGCTCAATAAATGCTGCTGTCTTAGCCATTACTGATCTCAAAGGACACTGCTCCCACCCTTTCATCAGAATGTTTATGCTTATTCTACATGTCATATATAGGTTCCCTGACAATAATTAATGCTGTGATTGAAACGGATTGACACAATTATTGTATATATAGATATCTATAATATAAAAGCCTAGCGGCGTGTGTTAGTCTGTGTGTGAAAAAAAAACAACAAGCTGCAGCGCCACCTGCTGGGTGGAGTTATACACTGACCTTCTAAATTCTTAGCATTATCTAATATATAAAAGTAAAAGCCTAGCGGCGTGTGTTAGTGTGTGTGTGTGTAAAAAACTATTTTCTCAGAAAGGACTCATCCAATTGACCTGAAATTTGGTATACTGACATTATTTGACAAAAAAATTAGAATTGTGAAGTATATATATATATATATATATATATATATACTCTTGTATCAAGTGAAATGAGGTGAACTTTTATTTTACGTTGTGCTCCTCTTTCACTAATTCAAAATATTGTGAGATATGATAACAATTTGAATAGATTGACAATATAGTTTTAGTTTGTCTCAAAATACAGGTTTACTATTTAAAACTCAAATTTGGATACTTTGTAATTATTGCATTACTTTAATAAGCGTAGTGCAAATATCTGAGAAGACACTTTTTTCTTTGTGTTACACATGTAACAAATTCTATTTCACTTGATGCATTCCAACAACTACTTTATTGAGGAGTATTCTTGGCATGTATCCCGAGATACCCCACTATTACCACCAGATCCGACAGCAGGTAGAGGAGAGCACTGGCAGTGCTTGCAGTTAAAATTGGGCATGAGGCTCAGACTACATGAAAGTACATATATAGCAAATCCTGCTTCTAGTTGACCTGAACTTAATTTAGTCACCATGTTTACTACCTACCCTCGTAGCTGCTGGAGGAGCTAACATGGGTTTAGTCCACCAATCCTAACAAACTTCTCCTTAAGCTGCTGGTGGGAAAACTTAAGTAATGATGGTGGATGTGTTGAATCCCCAAACAAATGGTACATGGAGAGGTGTCATCAGGGATTGTCCAAATATGAACAACCTCTAGATTCAAAGTCATCTTCTAACATGGCCATAACACAAGTAGAATGAAAAACATGAGGTATATTTTCATAGAGAGAAACAAGCTACTTCTGAACAATAAATGAGCACATTGCTAAAATAAACATATAAAATGTTCTCAGCTATTATAATAGCAAACATAATAAAAGTTTCATAGCACCTTTCATAAATAAGGTTCATTGGAAAAGTTAGAGGGATCGCTTTGTGCACCTTCCCCATCTACAAATTTGCTCTAAAAACAATAATCCCCTGTAAGTGTTTACTTTAAGTAAGAAAATTAAAAGTGAACAGCATTCAGTTATGCAGATTGTGACATTGTGAAACACATGCACCATCCAGCAAGCTTGGTGTGATCACCTTTAAAGTAGAAAAACAGATACGTAATTGATTTGCCTCAATCTTGGCACTACCATTTGTTTAATTGTGCGCACTATATAACATAGTAAAATGTCACATTTTGACTGTTAGTATTTCATAGCAAACAACATTCAGTGAGAAGGTTTTTGCATCATCAGCATCTTCATACCTGTGATAATTTATTACCAAACAGTGCCTCTTGATACACTATGCTACAAGGAAACAGAAATGTAACAATTTGAATATAAATAATAACTAAAAAAAAAAAATGAACAAACATTAAAATATGAAATATGCATATAAACTATCTACTCAATTATAGACTTGCTAATTTACATTGAACTATAATTGTAGGTTGATGTGAAGAAAGAGCTACCGTAATTGGGTGTTTGGCAATGAATCACTGGAAAAACGAAAATGAGCAAGTATTAAACAGAGAAAAAGTAGGCACCAATGTGGAAAACAAGGGGAAATAACAAAGTTATAATCAGACTGATTTTTGTTTTTATTACTAGACCTTAAGTCTGTTAATGCCCTACTGGCTGTTTTGGGCATTGTACTTTGCCAACCTAAAAAAAAGCGTTGTTCAGAAGTCCATATATCAACACATATCCTATAATGACAAATGATGTTTCTTTGCTATACATGAGTACTCCAGCTTTAAAGCTCTCCATGCAGCACTTTTACAGAAGAAGCACAAGGGTACAGCATTTGCTTTGAATTGAATGTGTTATTTTATAAGCTTCTGAATGCAGCATTTTTTGGATAAAAAGTTACCTGCCATTGTGACATCAACTTTAGAGATTGACTTGGTTAACAATTGCATATAAATGCATGAAAATGGAAAACTAACGCACACATTAATGGGCAATGTAATAAAAGAAAAAACACATATTCTGGGTACTGTCAAATTGGACTTTTATTCTCATGGTTGAGGTTAAGTTTCTTGGAAAGTTACCAAATGCCAAATGCAGGCATTTGGTAAACCAAGGGTAACGGAAAATGCAAACTAAGAAAGAAAGAATATGTGCCTGCCTTAAATGCAAAGACACATTGTTTTACGTGTACCCAGTTTGCACTTCTCCTAATGACTGAATCTCTACAATCTCTGACTCAATCTTCCTTAATAGCGCAGGGTAGTGCAGGATTGGACTGGCCCACCATGGTACTGTGTAAATCACTTAAGCAGACAGAAAAGAATGCTGGATTCAGGTACCTTGGGTAGGTACGCTGCTGTGTGAATATGTAAACCAATCTCAGGTGTATATTTTATATGTCCCTCCCATTGTGCAGAGCGTGAGGAAACCTGTGTATAGTACAGCCTGAACTTAGGCTCCAGAGAAGAGGCTGCGTATGTTACTGTGCACCGGTCTCTGAAATATATGGCTATCACTTGGATACGCTTTGCATTATATTGTGGTCACTTGGATTCTCTATGTATTATATTGCAATCACTAAAATGTTCTCTCCATTTTTGAAAAGTCCCTAGTATGCTGTCTGTATTGCATGGGGGGTATCTAGGATACTTTCTGCAATGTCCATCAATCAATAGGATGCTCTTGCATTGTAGGGTGGTCACTAATATGCCCTCTATATTGTATATTAGTTTCTGGGGTGGTCTCTTTATTGTACATTGGTCAATATGTGGCTCTCTGTATTGTATTGCAGTCACTAGGATGCTTTCTGTATTGTATTCTATGTAGGATACTTTCTGCATTGTCTATCAATCAATAGGATGCTCTTGCATTGTATGGTGGTCACTAATATGCCCTCTATATTGTATATTGTTTTCTGGGGTGGTCTCTGTATTGTACATTGGTCAATATGTGGCTCTCTGTATAGTATTGCAGTCACTAGGATGCTTTCTGTATTGTATATCTGTCACTAAATGCTTTCTGTATTGCATATCGCTTACTAGGGTTCTCTCTGTATTGTATATCTATCACTAGTTCTGGGCATATTATTACGCATAAAAGTCTTAGGGGCATATTCAATTAGGACTCTTGCCCGCGATTACACTCAGCTGCATGGGTCCTGGTACCGCAACATTGCAGATTTACACATTTTACATGCGCAGTCGCGTGTAATTGCGGGCGTGAATCCTAATTGATATGCCCCATAAAGTCTTTTATGCAATCCATCCCTGTTAATTCCCATTGAGGATGCAATGTCTTATCTATTTTGACATTATTTACTCCTCACTAATTGATTGATACAATTTTTAGATGCAGTCTCCTGTCTATATTGATTGATACCCCATGTTTATAGATTAATAGCAATCATAAATAATATTCAGCACTACCTCTAAGGGCTGGCTTCGCCTTTCTAGTGTCTGGCCACACACCCCTGGTGGCTCACAACGCCTTCTGCGACACATTATTTATTAGGCCACCAACATCGCATTCCCCAATGGGCCTTTTATACCCCTCTCTTACACTGTTACTGTGGATTGAAGCTTACAGGCTCTTGAATATGTCGATCTACAAACCCTTACCACTTTCTCACTTCCCCAGAGATAGCGAGCCTGAGTCATTAAACAACACAAATGCCTATATGTGCCGTAATTTGCATTAAATTGCTCTGCGCATCCCCAGAAAGGGAAAGGGCCATATGCACATAGTCAATATACAGATAGGGCGTGCCAAGCTCGTGCACACACAGCAGCATCCGATTCAAGCTTTGGGCATCTCTAAGGTACATATTTTTTGTTGTATCACTTGCACCAGCTACAGGTCTGTAGCCGATTTACAGTGATGACAGTCGTGTAAGCATGCTAGAATATGTGTATGCAATAAAGAGCAACTTTAAAAATGCATTTTATGTACAGAATACATTAATAACATTCTGAAAAATTTACTTCATGGAATATATATATATATATATATATATATATATATATATATATATATATATATTTAATGATTTTTCATTAATGACTACTTTTTTCACAGCTGACAGTGCTTGAATAGTTTTTCTCCTGTGCATTCTGCTTGGACTTTATATTCCACATATGTATTGTACAAATCCTGCATTACATTGTGTCTGTCTCAATACGGCAAGTGCCGCATATGCAGAGTATACCTAGTGCCATATTCAACAAGAGGAGTTTCTTCAGATCCAATTGTAGTTGAATATGGATGTGCGTATGTCCAAATTATGTGCATTTTGAAAAATAAACGCATAGTAAGTGCATTTTACATGCCTTAATGAATCAAGCCCAATAAGTTAAGGGGACAAGGAGCAAAGTGCCAAAGGATCTAAGTGCCAAAGCTCCTTGTCTCGCAAAACAAGCATTCATATTTTACCATTCCCCAATAGCAAAAACTGTGAATGCCCTGGGAACAATGGAGGCATAGTAGCTTAACTCACATTTTTTTCTGTATTGCTTTGGTGTATTATTGATTGAATTACTGTTGGATAAATAATTTATTACCAGTAAAACTGCATATATTTAGACAAAATAAGTTAGTTTTTATTGGAGAATTATTTTATTATACTTATATTTCTTATAAAATAAGGATGTGAAGTTGTCTGAGGACAGAGGATACAAGATTGATATTAATATTTTATTTTA
This sequence comes from Mixophyes fleayi, assembly GCF_038048845.1. Classification (NCBI taxonomy): domain Eukaryota; kingdom Metazoa; phylum Chordata; class Amphibia; order Anura; family Limnodynastidae; genus Mixophyes; species Mixophyes fleayi. The sequence continues at coordinate 55,655,117 of NC_134408.1, forward strand.
TTCTTTTTTAGGAAATTTTCTTTACCATCACACAATCCAATTGTAGTCTATATGCTTCCCTTGCTAATAAGTCAAGGTTGAATCCAGTTATGCAATAATTAAAGTTACAACTAACCATCTCATGTAACTGTAATCAGTAATTAAACATGTCAAATAAAGCTACTCGACAGCAGTTCAAAGGGCATTATACAACATCAGAACTTCAAAATGTCAAGTTACTGTGATTTAACCTCATAGCTTCTAAATTGATTAACTTTTCTTTCTGAAGTCTCAAAGAGGTTGTCATTTTGAAGTCACAATTGAATGAATCATGTCTTATGTGTTTAAATGTTAAGATTGTAAAATACATTCATATTTTATTACATTATTATTATATCTTTTATTGCTATAATAATTTTTTGTTTGTTTAACTTGCTTATCTACAAGTTGCTTCAACATCCTTCAGTAATATCAGAGCTAATAGAGGTCGAATTATGCTTTCATTATATTGAATATTTGAGACAAATAAAGGCTTCACCTATTTCTATCTTACCCTACCATTTAAGTGACATCACAAGAGACATGCCAACTCTCTGACAATCATCATGATGTTATAAAAGCAACCCTCCCACTTCCTGTCACTATCCCTGTCTCTTACAAGAGATTAGTGTCTCACACCAACACTTAGTGGGGAACTGAAAGGGTATCTTAAACAAGCTCTGCAAAAGGGAAATTGTGATTACCCTAACTTATGTTGGCAAACCATTGAGTGCTTACTGTTCATAAGTTATAATCATGCATTTTTCAATATACTGAAAAGTACAAGGGAGCACAAATAATCGCAGGCTGGGAAAATTATTTGTGACCTGTCAAACTGCTGCTCAATTTCTTTCTGACACAGCTAGAAGTATTGCCAATTAATTGTATGCACTGTTAGAGAAGTACTTTTGCATCTCTATGGTCTTGGAAGAGTGAGCAGTTTTCTGAAGGAATTGCCTGACAGCTATTTTTAAAGAGCAAGTAAAACCACTATTTGATATGAATACAAATGAAAGGCTGTGTGTTTCTGAGCTGTATACTACACATGGAAAACTGGAGAGTTTATACTTTAATAAATATGTCCAGTGTGCTCTTTTTCACCTTTTGCACCAAGTTGCTATGTTAGGAGGTGAAGTTTCACACTGCATGGGCTGGATGATCCATATACAGGTGCAGGGCCAGTGTTGTCACAGCAGCTCAAATTACTGTAATCTTAGATTTATGATGTATATGGTCCCATTAGGACACAATACAAAATATGTAGATGATGCTTCAGCCACTGATCATGAAGTGGGGAGGTAATACTCCTCTTCTAAACAGAGCTACAGTAGAATTTCAGATAAGCACTAAGCAACATAGTTTACCTTCACTGTTGAGGTTTAGTGGTGTTTTAATGTAGGTGTACATTTAAGCTGAAATAGGGGACAGGCATTACTGTTCTTTTTCCCACCCCATAAGGTTAGGTATATGGTAATGATAGTAAAAATGTATAACATTTTCTATCTGGTTTAGAGAAAAACCATATTTAAAAATATTTTCCTTCCTTTTCAGAAAGAGAAGTGAGTGTCCACTCTGCTTGGTTGACAGAAGAGTAGACCTTCTGTATTTGACTTTCTTTAAGTGAGAGCATTATTGAAAGTGAAATCATCTCACAGATTGTTTCTATCTTATAGGAAGACTCCTAAAATAGCCCTGACTCCACATGGAAGAATGGAGGGACTTGCTGCTCTTTTACACTTCTAAGCATGGTGTCACTGAGTTTTGTATTCCCTAGTCAATGCATCCTAGGGGAGCACGGTGGAGTAGTGGTTCGCACTATTGCCTCACAGCGCTGGGGTCATGAGTTCAATGCCTGACCATGGCCTTATCTGTGTGGAGTTTGTATGTTCTCCCTGTGTTTGCATGGGTTTCCTCCGGGTGCTCCAGTTTCCTCCCACACTCCAAAAACATACTAGTAGGTTATTTGGCTGCTATCAAAATTGACCCTAGTCTCTCTCTCCCTCTCTCTCTGTCTGTCTGTGTATGTGTGTTAGGGAATTTAGACTGTAAGCTCCAATGGAGCAGGGACTGATGTGAATGAGTTCTCTGTACAGCGCTTCGGAATCAGTGGCGCTATATAAATAAATGGTGATGATGATCCTAAAAAATTTTGCACAGAGGCAATCATAACAGTAAAAGGTCACAGGACATATGGGAACCACTGTGGAATACATAGCTCGGTACCCAGAGTAATTTAAGATGCCTGTTTCAGAAGTTAAAATGTATATTCTACAATATGTGGATCTTTGATTTTAACTATTTTATAATTTTACAAATCTTTGTAGCAGTGAAGTAAGAATAACCTGAATTACTATCCACACCCAAGGAATTAAACATTTTACCATTAATAACCCTGTCTCGTTTTGTTAATTGGTCTGTATCTGTACAAATGGAGCACATTTAATTTGAAGCTACGGTGTGATCCATCACCCACCACTCTGAGGACAAGGCATTGGAATGTGCTATCTGTCCCCACCCACTCCATAGTAATATTAGGGAGATGCTGTGTGGTAAGGGTTGAACAGCCATTTGACTGGTGACCAATAGTACTGTTTGTCCAAAACAAACATGCTTCTTGTAAGGGCACTGGGATTTATTTACAAACATTTGCTTTGATTGGTCTAGTGCAAGTTAGCCTAATAAAAGTCCATTTTTTATTGGCTGCTATTGGCTACTCCTCATTTGTATGTGTGTATACATGTGATGTGTTTTCTACAATGCAGTATATGTGGTGCTTTTAAAAGGAGACTCTGTTTTTATACGGTCCGCAAGCTTTATATCTAAGAGACCATGAGTTGATATGGCTTGTTGTGATATTACTAACTGGGTCACTAGTTATTACTAAGCTGCAATAGACACCATTAAAGGCCAGTAAATATAGTTTACTTTTTTTAAATTCTATCGTTATTACTTAGGCCAGGGCTGGGCATATATTAGTTGCCATAGTGATTAAAAAATGTCCTCCAACACCCACTGGAGGTCGCCAATCTGTGCTACAACCCCAGTCTACAGCCCGCTAATGAACTTGGCTGTAATTGAAATCCCCCTCTTCATAAGCTGGGAACCATAAGAATATGTTGTGCAGCATAACATAATGATGCCTGATCATGCAGCAAAAGCCTCATTTTCACAGTAACAGCAAATCCTAGTAAAATCACAGATGTGGCTCTTTCCTCAGTAAGGGCCCTCTGTGGATGGAGCCCCTAGTATACTGGAGAAAAAGGTTTTAAAGGCTGTGCTAGTTGTAATATGTTGGCATAGCTGGGTATTATATACTGGATACAGTTGGGTGTTATACAGATAAGAGTGCAAGTCTTTCCACTTGCACTCTCTCCACTTTTCAAACCTGCCGGAAAACTCTCAGCTTGATACATTTACCCCCATGTGACAGATACTTTATTGCTTTATTTTTTTTTTTTAAAAAAAAAGGACTGTACTCCATCTGTGTAATGCGCAGGGGCAGGCTGGGCTGGGTGGCAGGGGGGCATCTGCCCCCCAGGCCGGTCCCATAATGGGCTACCTTGGACTGGGGCACTGGGCCACCTGCGTTTTTTCCCTTTAAAATAGGCTAATGATTCGAGTCTTGCCCCCTGGGCTGAGGTTTGCCAGCTCTCCCCTGGTAATGCGGGAGTAATATTAGTCACTGATTACAACGTGAAGTGTAATGTTGTTATGTTGTAATGTGTAATGTTATGTTATGTTGTAATGTTGCAATGTGAAGTGTAATGTACTGTTGTTATATATTGGGCATTTGGAGTATAATATGCTGGTCATTTCGGCAGTATAATATATAATATTTTGGACAATGATAGGTGTGTAAGATATAATACTATGTTATTTTACCATAAAATGTATACCATAGTATACCATAAAAAAAACATCAAAAGCACATCTACGATTTATGACATGTGAAATGGGGGTGTATACAGTGGTATGCCATTCTGCCACTGTCTTCATTGTAAAACTATCAAATTCCATTCACTTAAATTCCCATTACATTTTTCACATTGTCACTTCATTTTGCTTGGGGACAGATTTTCCTTACAAAAATGTAGGTCCTATTTTTTTGTCCCTGCAAAAAATTCCTAAAATTCAACCAGGTTTGATTTCGGCAAAAGGGGACAAACTTTATTTTTAAGTTTTATTATTTTTATATAACTTTTTCAACCACATAAATGTTATTAAGTCAATTCTACTGTTTATAGGTACATCAAATAAGTGTATTATTATGTGTGTCTGGGTGTTTACATCAATTTTGCAGCAAACAGCAGGCTTGGCTGTCTAAACTCTAAAAAATAGAATCATTTTAGTGGGGAATGTCAAATTAAATAACATGCACTCCTGAACAAAGACTGATAAGAGAATCAATAGCATTGCAAGATCAAATTCAATATTTAATGAATTGTTTCAATATCAGTGATTAATATGTGAAATCATTTTATTTCTGCAACCGAAGGCTTTTTTAACCATTATGTACAATTTCAACATTACTATACAAGACTTTTTCAAAGATTTTTGACAATGTGTGTAAATTATATTTTCTCTGACTGTAATGAATTTGTTATGCAGTGTATTTTAAATCAACCTCTCATTCCTGTCTAAGATCTAATTGTAATACACAAACACAGCATTAATAGGAACATTGCTTTAACCAAACAAAGCTTATTTTACTGTTGTGTTATACATCTCCTGTCTTTATTATGTTGCCATTATAATGCATACTGTAGATAAAACAGCAGCTAGTCAGGCTCACACAGACAGGAGTTAGTACAAATCTAGATATTAGGTGCAAAATGTGCACCGGAAAAGACATTTTCTGATGCAGGGCATAAAATATAAAATTTACAACCTGATTTAGAGCAGTGAGGGGGTGCAACCAGATATTAGGTGGCAAAATGTGTACTTAACTCTAAATCTGTTCCAAAATGTGTAGAGTTTTAACCCCCTCACCGCTGAGGTGTTTCTCCCCTTTGTGCTCAGCACTTTTAGCTGTTCATTTATTTATTTATTGCCTGCTAATCCAAAATGAAAGACTTCCCTCTTTCAAACAAGGATACCCCCAACTTTGTAAGCACCATAGATATTAATGGCTTGGGCGCATGTCCATGAATGATTCTAATGGAATCTGGCAGAATCAAAAAATCTACAGATCTGTGGGTTTTCTTACCCAATTAAATTCAGAGGAACTTGTCCTCAGCACTTTAGGGGATCATGTTGAGGACAATTCCCATTCGCCCTTAGCACTCAAGGGTTTATATGCAATAAAGTTTGTATATTTCCATCGATTTGTACATCTACCAAAATACAGCTAACCAAGGGCTACTTGTAATTCCCGTCTGGCAAAGATAATTAGTTTACCATAAGTCAAGAATATGTATTTATTAAACAAAAATATTAGTTGACCAAAGGTCTTTGTCCTCAGTGTCCGGGAAGGTAGTGGGAGATTATATACAGGTATGGACTCAAGGTACAAATTAATTGAAAGAATGAGCAGCAGGAATGATATAACATAAAAAAGGTGACTTTGTAAAGCCTGATATATAGATTTGTCTTCTTGCAGTAAAAGACAGTCAAGTTAAAATAAAATAACTTGATTGCAATGACTCATACTTAACACTAGACTGTCTACCCTCTCCTCATTTTCCAGCAGACCATTTTCTCAGGGCCAGATTATCTATTAGATGGTGCAGACAGACACCTAGGGCTAGATTTACTAAGCTGCGGGTTTGAAAAAGTGGGGATGTTGCCTATAGCAACCAATCAGATTCTAGGTTTCATTTATTTAGAACTTTCTACCAAATGACAGCTAGAATCTGATTGGTTGCTATAGCCAACATCCCCACTTTTTTAAACCCGCAGCTTAGTAAATCTAGCCCCTAGGGTGCAGTGGGTTCCACTAGCTAGCTGCCACTGACCGTTTATATGCATTTTTAAAATAAAAACTTCCTTTATAGGCAAGCAAGGCTCAGGTTCTGGGGTGGTGGGGGGCCTCCTGAATTACGACTGCACCATCGGGCTAGCACCTATAAGAATAATTGTAGCATAACATGGCCACAGGACCCACAGTCCTACTGACAGTGCAGCAGGGGTGGTCCTTCATACTGCACTGTCTCTATTGACTCAGCCTCAGCAAGGGTCAGAGGAGAATTTGCCATGTTTGACTGCCTATGAATGGCCATTTAGAAGAAGGAGAAGGACCAGTATCACACCTAGGGACCTGTGGGATCTTTATCTGAATCGGCATGTTTTGAGGCCTTCTGACTTCGATAACTACTTTTTGTGCTAATTCTTCTAATTGGATGAAAGTCCAATTGTCTCAACTGGAGCACTTGGCTAAGCATGCTTACAAAATATCAGTTGCTTTAGTTCAACAGCTTTCTATAGAAAGCAATTGCAATAGGTACTGCACACCATTAAACTATCAAGCCAAGGAAGAAAACAGTCAATATAATCAAAGTTATAAATTTTTCGAATTTAGAAAAATCTAAATTTTTCACAACAACTTAAAAAAGCCAACTTGGTTTACATCACAACAGACTATCTACTAACATTCCCAAATACATACTATACACTGATTTCAGAATGGAAGTCCGTAGATGTGTTGTCATTATTAGAGCGTACCAACAAATTGAGGCAATGTAGTTTACATACTTTCTCTTGTCAGCATTAAATATCTATGTATATACTTATATATGCATTTTCAATAACTTTGACCCTAGATATTTCTGGGTTGGAAAAATAAAAACAAGGTTTTGGACATTAACAATAGACAATGCCACCTCCATTCCTATATGACATAAACAGCTAAAAGTGCACATAAATTAATGTAACTGTTTTCATCTGAACAGGAAAAACATTTAGATAGATACTTACATAAATATCTGCACCATAAAATCCATCCTGGTAAACAACTCTGCAAAAGATGCACACAAATAAAACACAAACATTAGTATCCAATAATATGCAGCCACACACACCTGTGAAATAATTGGATTTGACAAATCATAGTGGATAGGCTTGGGCTTAATAAATTACATTATCAATGTTAAGGTGGGTGGAGAATGACATTCCTTGCACTGTACTGTATAGTAATTACATTAAACATCATGTTCTGCACTGGCTTTCTATTCGCTCATTACTTAGTGTCTTCTGAACTTTGTAATTAACAAAAAAGGAGTTTTGCTTTCACTTGTTTTTCTGATAGAGAACATGTAATATAGCCTGCTCTAAGCTGATTGCTTGACTCAGCGAACACTATGCCCTTTCCAAATCCAGCTCACTCTCTTTCTTTCTCTCTCTCTCTTTCTCTCTCTCTCTTTCTCTCTCTCTCTCTCTATCTCTCTATCTCTTTCTCTCTCTCTCTCTCTCTCTCTCTCTCTCTCTTTCTCTCTCTTGCTCTCTGACATATTCTTCTAAACTGTTCACTCTCACAAGCAGGGCTTTTCTATCCTCTGTCTCACATCTGCAACCCCTTTGTCAACTTTGTCTGCATTTGTTATGTTTTTAGGCATGATTGGTATTTTGTATGATTTGTTATTCTGACTATCTGGCTCTGTGGAGTTTTGTGGTGCCTTATACACCAATAATGATGATGATGATGATGATGATGATGAACTCTGCAGATTGAAACTGTGCTGTACTAAATGCTCAGTCAAATGGTGTCATAGAAAAACCTATTTTCTGGACTTTAGTGCACAAACAATATATTGGATTTGATATTCGAATATGAATATTGGATCTCTAAGTGGCCTTTATTAGACCACCGTTCCATGTTTTTACTATGAGATCTATCCAAAGTATATGCTATCATAAAAGTGTTTATCGTCTATGTAGTTGGCATGCAAGAAAAAAAAACATACAAAACACACAATAAACTGCACCCAGAGAACTGATCTTATTGAATAATATTACTTGTTACAAGTAACCCTTTTCATTGGATTTAGCCTATAACAAGTGAATTTGTTAGGAAACGTCTATTGTACTGGGTTGCAATTAACAATAGTTTCTTGAAGCAATCCTCTTGTTTTGTGCAACTCTTCTCAGCATAAAAGCTCTAGTCCTGCACTGACCATTCTGGGTTTTGTTCCCACTATGACAGGAGGATTCTATGCTGTGGGTCTCCATGTTTATAGTGAGAACCAGCACAGTCTGTCTAGCTGGGGGTTGGTTTCCACTCTAGCAAGCGAACCTGACACTTGTTGTCCCCCTATTTTATTGGAAACCAGCCCAGATGGTATAATGCTGGTTATTAGAATTTAAGGGGGCGACACACTCATTATCAACTACTAAACTAAGGCATGCCTTAAGTAGGTGTAAAACTGACATCTGAAAACTAACGTATAGAAAGATCCTATTAGTTCTAAATAGGACACATCTCTAAGTGGGGTGCTTAACTTCCATGTGTATGCCACTAACTGTATTCCACTTGCATATGATTAGGAACCAGAGATGATTAACTAAAATTTAAGTTTTGTGCTTGTATGTCATGGCAAAATTTACACACCGTTGTGTAATGAAAACAATCTTTATGATTCCTGGGGCTAGACTGCTATTTTGAGCTTCTGTTTGCAAATGTTACCCCCAAATAAAGCCAAGGCTCATCCACCATAAATATTCAGTAGATGAGAGTGAACATGTTATATTAAGATTTAACTAATTTCTAAATCACTCACACTTAGAGGGAGCAGTGGTACTAATTAAATAAAGGTAGAGAGTGCAGAGATTTATCCCATAATGTTGCAGCTTATAAAATAAAATGCAGTAATAATAAAGTGATAGAGTGTTAAGAATTGACACACTATTACACACTGGATTAACACTTTACCTGTCAAACTTAATATACAGGTTTAGCAATGCTCATGGTGAACACCATATACTTTAATGAATGTTGTGTCTTTACATGCTAATGAACAAATTGTTTAAGTGACAAATACATCTAGATAAATACTTGCAAGATCAAACAGGCACATAAATAGTAATAATAATAATAATAATAATAATAATAATAATAATAATAATCCTGCTGTTTGATTTTTACATAATAACTCTTCCCTCTCTTTCTATGTTTACACATGATCAAACAGTGTACATAATTACATGTTCATTCCAGCATTGCATGCTCTAGTTAATGTTGACTTTGGCATAGACTATTCAGATATGTGAAAGACAGATTCTGAACAAATTGTATAATATTCCTTTGTGTCACTGACATTTTAAAGGCTTAATGGAGCACCATATATAGGTATGGGGTTTCTCATTCAGAGTTAAATCAAGAACGGTCCAGGATAGGGAAAGAAATAAAAAGTAATGTTTATCATACAGTGTGTTTTCCTAGAGTTATTAAGAGGAGCTCTGCTAAACAGATTAATGAGGATACAAATACCAAGGGTACTGTGAGCATAGTGAGTAGACTTATTCAAATGTGTTTTAGTAGGTATTATCCTAACTTTGGAAAGACTTATACATATAACCATAGTCCTCAAGCATTCTGGATAATAGACTCATACCTGGATCTGACTCCCAGCTACCCAACTTATTTAGGAAATACCTAGTTCCAATGTTATATGTGTAAATCTTGTGACCGGCAATCCAAAGATGTTGGGTTAGTGACTATTTTATGTATCGCCATCGATCTTTAATCTAATGCTGGCAATCAAATAGAAATTGTTAAATAAATATTTTGCCATGAAAGTCCAAGTTTTGACACTGAAAATCAATCAATGTAGAATGCTATTTTTCTGAGAATTGAGACATTTTATTTTGCATGAAAACCCTTAATTTGAACAAAAGTGTAAAAAAATTAGAATGTGTGTATCCACCAAGGATCCAGAAAGAAAACCTTTAGAGTAGAGAAAGCTATAGTAAAAATCTTAAAGGATAACTTCAGCGAAACATTTTTTTGTTTCCAAGCTAATATAACCATCCGGTCCCATGTCCAGGACCCATACAGATTGAGATATAGTCACCCTTGCTAGTACCTACAGTTAATTATCTGCCAGGGATAACAGCCTGGACAACATTGAATGTAAAATGGTGAGCAGTGAATGGTTGCAGGTGATAGAACAAACCACACCAGACATCCAATCAACTGCATGAACAACCTTCCACTAAACAGAATTTGCATAAAAACTTTTATTAGTTCTTGAGAAACTGCAAGCAGAGGGGGGGGGGGTCTCCTGAACTGTGGAGTTCCTAAATATGGGATCCCAGTAGTTTTAGTGGCCTGAGGGTTTATAAAAAAATTATTTACGTTTTCCATTACATTTTCTAAGAAGATTAATTTTATTTGCTTTAAAAACAATACAAACTAGTAAACGCATACCACCAGCACTAGAACTACCTATAGCTACAACTCTAAAATATCCATGACAAATGAATAAACGCTTTTTGCCAGGTACGAGTCTTGTGATATTGTGTAGGCAATAAAATGTACCATGCCAAGTGTTTTATATGTGCTATATCCTTATTTCAATAGAATTTTATGCTTATTATTTATATTCATGGATCATTTTATTCTTATGTCATATTAATTTACTTTTGGCAATTTCATTTATACCCATGATTTCGACCACAACACACAAGCAATGACAGATACTAAACTTCTTAGCAGGAGTATAAATTCAAAGAGCTGAACGTCTTATATTAAGACAATGGAAGTTAAACAATAGTAATTTCACATATTAAATATGTGCAAAGTTGAACTTTCTTTCCTGTGTTTTCTAGTGGACTGTACGCAGTAACACACAATTACTCAGACAGACACCTGCATCCTAAGCTAACATAAAAAATGGATTTTATTGGAGCATTGAAACCATATTAATATGAATTTGAGGGGAGTTTCAGAGTATAAGCTCAGCTTCATACAACCTCCTTAATGACCAGATGTTTGCGATCATCAAAGATACATCATCAATTGTAACAATTTCTTTGTTTCTGCAGCATTTAAGCTCTAGTGGAATTTACATAACAACATGTGACATATCAAATGCTTAAAGCCACCAACCATGACAGAACAAATTACAGTCATTTTTCAATAGTCTGTGCAAGGTGCACAACTTCAGGCACTTGGCCTGGCAACATGCTGTGTTAGTTTCTGTGGTAAGACAAGAACAGCATGCATTTCTCTCTAAAATAGTTTCTTTTTGCTACTGGGGAAAATATAATAATAGGATAAAAAGGGATATATTTCTTACCCGCCATAAGCAGGGATCGGAGGAGGAGGTGCTGCCGCACGAAATGTGTTGTAGACTGTGCGGCCTCTGCCTCTGAGGTGTGCTCCTCTATAAGCAGCAGCAGCTGTTGCAGCAGGATAGGGGAAGCCAGGGACTATAATAAAACAGAATCACAATCTATTAATATCAAATATACTTTACACAAAAAATGCATACATCACAAAAGAGGCATAAACATATTCATATGTATAAATAATGCAAAAGTATTATGAAAGTTGAAAAGTAATAATCATCATCATCATTAACCAAATGCATAATTGTCATTACAGTAAAACTTAAATTGGACATACTTTTTAGAAACATTGCATTTTTAATTTTCTACTTTTAATTATCACTCAAATCTTATATTATATACATATTTTGGCACTTATTTATTATGTGCACCACTTGATATGTAGAGTTAGTGTCTATACCATTTTGGTTATCACTGTATTTCGTCTTCTGTGCTACCTAACCCCCACAAATCCAGCCAGCCCTCTTCTCTGTCTGCGCTAATCCTGCAGACACAGCCCCCCGTGTCTCTCCCCATCACCCACCTGTCTATATTACCTGTGTCTGTCCACACACAATCCTGGTGGCAGGCAGCAAAGGTGCTCTTGGGTGGGGGGGATTTGGTTCAGCAGTATCAGCTACCCACTTGCATTTACAATATCTGAAACCCCTCTGGAACGATAGCTGGGCAGTGAACAGAGTCAAGTGATGTCCCTATAATTAGCAAGTACCTGCTCTTTCTTTTATTCAATCACTAAAAGCTTTGTACAACCTATTATCTTTAAATAATAATAATAATAATAATAATAATAAATAAATAAATAAATAAGATGTCTAGACATTTTTAGGCGCCCACATTTAAATAATTAGGAATGATTTTTTAAAAAATAGACTGTTTTACACAATACAAGACATCTGATGGAATAAACAACTTGCATCAAATTTTGCTACATGTTCCATACACATCAATGCATATCATTAAAATAATCAAAATTATAGATAATCTGTCATAATCAAACTCATATCTTTTCCAAAAATGCATCTAGTTTTTCACAGTGCACACATACAACTATGCAATTCAATTCTAGACATTAGCTTTTGCAAACAATAGGCAAGTTTGAGATCCAACTGGCACACTGCACTGTGCATATTTTGGGGCAGTCTTTCTTCATGAACAAACTTTGATGCAGACCTAAGGGCTCCTTTACCAAAATTGCATTTAGGTACATAATTTGCAACCAGTTACTAGTTAGTTTTTATCTGTCTAGGCAATGAAAGCAGAGATAAGTAAATTATTCCTATAGTCTCGCTCTATAGTATGTAGTATGTTTGGCCCCAGTGCAATATTTCTGTTTTTTATATTAATGAGGAGGGGAATTGTAACACTTACACAATGAACACTGTTTAGATTTATGTTGTACGATTTTCTTAGAATTAAGTGAAATGACCGACTGTTGTCCTAAAATAATTGCATTTATTTTAATTTTTTTGGCTTGATTTTAAATTTCATTCAGTTATTATTTTATAATAAATCAAACACTGAATGCAAAAACACAATAAGGCTAGTTTGGAAAGCTCATGGCACACATAAACACAAACATTGCCCAAGTTCAGCAACCCTTGCATCATCAGTGCTCCTGCTTTGCAAAGATGGTATTTGTGAAGGAGCACAGAAAATAGCTTATAATGGGTTGAGGTTGGTAGTTGTTGTTAATGTTGCACTTGCTCTGCAACTGAACATCAATATGGTGCAAACACAAGTCTGCAATTTACTGTAAACTACTTGAAAAGAGAGCTGATAGGATACAATTGGTGGTATTCTATAACTGTGTTAAAGTTAGCAAACTGGGTCATTTACTTAGGCTGTGTCATGGTACATTGTGAACTTGTACAATAATCTGCATATTAAAGCAAAGAAAGAAAAGTTATAGGTACAGGAAATGGACACATTAATATTCTTGGACATTCGTCTCCCCTAACACCATCTACACTCAAACACAACACACACTTCTCATCCATAAACACCTCCAGGTACATACAGTCAACTGTTGCTCAGGCCTTCTGAGCTTTTTTGCAGGAAACATTTCTTCTCCGTCCTTATCAATTTATGTATACTGTCCCTACCATTGTTAGTCTTCCAACAGCAATCCCCCCAGCCTATTAATACACTGTGAAGGAAGAAAATATAGGTCTGATTAAGAAGCACTAAATACTGTTAATTTAGTGCCCCTACTATATATTACCATACCTTACAAATGTCTCGTTTTATACTTGACAACCTTGATTCTAGTGTAGGTAGTGTCCCATCACCCTACTTGTCAGGACTTTAGTCCCGGAATGTTGGGTGGTATGTCCCACTCACTGCCACTCAGCATAGTAGAACAGCTGTAAAAAGTTAATGCATGAATCAGCCATGTCCGCACAATGCAAGGCAGGAATGTATTCTGTGTAGGAGGTGGTGGCCTAGCACTTCAGAAGTAGTAGACACAACCCCAGGTAATGTGATCATCCCCCCTTTGTGAATTGACCATGCCAACAATGTGAAACAACTATACCTCCTTCCTGGGAGAGTGTGTGGTATGTTCCAATTTTAAAATGCAGAATGTTGGGAGGTATGTATTACCCTACCTGCTTTAACCCTATTTGAACTGCAAAACTAACAGCAACACTCCCGTAGCTCTCCCCTCCTAAAATGTAACTGCCTCAATGAGAAACACACAAAACAAATTCCCATCTCCACAGTTACAAGTCTGTGCCCTTTACTGTAATTCACATCATCACGCATCAGCACTTCTCCTTTGGACAGCCCCTCAAGGACCCCTATCATTTTTGTTCCACCTGAGCTTCTTCCTTATTATACCCCAACCAAAAATCACAAACACAGTGTGGAATGGTCATTCTGCGAAATGGTGAAGCAAAAGCCAAACTCGAACACTGTGTCACTGGGACTGCACAAAAACAGTCTGTTCCGCTGTAAGATTTGATTTGCACAAAATCCCAACACAACTTTACTCAATTCTTCTATTTATGCAGGACGCGTTCAGATATATGTTTAAATTTCAATAAACTTCAATAAACAAAAGTGTATATATACTTTTTGAAACCCCCATTGTCTCTGTCTCCCAATTGCACAAATTATTTCTTAAATCATTTCTCTGTATCAGTGTGAAAGCATTCACCGGTTTCAATTTCTTAATTTTAAGTTTGTGAGAAAGGAGTAGCCCTTTGTGTATCCTATTGCAAAATTCAGCGAATGGCTTCTGTGTGTCAAATAACACTGCTCTCAGAAACCCAGAAAACTGAGCAGAAGAAAAATAGAATTTTCAAAATGAAACCTATATACTATCTACAAATTGGAAAGCAAAAGTTTCACTGAAGCTTATAAATGAATGTGTTCAGGATGTTCTATATTCATTTTGCATTATTTATTTATTCTGTACTATATTTTCAGTAAGGCGCAGAAAACCAACGTCTTTCACTGCCTGTAATATTTCTTGATAGCAGAGTAGCAGGTTTTGAAGTAAGGGAAATGAGAAAACAAAAAAGAACATTTATGATCTGCTGAAACCACGGGTTGTAATGCCTGTGAGAGGCATTACTGAAATCATGCTAACCCATCCATTATCACCTGGCTACAGTACCTTGCAGGCTTTACGAGATTCCTTTCAGCAAAGAGCAAGGTTTACAGTAATTCTGTCAGGATTTAGATGTTGAGATACAACATAAAACAGAATGTCAACAATGAAGAGCAATAGAGCATTGTGTTTAAGGGAACAGAATGTGAATTACTGTAAGTTTATTGCATGCTGTTGTTTCAGTAATGCAGGAAGCATTAAATAACATTATATATATATAGGCAGGAGTTAAACAGAGTAGTATTATTTCATTAAAACACTGTGTTTTGCAGCAATTTTTAATATTAACTGTTACTCTTCAGGCAGCTCAATTTTATGGCACTCTCTCATTACTGATCTTTCTCTGCTAAATCATACCATAGTAATACACTTTTACATTGTTAGCTCAAGTGGTTTCTAAACCACCCCAGATGGGGCAGGGCATACAAGCACGATTCTTCAAAGCATTATTGAACACACAACTATAATTATATTAACACTATTGAAGGGTATGGCAGCACAGTGCTTAATACTGCTGCCTCACATAGCTGGGGCCATGGGTTTGATAACTACAATGGCACTATTTGTTTGGCGTTTGAATATTCTCCCTGTGTTTGTGTGGGTTTAATATGGGTGCACCTGTTTCTTCCCACAGTTAAAAACATACTGGTAGGTTAATTTGGATACCCCCCTAATGTGGTTGAGACAAGGAATTAAAATCTGAATATTCTACATCTTGTTCCAAGTCTTAAATCAGTGGTTCCTGTACCTCCCTTGTACAATTCAGAGGAATATTTTTATCACCTATATTGTAAATGCAAGTTTTTTAGTAGTTTAATTCTACAAAAGACATTACAGAGTTAATAAATAAATACATAGGTGGAAATAACTTTCACTCCAGTCCCTTACTTAATGGCATCAATAGCAACCTCCATGGCACCATCCTTAAGCCAAATATCCTGCAGTAGCTCAGTCTCTTGCCCTTTTCCATCCCAGTATGTATGAGTCAGTGTGGGCAAACAGAGGTCCCTGCACATGTATGTGTAAATAAAGATGAAACCCACGTGTGTCATGTAAAATGGTGGTAATAAAAAAATTCTGTAAAAATGGTCACTAAGTCCTCTGCTTGAATAGATAAAGTGTATGTATTTATTTATATACAGGCTCAAAGACAATAAAAAATACACTGCAGCAAAAATAATTTTTCCACATCTGTAATTTCCAACCTCAACAACCGTCATCAGTACACAGAAATGGTGATAACAAGTTGACTTATTTGGAGAGATGTAATTCACTCTAATTTGTTTCTCTACTCTTGCTCTGTAATTTTGGGTGGCTAATTATTGCTTTCCTTTTCTTTTTGGAGTTCCTCTCTCGCTATGTCTCTTGCCATACCAGGTAATTATGTACAGTGGTGTACTCCAGCTCTGAAAGTTCAACTTCACATTTATTTAGGTTTGACATTAGCATGCAACCATACTCTTATCATCTGACTCTCACTATGATAAGATTAGCTGCATTGAGCCACTCTTATTCTTGAATTCAACACCTTCTCTGTCTTCATACTCTGCTTAGCTCTACGCATCTTTATATGAGGCTTGCCTCATTTGCACCTACTGTTTCTCAGTACCCCCTCCCTCTAGAATGTAACCTATCAAGGGCACATTGCTTTCCTCCTTTTCCTCGTACAGTTTTCTTGTCTCTTACTTAAGCTGAATCTTCCTCTACCTCATGCTATTATTACTAGCTCGTGATCGTCCATGAAGGCGTTAATATACTTAATTGTGTTCATGTCACAGTTATTATCTGTATTTGTCATTATATTTATTTTATTAATTTTTTTAATATCTGTAAAAGGACTCTCTGGTGCTACAGAACCTGTGGATTTTTATTAATGATGATGATCTCAACATATAGGCACTTCATTAAGACCTCTCAACCTTCACAGACCTTTGAACATCACTCTCTTGTTCTACTCCTGCTCACTCTACAACTATGACTCAACTCTATTTGATTCAATACTGAATTTAGATTCCTTAGCATCTCAACACTTCTCCCACTCTGCGCGTCACACATTCTTGCGCCACAGGTGGTTGTTACTTACATTTGAGCATATTGCAAGTAACTTGCTTTTACAGAACCTTTACTCACCTGCTCTGACACTACATCCACTGCAGCTCTCACCTATGAGGGACTTTCCCTCAGACATATCCCCAGACCCAGAAATAGACAAGGTGGTAGAGTAGATATTCTACTCTCTCCAAGTTGCACCTTTCAAGTCATACCCTCTGAACTCTCACACTCATTCACTTCCATTGAAGTCCAAACTATTCGTCTATTGTATCCTCTGCACCTTTGTGTTGCTGACATTTATCGCCCCCAGGTCCAGTTTCCCAATTTCTTGACAACTTTGCAGCCTGGCTCATTTATTTCCTATCCTTTGACCTGCCTATTCTCATACTAGGCAATTTCAACATTTCCCATTGATAATCTCACTGTCTCTTCTGCCACTAAACTTCTATTACCTACTTCCTTCTTTGGTCTCTCCCAGTGTGATGAACACTCCCTTCACCTTGTCTTCTCCCGCTACTGCTACATCTCTAGTTTCACCAACTTAGCATTCCCACTCTCCAACCAAAAACTCCTTTCCTTCAGCCTCAAATTACTTCATACCCTCCACTCTATACTCAAATTCACACATACAACGACACTTAAGTAATCTTAACCAATACACTTCTCATCTTCACTAAAACAACTATTTTCTCCTGTGTCTGCCCTAATCAGGCTACCTCTTTCTACAACAAAAACCTCACTTCAGCCCTAGACAATGCAGCCCCAGCTACCATATACAGTCTCCAAAAAGCCAAACCCCAACCATGGCACAACAAACAGACCCGCTACCTGCAAAAATGTTCCCACACTGCAGAGCGCCACTGGAGGAAATCTAGTTCCTATCCCGATTCCCTCCACAATAAATGTATCCTTTCATCTTACAACACTGCCCTTTCAATTGCCAAACAAACATTCTTCAAATCTCTAATGTACACCGAGTCTTCTAACCCACATTGCCTCTTTACCACCTTCAACTCATTTCTCTGCGCACTGGCAGCTCCTCCCCCTTTCTCCCTCACAGCCTATGATTTTGCCAACTACTTCAAAGAAAAAATCAACACCATTTGATATTCCCTAATGCTAAATTCCACACACCTTCACCTTCACTTCCCAATCCACCTTTAATTCATTATTTCCAACAACTGAAGTCAAAAGCTCTACACTCATCTCATTATCTCACCCTCCAACCAGTCACCTTGACCCTATTTCTTCCCAACTTCTTCGCTCCCTCTCCTCCACTACATGCCCAACTGTAGCTCACCTGTATGTTTCCACTGAAACATTTCCATCCTCTTTTAAACATGTGCTCATCTCACCAATTGTAAAAGACCTTCTCACGCTCCAACCCCTCTATCCAACTACCACCCTGTTTTTCACCTCTTATTTGCATCTCCCATCTTGACTATTGCAACCTCCTGCTATCTGGCATTCCCGACTCCCATATATCCACACTTTAATCCATCTAAAATGCTACTGCATGACTTATTTTCCTTTTTCACTGCTCCACATCTGCTGCACCACTTTGAAAATTGCTACCCTGGCTCCCTGTGTCCTCCAGAATCCAATTCAAATTACTCACCCTTACCTACAAACCTCTCAACAACACTACCCTACCCCTTCATACATCTCAAATCTCATATCAAAATACTCTCCCTCCCATCCTCTTAGATCTACCTCTGACTTGTACCTTGTTTTGACTGTGGTAACCACCTCTCACTCACGCCTACAAGAGTTCTCATGTGCTGCTCCTCACTTATGGAATTTCTTACCACGCCCCAATCAGGTTTTCCCACAGTCTTCAAATCTTCAAATCTTTAGTCATTCTTTAAAAACCCATCTCTTTTTTAAAGCTTTCCTTATCCCTGATAATATTATTCAAACTAATACACCCTCACAGCTGTCCCAATCTACACTCAAAGCCACTCTTGCTCCTCTTGTTTCAGCTACACCCTCTTCCACTTAAAATGTAAGATCTCTAATGAGCAGGGTCCTCTATATCCTTTATTTTCATGTCTGCATTTATGTCCTCTTGTATGTCCTTGTTTTAGGTATGTCCTGTTTTCCCTACTCTATGGCACTGCAGAGTGGTACTTTACAAATATACAATGATGATAATAATAATAATAATAATAATAATAATAATAATAATAATAATAATAAAAAAACTAAAAAAAACATATATTATTGTACCTTAACATCACTGTAGTCATTTAACTTTCTATGTCTATGACATTAGCAATAGGTTCCTAAATTAAAGAGGTGGGACATGATGTTTTCAGGTAATTAACAGACAAATTAGGTTGTGGGTATGAATAAGTGGAAGTATATATGCATAAAGTAGAATCAGAACTGTACAGGTCTCTTAACCTGCAATAAATAAATATTTTAGTACTGATTTTAGAGTTGCATGTAAATGCATTTGCACAGCATATTTAAATGTTGTAGTACAGTAAAGGCTAGAAAATTAATGTTTTTTTTTAAATTTGCACCTATATAAACTAAACATAAATTCAGGAATTAATGATGATTATTGTTGACTCTTTGCTCCAGACGCATCCACTGTATACGCTAGATTTAAGGTTACATCTATCTTAAGTCACGTGTAAGGCACGTGTAAGGCACGTGTAAGTCACGTGTAAAGAGCAGAATCATCTTTACACATATGCTAAAGGAACATCTTTACATTCAACCACCAACCAGGTCCAGTGATAGCTTTTTCAGAATTCAAATTTTAGCTTCATTGTAACAAGAATATTCATTAATAGAGATTAAGAGATTATCTTATTTTGCCACTTTGACACAGGATATAAATCAATCACAAGAAGATTAAAATGTAACATTAATTTTTGCTGAAAATCTGCCGAATAAGAACATTATCCAGGTACACTGAAATAATCTTTTCTTCACTTCTCCTAATTTATTACAATATTAGGATCAGTACACATAGATAGAGTCCCAGGTTAAACATAAGTCAGTATATAATATACACAAATATTCAGTATCCACAATATAACAGTTTTATGGATAATGTCTACATCATCCACACATTATACAGTATGGATGAAATGTTTACTCTAAATAATACTCTAATATATGTAATATGTATAAACTCCTGTAAACTAATATCTGTATAAATGGTGAGTTCTAACGTTGTTGCTTATAGTCAGTGAGATGTGATATCATTGGTTCAGTGTTCATTAAAAGAGTGGTTTATTACAAAAAAAAGTGCACCCCCTAAATTATTATTCTGAATATTAGAAGTGACCTTGGAGATCTGTGAACTGTATAAAGTCAGGCTGTCTATTTTTATATGGTCAGGGAACTCCTTTGTGACTTAAAACATCCTTAATAATTCACAATATGGGTTGCATTATCTCATATATTTTTTTAAAAATGCTCATTTTAATGTTCAGATAAACAGATTACTTTAATTTGTCACTCATAAAAAGGTTACCAGCATACAACTTCATAAACATGTTCAGCACTTAAATCTGTAATAAATGTAGTTAGGAAAGGACCTGCAGCAATCAGAACTACTTAAAGTTAAATTAAATAGGAACTTCTCAGCACACGCAATAAATTTCATCAATTATCTCAGTCTCTGTCTTAAGTGTGTTTGTATCGATGGAACTGAATGGACATAAAATGGAAAGATAATGCATTTTTGGTAGATTGCAATACATAACAGTAGATTACCTTGGATGTAATATCACAGCAGCTGCTCTATATACTATTTAAATTTGAAAAATCAGACATTCTAAGTCAATACAAGTTACACTGTGAAATAATACTATGCACAATTATTCTATCATAAATTCACCAAATGTCTTAATGACTTTTTTTTTAAAGAGACAGTAACACTAAAGATAATTATTGTTTATTTATTTTGCAGAAATGTGAAATGATCTACAAAACTTATTTTTTTTGTCATGTAGCTTCAGGGAGTTTCTGTGTCTTTACTACTTGCTTTTAAACCTCCAATGACCATCCCCTTTGGATCTACTCTTTTAGTATCTGTTCGAATCTTGTCAGCAGGTCTGAAATTTAACAAATTAAACATATGTACTATATATATATTGCTTTTAAATAGGCAATATTCTACCATGCAGTTTATCTAGTAGAAGGCAAT
Source organism: Mixophyes fleayi (assembly GCF_038048845.1). Taxonomy (NCBI): domain Eukaryota; kingdom Metazoa; phylum Chordata; class Amphibia; order Anura; family Limnodynastidae; genus Mixophyes; species Mixophyes fleayi. The sequence continues at coordinate 55,676,251 of NC_134408.1, forward strand.
GACACCAATTCTTGTGATAATGTTTGCGCATATTTTCTATCTGCCAGACATTTACCTGTCTAGAAAATCCCATAAAGGAGCACTCCCAGTTAAAAACTGCTTCAGAGTGCAGTTCCAAGTGCTCTGCTACCGATAACAGTTTAACATTTACCATTAAGTGCTCCTCTAAAAGGCTGATTTTACATAGCTATGCCTTTGTAGCAATATGAGTAGAGTTGCTCAATATTGTTTCAAAGTGTTTCTCAAACTGGTTCTAAAATTTTAAAATTTGCAACACAATAATAGAGAAAAATAGATCTTCTTCCTTAAATGGCTACTTTGTATAGTATTTTTAATATATTTACCTGCAAACGACTAATTCAAACTTTGAACTTGAACACAGTGTTTGCTGTTCAAATAAAAAAGTTAAAAATACTAAACAATGTGGTAATTTATGCTTCAACAGGCAGAAAAGACAATATTATATTTATTTTAGTATCTTTTAAGAGGAAGCTGCAAGCGGGAACTTGAAACATGAACGGCAAATCTGAATTTCGAACTCAATTTAGGAGCTTAGCAGTCATAAATTTAGGAGCTTAGCAGTCATAAAATACGCCTTATGTTGGTTCAATCAAATTTCGAACTAGTTTGAATATTTCAAACATATCTAAATATTAATATGAAAGTGCGTTATTGTCACAGGATGAAATATTACACAACATTTAATTCAAAATTATCTGTAGATTAAATGTAAATGAAGATTATATTTCATAAAATTTAAATAATCGCACATTCTTTTTATGCTTTTTACTAATTAATGCTAAAAATTACAAGACAAACACAATTTTACAAGCAGCAATTCACATGGGTTATGCACTAAAATTACTTAGAATTACTTGCCAATTAATCTCTTTAATCAGAAAGCTAACATTAATTCTAAGTTATGTATTTTTAAAAGTCTAATTACTGATTTATACAAAGCAATAGTTGCTGAATTTTATGCAAGCATTGGTCGCTTATAATATTAAATGACCTATTATTGCTGTGACCAGGTTCTCGTTGTACCTATCAATTTACTATAATTATAATTTTTATTTGTATATACATTATTCACACACAGAAAACTCTCCCCAACCATTATCTCGAGATTTGAGCCATTGCCAGGGGAGGGATGGCAAATTTTTCCCAGGGGGCAAGACTTGACTCAGCAGCCTATTAGGAACATTTTGAAGGGGAAAAATGCCCAGTGACCCAGCACAAGGTAGCCCAATATGGGACCTGCCCAGAGGGCAAATGCTAAGTTTTTGTTTTCCCTCTTCATGTTTCATGGAACACACATCTTTGAGCACACTTCCCAGACAACACCAAGGAGGGTCACTGTTCAGGACTATCACTCTATTATCATAAGCGATATAGATTTTTTGAAAGTGGTAAAGAGGATTGGTTCATCAGTTGGCTACTGTTATACTCTTCAACACAACACACATCCCACTGTCTAAAAAACAACCTTACACATTCCACTACACTTATTCCCTCATTCTATTACACAGATTTTTCCACTTCCTACACTAACACTTTTACTTATACCACTAAACACATTAGATTGTCACTCATTCTCTTCACTAATATCATTACACAATTATGTCAGATACCCACATACTCCACATCTCCTCTTCTGTTTTTGCGCTACAAAAAGATGTTTTTCATCAACAAACCTATACATTGAACATTTATCTCTACTGTCTTAAGCATACCACAACACCTTTTCCACAATCAGTACAAGCCATTCTACTGTCATTGATTGCCACTTTGCCTGTTCTAATACCCTTTCTCACCAGGTGCACTATGCCATGTAATAGTTATGGTACTACCACCAACTACTGCCAAACTGGTATGCCGTGTGCAATTGACTGATCATAGAAGTTTAGTAAACAAATCTTTGAGCAGTGTGTTTTCAGGCATAGAGCTCATACAAAGTGACATATACAAACAAACAAAGAAACAAACACATACGCAAACCACTCACTGTCCTTTTTTTATGTATTTATTTATTTAAGGATGGAACAAAATTGACACTAAAATCAATACAGTATAATAATTTACTTTACTACAATATAAAGAGAAAACATCTATCCATATCAGACTTTTATTTACAATGTTATACTCCCCAAAACCTATTGTCTAAAATAAGTGAAGACTCTGTATATGATTATTTTTATACATTTAACACATCACCTAACTGATATAGATGCATTTCAAATTGTGATTCCTCACCAGAGAGTGATTGTGCAGTGGCATAATCATCAATGGTCTCACAAGCATGTATGGAATTTAATTTATATAATATAAAAACTCAGAGATATATTCAACAACCAGTGACCCAAGAAAGGAGGAAGTGGGACAGCTGAATATATGTTGCTGACAAGGGAGATGGAGTCAGACGGTCATATGGCAAGACAAAGAGTGAAGACATTGGGGACAAATATGAGTCATGAGTATTACATACAGTAAACAGGAGAAGGTTCAGTCAAGTCAGGGGGTTCATACAGAGTCTAGACAGTGTAATAGGAGAATGAATGGGAGCTGGAGAAACAATAGCCAAAGAGCCAAGTTAGACAGACAAGAAACAATTAAGGCATACATGTAAACTGTGGCCAGCAAATAGGACAGACAAGAGATAGGGGGCACACAAGTGAAAAGAAAAGACAAGCAATAAGCAATGGTGGCAGAGCATACAGGAGTCAATGGGGAACAGTAATGAGCCTGGAGTCAAACAATAGTAAACAGCAAGCAACGATAATAAATAATAAAATAAATAAAGTCTCAAAAAGCAAATAAAGGGAGTTCACACCAGGGACAGGTGGGTAAACTAAAAGCCAAGGGACAGATGATAGTCATGTGAGACAAATGAGACATGCAAAAGATACATGAGACAGATATGGGGTACTTGGGACTGACAAGATACAAGCGAAAACAGAAAAAGAGGTGCACAATCATTGATAGGACAACTTCAGGATATCAATGGTATACACATTTTAGTGTGATACACCAATCAGTGCATATCAAGTATTTCTTTCCTGCTCTGTGTTTCCAAAACTGTGCAAAATCGACTGTTCTTTTAGTGAATAGGTTTTACAACGATGAAAAATAAACAAAACTGTAAACTAGAGATCTTTTACAGCCAATAGTTTCTCTTAGCCAATAACTCAATAAAACCTCACATTCAGCTTTTCTTCTGATTCTGGATGGATGAAGTTGTTGAATATGTACCATAAAATGTTTGACTCTATCCTCTATTAAAAAGGCAACTGTTACACCTATTTTTCTACTTAGCATTCTGTGATAGGTAAATTAGAATGCAACACATTTGAGAACACAGCTGAATAATTGCACCATCATTGTTAATGAATATCGGCAATATGTTTTGTTCATTTGCATATTTTACACCTTAAGTAAAGCCTGCATTAAACATATTTACAACTTGAGACAAATAATAAAATCCTCGGTGTACTTATACTCTAAAACATTGTACAAAACAAATATACCCACAAAAAGAAGACAATACATCAGGATTGTAAACTGCATATTAAAGTTTTAGTGCAATGTGATAGATATAAGAGTGGCAGATGCAAAAACCAACAGGGGGGCAGATCCAACATCAAACCCATAAAAGTATACAAGCACAGTAATGGGCAATTATTCTTTCCATTTGTGCAATGGTTTAAATTTGCATGAGAATGTCATATGCCTAGAGAAAGGTGTGCTATCAAATGGAGGTATGAATGCATATTATGCATAACACTTCAACCTCTGAACCATTTCCACTCAACAGCCCCTTACACTAAAGGCTTTCCCTAAACTCAACAGATCTGAAGACATTAGCAATGTATCTAGGTCACATCAGTGAGCATTTAATTTGTAATGGGAAAAGGAGCTGTAACAAACAAATATAAATAAAAAATTAGAGCAATGCAGAAAAGCTAAATTCTTGTTATTTTTCTTTTTTAGAGAGAAGAGAACACCTATTGGGACAATCTATCAGAGACACTGGACAATAAATTAGTAATAAAATGGTATAATAGGAAACATGCTGAGGTGGGACAAATAGGATCATTTATATTATACTGACTGACAGTTTCAGGAGCTAAAGATCAGATTTTGCAGATGTTCAGAGACCATTGTGAATTTTACGATTCTACACATTAAGATATGTGTATTGCTTCCCTACAAGTTTGGACAAAATGAATATACTCTATATTTTAAATTAAATGCTGTTTGATTTATACATAATACATATAATACATATATAAATATATTAACCTTTATTATTATAAGAATATATTTATTTATTTATTGTTTAAATATTCCTCTCAGTCCCTGCTTCAGTGTAGCTTATCACAGGCATACAAAACTAACATACACAATAGGACCATTTTAATCTAGAGTTAATTAACCTACTAGTTTGTTTTTGGACTGTGGGTGGAAACTTTGTTTGTTGCATCTCATATGCGCAGAAGTAAATGCAAATTTGAGAATGAAGGTAAAATTGGAGCAAACTTGAGTGCACATTCTGCACATACAGAAAATTTAATGCAACAAGTTGCAGAATGTTATAGTGTATCATAGCTTCACATAGTCAATCCATTGGAAAAAGAGCCAATGACAATTGAAATGGTGAGTTATTGTGAGCAGTGTGAGCCAAAGTCTGCAATAAACCTGCAATGCGCCCACTTTGAAAAAAGCTTGAATGGAATCAACATGTAAACATCAGTAAATCAACCACTATATCTGATTATAAAACGGTTGTTGTTGTTTATCATGACATGTGAGCCCAGATCTATTAAACATGCCACACGTCTTATATTTGTTTCTGTTCACAGACATTACTTATAGCACACTTTTGTGTTTGTGTTTGCTTTGTTGACACATCCGCAGTCATTATTTTACACTATGGACCTCATTTGCCAAATGCACTGGATGCACACCACAATCGCTTTGGTTTGGCTAGGTTCATAGGGAGGCAGAAACATTTGGAGACACGCTTTGAAAAGTATAAACACCACATCAAGCATCAATTCCACTTTTAGAACTATACCTTTTATTGTATTACATGTAAATGTTTCTCCTATACTATTGTTCAATTTAGCCTCATTAGGTTTTATGGATCGTGAGAGTGAGTGGACATTAAGACTACCTTTAATTAATACATGGGGCACTTTCGTGTGCTTTTTACTTTGAGCAATGTAGAAAAGCATTTCTACGTTGACGTGTAACTAGAAGAGGCAAAATATGTCCCATTAATAGTATAGGACAAGACCCGATCTTGCAGAATGAAAATAGCTATGGGCAAAGAATGCGCCTAGACTCCTTTATGCTGTTTTAATAATCTTGTTCTGAAAAATAAAATCTTGTTGCACCGTTTCATAAAAAATGTACCCTTGGTGTATCTTCTCTGTACTTAGTGCGGAACCGTCACTTTGACCGACTCCTCTGATTGGATGATACAAACTTCCTGTTCTTTGTATCTTACTCAGCGAAGCCATGTATTTTGCACTTCATAAATGACCTCCTTTCCATCTGCATTTATTATGAAGCTTACTACATCGGGCTGATTTTCCCTTTCAACTTTATTAGTCAAAGAAATATGTGTTTCAAATAATTAAAACAGTAATTTTTACAGTTGCATTGAAATGATGGCCCTTTTTTCAGTCATGTTGCTTAGTGACTGTATAAATCTGCTGTTTGAGCCTATACATTATATAGCTCAATCTTGCTTTTTCATACAGGATATTCTCATTTAAAATGCATTGAAGAGGAAAACAAAAAAAAAAATTCTAATTAATGAACAAGCCTAATCACCATTCCCCACATGGAGGAGTCATTTTTCACTGTTCATTTTTTCAGTGTAATCTCAAAACTGACATAACAGAAAAGCAATGGGCAATCAATCCACTCCCATTAGTTTCTTTATTATTCGTATTGCAAAGAAATACAACTGCTTGTTGCTGCAGTCTATTACAACATGGTAAGGCGTTGATAAAAAAAAATATTATGAAAGGCAAAATGTGTTTCTTCATGACTCAGTGTTACAATTTGTTTTACAAAAAGACAATAAATTACTTGTGGATTGTCCCTCAGCTTGCTTCACGCTGGGCGATTAGTGATTAATTACCTTGCTGCAAATTGACATGGCACAAGGAAATTGACACAGCCCTGATTAATTAACTTTTTATGTGAGATAGTTATTTACAAAACATTGCGCACTGTAATTGAATCCTTTTACACAAAGTCACGGTACAAAGGTTTTAGTCAAACACAGATTAGTCCAAATTTCAATGTTAATCTTGCCGGCAATTGTGCTTTTTGGTGTGAAGCTAAGAAGAAATATCAACATTTTTATTCAGCTAAAGTAATACACATTCCAAGGAAGCAACAAACGTGATAATAGAGAAATATTTAAATTCTGGACCGTATGTAGAGACGGATGCAGTTTACTATGTATAGAGACCTGCACATATCTTAATAGCACATCATGAATCATTTTAAAAAATAAAGTGTGCCCCCTCCACAAAAAGAAAACAGTCTTGGTGCTACCAGCCTAGGCTGAAACATGATAAAATTGGGGGGAGAAAAACATGGGGTCACCCCAAAATTACCAGTACCAGCACTAAGCTGTTCCAGTCAGGGCATAGTGACAACCAACCCTAGGCTGGGGAGCACAGGCCTGGATTCCCTAGAGGGATCGGGCCCACACAAAAAATGTGCACCCCTCACCTCAGGATTAACCAGCCCGTGATGGATAGCTCCCCTGGAGGGTGGGTGTGGGTTAATTTGCTAAAAAAAAATAGATGAAAAAAAGCATTTTGTCTGTGGTGCACTCCAGGACCAGGCATGCCAAGACTGTCATTAAGTGGTTGGGCATGGAGATGCTTGTAGTACTAAAAGCACCAGGATCTTCATGGCTGCCAGGGCATTCTGGCACATGGTGAAATAAAAAAACATAAGCACCAGCGCAAGACTATCCCCGCTAAGTGCTCCTTTCTCGAATAAGCTCTTATCCTTATCCTTTGCATTTCTGTGTTATGACTCACAATCTCTCCATTGATTGGAAGACAGGAGCATTGACTTGTTTTTAAATATTGCTACCTTAATTGTCTTCCTGAGTTATCCTCTGATGCTTCTGTGGCTATACAGGCTCAGAATTACAGAAATGAACAGTATTATGAGTTTGGAGATGTCTACAGCAAAAATATTAACTACCTCCCCAGTAATCTTTTGATTTTCCCATTGAAATTCTGCAGGAATTTGGCGCCTTTTGGTCATATTTATTCATACTCTGAACAAGAGTTAAAACTTCAAGGATTCATACAGGAAAATACAAATAAAGGGTTTATCAAAATTCAACAACTTCAGCTGGAGCAACTGTATTTTTTTGTTATTGACTAGACTGAATTTAATAACGTAAGATCTGATATCCTGATACATCTCTGAGTTACAGAAAAGATTGTGATCTGCAAGATTTTTGTAATAATTTATGAAAAACTTCTCTAGAATTATTACACCTATAACCCAAATTATTGTTACTCTTACTACGACGTAATAGAAATATATTCAATTTAACATGGTTCTTGATCTAGAAGTAGCATTTGTTCATCTGAAAATGCTCTCTACCTCTGTTCTTATTCTTGTCCCTCCTTATCCAGAATCCATCAGAATGGATGCATCTAATTCTGCTGTGGGAGCCATTCTTTCCCAAAGGACTAGGCACACAATGGTGTTACATTCTTGCTGCCAAATGTCATGAGCAGGAAAAAACTCTATGGTACAGGGAACACATCATTTTTGACCACAAAATATGCCGTCTCTGAATGGTGTCATCCTCTAGAAGGATCCTTCTTTCAGTAACTGTTCCTATAGATCATCAGATAGTTCATTAGCTAGATAAGCAAGTTACACTATTACATTTCATTATTTAATTTTCTTATTGTTTTTATTTACGTACATTCAACTCTAAAGTGAGCACCTTAATTGTTTTGTTCATCTCTAAACAAAACATTGCTGCTAGAGATGAGGAATCCCCATTGAATATTATAATTTATACCATTGTGGATGTTGTGAAATAAGTTAAAATGTTCTTTTGTTTAGAGTATCCCAACATGTAATATTACCCGAGTTTAACAAAACAACTTAACCCTAATGGCTGTGATATTTGTTGGAAGTGGTTTTAATTACCATTTAAAGCTCTATGTTAAGTTTGTGCGGCTTTTAGCTATTTCTTAGCAACTAAAACCATTAAATGTTACATGTGATTTATTAAAATAGTTTGAAAATGTATTGAAATGTTTTCCCATTAGTCCTATGTTTGCAAAATTAAAGTTCATTTACTTTGTTTGTACTGGTGCAGGAGAGCGCACTTAATGTTTGATCCAGGGCAATACAAATATGTGCATGTAACTACCACAACACTGCTTCCCATGTTTATAGGAATAAGTTATTATAAGAAGGAATGTACAGGTAACAACCCATAATAGGGGTAACAGTGGATTTGAATCCCTGCTGATAAATCTGCTATATGATTGCTTATATAGCTTGATTATGCTTTACTTTATATTTTTAGGCTTAGCTTCACTGCAGTTCTACAAATAGATATTATCAACTTCTCCCAAACTTCTCTGACTTATTTATAATACAAAACTCTTGGGGAACTCAAGGCTTTGGGGGATGGTGAAAAATAGAGCAACATATATAAGGGAAAAAGATCAGTTCTCATTGCCTTGTCAGTTCTAAAGGACTGAAGAGTTACAAGAGGCACTTGTACTGTTAAGCACTAGAGATATGGAAACATTGCCAAGTACTGCAGCTGTTGATGCTTGAGAGCCTTTATTCTTCCAGGATAAAACAGCTACCTGCCCTATTAGATCTTTTTGAAAGCCCAAAAGCAGTCACTTGATTTTCACATTATTTTAGTTAGAATGGCACGTTTAATATCAGTTTGTGTGGACGGTTAACAGGCACATTCTGGAATTAACTTGTAAATGTTTTATCTTTTTTTATTTTTTATTGGTTGTGTTCAATCCGTAATTTAAATTTGCTCCAGAAAATGGGCATCTTTTGCAATTAAAATACACTAAGTCATTTGTGCAAAATGTAAGAAAAATATTTATGGCAAAAATAATTTGTAATAATAATCTAAAATAATATATAAAACCAGAAATACAATAATAGTGTGGTACATGTGTGCAGTACATACATTTTCCTCATATAAAAAGTAATGTAGGACATCATATTTACATTTGCAAAGTGTTTTGTATACGTGCCTATGCCATATATGTTCTTCTAGTTACACAATGTTTCTCTTGCACAAGAAATGTTAAACCAGTTGCATTTAACAAAAAAAGGTTACAAATTGAATATAACAAATAGGAAGATGTGGGCTCTGCACTGCAGGAGATGTAGCACTTAGATCTATGTGTGGATTCTGCTACTTGTAACCTGTTCAGGTGACATTTTAACACATGTGCGTCATTTTTCAACTCTAGCAATATGACTTACAGTGTGTAGATACCTATACAGAAATTAAACAAATAAACCTTAGTTCACCCTCCATCATATTTCTTTATTTATTGACATGACTGAAAACTACTATGGTGAAACGATCAGCTGTTGACTTTGGTTGAGTTGTGACAAAACAAACATCTCTAAAATCGTTTCCTTCCAAACGTATCATCTTCAAATAAAAAAACACTTACACATGTATATAATTGTATTCAGTGTCAGAATGCTTGTTATTTTACTATTTATATCCAATGATATCAGTTTTTTGTCAAAGGATCCTTGTAGTTTTATATCAAATAGACATCACAGGCTCAACCTATTACTATACTGAATTTACAACATACTGCAAAATCCATCTAATTATTGAATATTTATAAGGAACTTTTCTATACCCGTATCTAGATTTGCCTATATGGCAGAAATGAAATTAGGTTTTTAACAGCTACTGGCAGGAGCAGTTTAATTAAAATCTTGATTTTGACTCTTGATCACTGTATAATTTACTTTTAGCTCTCTCCCTCTGTATGTAAATCAAATAATATTTCACTGCCAGGGGCAGATGTGTTTTAATTTTTGTAATGTTCTACGTATTGGTATATTACCGAACCCTTTTATGTCATTCACACTACGGTCTAAACTGGCCCTTTCCTTTTATAGATACATTTGTAGCTTCAACTTTTAATGTTGGCTAATTTCTTTTCATTGTTACTACTTGTCAAGCGTTAATTACCCAAATCACTGTTGTTGCCAGAAGGCAGCAATGTGATTCATTTACTTTGATTGCTATGATAGTGCTAACAACTACTGTCACAGTCTGATGCAGTTACTCACATAAATGCACCTTTAAGCATTTATTAGCACATAACTGTTCATATAGAGCTGGGGCAATGCAATATTGACATAGAAAGGCAGTATACATTTGGCTCATTTACTGAGAATCACTAATGGATGGTAGACACTATATAAACATCTAATTGCCAGCCAAACATAAACTTGCTCTCATTATCTACTACTTTCCTATCTTTCCTCATTGACAGACTACTATGCATCTATTGATATGGAGACCAGTATACAGTGGATTTAGTGTCCATTAAAGAGGCTTACTTGTATCACAGCCTCACTGTATACTACAGGATTATGGCTTTTACTACTCCTAGTGAAAAGAAACAGGGACTATTGGACGAGAAAATCTGGGTGCCTTTCATATTGTTGTGACAACTTATATAGAATATAAACCTAGTTGCTCTTGGGCAAGAGTTTAAAGCCTGTTGAGCAATCTTAAGATTCTATCCATACTCTGACCTGCTTTGGATTTTTCACCACAAAGTACATTTTTAATAATCAATTCCCATCCTTTCCAAATATCCACAGATCTTCTCCTATGTCGACAACATGGTCCAATAAATTCTTGGACACAGCCTTGTTGGCTTTGACCTGCATTGCCGATATGGAGAGAAGACCCAGTGAAACACTCATGGGGTGACTCTTCTCTAACAATATCACAGACCCTTGTGGCTAGTGGCCAAACACAATGTCACTTGGCACTAATGTATGGTAAACTTAACTGCTACTGGTACAACTCCACTTTTGGTGACACGGACCACCCATAAATCACACAAATTGGTGAGGGATCCCTAAAAATACTGTAAAATATCAAGGTAAGTTAGGAATCCTAGTAATGTCATAGTAGGGGCTTCCCAGGTACTCTAGTTCTCCGGGGCCAATCCATTTTGTTGCTAATATTTAACTGCAAATACATATTTTCTTAACATTCATACTCTTGATACATCAATATTATCATTGATTAGTGGAAATAGAAGCCTATAACTGCTCTAGTGCATTTGGCTCTTCAAACATCAAACTGTTACAGTACATGGATTCTGTTTTTTATGTTTTGAAATTATGGGACCACTAGGCTAAATGCATTACTGCTGTAGTAGGCTGCAAGCACCATAGTTTTATGCAGGTAACATCCAACATGCAATTAAATATTATTATTTTTTTTACATATTACATATGTAATATTTTTATAATTTTACATATTTTTACCTACACACCACACAAAGCCATTAACTGATAAAAAGAGACACTTTAAATAACTCAAATATAGCAATAACTAAACACTAATGACAGATTGCAAATACTACGATTTTATTGTCAACGAACTCATCATCTAGTAGAGGATGAAGTAGCTGAAGCACTTCAACTTTCTTCTGTGTGTCTTGCCTTACGTTTTTTTTTATTGTGTATCTATTCATATAGGGAAATTCTGCAATGCTTTTGTCTATCATGACCTTGCTCATAACCTGGGTTGAAAGCAAGTGCAACCACTGGTGACATGCTAATGTTAAATGTACAAATCTCCACAACATAACCAAGTTCTCAGTCTTACTACTCAGTCTCCCACTGCACAACCACATTAAAAATACCACTGCAGACTCCTAGCACAGTGACATGTTCAACCAAATTGTTCAGCCCCTTTCTCTATTGGCATTGTCATCCCTACATTAAATCCACTCCCTCCCAATTTTTTTGAAAAGAGAATACATTTATACAGGGTTAATCTTCCACCTCACCCATATATCTGTAAATAATTCCCAAAGACTGGCTGCCTGTTTCTTCACTTAACCTCCAGACCTGATGTTGCAGAATCAAAAATGTGTTTACAAATTCAGCTCTGCTGGTTCAAAGAATTAATAGAGCAAACTCCACGATATGTGTCCATTCAGGGGGAAGGATTTAGGAAAGAATGCAGGGGAATTCCAAGCAGTTAGGGAAACCCCAATCTCATCATCAGTACCCCCCATCTGGGAGTAAAGACTGACTGCAAAGAGAGCACCTGCCTCTGCTTCCACCCTACCCCACTCCATTTACAGGAAAAATGTCTCTTTCTGACCATTAGATTTAACATGCAAATACTAGCTTTAAAATATCAACACCTGTAATTGCAACATTTTAAATGGTAACAAGAGACAGATAGAATACAGAACATGTTTCCTGTTGTGCATTGCAAACACCACATTTATCTAACAGCTATTCTGCATACCATATATACTTACACAATATTCTCTAGCTATTGATGGCATATGTCTAATGTCTATGGGTTAAGATCCTACTTGGATTGCTCATAAATTTTATTTAACTTTGTCTGAATGGAGTTGTTCTCTATTTGAGAGGAGTGTCTGTGCAGTCTCTTGATTGAGGACCTTATATAACCTTTCTCTATTATTTGTATTTGTAATACTGAAATTACCTCCAGGGCAGGCTTGGCTGCATGCAGAGAAAATCTTATTATAAAGCAAAGAACGAAAGCAGCAAATAAAGAAATGGATAGCTAAAAAAAAATCCTAAATCAAATATCAGCAAAAATACCAAAAATATCTCTGAGTGTCAAGACAGATACTGGGAGATACTAGAGAGAATCAATGGTGTCTGGAGGACTGACATCTACAAATGCCTCATCAACCTCTGCTTGGCTGTTTTCTGGTAAGCAGCATCCCAGGATAGCATGGGTTATCACTATTATAGCTATGTGACACAAAATAAAGCATCTCCCCTGGCTGGTTATCTGTCACATGTGATAGAAATATCAAGTCATTTAATAGACTTTATAGAATACCAGGAATTACGTCTTTTGAAAAGGTAATGCATCGAAATATGTATTTACATATATATGGTCATATTTCCATTGCACAGTAGATGTCCCTAGGCATAGCTACATTGTATCACACAGCATTTTTCATCCTTCTCCTTCTGCACTTGAATGTTCCTGTTCGTATGTATATATATATATATATATATATATATATATATATATATATATAACCTGCATGCACAGAAGCTTCGTACTAGTGTTCTTTTTAGACAACCCAGCACTAAAACATGTATACCACATATGTCTTGATATAAACATAGACATAATACACGTATACCCTTGTTTCATATACTGGTCATTTATAGTATAGTTTTGTAATTTATCTAGACTGACAATAACCATGAAATTCCAAGGACCATAAAGAATAAGTAAAGTAATATAAATGAAATAACTGATTCTGTTTAATAATTGTGTAATGCATAACAACTTAGTAACTGAGCAATTCCTCTTACAATCCAAGCTTCTGGTAATAAAAAGAACAATTTCTAAACTAAAACAGCTTTTTACTCCTGTTTGGCTTACACTGATACTAGTCACCTCCCTTCTCTGTTTCACCCATGGCACTGTATTTTGTTGCTTGAATCTAAACCTTACTGACTGGTTGTATTACCTGTATGACTTTTCTATGCAGATGTGATACATTCCACTGATAATCACCAGGTTGGACTATCGTATTAAAGAGTTGCGTTGTTGAGAAAAAAGGAAAGTAAGACGCTCTGGAATTCATTTAAATATATTTTAAGGCTAACTCTATCATACAACATGTTGTACTATAATCCTATTTTGCAGCAACTAAAATGAGTAACTTAAATGTTGTTCTCACTAAATGTATAATTGTTAATATCACCTGTGACACAGCCTGTTCTATAGTCCATTGGTTCTATGTGCATGTGCCCTGTCTTCAAGGCTTTCTTCCCCATATTAATACTCAACAAGTTCTTACTGTTCTTTGTAGCATGCTTCACCCTAATTAATTTAATATAGTCTGACACAGCGCCAGGTGGACTATGCAGCTACTGTCCTTTCCAGATCTACCGTTATGACACCAGACCCTGAGGTGAACACCAAAATAGTCCTCAATAATAGTAGTAAGGACCAGTATCCTGATATTTAGGTATTTATCAAATAACATCATGAGAAAGAACAGTGTTCTTCGTAAAAGTTATAAATGAGAGGGATTATGAGATTAGCGCTCAAGGATTTGCCCTACTTCTTCATCCTATCTTTTAGTACCTATCTACTCTAGCCCCACTGGTTTTATGCGCTCGGCAGAATATATGCATTTTTGCATTCATAGCATCTTCTTTTGCTCTATTGCTCTGATTTAAATTATTAATTTAATTTACATGTTTATACTGACACAGTACCAAATCTATTATTTACATGTATATGTTTTTTTCTTTAGGCTGTGTAAATTTACTAAGATTTATTAATGTTAACTGACAAGAGGCCCGAGCTTTACTTTTCCCCTCCTAGGCCAGTTTTTCTGTTCCACCCCAGACCCTCTGCCCCAAATGTATGTATATTTATAACATGTAATCAACAACTTATTAGTATACAATATAAAAATAAATGAAAACAATATGGTGCAAGGTGAGCAGACTGTGCCCACACATCTCTGCCATCCTGGACCTAGACCCGTGTGGCCTTTCCACTTAACTGAACCTGCACACTGAATAATGTGCAGCTCTATATGGGAATATGGAAAGAAAATGAGCCAACACGTACTGGTAAGTTATTTGACTTCATTGAGATGTAATAGGACAGATGTAGTATAGGCTGTTGCAGTACACAGTGCCTAGGAATTAAATGAAGAACTTCTGCTATCTTGAAACAGATCTGATTATTTTTGAATAACTAGGGATATTTTAAGTAATTGTAAAAGAAAAACATTCTGTGCCATGGTGCGTTGTTCACTGCAATAAACTGTATGCCATCTGTATATAGCTATTACTACTTCTAGAGTGCATGGATATATCTAATGATCTCTTGCAAAATCATTTTTGATGTGACAGGTGTTTAAGGCCTGAGAAAAAAAGCCCATTACAATCCATTTTTTTCTATTCAACCGTTAACTTACTTCCTATTAATTGGACTTAATGTAATGTCATTTTCTAAATTGGAGTGAATAACTAGTGATCTGGAAATTAATTTAGACCATTAGTTTAATTACAGAAACTGATGGAAGTTTTATCAGACAATTACATAAAGAGCAAAAACATGGACTGATTTATACACTGTTGTGCTTCCTAAATCATATTTCTACAGTCGACAATGCAACTGATTACAATCTACAATCAATACATCTGTTCTGAAATCTGCTGCCAGTGTTTTGTGTCACTGAGAGCAATGTTCACTGTAGCTCAACAATTATCAAAAGAAGAATTCAAGCTGCCTAGGATTTTACCTTGTTATTTATTATGAGAACATCTGAGCAGTGCAGAGGCAGATATATTTTCTCAAAGCATACAATGTCCAACAGCCAATTTTGCAAACAGACAGAATAATCCCTGTTGCTTTACCTGGAAACTGAGTGAGGGCATACGCTGGTGGCCTTGGAGGACAGTATGAACTAATTCACAAGTAATTTGGGAGGAAAAATACGTGAGCTGGAGACACATGCACAAAAGTATCAGTGAGTGATCTGCACCATGTCTGATTTGAGAAAATATAAGGTGTCTCCTATAATATTTTTCTAAAAAGTAGCAAATATAATACCCTCCAATGTTTGCTAAGACACCACTATTGTTTGGTGACCAAAGTGGGTGTGTACTACCAAAACAGGACTTATCCTTTATAACTGGGTACATGATTGAGTGGAATTCTTTTCTGGGAGGGCAAGGGACCTCTTTTGTGCAGATAGAGGCAGGGCCAAAATGTGTCCTTTTTATTTTTAAATGTTGGGAGATGTGATTGAAACATGCTCAGTTTATAATATATAGATGTATAGCTGCATATACATGTATATTTGAATAAGTTCTTCATTCACTGGCGCAGCATGGTGATTTAGTGGTTAGCACTTCTGTCTCACAGCACTGGGGTCATGCATTAGATTCCTGACCATGGCCTTTGCATGGGTTTCCTCCAGGTGCTCCGGTTTCCTCCCACACGCCAAAAACATGCTAGTAGGTTAATTGGCTGCTATCAAATTGACTCTAGTCTCTCTCTCTCTGTCTGTGTGTGTAAATGTTAGGGAATTTAGACTGTAAGCTCCAATGTGACAGGGACTGATGTGAGTGAGTTCTCTGTATAGCGCTGCAGAATTAGTGGTGCTATATAAATAGCTGATGATGATTCACTAGTGCTAGTGCAGAGCAGGGGCTAAAGCACAAATTGATTTTCTTGACTGCAATATTCTGTATATTTCTATTCTATTACCAACAATTTTGGTTGATGATCTCCTTTGCCATACATCCAATGACATGTTTCACCACCAGATAAGCTCCCTTTCTCTACAACCTCTTTCTTAGCATTGATCCTCAGCTTGCTCCTCCCTTTCTTCCAAATACTAATCTTCACTCAGACACCTTAACACTTATACACCTAACTTCCCTAAGTTGGTCATTTTGGTGTTGCTAAAATGGCTACCTTGGTCCTGCCATGTCCAAGTTTCAACTAACATGCTGAAAAATTACCTCCCGACACTGCTGTTTCCTCAACTCCCACGCTTCTTCGAACCAGTATGCTTCCAATGCAATCAGCACCTCATTGCTGATTTTTATTATACTATCGCAGCCTTCCCTGCTACCTCTTTTCTATCCTACTGGTCACCTACCTTGTTTCTATGCTGTTCTTCCTCAAATGTTCTGTTACTGAATTTTCCACTACCACCTCATGTGTTAGAATAATCAATGAGGCAAGTTATGACAGCTCAACCCACTGAATTCAAGGAACAAGTACAACAACACCTTTGATTACTACCTACATGAGTATTGAGAATTGTGGGGCATGTTCCCCAAAGCACAGACAAGTGAGTACCCAGTGGACTAAACCATCTTTAACAGTGTCTGGTAGCCATCTTTCATCTCAATCACAATCATTATTGGCTGTTATCCTTCGACTAGTTCTTTGCCCAGGTAAATATTTTATTCCCTGTACCTAATACTCTCATCTCTTGTGCGGAACAATATAGAACAGTTTCCCAAAATCCAAGTATATCATATATGCCAAGATCCTGCTCGAAGCTTGCCTTCTAATACAAACTAATCATATATGTTAAACATGATTGGTCCATCATGAAATTTGCTGACACTGTTATCGTAATATTTTCTTCAATATATTTCAGTATTCCATCCCTCAGAATCCCTTCAAATAATTTACCAAAGATAGAAGTTAGGTTATCACATGTGCTTTCCATCAACCTTCTGCCACTGACCTGGATATGAGTGAGTTAATAAATATAAGAAATGGATCAATTGCTGAACTTAGTTCATTTTGCACATGTGGTTGGATGCCATCTAGTCCAGGTGCTTTAATTGTCTCAATCTTGTGTAGGTGAAACTGCACCTTCTTCTGTGTTAGTCGCATAGCATTTAGTGGTTTACAAAGTCTGTTGCTAGTTAACATATTTCCTGGAAGTTTTTCCTCCTTTGGGAATACTAATAAACAAAACATATTTAATAGATCAACTTTCTCTTATCATCTACACTTATTTTACCTCCATTTTCATTTGGAATCCTAACATTTTACTAATTTCTTTTTTGCTGTTTACATACATCCGCAAAATGATCACGCCATGAATTTTTTGCCCTTCTCTCTGGCAGAATTTGGTTGTAAGTGCTTACACTCCCACTCAGATTTTCCCTTGTTACCTCCAATACTTTCTTATTTGACCACATTGAATGCCTTTCATTTCTAAAATTGTGTTGTTATATGGCATGCACTTTCAACAAGTATTTATTTCAAATATATATTTTATTTTTAAATGCCCCATTTGGTCTCACTTTCTCAGTCCACAACTTCAAAGATTTTCTGAGCTGACTACACTTTACCCTTAAGTGAGCCACAGTTTTTGTAGCCCCCTTACAAAACATTTTATTGAAATTTAAATTAAATGTAACCCTGATGTGTCATATAATGATTACTATTCCCCAAGCACCTATACATTAGATATATCTGTTCTATTAGAAACTGCCAAGTCCAGCAGAGCCATAGGAAAGCGCAGGGGAGATTACAGGTGCCCAGAATCCCCGCTTTAGACAAAACGTTAGACAGCCCAAGATCACTTTATCCATTTTGCAAGGCTGTGTGATTTGTAGGCTTTTCCAGAGCAGGACATACATATAATGTTTACTATATATACTGTATTTAACCTTTGTAGAGTATGTGTATACACATAATATGAATATTTCAGTGAAAGGCAAATCCACCTTCCAAAATCTTGTGCTTGCCCCTGAAAGTTAGTCATCTTTTAAAAAAGATAAAAATTAGTGTCAGAACCACTAGTTTTATTGTTCCAATTTATATGTGCATAGATAAAACCCATGAGAATGACTACAATTTTGTTTGCTGCTCTTTCCATTCCTTATAATAATTGAATTCAGTACAATAATTTATGCTAGGTAGCTCCAACCAGTATTTTACTGGTGTCTGTTTCTCCACGTATACCCTTAAGGACTCTACATTATCACAGTCTTCACAGATATCCTCCTGCTGGACATATCTTAAACAGATTATTACATATACACTGACCTTCTACCATTCCAATGTGTCTCTTCTTTTCTGAACAAGCTATATACTTCCACACTAGCTGCTATTTTCATGCCTTTCACCAGTCAAGTCTCAGACCCCCCAGACCCTGCCAACAATATATAAATGCAATCTACAATATGTAAAACCTAAGTAGCAGGGCAGCAAACAGTTTGGCATCTACAGTGCTGGTGACAAATTATTCTGTAAGTCATTCTAATAATTGAATCTCCCAACTCAAGCACCTGTCTACACTTCACCATGTTCCTGATCCTGAGCAGTTATTCCCCTGGCTGCTAGTGAAAGTATCCATATCCAACCATGCTACTCATGAACTGATATTCCCAATCTCAACCAATTTGGGGAGTATTAGACCTGAACTAACCTTCCTGTCACTCTGCCCTTTATCCCATCTATTAAATATGATCCACCAATTTAACTTAGGAATCGACTCTCCTATGTTTCCAACCCTTCAATACTGGCCCCAAATAGAGGCTGTTTAGTGAGCAGCCAGCTCCTCTTCTTGGTTTCAAAGACCTCAGTGTTGTCAACTGGTAAATTTTGATCCAGAATTTGGGCTTCCATGTTAACATCTCACTCACATCTTACACAGTAGCTTTCACCTTAAAATGTCTGGTTCAAAAGTGCACCCATAGCACAAGATAACCCTGGAAGGCATCATTAATCATCGACCACATAGGGCCTGATTCAATAAGGAATGTAAATGCTGATGCGTGCTGTATTTTAAATAAAATTGCACTGTGCATGCTCAAAGAATGACAGACCAGTGAATGTAAATTAATCTTCTAATGCAATGAACACTTCAGCCAAAGATTTCATGGGGACGGAATGGGGGGGGGGGGGGGGCATATGCGCATATTCAGTAACCAGTAAGGACGTGCCAAGGTTGATGGCACACACGTCCGTCCTATTCAAGGTCTGGACATCTCACAGGTACATCTTCAGCCATTTCACTTGCACCAGCTAAAGAGCAGGTGTTAGTGCTGAGTGATAGTGATGGTGATCACGTATGCATGCTAGAACATGTGTTTGCAATCAAGAGCAACTGAAGGTCTGTAACGCAAATGGCAAATGGCATTTTACTGTGTCATCTACCTATTTCTGTGCAAATGTACATGTATTATCAGGTGTTAATGTGTTTAATATTTTTTTTTACCAGTGCATTCTGATATGACTTTACATATAAATATGCATTGTGCTGTGTGTTGTGTCTGTCTGCATATGGCAAGTGGCGTATAGACAAAGCGTAATTATACCAGAACTCAACTAGAAACATTTCTTGAGATCCGCTGTTTGTTGAATACGGGCACGCCAGCTTGCATTTTTCTTCCATTTAAAAAAAAGAAAAGAAATGCAAATTGTGTTCACTTTTGGTTCCTTAATGAATCAGGTCCATATTGTTTACAATTTGCTTAAGCTATTGGAGGTGGGGGGGGTTACTCACTCGGAAAATAAAAGCACTGAGTATTATGTAACTAGAGCTAATTAATGCAATATGGGTATAATGCAAATACTAAATATTAATACAGTAGTGTTGGAGACTACTTGCAACTATAATGTAATATTTTAAAACCAATTGAAAGAAAACACCCGTAGGAGTGTAAACATAAATCACAACCTTTTACAGAAAGGAAAGCAATGTGAAGCTATACCTTTCTTTCTTATTACATTGTGTTGAACTCCTTGCATTAAAGTATGCACTTATCAGAACAAATGTACTTTTCAGACAATTGGCAGGAAAATGAGAAACCTTGTGTAGCTCAGAAGCATAGCTTGGTTTTGCACTTGAGATGTAGTCTCAGAAGCACTGAACAGCAGCAACTCAAAATATTTAATAGTGATTACGTATTTTTTTCATATTTGTAGAAAAACTATCGATCTAAATAAATCTGCTTCTATGTCTCCTTAATTCTAGGGTTTACTTTATGCACATAAAATCAAGTCACATTTTTTTTATTAAAACTAGTATATTTTATTAGTATGCTTTCCATGATCATTTTCCAGACAAATATGATTTTAAAGTATATTTTGTTATGTTTTATATATTTGTAAAGTTCAATACTTTAAGCTTTTTAGGCTTCACAACGTACACTGTTCGAGGTGTTTTCATTTCATAAGGATCAAATCTAATGAGGACAGGAATTCCTGGGAAGCTGCAGAAAATATATCCTGTAGATTTAATTATTTTACAATAAGTTCCTTAGGGTATATAATAAATGTACAGAAAGCAATTTGCAAATTTGCAATTGGAATGTAACAAAACAGAATGTAATAAAATGTCAGGGTTTCTTTTTATTTAATTGCTAAATACAAGGAGAAAAGTAATGTACCTTTCTATTTAAAACCCATCATTTGAATTAATGACTTTTTAAACATTAATTTTGGAAATTAATATTATATTATATACAGTGAAATAGCTCCATAGAACATTTAATATGTTAATTATTTTTAACTTAAGACCTGAGTGTTCTGATCCAGACAGAGCTTCACGTGTTGTGCTCAATATTCTTCTTGCTAATGTTAACCTATTTTCATGCCTAAAATGATTTTTTCTATATGCTAGATCTTGACACACTCTGTTCAGAAGTCTGGTGGTGGCCACTGTCTGGGCAGGTACCATGCAGGTGCTGGAGAGCTTGAGCTACGAAGCAGTACACCAAAATAAACACTCTGATAGGTTCTGTTGTCGCTTTCATGTCTCCCACTGCCTTCATTCTAGTGTCAATTTCAATAAAAGGTATGGCAGGGAAAGGACCACTACTGCACTTCTCCAGAAGGGTCATTTGCTATGTTAACTTATGGGGAAATCTTTGGATGGATCACTTCTTTAAGTATATTTTATTTAGTCATTTAGGTTGTTCTTCTCAGTGCAACATTGTAACTTTAATTTATTCAGTAGATGGGAAGACTAAATTGACAAATCACTGATGCTTAACATAACCATGTACAAGACCACTAAAAACCTAGACATTAATACATATAATGGTTTTACTTGTACATAACATGGGCAAAGGTGATGGAAGTCACTCATTTACAAATCAGAGGAAATTCACAATGAGAGTTTCTCCCCTATACATGAGAGGTAATTTGCTAAGCTGCAGAAATAAAGGTCTGTAACGCAAATGGCATTTTACTGTGTCATGTGCCTATTTCTGTGCCAATGTACATGTATATATTGGAAATTCTTAGATGAGCCTGTCAAACATGCTTAGACTTTCAACAGGACTTTATTTGCACCAAACAAGCACACTTTATGCAGGTGCCATTCTATCAATATAATACAGGTATAGTAACAATAGTAACACATATAATAAAGACAATGCCCCCTCTCACTCATCAGTTATATGAAACATAAATGATGCTTGAGAATGTTGGTATTAAAGAAGTCATCAGTCCCAAAGTAGTAGTATGCAAGACTTTGAAGTCAGTTTTTATTCTTTAGACCATTTCCCTCTGCACCCATAATCTTACAACAGGAAGCACAGAGCATTTTTACAGGAACAACCCCCCAAAAGTATTAAATATCCTGCTGGGAAGCATTTCTTTCATTTAAAACATATTACCCATGGGCGTGACTTTTTGCAGTTTATTATGGAAGTCAATAATTATGGCAACTCCTATGCCTTTTTGTGGATTTATGCATTTAATACGTATTTAATGTGATGGTCCCAACAGTCTCTATGAAATAGTAAATCTTTTTCTTTGTATATAAATCTGAGCTTATGTAGCCATCTCAGAAGGACATATTACAAAATAAATATTAAGTCTGGGCTTTGTTGTCCAAGTAATATACATCATTACTGGGTGTCATGGCTTAGTAAAGGGTTATTTTAATTGCAATGCATTCTGGTATGACTCTTTCTCCTTACAAAACCGCCCATCATCATTGTATCATTTTGAGTTGGCTGATATATTTTGAGTTAGTGAAAATGCCAATAATCGCACCTTAGCCAGAAGACACCACAATATTGTATCACCTATCATGTCTTGATCTTTTCTACGTTTACTATCACTGGAATATCCCCTCACTACGATTATTGGTTTATATGCCTCTATACTTTGTTTTCAGAAATAAAAACCAACATTCCACATCATGACAAATGTGGCCATTAACCTTAGACCAAATTTAAATATATAAACCATTAACTAATTTATTCTCTAAAAACACAGCCTTTAGCATCGTTCTCTGGGTAATTTTTGCTTAGTTATTATAATAGTATACATTTTAATGCAAAACTCATTACAATGTAGCATAAGGAATAATTAATTCTGGGTGATTCTGTGTAAATAGCTTGTGCAGATGCTGAGTTCCATTTTCTACTGACTTTATTAATTTTTCATAAACCAATATTTCGAATATAATGGCTTGTAAGAGCTCTGTAGAAGTTTCAGAAATGCATTAACTGTCATCAGTGTTGTTAATGTAATCGTGGTTTCACATTACATCTGAAAGCACTTTGCCACTTTATTTTTTTCACCACAGTTATAGCTTTGTTTTGTACACTGTAAATTAACTATTGTGACTAATTAACATGGTTGAGCATATTTACCAACAATGGGACTTTATTCAGGGTAAAGCTTCTGTTTTATATTTTAATTTGGTCTCATATAACAATATGTGACTGTAAGTTTACATAAATAGCTCAAAGATGTTTGTTAGACAACTGACACGTAAAATATATATTAGGATAATACTACTGTTTGTCTATTTCCGTTTGAAAGCATTATATGATACTGGGCAGCATGGTGGCTCAGTGGTTAGCACTTCTGCCTCACAGCAATGGGGTCATGAGTTCAGTTCCCAACCATGGCCTTATCTGTGTGGAGTTTGTATGTTCTTCCCGTGTTTGCTTGGGTTTCCTCCGGGTGCTCCGGTTTCCTCCCACAATCCAAAAACATACTAGTAGGTTAATTGGCTGCTATTAAAGTTGCCCCTATTCTGTGTGTGTGTGTGTGTGTGTGTGTATGTTAGGGAATGTAGACTGTAAGCTCCAATGGGGCAGGGACTGATGTGAATGAGTTCTATGTACAGCGCTGCGGAATCAGTGGCGCTATATAAATACATGGTGATGATGGTGATGATGATAGCATTTTATGCCAAGTAAAACGTCACGGTCTTATGTCAAGCTCAAGATGGTATTATGTGGTACACAGTTTTATAGGTAGCTAATAGTTTAACGTTTAAGAATTGTGTGTTATGGGTATAGTGCATAAGAGATCCAAATTTCCTTTTAATATTTTTAGATGAGTGTGTTCGTTGGAAATGAGTGTATGAGATACAGTAAACTACTGTTTTAAAATGTGCCAGTAAATAGTTGCATATTTAAAAAAAAACAATGTTGTCTCCATAAATTTTGCCAAAAGGAATACATTTATATGCATCAGCCTCAGGCAAAAACAATTGCCTGGGATTTTGCTGCTATTAGAAATTAACATGTTTCCCCTCTAAGCAGTAGAAACTGCAACGCAAATTCACTCTGTGCAGTTAGACCCCTATCGCAATTAACAGTGGGCTATAAGCAGGGGCTTTTCTGAAACCTCCTTTAATAATATGTCATTTATTTGATAGAGGAATCAATGTGGGCACAGTTTATGAGACTACATTAATATCTTGCTGGGAACAATTGTTCACAGCAAGAAATTAATGTAAGTCTCATAAATAATTATTTATGGTATCTTAGTCTTGTATCCAGAATTCCTGTGTGCACTGCTGCAATCAAAGTCACTCTGTGTGACCTGCTTGAAATCCATACTACAGGCGGTCTGATATTTACTAATGAACTGCAGCAATTCCTACAATCATGACAGTGTTCAATTATAAAGGGCACTCCGAGAGTTACACATCCACATTTTAGCTATATGGATCTGTGCCAATATGCTGGCAATATGATAATCATTGTCAGTAAAAGGTACACTTTAGACTGATGCATGATATCACTTATATTATATACGGTAAATACGTATCACAGGCTGATATGTAGATTTTCTCTGTTATGTTCTATGTTTTGTGGGGAGTATGTTGGAAATAAAACCAGTTTATATAAACCCACTGAAATAATTTAATATATAGCAACTCTGAGCATTGACCAACAAGGCTAGGTAATTATGGAACCCTGTAGATAATTTTTAATCAATATATACCAATTTACCTAAATCACACTAAGGATGGAATCACACAGGTAAACAAAAGCAGTAAACATTAAAAGAATGTGAAGCATTACCTCCAATATTAAAACAGCCATTGGCACATGGCGTTTTTATTCGGCTAGCGGCATTCTGGTATGGTTGGAATTAGGAGAGACAATGGAAGGTGGAAACATGAAAGATGAACTAGTCATTGCAGAAATTTTATAATAACCAGCTACTGGCAATGTCCTTCCTGTTCTAGTTCCAGGGAAGGCTTTTCCGTTTTTGTGCTGCATGAACACTCTTTTGGTTATCTGTCAGCTCGGAGTTGCTGTGTGCCAAGTATATCTGTTTGGCATCATATTCACTGCTGGATATAGCAGTCAAGACACTTGTTTCCTATGTTCACAAATGTTCTGATGGCAGGCTCCATCACCAAGGAGGCTGCAGAGATCACCCTAGGAGGAACTGAGATGGCACCAGCAATGATAGTTAAACTTACTGGGTCACAACTTACCGTGACACATAGTACTAAAAAGAGTTACAGAACTAACTCCTATACAGTTTGCTAATACTAGTTCTAAAACACTATTCAACAGCATGTGTTCATGGAGCAAATAAGCACAATGTTTAAAACTCAGTGCAGAATCACTTTATCTGGCACTAGTCTTAGTACATTTTGTGCTGAATAATTACACAATCACATTTCCCATCCAATAATATATCTATTACAAGCAATATAAACATATATCCTAAATGACACAAAGTACAAATGATAAGGCGTCAACTTATAATATGCAGAAAACAAAAGCAATTATAAAAATTCATCTGTAAAGCCATTGTTGCAATGAATCATATCAAGAGGAGTATAATTTTTTTTATCAAGCCTACAGAATACAATCCATTACAGTACAGACTGTTGCCAAGGATTGTGCGATATAATTAGTTGTATAACAGATGATAAACCCATCTGCAAGATTTTAATTGTTGGGTTATGCTTAATGATTCATAGTTACATTATCTTTCTTTATTGCATCTAAAAGATTACCTTTCTCTCTACTCTATTCCTTCTATTATAATTTGTACTTCCTTTTTTATATTCACATTTCATTTTTTTTTTTTTAAAGTTTAGTAATTCCCTTCACTTAAGAATAAACTAGAAGCTGCTACAAATGTATGGTCAGATTTCAGCAGTAACACAATGATGGCTATTCTTTAGAGGCTTTTTTTAAATCAACTTTTACAGAGAGCAGAGTTCTTTTAGGCAAGTGGCATGTTTATGCATCTGTTATGGTGTGCAACAATGTGCCTTTAGTGATGCCACACTCACACGTTACAGAACCCTCTGGCACATTAAGCTATAAACTTTCCTAGAATTCAAATACATAGGACTTATGATGATAAGCTAAACGCAAATTGTGTTCTTGGTGTATAATTTTATGCGCACAAACCACTAATTTTGGAATTAGTGCCCAGAAGTGAAAAAGTGTATTACATGCCAAGAACGCAACATAAACCCCTTAATCAGTATCACATATGAGGCATTTACATCAACATCTAATATGTAATTACTCATGTCATTCTGAAAGGAGGCCATTAAAACATTTGTTTAAAAATGTGGACCTTTTCTTTTTCAATTAAACCCCAAAGAGCTAGAAAGGACATGTACTACCTAAGAGAGGAGGACACATCATTATTTCTTCTAACTATTGAAACAAGCAGCTAAATTCTCTCCTGACAAATGAGCATATGGAAGGGGCTACTTATTGAACCAGAATTGCTTAAGAGTTCTGTCAAAATGGAAATAGACTTAATGCAATTCAAGAATGCCTATGTAACGCGTTGCTGATTTGATAGACCTGTCCTTTTCTTAACGTTACTTACTTGAACTATGCTTTTCAATTCAGTTTAATTCATGATAAAAATATTACATGGATTTTATTCAATAATATTGCATCCTGCAAAAAACTGTGGATGCTCCCTTTCAAAACAATTACATAGTATAACATATCCCAGTTGCAGTCCAGAACTCTAGGTATCGGTATGCGAACGGAAGGCACTCACACCTATTTGCATGCAATCCCTGCTTGCCAAGTATTCAAGGAATGCTTGTTTTTGAAAACTGCACTTGAAAGAGGTGATGAAACACAAGAAAATAAATATAAAAGCAACAACAATAATGCAGCAGATACTCTTGCTCAACTATTAACCTAAAAGGTTTTGGATTTGATTTACAATGTGTTTCTTCAGTTTTGACTTTAATTATCTGCTTCAAGTTGTCAGGACATAACCATATCTTAGATTTGCATTGCATTAGGGGATCTTTCCTTCCTATCTCTTCTGATCTTGTCTTCTGAAGTAATTTAACACAATTCTAATTTTCTTTTGCATGCGGGGTGCTCTCCATCCACGGAAGTGAGTTATGTGTATTCAAGTGGCGCATCTTATGAATCTTGTTAAGCTTTACCGCCTTACAGCTCTCGCTGACGGAATATTTAATCACAGAAATGAGTTGGCAGATATGATATACAATGTGGTTAAGCCTTGCAGCATGTGTCTTCACTGGCAATTGAGGAACAGGTGAATTTGCCATTTATCAGTCCTATCTTGACAGCTTTGTGTAACCTTCTGTTTTCTTACTTATTTATGAAGATTAAAGGTGCTTTAAATCAACAGTTTCCCTGTAGATATATCATTTTTATTTCCAAAGTGGCCATTTTTTCATCATTTACATAGCCAGTAAAAGAGAGCTTCTCATTAAAACAAAAGCCAACTTTGGAAGAATGACTTCTGGAAAGAAAAGGCTTGTATGTTTACAAGGATTTTATTAAGAATTCTCAGGTCTCAATTTAAGATAAGACTATTGCATGGATTAATCAGGAAACATATCTTCCAATTACAGAAAGTGTAGTGATTAGTTTGATGTTTACTAAACATCAATATTACATCTTCAGGAAAAAAGACTGCAAGTTCATAAGATGAACTATACTTTTTTTTTCTAGTTTTCTTCTGTGTCTTCCAGCTATAAATTGATTTAATCAGAGCAGAATTGTTGTTAAAGAGGAAACAGTCACATGACTACTTTGCAGCTGCCATTCAGCAGCCACAAGATAAACATCCCAAAAAAATGACTGCCTTACGAAGCACATCTGAGAAACACAACTCCACCAAATCCGCATCCAGAAAAAAAAAAGTACAGTGTTAATGACAGTGTAATTCATCATAAACTATGTGAAACTGATAATGCAATACCAAACAGTGTCATGATTGCTCCTTACACACCTTCAACCTTACAAACAAACCCCATGAAAGTTTCCAATTCAAGATGAAAAACATACACCGTGGAAAAGGCTAAATTCTTTTACCTGGTTTGGATTTATTTTTCAAGTGCATATTATACGCACAAAGGTTTAGACTAGGTCGCCAGGGAGCAAAGCTTTTAACTTTGGTCCTGATCTAACGTGGTAGTTATTATAGTCTCTTTAGAAGAAATAACTTAGACTTGATAAGACAGATGCCAGTTCCAAAAATACAAATAAACAAATTAATTGTACATCTAGCACTGCTGATGGTGATAATGATGTACATAGTAAGCAACACCAAACGACAATTAAGTGCAAACTGTAAATTTTAAGTCTTCACCACATAATGTTTGAAATAATTCCTCAGGAAAACTGGTGAATGCCACCAACAGTGACAGCTATAATTTTAGACAGAGGGAAAACTACATCAGGACACATTCTAGATCATTCTCCATGAATGAACACTTGGCAAGTATCTACTTATTATTTTAAGCAAGTTGTACAAACTTTTTTTGCCAATATTGTTACTAACATAGAAATCTTTTTGTATTCAGGTTCGGGACACAACAAATTTGTGGTTGAGTGAATATGGCCTGTGTCAATATATGACTTCACTGCTCACTGGGTGATTTCAGTGTGTGTCAAAAAATGGTCAAGCTACAGGTTCTTCATCATTACCAACACTATCGTCTTCACCATCATCATCAGCAGCATCATCATTTGCATTTTCATCACCATTTGATTGTGAAACTTTGCCATGCCACCATATATTTAGATTGGACTAAATTGGACTAAAAATCACATGACATCACAAGACATTTTTCTTTGCTTAAATAGCAAAATTGAGAAATGGCTGTCCTCCAGACAAAAAAAGATTGCAAATGTTACATAGGACAATAACTTGAATATAACTGAATGCATATTAGCGACAGCAAGGAAGATTTGTGCTCAGTTTTGCAGACTGTTAGTCTATGAATAGAACCAGGGTGACAAGGACAATTCATTCTGTTGTGTGGTGTAGTGGAAATAGGACTGAGGACAGTGATAGTGAAGGTAATAGTGGAGCCACCCTGTAACTAACATCCATCTGCTAACTGCTCCAGTTCCTGTAATAGGGTCTGCTAGAAACAGGAAAGGCAGCACTGCATCAAGCCAGACAATCAGGTGGAGGCAGTGGCGGATCCAGGAGTGGGCGATCGCCCCGATCACCCCCCTAGCAGGGGCTTGATGCCGGTGGCTGCCCACTATGTGCAGGTCCGTTCAGCAGAGACAGGCAGGGAGAGTGTGCTGCCCGACTGCTCTGATTGTGTTTAAAACACAAGTCAGAGCAGCAGGGCAGCACACTCTCCCTGCCTGTCGCTGCCGAACAGACCTGCACATAGTGTGCAGCCGCAGGCAGCCTTAACAATCAAAAAGGGGCGGGAACTAAATCGCCCCCCCCAAATCGCTTCCCGCTCACTCTGCTAACTGACTGGTTTACGTCCAACATAATGTACATCTGGCAGACAGCTGCATGGTATGTCTCCTCACATATCTCTCCATATATCTATACATGCTACACTGATTCATTTAGTGACATAACCAACAAGTGCACTATACACTGGACTGACTGGATGGATAAGTTATTTTCTATTGTCCAATTCTGTGTTTCTATCGTCTGTTGAAATCAAGCTGACAGTCCTACAATGTCAGTCAGGAACAAACTATGGGGGGAGGCAAATTGGCCAAAACACTGTTGATAAATATACAAGGACAATCCTTGCTAATATGTCCCTAGCTGCACCATAGAGGATGGCAAACACCCAGTATTGGAACATAAAGACACAAGTTGCTGAATGAATATTTTTTGAACATGTTACAGCTCATCCTCATGTTCCACAGCCTAGAATCATTCAGGGTGAGTGTTACACATGTGTTCTGACTCGATGTTCACAAGCATGTTGTGATCCAATTTACCAGAAGACAACCATTTTATTACACAAAGCAAATAGTTAGCTAAAGGGATTTAAGACAATCTGAATGTCTGGGGACCTATTATGTCTGCTAATTTGACATACTCATGTATTCTAATGCCTGGGTGTTGGTTGGGGCTGCACAAATTAAGTAGAAGCCAATCATCCCACAGAAGGGCACGCACAGCAGGATGTGTGGCTGCCTTTGGTCCTGACAAATTCATCAGAAAATCTTCTGCTTGGGGCTCCACTGTTACTGCCATCAACATCACATGCACTGGTGACCATCCAAGTACAGACAGAAATATCTGCAGTTTTCACCATGCCCATGCCATCATTGGTCAGGCCCATCCTGTACACCCTCTCATGGTATTGGAGGAGAGCAGAACTTTCAAGGTACTTTCGTGTCTGGCTCCTCTGTACCCTTTTACTAAACAAATCTCAGGTGACTGTCATTGAGTTTCTTCATGAAGCTCCTCTTGGCAGTGTGAAATACTGCCAAGTCAAAAACAACTGTGGGCAGGATACAGGGCTAGCTAATTCTGAGCAGATGCCACAGGCATTGGAGAAAAAACATTTGTGCTCTCCTAAAACACTATGGCACCAAATTAATCCTGGGAAAGTGAAAAGGGGGTATATTTACTAAGCAGTGGTTCCAACAAACTGTCAATTCTCCCCGTTTGTCTGTAGTTAGGTGCTACCACTAACATCCAGTGATGGTATAGCAGTGAAATCAGCAGATGGGAGATGCCAAAATTTCATAAACATCCGATATAATAATTAAATAATAATTTTAAACTGATAAAGACAAATTGATAACAGGAAACTAATATATGAATTAAAAAATTACTAAAAATTTAAAAGAATACCCAAAGCAACAAACGTCTATAAATAGAAGCTGATCTGTTACAGAGATTGAGCCTGATTCATTAAGGATAGTAACTGGATCATATCCACAATTAAGACAGGTTGCTATTTCAGAAAGGGAACATGGTGTGGAAGGGACATATGCCCATGGTCAATGTACAGTAAGGGAGTGCCAAGCTCAAGCGCATGCAGCAGCGTCCAATTTATGCTCTGGGGATCTCTAAGGTACTTGTCTTTCAGCCGCATCTCTTAATCTACCTACAGGTCTAGTCTAAGTGCCGATTACTAGTGATGACAGCTGAGTATGTATGCTACAACATGTGTTTGCAATAATGAGCAACTGTAAAAATGTTTTTTTTATGTACAATAGACATTAATTACATTAAAATCGTTTTTATTTTTTAATGTTTTTCATTAACTACTACATTATTAACATGTGACACTCATTGATTAGGGGTTTTTTTTCTATGCATTCTTTTGTGAGTTTATGTTCCTCATATGTATTGGATATATTTTGCAGTGTCCTGTCTAGTAGAGAAGAGCAGACCTACATCAGTATTCAACACAACATATATATTCACATCCTGTTCTTGTTGAATCCAGACATGCATAAAAGACGCACATAACGTTAGTTTTGCGTGCCTTAATGAATCAGGCCTAGTATGTGAAGTAGCTAATATTTCTGCATACACGGGAGGAAAAGTTTCCTCTTACTTCTGGTCCATTTCAGCAGTTCTCATGCAAAAGTGTAGCTTCACGGGTTCATAAAAATAACATACATAGCAAGTACAATATGTGGGCGGAATGGTGAAAAGAAGACTATGAGCAAGAATATAGGAAACTCATTGCAAATGTTGAACACTTGGAAAGTCACCAAACAGGAGGTTTATCCAGCTGAAAAGATGGTGCACTCTATTTATATCATGGCAGAGAAGGCCTTATCAATTATCTATAACAGTATTTCATCCTATGTAGATTTAAAAGTTTCTGCCAACATCCCACATTTAAACTGATCCACAATCTGTATATATTGTTTCCATTACTCTATATTAGAAACTATATTTTATTGTCCTTGATTGCTTGTAAAACATTCTATTCTGATTGCATTCAGATGAACTCAACTCATTAGACTTCAACTCTTCATTGATCTGCTTACAGATGGGACAAACAAGAAGGGTCTTAATTCATCTTGAATCTAATTAAGTTTATTTTCTTGATTTGTCCTTTGCCTATTTTTGCAAAATATGTAAAACTTTAATAATGTATATCTTGCATGGAAATCTATTAAGCTTGTTCCATGTGTCTAATAGACTTTCCTTACTGATACACATTATGAGATCGGTGCAGGATATTATGGGATGGGCTGTAAATATTATACATCCTTGCAAGTTGGATGCTCAAGAACATAGAGACTTTAAGGACTTTTCAGGAACATGAGAACATTATCTGCAGTAAAACATTCCATGGACATATCAGTCCATTATTATTAAACGTATTCTTTCTTTGTGTATGCTTCCACTAAAATGTCCTTCATTCTGTTAAGACATAAAGAATGGTGGTTTCTCTAATTCCATTTAAAAGGCAATAACATGTTGAATATTATCCATATTTGATGTATACAACCCTTTTGCGTATGGAAAAATGAATTCCTGTGTCTGGGGGATTTGGTAGTATATTGATTTGAGGCTTTCACAGCATAGATTATCATGGTGTAAGAATGGCTACCTAAATCTACAGGTTACATGTTCCCTTCTACGATTATTGATTATATAATTGAAGTATGTTTAGAACAGTATTTTTTTTATGTTTTGTGGAAGCATACAGTAGAAATATCTTTTATAAGAAATATTTTTGTACAATCAAGTCACTAATATTTTAAAACTTTTAACCAGGGCCATATTTAAAGATTTTACTGCATTCGGGAATTAATTATTAATCAATAAATTAATTAGAATCAAATTCAAATTACTCACCCTTCCCTACAAAGCCCTCAGCACACATCTCAAATCTCTTAGTTCTACCACTGACCTGCACCTTGTCTCGTCTCTGGTAACCACCTCTCACTGCCGCCTACAAGACTTCTCCTTTGCTGCTTCCCACTTATGGAATTCCCTACCATGCTCAATCAGACTTCCACAGCCTTCAAATCTTTAGGCGCTCTTTAAAACCCTATGTCTTTTTTAGAGGTGACCTTATCCCCAATAATACTATTTACACTAATACACCCTCACAACTGTCCAACTCTCCACTATGAACCACATTTGATCCTTTTGTTTCAGCTGTGCCCTTTTCCACTTAGAGTGTAAGCTCTCTAATGAGATGAGCAGGGTCTTTCATACCCTTTGTTTTCATGTCTGCATTTATTTTGGCTACCTCGTATGTCCCTGTTTTATGTATGTACTGTTTTCCCTGCACGGCACTGCAACGCTGCGGAGCACTGTGGCGCCTTACAAAACCATGAGAATTTGGGCCATTGTGAATAATATAAATCTTAAATAAGCAAACAGATGCCCAGCATTCTTATGTCGTATTGTCTATTAGCCCATATATAATTGTATTCAAGAAAAAGTATCATATGTCGAGCAACAAAGAATAGAAAACAAATATGAACACTAAGTAATTTTGGCAGTGCTTGCTAAATCTGTGGTGCAAATTGTTGTTATTATTGTTAATACTATTTTCTACTGCTTTCTGGTGTTAATACATCTCATTCCACCATTCATTCCATATATCAGGCTCATTCACAGTAATAGACCTTGGAAGTCATGCAGCAGAGCTCTGCAGTCACTGATAATCTTTAAAATCAGTTAATTTTTTTACAAACAGTTAACCCTTACATTCCAAGTACACCTTTAGTGTTTAATCTTATTAGCAAATCAGGGATATGCATATAAATAACAGGTGGAGTTCCCCTTTAATGAACCTAATAATTAGTTTTATTGTAATTGTGGATCCTCTTTTACATAGAATTACCTGATACACTACTATAGTCATTTATCATTTGGCAAAAAATGTAGTAAAACTACAAAAGTTCTAAAACGACACAAACAAAATGTTACTTAATATTTTTATGCATTGGAAAAGTGTCTGTAGACCAACTATAGTACATACTTCAGTTTTCCCGAGCACAGCAATATAACATAATTTACAATTCTAAATTAATACAATTCTAATGGTAATTAAAGATCCTCATTAAAAGGTGCAAATGTCTCCCTTGTGTTAGCAGTAAAGCTGCACTTGGGAATTCAAGTGGTTATACAAAAAAATCAATAATCTGCCATTTTATAATTAAAAGACAAAATAAATGTTAGGGGGATATATTAGGAAAATTGCTTAAGGAAAGATTGAAAATATTGATTTTAATTTGCCAAATATGTGAACTCCTTATGCCCTCTACGGGAGGACAATTAAAAGTTAGGTTGTTAATTCTGTATAAACTTGAAAATAAAGTCAATAATTATGAGATAGAAACATTCAGTTATTTCTTATTTAAAGAAAGTAATTTCTAAACATTTCTATCCTAGTTGACTAGAACTTTTATACCTAGAGTTGTTAATCAATCTGTCTTACATACTGTTGTAGAGTAATTTTATATTGCTTATGTTTTTATTTCTATTAAACTGTACTTTGAGAAAAATAAGTTAAACTTTTACAATTTAGCTGCCATGCACATTTGGAATATCAGTTTTCACACTGATCAGCAAAAGTAAAATCAGCAACTAGAAAGACGATGAGAGAGTTAAGGCTATACTAACATAGACAATTTTCCTCCAGCAGTTTGGTGCTGGTATCATGTACGCTTTAAGATATATCCAGCAATCTATTTTAAATGCTATTGTAGAACAGTGTTATAATGCTCAAGTTTTTTTTTCTATTGAATTGAAGTAAGAAGAAATAAGTAAGCCTTTTACAATTTAGTTGAAATGCATATGTGGAATATTATTTGCTGTAAATATTTTGTAATGATCAGCAAAAGTGAAATAAGCAACTGGAAAACCCATGAGAAATTTAAGGCCATACCCACAAAAAGACAATAGACATTTGTCATCCTGCCGTTTAGAGCAGCCTTAAGTGTTAGCATCTCATACGGCTATATCCACATAGACATCTTTCATCCTGCAGTTTAGAAGAACTTTAAGTGCTGGCATCTCATAATGCTTTAAGACATGTCCAAAAATTCAAGAAAAAAAAATGCACAGTTTATTTCCTAGTCCAGCAGCAAAAATGTCCATTTGAATATAGTCTAAACCTGTCTAGTTCTCATTTAATTATAAACAAAGTAAGTTGATAGGAAACATGAATTGCTAAAGAAGTGGATAGGTGTTGTATTATTATTTACACAAAATACTTAATACTTTATTAACACATTAGCCAAAATCAAGATTTGTTTATTTATACTTCCCAATGTTTCAACAGCTAAATTGTAACAAAATGAGCCGCACCGAAAATAAAACACTCCAATCCATCAACCTATACAGATCTGTTCGACTGTGTACACATTCCCAATGAGCCACACCTATTCTCTAATAGGCCATATCCCTTTTGGGGTTCGATAATTGGGACAGTCTCTCCAAAATCATGAGTAGTGACAGGTATGTTTATTTCTTCTTAATTAAGCTATGTTTATTATTTATAGACTTTAAGTTTGGAGCAAACTAAAATCATTATGCTTTTAACATGTGCATTTTTATTTAGTTATTTGCATAATGCCCATCACACTGCTTATCATGCTTCACATCATACTGAGATCATTTCTTTTGCAGCTGAACTATCATTGATCATGCTATCAAGTACTACTCAACAGTGCTATCAAATTCTTAAAATGTCCCATGTTAAGACATTGCAGCTTACAGGAACATTGCTGCCTTTGGGAACATTGCATTATAATGTACATTCCTTCAAATTCAGCCCTATACTATATAGAGTATGTACCAGTTACATCATAAAATAGTGCCTCCAGACTTTATATTTTGTCAGTGAAGCAGCTAAGCTGAAAAGTTGGAACAGAGTAATGATCAGTGCATTATATTGTTAAACATTTAATTATACTATATCACAGAAAATAAAATAGCTTAATACTTTTACCCTTTAACATATTGCCATCTTCCAGACTTGCACATTTTTAAAGGTTTGAAAATGCATAAACCTCTTTTCAGCAGTAGCCAAGCTTATTTAAATGTTACACAGCATTATATATCTTGCAGTTGAAATGATTAGATCTCTACAGTTCAATTTTATAAATATCTTTTTTCTTAGTAGAAGGGGTCAGTTCAGGTTTAATGCCTTTATCAAGTTACACTGATAGTCGTCAAACATAGTCCCACTACATCACACAGACATCATATAATATGAGCAATTGATAAATTCTGCAATAGGCCTTAAGGTATGAAGAGCAAAATGCAAAATACCACTTCAAATGCTTCAAATATTCATTTTTAAATGTTAGTTTCAAGAACAAAGCTTCTGTGCACTAAAGTCTATGTGTACATTAATCAGCTTTGGCACATAGATGTAAAAATTATACAGAATTTGGCAGAATGATGAGTGCTCACAAAATTTTAAAGCAATATTAAGAAAAAAACCAGTATGTAGGAATTATGATCATACCTTTTAAGTTCACTATTGCAGGTTTATTTGGAAAAATTGAGCACCTAGCAAAGCCTCTATATGTGGCACTTGATAATTAATTTTCTTATGCTTAATATGGACAAAACAACTAGCAATAGCAGTATCATTTTAAGTCATCTTAAAATGGAAAACAATACATTGTCCTTAAAAATAAAAAAATAAACAACACGACTAAATTCACTGACTATTTCATCCCAGATTGAACCTATTGCTAAACATCATTAAGAGTTTTTAAATGACTGATTGATAAACATATAGCACTGAACTGTCGTAGTACTAGCTTTCAATAAACTGAACTAGTAAATATACAAGAAAGTTAATTATTAGTGTCCTCTATCTAACATTATGTATTGGTATTCTTGCATTACACCAACCCACTCAGTATAATAAGCTTTAGTATTACCTAGAGAGGCAAAAACCATTCAACATCGTCCACAACCATTTCAACAAATTCTCAGTCTTTTCAAACTTTTAAAAACATAGTTATATCTTAAACTCACCTGCATAGAATTCAGGACTGTAAACTGCGCCAACAACAGGATTTAACTTCCACCCTAGGAAAAGAGTTAATCATAAAATAAATTATATAGGTAAACGTCAGAGGGCACTTGTTATGTCGTGTAATATATATATATGAATTGAATACAACAACACACTTGTGCTATTTGTAGTTCAAATAATTAGGAGGAGTGCCATGAGATCATTCCCTCCCTTTGTGTTGTGTCTTGAGCGAAGCAAAAGAACTGTGCTCTGATTATACTTTAGTCACCAGATTTATTGATTTCGATGTCTGCACGTATGTGTGCTGTTCACAGCATTTTACTCTGTTACAGGGTGTGCAGGCACGAGGATCAAAGAGCCCTTTGTTTGCAGAATTGTCACTCTACTTTCTTCAAATTAAATTGTGACATGAAAAAGTTTGACTGAATTAGCCCACAGATTTCTACTTCTAAATAAAAGAGACAACAATTTTAAAGTTGGGCTTCAAAATTATTATTATCAATAGAAGTGAAATTATTAGTGATCAGTAATGAAAACAGTCGATGCTGTATTATAAAACTTCTGTAACAGCAGAAGCAAACTTTTAATTGAAGTCTTCCCAGGTCATATTACAACTAATTCCCTATTAAATGAATTTTTATTATTGCAAAGGGAATTTTGTATAGGAAAAAATGTTTATGTTAAGATACATTTTATTTTAAAGTACATAAGTGAGGCAGTCTAATTAGACATGTAAAGAGAGACTCTGATCATTAACCTAAAGTGTAAAGTACCATTTTC
Organism: Mixophyes fleayi; assembly: GCF_038048845.1. Classification (NCBI taxonomy): domain Eukaryota; kingdom Metazoa; phylum Chordata; class Amphibia; order Anura; family Limnodynastidae; genus Mixophyes; species Mixophyes fleayi. Next base: position 55,714,305 of record NC_134408.1, read on the forward strand.
CATTGACATACAAAAAATGTAATGTAAAATAAAAATAAAGAAGGTACTTTTGTTGTGGAAGGTTTCCTGTCTTCATAGCATGATCACAATGTTTTACCAACATTTCAATAAAGCAATTGTGTCTTTTAATATATTTTATAATTGAGAACTGTGCAGTGTTGTGATTGAAAACTGCCACAAAAATGATTGATTTTAATGATTCTCATATCTTTCAGACAATTCTGTCAAGGAGTCAAAAGGATCTATATCATATTTCAAGTTACACTAATGGGTCTTCAATTTGTCCATGAAATTCCTTCTCAGATACAGGTCAATGCACACAGCTGAGAAGCACATTCATATTTCATTTCCTTCCCACTCCGTTTGCTGATGGCTGTATTAGCCAACTTTTTTTTTCGGAGTCAACGCAGGAAAGTCTTAATTCATCATGATGAAAATAACACCAATTAAAATTGACTTTATCTTGTCAGCAAGATATGTGCTGGCTCATAAGTGTGTGGGTTAATCATGTGTGAGGAGCGCTAATGTCACTCTCCTAGTGATAGAACTGCCATGGAGCCTGGTGTTGTCATTTATGGAGGTAAGTTCTTTGTTGTGGGTGTTAATGACTGTATTTGTCTTGATGTATTAAATGTCAATTATTCTTTGACATTTGCCATTGCAAATGGCTGGTCATTAGAGAAATCCCTGCTCTTTCCTACTGCATATATATTTATGCAATTTTACTAAATGTGCCATTCCAATGAATGTGCTAAACTTAGCTTGGTATTTTATTTTATTCTTGTATTGTAAATGTAAGAGCAGTCTCATTGAGGCCAATTATTGAGAAGATGATCTGCTGCTTTGCTGTCATTCCCGATAACACCAGCGGATGAAAAAATTATTAACCTTTGAGCTACCCACACGGGGTTAAATCTTATTTGCCAGTATGGTCTTTTGTGATCAAATTGACAGACAATTGGAATGTTTTTGTGCCCTAAAACAGTCATCCCACATGATCAAAATCTGATTGGATTTGATTTCATCCGCATGCAAGTAACATGGGCCTTTTCAAAAAATTTTACATTTGATCTGCCCACTAAATAGCCATTTTGTCCAATCTGGGAGCTACATGTGTGAACAGAAAAGCTGCGTATTTAAATATTCAACCACCTGGATTTTCAAAAATAGTTACTTGTGTGACTAGCTTTGCCTTCATAAAATGAATGTTAATTCGCATATTATACTGCTATTTTTATTTGATAATGTCCGAAACAATGTAGTGGGTAGCTTGAAATGTCTCTGTCAATTATCAAAGTTGATACAGTTGCACTTTTTTATTTAAAAGAAGTATGATTCTGAATGTTCCTGAATAAAATTCATAGGAGGTTAAAAAAGGGTATTTTCTGAGGGGTGCATGTTTTTGTACCAATTTTACAAATAGCAGTATTCATACATACAGGATAAATTGAACTGTCAATTATCTTGTTTTAACATGATCAGATCAATGTTTACATTCTCTGCTGTTTTAACTGTTAGTAAAACGTGTCATTTATTTATACAAAAAATGACCTAAATTAAAATTACTTCTAAAAATTAACCCAGCAAAAAACCAACAAAACTTACCATTTGTGTAAGGATTCAACGTCTTTTTATTTGTCATAACACGTGCTGTGGCGTTATTAACCTAAGCATATACAAAACGGAATTAGTGTTTGCAATATCTACACATGTCTGATCTTTTCATGCATTAAATTTTTTTAGATCAATGTGAATTTCATTGTATATTTACTAAAAATAATAATAAATTATAGAAAAATAAGAAATTAGTTTGAAACATATTTACTTCTAGGATTGTAAAAGTACAAATCATTTCAATAAATCAACACCATATCAATTAAAATTTAATAAAGCAACATGGAAATAAAATAAAAAGGTTTTGCATAATTTACAATTCAAGGGCATGCTTATATTGAATGAGAAATCTGAAATGATAAATATGTAAATAATAAAGTAAGAGTCTTACATGAAGCAACATGCAGTGGAAAAAGTAGGAGAGAGGAAAAGTGAGAAACAAAACTGTCAAAATTAACAAAGAAATCCATGTTCAAAATGACACTTGATAAAAATAAAAAACCATTTCAAAAGGCACAATCTAGCATTCACCACTTGATACAAAAGCCTTGGTGCTATTGCAAGAGCTAACAAATACATCCATTCAAGCTTGTCCAAATCACATCTAACAAAGGATTGGAGGGTGTGCATTACTAAACAAACAGTAAAATGCAGTCATATCTGAGTAAGATGTGCATTCAATGTCTAGTAAGGGTCTCTCAATATAATAGTTTGCTTTATATAGGACATAATAGCAACATTAAATAAAACACAGGATTTAAGTACTAATCAGACTGTGCAGCATATGGACTAATCTACTTAAAAATCGAGATCACTATCATTGCCATACAAAATATAAAAATATTTTTTTTGTGAGCTTATTGACGCTCCTATAATTTAAAGCATTGGAAACACATGCAGCATCGTACTCAATAGCTATATCATTTTCAGACAGCTTGTATGATTAAAATTAGACTGTTTCCAAATGAAACTAGGGGATTTGTTTTAGCCCAAGAAGAGTGAGACCTATATTTATTTGTTTTTTGGGTTGGTAAAACTAAATGGGTAAAGACTTGCAAACCAGTGCACCAGAACGGACCTGTCGGTGTTGTGAAACTTTTAAATGGGCTGTCAGGGTTTTTGTGACACTTAATTTTCCCCCTTTGATTTCCTTTGAAAGGCACTGCGAATCCCTCATCAACCCTGTAGTAAAAAAAATGACCATTCTGTTTAAGCTTCTCATCCATTCCTTGACAACACATTTTGGGGATATACTGCATACTGGAGAAAAATATTAAAAAGATACTGTCTAAAGAGTAACATAAATTTGAGTCATTGTAACCAGTCACATCAAAATAAAGAAATACAAAAAAAGACAAAAACACAAGTGATAAATAATAAATTTAGAAGGCTCTGAAACACTTTGAATTAAAGAAATGGAGAAAAGAACAAGCGGACATAAAAGCAAACATCAAAGTTACATTGAAACAACAAATGAGTGAGCAATAACATATAAGAAATAGACAATAAAATATTTAAACATGCACCTCTATTTTACGTCCCTCTACCACCGTGCCGTGTAATTTCTCCCTCGCCCTGTCCGCATCAGCACTATTTTCGAAAGTTACGAAACCAAATCCCTGCATGCAGGAGGGAGAAGGGAAGAATAACATGCATATTAATATTTCAGTTAATCGAATATGATCAGTTCATTTTTTACATGCATCTTTATAAAAGTGTGGATAAAGTCATAGTTATTGCCCTATATGTGAAATATTGTTTTTAATTTAGCAAAATGATAAATTAACTGCCAGATAAAGAACAAATCGGGTGAATGTACCTTTCCATGTCAATATTAGATTTCTAATAAATTGAAATAAATAAAATAGTTCAATGTTTGAATGGAGAAAATAGACAATTAAAATATAAATTAATAACTTGCTTATTTTGTCATCCTAGTAAATTACTAATCCAAACAGAAGATAAATATTATACCTTAAGCAATTGCATTTATAAGCCACTAATGCTAAATTGTATCTCTAAACTATATACAGTGGGGGCAGCCATTTTAAGAGCTGAAACAATATTTATGAAAATGCAGGAATAAATAACTTTAATTTGGCATGAGGCATTAGTAAATTCATAATCAGGATTATCATAAAAAAATTTGTTCAGCTAATAATATGACTACCTTCTTTGCCTAAAAGCGACTGGGTGCACTTAAAAAAAATATGTTACAGTAATTGAGAGCTAGTTTATCTAATTATATCCATTTTTGTATTTACATTTATTAATTATGTCATGGTGGGGCAAATAAAACTGTTCAATTTTTTTTTTAGTATATGGGAATTTTAATACTTTGGGCTAGGTTGCTAAATGTGCACAGCATGTCTCTCTTTAGCACTTATAGCAAGTTAATCAAACTTAATCATGTATGCAAACCATATAGTGGAAGGTTAATCTGAATTTTGAAAAAACACATAGACGGCACACATCATTATACATACATACAGATGTTTGCATAAATATTGTGAAAACATACATTCGCATTAATTGCTTTTACAATCCACTAATATTAAAATATTGATATTTAGTATGCATAGAACTTCTAAAGGAAAAAAAATTGAAAGCAGCAATAAAAGATTTAAAAATCTTGAGTTTCAAGATGTCACTGTATCGTTCAGTCAAGATAAGGGGTTCATAATTAAAGGGTACTATCCAATCAAACATGCTCATATGGCAATAATTTGTTTTGTAAGTAGTACAATTTGGGGCCCTTGCAAGCAAAGATGACAGCATCTCCAAATGCAAGCAGAACATGCAATGGGCAGCTCATCATCATCATCATCATCATCATTTATTTATATAGCGCCACTAATTCCGCAGCGCTGTACAGAGAACTCCTTCACATCAGTCCCTGCCCCATTGGAGCTTACAGTCTAAATTCCCTAATATAGACACACACTCACACAGACAGACAGAGAGGGAGACAAACAGACAGAGAGGGAGACAGACAGGGAGAGACTAGGGTCAATTTTGATAGCAGCCAATTAACCTACCAGTATGTTTTTGGAGTGTGGGAGGAAACCGGAGCACCCGGAGGAAACCCACGCAAACACAGGGAGAACATACAAACTCCACACAGATAAGGCCATGGTTGGGAATTGAACTCATGACCCCAGTGCTGTGAGGCAGATGTGCTAACCACTAGGCCACTGTGCTGCCCATAGAAATAAGCAGGTATAACTAAATTTACACTAACTCTTCAACTTTTTCTGTGCAAACTTGCATAAACTATATAACAGAAATACTACCCATCTGCATCTTAAGTTAATTAGGTGAGTGACTAGGTGTCCCAAATTTCACACCAACTAAATGAATCTGTATTCACCTTCAAAGCTCAACTTCATTAATGATAAGACAAAAGAAAAACTTTACTCAATATGATTGGGTTTTGGAAGCACAAGTCTTCTAAGGTGGCATCAAACTTCCACATGTAATAAGTCACCGTCTTAATCAGGTATGTGGTCAAATGGAACACATGTAAGCATGCAGTAAGTTTCCAGACCATTGTACACTCAAGTGCATGCACCGGGCACAAGTCACACTACAGTACACAGGCAGGTACACTCTACTTTACATTCTGTAATTACATCATATGATTAAACATGATGTAAATGAAAATCGGATCTGTAACATCTCTGTTAATTAACATTGGATGCTCTGTAAATAGTTTAGAGGAGGAGGGTAATGTCTAGGTTATTATAGGAGAGTATGGTCAGTTAGATGGATGATATACAAGTGTGGTGGGTCAGCTGTAGTAGTGTGAGGTTGGGTAGTGTCTGCTAACTGTCATTTCAGTTCTGAAAATACAATAAATACCTGAATGCCATAATTCTTACAGTCTCCACAGAAATACAGAAGTGACGTTTGATAACTCTATCCATACATTTATTTTAATATATTATTCTATAACAAATACAGTTGATTATTTAATCAAGCGATTCTTATTCAACGTAAAAAGATGAATGTATTAAAGTCTAGTATTTTCATTCATGTTGCACAATTGAAACTTAATTGTAAATTCTGCGGAACAACTAATGATACAAGTAGAATTAATAATGACTTTTTACACCTCCAGTGCTTCAGTTTTGTTTTTCTTTAAAGAATTGACTTCTGAATCAATACATTATGAGAACAAATTAAGCAAGCTTTTAAAAGGTTACCAAAATAACAGATGGATAAATAGACTTGACATAGCCATCTAGGAACATTGTAGCAATGTTTTAGAATGGACAGGATTTATTAAAATACACACTTGTTATAAAAGGCATGTAGACAAAATAGCATTAAAACATGTAGACAAATAAAGGGAATGGGAAACAATGGAATGAGAACATTAATTGACAACGTTTTAGTCTTTATCAGTCACTCAGTACATTTCAGCAAAATGTGAGATAGAGAAAGAGAGAGAAGGAGAGACACAGAGAGAGAGAGAGAAAGAGAAAGAGAAAGAGAGAGAGAGAGAAAGAGACAGAGAGGGAGAGAGAGAGAAAGAGAAAGATAGAGAGAAAGAGACAGAGAGAGAGAGAGACAGAGAGAAAGAGGGAGAAAGAGAGAGAGAGAGAGAGAGAGAGAGAGAGAGAAGAGGGAGAAAGAGGGAGAAAGAGAGAGAAGGAGAGACAGCGAGAGAGAGAGAGAAAGAGAAAGAGAGAGAGAGAAGGAGAAAGAGAGAGGGAGAGATAAAGAGAAAGATAGAGAGAAAGAAAGAGTGAGAGAGAAGGGGGGAGAAAGAGAGAGAGAGAGAGAGAGAGGGAGAAAGAGAGAGAGAGAGAAAGAGAGAGAGAAGGAGAAAGAGTGAGAGAGAGAGAGAGAGAGAGAGCATTGTGGTAGTTTTAACACGTCATATCCACATGGTTACATATGTAGTCTTCTGTGAATAAAGCCTAAAGTATTTTACGATAGTCTGAAGTAATCATTACATTTCACATATGATATTTGAATGTAGCTAAACATCATTATGATTTGTTACTAAGTTTCTACTTCCACAGTTCCTATATGGAGATTATCAACATTTTTAAACATGTTCCCCTCAATTTTCTTTTGGGGACAGAATTTTTCACACGTCTCTGGAGGTTTTTGACCTTGTGTTTTTCTCACAAACTATCCCCTATTATTTTTGCTCCAATCAGATTTCTCTATCATTTTTGTTTTTCCTGGACTTCTTCCTTATTATGCCCCATCTACGCCACAGGCCAGAATGAATTGACTCCATCACCTCACCCAGCTCTAAATATAAACTATAAATTGTGTGCAAAGCAGAATTTCCGAATACAGGGCCTCATGTAGAATTGGACACAATTTCCATATAAATTGCAAGCGTAATTTGCGTCCCAAAAAAAAGACACATTCTGCTTAGTATGCGATGTAGAATTTGTCGGACACATCTCAGCAGATTGTCATTGTTATTAGTTTGTGACTTACATGCATGGAGCACCCGCAGCAGATACGTTTACTATCAGGTGTATCTGCATCTGATTCCAAGTCTACATCGGTCGCATTTACTTGAACACTTCTTTATTGTACTTTACCAACTCTTTCATGCCCCTTGCCTCCCCTGATCCGCCTCTATAAGCACAACGAATGGTATACGCAAGAAGTGACTGCCTTTGCATATTTTTGTGGGCATGCACAGTAGTGAAATTAGTAATATTTTATGATACACGAATTGACTTGTGTCCAACTCTAAATGAAGCCCACAGTGTGGAATGTCATACTGCAAAAGTGAAATTTGGAGCTTGTATAACCAGATTCGATTCACACAAACGTTTATTGCAACTTTGCTCATCTCTGTTTCTGTAGAATGTTGTGATTTGGGTCTCTAGGTCTCCCTTAGTTTGATGTAGATCATGTATAGTGCCCTTTTGTTCTCTAGTAGTTTCTGCATTATGTCTGTCTGACAAACAGGCAATGATATAATACAGACAGATTAAAAGTTGTTCACCACTGATTAGATGGTTTACGCGGTATGAGTACTTTACAAAATATAGTTCTGTGTCAAATGCCTTACCCCTACTATAGTATGTTGAATGTTTTTATAGGGCGTTTGTTTACTGCTCATAAAAACATCCTACTGGTAATTTTGTTTATTGACTAGTTAGTCTCTGACACTTCCCCCCTTGCCTGTCTCCCCCCCCCCTCCTTCTAGATGTCTACGTCTTAAATATACTCCAATGTTAAGTGTGGTTTTTTATTCTTTTTTGATTGTTTGTTTGTTGGCAGTATTGTAAGAGCATTCAATTCTACACTACACTACGCTGTATTTGGTAATTACTGCTTTGTCTGTTTTCCTGTTAAAACTCAATAAAAACTTTTATGTTAAAAAAAAAAGTTGTTCATTGCAGAGGTGTCAGTTTTTAATAAATGTTGTTTTTTATGATGGGAGTTTGAGTGCTTATTTCAAATTAACAATAGCCATTACTTTTAGAATACGCCAAACTCAAGATGAACAACCAATAGGTGGGTAGCTTGATTTGTGGTACCTAGATATTGGTAAATGAAAATGATTGCGGTACAACCGCAAGGTTATGGCAGCCATTCTCTGCTTTACTTATTAGTAACTACTGCTGATCAAAATTTTAGCACAAGAGAGTGGAGTTGTCATAGTCACTATATAGTTGCTTGAATACTAAAACATTGCATATGTGATATGTGATGGCAATGCAGAATTTGATATTTAACCTTAAAGCAATCACAGCTTTAGAAAATAGTATTATGGAGTGGTGGGGACTGAATCTAGTGTATTGGTAAATAGTAAAGGAATATTCTGTTGCGGGATTAGTGTGTGTGTGTTTGTGTGTTTTTTAGGAACAGAGTTTGTTAGAGTTGACAGCATTTTATATAAATATACATGAAAAAACACATACAGATGACTTTGGCTATCAATAGGCACAGAGACCATTTCTGTTAATATCTTTCTCTTTCTCTAGTCATCTATACTCAAGGCATTATAAAGTACAAATTCAGTATCTTTGGTAGAAATAATTTGTTCAAAATAGCTAGAGTGTAACATTTATCAGTAACAAAAAAATGTATACAAATCACATTAAATATTCAAAGGCTTTGAATAAAGAGATTTTTTTTCTTGATAGAAAAACCATGCACCAGAGTAAATTGGAGCAATACAGAGGGTAATTGCTTGAGAGCATATTAGATTATATTACCAACTTTCACTTCAATAACAGGAAAATACCTATTGCTGCAAATGTTCTTTTTTTATTCCACAAACATGAACTCATTTTCTGTGATGAGAAATGTAATTATCACTACAGGATAAGGTAAAATGCAAAACCCTTGATTATTTCTATATAAATGTATTATAAAGAAAGCAATATTTCTATTTTAAGCATACAGTGCTTAACCTTATACCTGCAAAATTCTTTTTTGACAAATCCCGCACATTTACAGCAAAAAAGTATATAGCAGGAGGTAAGCAAAATCAATATATAATATATTGACTGTAGAAAAAAAATATTAATGGAAATGCAAATATTAAAACAGAACCTAGTCGATCACTCCTCTTCTATAATAATCATACAGAAACATACAAAAAGTAATATAAGCACAGAGACATATATCAGGAAAGACACACAATGCAAACATGTCAACCATTAGCCCAAATTTACATATATAAAGTGTCAGTGTCAAATTAACATAATGGTAATAACATTGACACATTATCACAATCATGATATGTATTCCTCACAAAAAATATTATAGTTGGCTATATAACAATTGAAGTATCTTTCCATTGTGGCCAACATTTTTGCATTGTGTGTATGACTTTCTGGATATATTGTACGTCACGGCCTTTACATTCCTTTTCAGGCTTTAATGTAATTATTATAGAAGAGGGAAGATGAGGGACCAGGTTTTGTTTTTAGATTTGTTTTGACCCATATAATTTAAATGTTATCTTTCATTTTTTTGTGCAAACAATATTTCTTTTACCTTGGGTGTCTGGCATATTATATGAACTATATAACATATAATGGTTTGATTTGATTTTTCTACGTGGTATTCATGCAACACGTCTGCTTTTATAACCATTTTTAGAGGTAAGTTTTACATTGGGTTTTTTAGCTGGCAGGTAGATGAGTACTTGTATGTGCTCTTGTAGTGAAATGACTCTAACCTTGCTTCTACCTGTTGCTAGACATAAACTGGCACAGCAACTTGTCTTTTTCCTTTTGTTTTATTTGTAGCCCACTAGACAAGCCTCAGATTGTGAATGTCTGTGTAACATCAGCCATAGGAAACAATCTTCTCTTTTACTATTTACTCTATTTTCCCTCTGGTTTAAGAATGGTTTTCCTAAGGTAAATGTGTCATGTGCAAACACCCATCCAACACATTTAGGTGAATATACCCTAATCACAAACATCCCAATGTGAGAAAATTCTATTTAGCAAAGCGATTGCTCTTGACAGTTTCCTTTAGAGAAGGCTAAACATGAGTGCTGCAGAGAAGCAGGTGAGTTTAAATGCTGTTTTATTCTATTCTTCATTAGAAAACAGCAGAAAATGCGTAAAAATGATTTGCAATACATCATATAAACAGCTGGTGATATGATTTTTTTAAAATATGGGTTAATATTGTTTTCCCTATATGTAAAACATATAACACTAAGTAATAACAATTAATGTATCTTAAAAAATATTGAACAAAAAGAATGACTTACCTTTGATCCCCGCTCATTAAAAATTATTTCAACATCTAAGATTTTACCGAATTGCTGCAGGAGTAATAACAAAAAGAAAATAACGTAAATTGATGCAATATGAAAATAAGAAAAATACAATAGAATACAATAGAATTTATGCAGAAAGGAACAAGCCATAGATCCAGTCTGGAATAGTTAGAGAGGCTTGGACCATTATTTAAAAATCACTGTTTGGTGTATTGCGATTAATTATTTGGAACATCTTTTCTCACTCAACATGTTACGTTTTAGTGACTTACTTGCCATGTTTAGGAATGGTGTAGATGGAAGGACAAAACTGTCTTGAGCAGAGAAGTTTGCAAACAGGTTGGAAAGTAAAATTATTTTCCAATATTTGAATACTTTAAGTTTTAACTGAAGTGTATTAAGCTACATTCACTGAGCAGATATTATTGTAAAGATCATTAGCATCTATGGTAAAAGTGTCCTCCTTACAAACTGGATGGATGCACTTTAAACAGACTTCAAGGTGCATCCAAGACTTCAGCGTGTAAAAAGGATGTATTTATCATGAAGAGCGCTGAACTCTATGCTAGTTAGCATTCTAGCTATGTTCATCATGTGGTATATGTTGTGAAATGCACAGCAGGCAAAAAGTCATGTTTTACCTTGTGTGTATCAGGGCATATCCAGAGTGGGATGATCACCCCTGAGCAGGGAAGGGTTTGGCCACTCTGTCAGTTCAATTTTAATGTTTTCGGCAGGTTATCTGCGGCTCCACATTGCATTGATATGTCTGGCGGCTGAAAGGCAGGCTGAGGATCCAGCCCGGCTGCTCCAATTGAGTTTCTTGGAGAAGCCTAGCAGCATCCTTGAGCCACCGGGTACAGCCATGCAGTGTGCAGCAGCACAGCTACTAGATATGAAAGCGTTATATCATGTAGCGCACCAATTGGTTCAGATTATGGGAGGTATCCACACTTTGATTGGTGAATGGTTGCACGAATCAGAGTGCAGGATACTGTCACATGACCCTTTACTGTGCACTGAGTGACAGTGAAGAGCCAGGGGAGGGGTGCGTCATTTATTTTGGTAGTCACATAAATATTTTGGATCTGATTTGCATGTCAACAGAAATAAGGGAGGGAAAAGGACTCTGTTAAACGTCCCCCTAAACAAAAAAAATAGATCTGCCCATAGTGTAAATGAGCCCTATATCTTATTATCAAGGGTGTGCAAAAATGTGTCTTCTTTTGCACTCTTGCATCTCTAATGTATGTGTACACATGTGTACATGAGCAAATGTGTACACACACATGTACAAACATACGGTCATGCTCATACATGAAACATTAATTTGAATTTTCAGAAATATCTATGTGCACCCATGTGCTCACTTGACAAAGACACATTAAAGCAATATCTAGCTGCATTTCAATTGATTGCCCATTTATTAAAGCAAATGTACCAAATTACTGTGATTTAACTCTCCCTGTGGAGGACATTTCAATATGAATTGCACTGATTTGAGACTGGCCTGCAAGAGCATTTTATGTGCTGACCTGCACACACAGCTCACTACCCCCTCATAGATGGAGCACAAGCCTCCAAATCTGCCAAATCAACTGCCTGTTTGCTAATTTATATATAAGGTTTATAGTGTGTTTACCTAGTCACACTAATGGGGTACATCGACCCACCAATAGTTTACTTAAAATTATGTGTGACAGCAAAACCTATATTTTTATGTATATAGATGCAATCTTGCTGCATCACCGCAAATGGAAAAAAAAGCACTATGATGCTAAGACACACAAAAACATCACTGTAACATGTGCACATCATACATGTAGTTCTCTAGTCTACCTCTAGGTGAATAAGTCTACAGCATTAAATACACTTACTCCAGAGATTGACAATACTGTCATTCTATATAAAAACCTATTTATACTTAACATAAACAATACTGAAACAATAATATTTTTCCTTATTCTTACTTTGATCAATGAAAATGCCTGCCCTCTGTTCAGATTCCAGGCCAGTAAGGAAAGCCCTGCTTCCTCCCTCAGTAATGTATTTCCCTGGTTTACCTGAGCCTAAGTGCTAGATTTGCTGACCTACTGTAGAAGCCGCAGTGCAGCTCTTTGACATATATATCATACATAATGTATATTTGACTGTAACAAATTGACAGATATACACCAAGATATTGACAGCTTGAAACTATTTAAAATGTAGTAAGTAGTTTAGCTTGCAAAAATATTTTGATACTTTGTTGTTACACTGACAGCAAGAGAATAGCTTGGAGGCTTTTTCTTTTGTACCAACCTTGGCAAACGACCTTATTACAAAAAGACATTATTTAGTCATCAATGCTGTTAGTTTAGATGTGTTCCTTTTTAACAAACTAATTATTGTGCCATCATTAGTCTAAATGACTCAGTGCTCTCAGCAGGATATGATTCTAAATGATTTTTCACAGGACAATAGGTAAGTTAAGGTTAGATGCATAAGTAAAACTACACTTTGAGGTTGTTTTATTTTATTTTTGGAGGGATATTCAAAAAGTAAATTGGATTACTGTTTTAAATGTAATTAACATTCCAACACTCATAAGCAAAATGAATAGGCATTTACTTGTGCTAGGTTAGTGTATATATAAAGCTTTCCAATAATCAAATTTGCATGTAATGGAAAATCAAATCTGCTTTCCATCTAGTACACACACATAATAAGTGAAACACAGCACAAAGTAATCATGCCTTCCACATGCACTCATACAATAATATTCAGTTATATAGCATATACAGAGGTACTGGAGAATAAACCAGTATATGTATTTAACTTAATACTGAAAAACTATACACTGAAAAGAAGTAATCTCTAGAAGTTGACTTAGTGCTGAGCACCTATTGCTCCAGATACAGTATACTGGACTAGTGCTATATATGCATTGACTAGTAGGAAAACACCTATATTAATGAGTGACTGAGCTCTGATCAGCAAATATTATTTTCATAGTCTAAGGAAATAGCATGATCCCTTTATGCCATTTGTAGATAAACTGGGGACTGTAACTTTTCTTCTAGAACCATAATAAGTTGTGAGAAACCAATAAGGATGAGGAATACATGTAGTAGAAATATGTCATTATAGAGAGTACAAATAAACAAAAATCACTAAAATGTAAAAGGTTATTTTGTAGGAAAAAGGGTTTGTTTTTGGTATTTCAACCTATTTCAATAATACAAACCACACTCTGAAAAGAAACTGAGTTCCCAGTTTTTATTTTTCTTAAATGATAAAAGTGGCAATAGAAAAGTAGCCTTAAATGCCTTAAAATGTGATGGTGTTTGCCAAGCCTCCACAATTATTCTAAGCTTTACTGAACTGAGCCGGGGTCTATTGGAATTAAATCTAGACAGCACATAGTTGGATTTTCTAGGACATCCAGGAGATTTAATCTTGTACCTAATGAAATCTTCAAGAATTGATTTAGAAGTAGTTGTCAACCTTATGTGCACGTGTAAAATTCCATCAGTCAACTGCTATAATACATCACCTCAGCACCAACAAGTTCGGAGCTGTTTATGGGACTGCTTCATGATGAATCTTGAAGCTGAATGATCATACTGAATACATTAATTTAGCACTGATGCTTAACATACTCATTAATATAACAGGGACTTAATGTATTGTTGATCATGGGTTTCTAAAGACGCAAAGCTTGTCTTTCTGGTAGCTTTTTATATTCTTGGAATTGTAGCTTGTCAATAGCAGAGCAATATGTTGGCTACACCATGCTTACAGTATGAAAGGTTTACTCATTCAAAGATATAGAAATAATAGATTTATCTCTGGTAAGGGCTGTTTGGATGTCAATGTTGGCGATCACTACCTGTATATCAACATTATCTTCATTAGATGCTACCTAAAACATTAAATGTTGACTTTGAAACTTACCCCAAACATTTGTCTAAGATCTGGATCTCTAAATCTAAAAGGAATATTTGAAACATGGAGTCTCTTCGGCTGTGTTTTGTTTTCCGTGTTTTCAGAAGACTGTGTCTGTTGTTGGCCGTCAGTCTGTGCTGAGTCATCTGTTTGCTGTAATGCAAAAAAAGAAATTCACAAAAAATTAAGATCACTAATATACTATATAACATTTAAAAATGATTACTCAGCATACATCAGTGCAGATACATATTTATATATAGTTATACATAATGAAATTCCTATGTAATTGAAAACATTATCTTTTTGTATAATCAAATAAAATGCATTACATTATGAGTTATCTCTGCTTAAAATATACACATTCTAAGTATTTAACATTGTTTTCAATAATATTTTAGATAATTTTGGTTCCATCTTTACACTTGGCAAACATCCAATTTTGAGATTACGTGCATTTTCCTGAGATGCCTGATCTATCTTAAAAAGAGATTAGAAGCATTTGCATAAGTGCTAAATTACACAATTATAAAATTACGCACAGTAACAAGTCTTGCTATTGAGAGTCTGCCAGTTTTATTCTGTATCTCTTCTGTTGTATAACTTGTATCCAGTATAATGAAACTGTAGATCTGATCTGATATAATTACAACATAAACTCATACTTTACTGTCCACAATTTTTAGATTTTATTCAACTTTTATCAATATTTGTTAACTTGCTATACACTCAAAATTAAATTTATAACACTAGTATATTACAAAATATGATTTCAATGGACCTTTCAAAGCTATAAACGGAATTGTAAAATATTATTATATCAACCCCATTTTGTAGGACAGCCCCTGGTTTTGTTACTGTAGATAATTACATTAATAAACATCTTAGCCTAGGCTCCACGGCACTTGTTTTTCCAGGATAAGAGAGAATAGGTTCCTAGATTTATCTTACTGCATTTGGTACCCAAGAAGACACATAGGCTGTCATGTATGTGCATATTTTGCTAATTCTGACTGGATTTACTCCCAGTAAATATGTGCATAAACTGCCTGTTAGCTTCAATTGATGTGCACACTTCTTTCCCAATGGTGTGCAACTAGTGCCCCGTGCCTATCATCAAGAGCAATTTTGTGCTCTTGCGCAAAAGTCTCCGCCATCTTGGCTGTCAAAACCTGGTAGAGGGTTGTAGGGCAGTACATTTCATCACAAAGGGTATTGTTTGATTGTTTGTTTTAAATAAAGCTTTTTACAAAATGGATTAAGCTTTCAGGTGACTTAACACATTTATAGAAATGTCCACATAAATTATGTTTTGTGTCTTGTGACTTTCAAATCAAACTAGAACTGAGAGGATGCAATAAAATAGTACAACTTTATATTAAAAAAAATAATTTACAAGAATAAAGCTTACTCATTAGAGATATGCGCATCCCTCATTCATGAGGATATTAGACAGTCAGAAATAAGTCATTAATGAAAATACATAAATGAATATATAAAATCTGGTAAAATAAAAATGCAAGTTATAATATATTGGCTTCTCCATCGTCAGGACATAAAATGAGGACTGTGACAATCAAAGGGCATTTCACATCAATCCTCCCATCTCCAATTAGCAAACTGAACTGAAGGGAGTTGTGATATTATATCATGCAGAGATGTAGTTTGCTACACAAAATGCATAGCTTACTTTGCATGCTTTGTGACTGAAACTCACAGCTGTGACATACAATGATATAATGGAGGCTACTGCTGATCCTGCAATCACCCTGCACCAGGGGTGTTTTTGCTGTCATTGTGTTATTAACCAGTCTTTTTTAACCTGTTCTTGTATCACTCTGATTTTTTTTTGTATTTATCTACTTATCAAAATTTGTGGATACCACTCTCTTTCCCAATACTCTTTTAAAATGTATGTATTCAAACAAGGCTGGAACTAATGTAGTAGACAATGGCCTCTTTGCAGAAGTGGTTAAACTCATGCTGCCCAGAATATTCACCATACAAAGTGCCATGCCTACTTGCAATCTCAAGTAGCATGGTGCAGAAAACCTCAAGCAGCATAGCACACCAAACCTCAAGCAGTAGGGCACACCAAACCTCAAGCAGCATAGCACACCAAACCTCAAGCAGTATAGCACACCAAACCTCAAGCAGCATAGCACACCAAACCTCAAGCAGCATAGCACATCAAACCTCAAGCAGCAAGGCACACAAAACCTCAAGCAGTAGGGCACACCAAACCTCAAGCAGCATAGCACACCAAACCTCAAGCAGCATAGCACAACAAACCTCAAGCAGCATAGCACAACAAACCTCATGCAGCATAGCACACCAAACCTCAAGCGGCATAGCACATCAAACCTCAAGCAGCATAGCACACCAAACCTCATGCAGCATAGCACACCAAACCTCAAGCGGCATAGCACACAAAACCTCAAGCAGTAGGGCACACCAAACCTCAAGCAGCATAGAACACCAAACCTCAAGCAGTATAGCACACCAAACCTCAAGCAGCATAGCACGTCAAACCTCAAGCGGCATAGCACACAAAACCTCAAGCAGTATAGCACACCAAACCTCAAGCATCATAGCACATCAAACCTCAAGCAGCAAGGCACACAAAACCTCAAGCAGTAGGGCACATAAAACAGACCACTTCATTCATACTCAAAAACAACACCGATTGGAACAATATAGTCCTTCCTCTGTTTCCTCATCATGTAACAGTCCAATGCAGCTTTCTCATCATAAATCTCTCCCCCACAACCTTAGAAAAGTAGTCTCTTCTTAAAGAAAGTGGCTGCCAGCTTATATATCAAAAAACACTCACACACACTTTTATATACAGATTTGCTTCCCTTACCAGTCCAAGAACAGACACTTTGTCTACATCGAGCAATGTCTCTTTTTTTTTTACTTTTCCGGCATTTTTAATTGCATAGGCAACTATTGCTTATACACACATTTGCCTTGTCTAGCAAAAACACATTTTAGTCCTTTAATTGCATTTCTAACAATTTGTATAATATATATATATATATATATATATATATATATATATATATATATATATACATATATATATATATATATATATATATATATATAAATATATATATATTCATGTAGTATGTAGTGGTCAAAGTGCAAATTTAGAGGTGGCATCATATAAATTTAGCTATGGCAATATGGAAAATGTAAGTGAATGGAATTTTCATAGTAAACAATTCCAAGGAAGGAAGGAAAGGTGATGTTATGGTATACCACCATATACCAGCCAACTTTGAATACTGATAGTTTACATATATATTTATGGGGAAGCCAGTGGCATTGCTGTTAGAACTGTTTCTTGTAATCTTGTAATAAGATTATTACTCTCTCATACGGCAGTCATCTCCTCCTTTAACTTTGCATTTAGCAGTACTAGCATTCAACTGGGAGGAAAACAAAGGCTTGGATTTATGACAACTTGAATGTTTTATTTTCTAGACATAAGAACATATCTGCTTACTCTCCCGGAATTTCCGAGATATTCCCAAATTTCAGGGAGTCCTCCCAGACTGCTGGAAGAGTAGGCATCCTCAAGGGTCTTGTTGCAGGCAGGGCTTAATTACATGATTTGTGTCATCAAGCCATGCCTACTACTATGGAATACTGTGAATTTTGGTATTCCATTGGAAGGGGATGAGACCACGCCCCCTCCCGCACTTGTCACCTAACTTCCCTTCCGGGATCTCCCAGAGAGGAGGGTTTAAAGTTGGCAAGTATGTATAAGAACTGTATATACATATAACATATGTTTGTATATGTTATGTTATTTATTAATGTATTAGCATTAATTTTTATAGCACTAATATATTCCACCGCTCTTTACCATTGGGAACAAACAGAGTAATAAAACAAGACTCGATATTAACAGACAGACAAAGAGGTAAGAAGACCCAGCTTGCAAGATTACAATCTCTAGGAAAATAGGAGTTTGATACATGATGTTAAGTGCTAACATGTACTGCATATATGTCAGTCATGCGTTGCAAACTATTAAAATCCTTTCTGCCGTTTTTTAGATCAATAATTGTCACCCTACTCAAACAATTCATATAGTGCAGTCAGTATTCTAACGTCAAAGTATTTTTGAAAAGCTCTCACAGAGTTTGATTAACAGCTACGGATAGCCTGAGTTCTCCAGCACAGATTGCCACTAAGATAAATAACAGTGTGTAGGTGGGAGATCACCAAGCTTATTTGCTCTAAATGGGGGCAGAAATGATTAGGTAGAAGGTGCCCACTTTACACTTTACATATGCTGCCGACATGTTGGAGATGCTGAAGTTGTCTCCTGGACAAAACCATGTTACAATGCAAGGGGTGCAAATTAGTTTATTATTTTGCACATAAGGAAAATACTGGCTTCTTTTCATGTAGCACACAAATACTTGATAGCTTTACTTTTATACTGACATTTGAAGTGGATCTAGTACATGCCCTAACCCAATTATAAATCTGTCTCCACATTTTAAATGTGCCTCTCCCTTCAATGCAACATGGTTTTGCCAAGGTGCAAAGTTACTCTTTTTTTCATTTACTTTCCTTATTGAATCAGGCCCAATAACTTGATAATGTTGCCCCATTTAATGTGAAACTCTTATTGGGTTGACTATTACATATAGAATGCCCTAGTAATATTTATTCTTTTCACGAAATTAAAACAGCATTGTTTAATCATATTAGTCTGAATTGATGGCTAGACTTTTTTTTACTAAAATGCCAAGCACTGCACTGCGCCAATAAAATACACTTTTTGTGCAATAAAATCTGCTGCCAACTAAAGATCACAGACATTTACTGAACTGCTATGTGATTTGAATGCCCATATTGCAGCAAACTCAGAGCTTGCCAGTTGGGACTTTATCTATTTTTTTTTGCCTATGACTAGTTTGTATGTAATCCAGAATGGGAGAAAGGCCTAACTTCCATCTGGAGTTCATCCATAAATTTTTAAAGAAAATTATAAAAAATATACATAAATAAATTAAAAAATGTGTCTGCTCAACCCGATATTGGCTTCCTTCAGCAACTGGAGGCATCAGTTGTGGGACTTTTTATTGGTTGGACTCAGCTCTGTGAATAGGGTGGTCACTCTTATTGTCTCATGTTTGTGTAAATGTTAAAATCATGACATTTATTTGATACCCTGCACAATAATTGATTTAATACTCTGCACATATTACTTCTTATACAGTGCTGCAGAAGGTGTTAGCACTTTACATATAAATAATAGATAAATATCTATATTACCCACTCAGGGAATGAAAGGAGATGCCAGTTTACAATGTTAGAAGCTGCAGCAAGCTGTCATTACAGATCAGTCGTTGGCATTGCTTACAAATCCTGATATTGCAGTTTAGTAAATAGGATAAAGTTGGCATCTTGTACGTGGTGTAATGTGCTATGGTGTACATTAAAACACATTACATCTGTTAGTAAATGGACACCTAAATGTATTCACTGTACATCTGTTTACTCATTTACTTCCTGAAAAACTTCAATTTTCCAGCTTTAACTCGGAAGAAAGAAAATATATTCCCCGACTACAGATTGGCATTGGTATTCCACAGTCTAACATAAACCCCCAGAAACCAACACGTGTAATCCTAAAGGAAGAACTTAACATCAGGGAAGATATTTGACAATAAGCAAATATTCCCAGCGGAAAAAGTGGCTTTTGTGTAATTCTTATTGTTTTTGCACTTGCATGCAAAGATGGCGTCTATGCACATGATAATATGTGGATATGCACAGAATTAGGCTAACTATAACATTACTAAGTAGGCACATTTACTGCACCTTGCAAAATCAAAATCTGCAAATATAAAATGGTAGTTTTGCAAACCTGACATTTAAATGAGCAAAAAGGGTGTTGACTGGAGCAATAGAGTACATACACCCTACGAATGGGAACAGCTGTAAGCTTGCTCAGAGCATAAACACGCTTTATCTTACACTTCCTCTTAGGACACGTAGCAGGAGATCTATCAATGGACAACTTTTTCAGAAAATGAAATCACCATATATAAATTGATAATTGTGCAAACTCTCCAATTTATTAAACATTGATTTATTTTTAAATCAAGTCATTTGGGCTGATTTTACTTTGCGGTTACTTCCCATTTATTAGCATAGACTTTGAATTTCAATGGGAGTGGAAAGCAAGAGGTACTGGCCTCCAGCATTGAATGCAATGGGGCTGAAAGCAAAGCAAAATATACTGCTGTGGAACTGTTCCAGTGTTCCCTGGATGACAGGGCATGCTGGCCACTTGTAGCTCCAAAAATTCCATTTTGTCCAAGCAGTCAATAGCTGCCAAGGCTTCCTGGGGTTTGAAATCCTACAATAGTAATTCATATTTATAACTTTCTTGAAGAACAATATTTGTTCTATTTACTTCACAGAGCATTTTCCCATTCATTTCAATTAGCAAAGCATTTCTTTGTACATTAAAATGCATTGCCCATTTAAATGAATGGGAAATCTCCCTCAACTCAATGTTGAGGCACTCTCAACTGTCTGAAACCAGTCAGATTATTTTTGAAGATTTCCATGGAAATTTAGCAAATTTCCCTTTAAAAAACAGCCCCTGCTCTATTGTTCACGATCCAGAAATCCATGATTTCTGCGATTGTGAAATGTATGGTGATATTGTTTTTTTGGAGGTTTAAAAATAAAGTATTACATGACAATTTGCATTTAGAAGATTAGACAACTTGCAAATGGCCATACAATTAGGATATTTGATCAAAACCGACATATGAAAGATCTCCCCCACAATGTAAACCTGCATTTACAGTAGGAAGCTTTGTGATCTCCAAGACTGAAACACACTATATAGCGTGTAGATGTGCCCAATTGGAAAGCAATGCACTTAAAAATTAAAACTGTCAGACCAGACAAAGAAGTGACACACAGCCCCTTGGTCGCTGTATTCCCCTGAGTTGGTCCATCACAACATAAGAGTCAAAATAGCAGAATAGCAGTCAAATGACAGCACTTTGTGAAAGCTGTCTCTATGAGGGGGTTAGACCTCAAAAAGCAGGAAGGCTACACTCCAACATAACATTTCACATCTGCCCCTAGAGTGCATGGGATATTATTATATCATTTATGATGCATAAGCTCCATGCAGGTAGCTATTGCCAAGTGGCCATAATCCCTAGGCAGCCTGAAAGACCTGGCAATCTATAATATAAATGCTTAGTGGCGTGTGTTAGTCTGTCTGTGTGTGTGGAAAAAATAAAACCAAGCTGCAGCGCCACCTGCTGGGCGGAGTTATACACTGACCTACTAAATTCTTAGTGTGTGTGGGAAAAAAACCTCAGAAAGGGCTGAAATTTGGTATACTAAGATGTTTTTAATTTGTTAATTTAATTTGTTAATTGTTAAAAGTGTTTATAAAGATTTTAAAAAAATATATATATATATTTCTTGAAGCAGAAGTGACAGTTGGGAGTGGTTGGTGGTTGCCGGGGGTGACAGTGGGGAGTGGTTGCCGGGGGTGACAGAGCGAGAGGAGTGTGATACTCAGGACCGCTGAGAGAGAGCCCTGTGTCTGGATAGACATCTGGATAGATGAAAATGAAGGATGAGGTGATGGAGAAGAATGATGAGGTGATGACATGTGGACAAAACCACGTTAAAAAAGGGCGCTTGCGTCTGGAAGTAACGCTCTTCCCCTGAGGAGGCCTGGGCTAGGGCCCAAATGCATGACAAGAACCTTTTTAACACCTTAAGTAGCTTGATTTGACTAGAATGCATGAGTATCATGCACGGGTTAACTTGTTATATATATGTTTAGTTGCAATGGTTATTTGTCATGAATAGCCCTCATTGTATAATATCTGTGCATTTATACATATCATCATTCTTTTCTTATATTTTCTCATTATTATTATTATTATTATTATATCTCTACCTTTCTTATGTGTATCTACCAATTACCATAGTTAAATCCTTTTTAATACATGAAGGTACAGTATTTGCATAATGTATGAGACGCTCATATACATATACATTTTCCATTAATGTGTCTAGACATCTACATGCACATGGAATAAATGGAGACATAATACATATAGCCTTTATTTTATACACGTGTGTAAAATAATAAGCATATTCCCTATTTTTGATAAAGTAATAGTTCTTGTATGTGCCTTGCTCTTTTTTGTCAATTCATTTTGTAGCACGTGAAGTGTAACATATCATTTGTCATTTTCATCAAAAAGGTCATGTCCACTTATTTTCTGCATGACTCTTTACAGATTTACTAGTGTTCTGTTGAGATTAACTTTCTAATTTAAAAACCCAGACAAACAAGTATTTATATTAGAATGTTATTGATGAGCAATGTCTGGGGAGCTATGGCTACAGTATCAGCCAGTCATCGCGCAGCCACTGTGACAAGAAAATCACTTACTCATAAGCATATAGAGTGTTCATGAAATTGCTTGGCTCATGAAACTGCCTATTTTTTAATAATAAAAAACACTGATATGATATATGTAACTTCACATATTTTAATATCACATACTGCAACATTAAATGTAAAATCGCACTGGCTTTAAACTATTTTGAGATTACAATAGGGGTTTTCACACAGTTACTGGAACCTAGCCAATGAATAAAATGCACCCTGCAATTATAAACTGGCTATATCTGCTGTCTGTTGGTTGGCAAACAATCTTTACCATATCTAAGTGTATTGGAAAAAAGCTGTTTTTACTATAAAGTATTTTCTATAAAAAAATGTATCATATTTTTTCTTTGCAGCAGAAATAATTGACTTTCAGTAATAATCACTTTGGACCCCTTTACCCACTGACATAAAAAATCATGCATTTAATTGTATTGTTAATGCTAGCACAATGCACGTAAGTGAGTATGGGATGGAACCGATTGGTTGCAAAGACCCCACACATGCTTCCTGCTCTATTTGCTTGCATTTACTACAAGTGAACACTAGAAAGCCAATGAAGTTTCCTACATTGCCCCCCAAGTACTAGTGCAGACACTGCTTACCGTGTGTCAAACGTGATCACTTTTGACATGAGGTGCCACTGGCAGTTTGCTAACACCAGTGAATAACCACCCTGACACACAAACAATAAAATCTTATATTTAAAAAAATTGGTAAACTGATTTAGCTATATATCAGCATTCAAATGCAGTGCTATTTACAGTAACATTAGTTGTTAAAAATAAAAATGCTAATTGTACAGTATGAAATAATGTTATTTTCTTTTGCTAATTTATAACTTTAACACGCATACAAAGCGTAATATATAAACATAAAAATATAATAAAAGCATTTTTATAACTAAGAAATTGTGGTTGCTTTAACTGTGGTCCTTTAAGTGGTAAAGATTATTTTCCCAATGCTGTATGGCATATCAGAAAACAATAAGATAGGGGATAACATGAAAAGGCATAATAACATTGTGATGCTACTTTTATGTAGAATTGTGGTTTTGATTTTTGTTTATTGCATACATATTTATTTTATGTATTATCATTTATCATTATTTATACTGCTTTTTTGATATTTGGTTGCAAGCACATGATTTCACTTTGCTTTCATTTAATTTTAATGATCTATTTGGCTTGCTTTTGTTTATTTCATCATCATCATCATCATTTATTTATATAGCGCCACTAATTTTGCAGCGCTGTACAGAGAACTCATTCACATCAGTCCCTGACCCATTGGGGCTTACAGTCTAAATTTCCTAACATACACACAGACACACACCGACAGACTAGGGTCAATTTTGCTAACAGCCAATTAACCTACTAGTATGTTTTTGGAGTGTGGGAGGAAACCGGAGCACCCGGAGGAAACCCACGCAAACACGGGGAGAACATACAAACTCCACACAGATAAGGCCATGGTCGGGAATTGAACTCATGACACCAGCGTTGTGAGGCAGAAGTGCTAACCACTTAGCCACTGTGCTGCCCACGGATTGTTTGACTCTTTCTATTTACCTTTTAAATATATCCTATTTTTAAATTCTGTACTGGATATATATCGCTCTATCCAAGCCTGATTGTTATGTTATGTTTACACACCTCTGTACCAGTGCACTCATTCCACTTAACTTTCCATGCACAAATGCATCAATTGTTTTGCTACTAAGGTATTCCCAATGAAGCAGAAAGAGTAATATATTTTAAGCTATCTTATTTTTATGGAGTTTGCTGTAGCCAATAGACTGACAAACAAGTTTTATTTTTCCATTTTTTGTATGTAAAGCAACTTGTATTCTGGACTCTCACCCAGAATGAATTCCAGAAAATAAGTATAGCTATTTCCTAAAGTGTCTGTTACACTTGAACTACCCTTTGTTCTCTATGTTTCATTTTTATTTATTTTTTTCCATTGGAAATATTTATCTTGGAAGTTTCGAAGAATTATAAAAATAATCACTTACATGGCTGTTTATAGGAAATTTAGACATACTAATATTATTATGTATGTGCTGCACAAGGTAAAGGGCTTGCATTATAATCATATCATGGTAAGAGGTGTATTCTGCATAATATTGTTATACAATCGTATGCATTCATTTCCCTGCTCAACAACAAAGTGTAGAACATTATTATGATAATTTCCAGTGTTTATGTTTAGGAGGCAGGCGAGCCATGTGTAGTACAATGTGGTTCCACAACATTTTATTAGAAATTGCTTTAAAGACTTAATAATTATCAACACAACTATAAAAGCAACTTTTAACTTCACTAATTTCCATATACCCACACAAAGTGGTTGAAGGGGAAACTTAAAAGTAGCGGTATGGAAAATGTAATGGGAATGTAAAGGGGCGGTATTTTATAGTTTTACAATGAAGGCAGTAGGAGAAGGGGCAGTATGGCATACCACCATATACACCCCCACTTCAAATTCTACCGCAACATCAAACATGAGAGGAGCTCTTGCCATCACCTCTGCTGCTACTGTTTTGCCAGTTGGACTTAATCAGCACTGTTGCGCAGGTGAGTCTATGCATAAGATTATCTAACCAAGGTCTTCCGACAGGTACATTTCCTTTTCCTGACACCTCTATATAAAATACATACACAGAATACACAGATGCTGGTTCTTTATTGTGTGGTAACATGTAAGTACCCTAAAATCTACGCATGTAAATTATAGCATTAATTGCTATAATGCAGTAATTTAAAGCAGAAGCATTTTTACTTTACGTGAACAATATACCTGAAATAAGTCCTGTACATGTAGGACATAACTGGACAGCTGTGGAAGTCTCTGTAAACATGGTACAAATAAACAATATGCAGGTGAGGTATAAAAGGTGATTGTTCTACACTAAGGAACCTCAAGCCAGAATCCTTACATAAAATACAATTTAATTTAATTTAACTCAATGCTTTTTATGTGTCTATCTGGCCACGTTATCCCATACAGGGTACTGTGGTGCTTTGGCCTCCAAATATTGAAAAGCCTAGGAGGTCGATTTGGGAAGTCTTGAATTTTCATGTTTGAACCCATTTGTTGTTCACCAAACGTAAAACTACTTTCCTAATTTTACATATTTAAAGTATTATTAGTCTTTTCAATGAAATAAATTAAAATTATGACAATCCTCAGAAGTGTAAAAATTGTTTCAATGACTTCTAGTACTCTACAAAGCTATTTAATAAAAAAGGCAAGTAATGGTTACATATGTTTTTCTCAGCAGACAGTATGCTGAAATGCTATTTGAAGACTTCATAAATAGGACCCTAAAAGTGAACAGCATCCAGGATTTCTGCTCATTTTAAGTAATAACTTTGACTTCTGAGAGATTCTCTATATAACTGTGTAAATTGAGTGATGTCAGAGAACAACACTGATTACCCCAGGGAGAAAGAGAGAGTAGTTTCATTGCTCTCATCTGGATGGGGTGATGCTTCAGCGCAGAGTGGGCAGGACCTTCTGTGTAGAAGGATTGTCTGAGTTGTCTGTTTAATCATTATTGCATACTATTTCATTGACCGATTGAATATGTGAATAAAAGAGAATACAAAAAAAACCCATTAAGTTCACTTGATCTCCAAAAAACGTGCTAATGAATGAATCATCAGTGAAATACAGGTAGCTTAATCAGAAATAAGATTTGGTGAACAGAAACAAGGGACTTTATGCTTATCAATGTGGCTAAAATATCTGTTAAACCAATTTTAGGCTACTCATAAAATGGAGTCAGTCACACATGGCATGGACCACTCAGATATCTGGATTAAAGGATCAGTTAGCATAGCTGACCAATGACTGTCCACACTGGCAGAGTGACTGAATATTAAGCAGTCCCAATCAACATGTAATCAATCTAAATCCAGGTCATAGGATTGCTGGTCAATACATATAGCAATCTGGGGTCTATTTTAGCTAAAATTACCAAATTGTTCATCCAAATTACTGCAAATGTGTGCAGCTTTATTACTTAAACTTCCTCAACCTCACTAAACTACTATCACCTATGTACTGTAGAAGGTGTGTTGTTGGTAGCCATAAGACAGAGCAGCGCAGCAAATATTACAATGTATTGCAGAACGAATGTTTTCTATTAATATTTTCTAATAAAAGTAATGTGGGTAAGTTTGACTATAACTTTATGTGCATTTTATGCATTGTAAACAAATGAAGAATTGATTTGTGTATTTTAGTAACAGAGATTTATATGAAGCTATGTACAGGACACTATCAGAGCCAAGCTTAATCATGCATCGTGGGGAGAATTTGTGCATCTTTGCATTGGAATCCAAAATACCTTGACCAGGCTCTAAATCCAGCAGTGTAGCTTATAACAGCTTCTGTGACAGCAATGTATTAGATAATGAATCCATATCTATACTGGTTGCATGTGAAATATCATGATAAATAATGTGATAAATTGTGAGTATTGGATCTATTTTCAAGCATGCATGGAAATTATAGTTTCCTTGATAGGTTTCCTTCCATAATTTGGAGCTCCATGCCTAAAATGTACAAAGTTACTTTTACAAGTTTCCTCTGTCTTCCCCATACTGGCATTTACCTACTCAACAACTTGTGTAGCAGTGCTCATTATAGTAATCATAGGAAGATGTACATAGTGATCATGTCTATGGGGGAAATTCAATTGGCCGTGTTATTCGCTATTATCGATAGTACATCAATTTTAATGCGGATTTCTGCTCGCGGCTCTCATTAAAAATCAGGCTTTAAAATTACAGTACTAACGGTAATAATGTGCACTATTACCATAGTAATGGTGATAGTGTGCGGCCCGCGTTACTTTGACAAGTAACGTGACCAATTGAATTCCCCCCTATGTGTCTGAAACTAACCAAACAGCAGCCAGTATTTTCTTTTTTATGGTCTTCAAAAGTTTGCTTTTAATTGGCTTATGGGTTAAAGATCCTATACATGTATCTGTTCCGCTTCCTAATAAAATGCTAGTTAAATATGTGATTATATCCAGTGTTCAAGTTTAGGTAGCAATGTGCTCTGTAAAGTGCCCTTTGGGTGACATGTATAATTTCACAAAGTGCCCCTGGAAATGGATATATAAATAAAAAATGTAAAAAAATAATTCTATGAACATGGTAAACTTCTAATGAAGATACAATTTTCTGCTAATAATAGCAAACTAATTAGCGCACTTACAGAAGCAAAGTTGACAAAATGTGCCTTTACCTAAAGTGCTTTAAATGTCTTTACAGTATTATGCTTGTTAAATACATATCTGTAATCCAATGCAGTTATATATTATTAGTTTACATATTCATTATGATTTGCTGCTCTTTCATGTCCTTTAGTCCCTGTGTAAATTACTGGTCTACCCTTACACCGTGACTCTATGCAATTAACAACACATTTATGCTCTCTATATCAACTCTGGAAAACACAGTGACCTGTTTCAGCGTTTATTTCTTAGGCTTTCTGCATATAATTAAATGTTTATCTTGGTGTTCCATCGGCCTTTCATCTTTCCTTCTATAATCAATAAATGTTAAAAAATGAAGCATTTGAAAAGTCTTCAGTATACACGTAAATGATTAAGCAAATATTTTCCAATTTCTCTAGTGAGAATCTGCTTTTGATATCTATATTGATTTTACAGTACTTTTCCTTTTATTAACTGGCGTATGTTTAAAATGCAAAGTCTACATTCCTGTTAAAGCTAATGAAATTCAAAATAAGTGAATAAATATAGTGTGATAATGTTATAGAAGAAGTAAAAAGCTAGAAATGAATTCTGCAAATCAATTTAAACGCACTTCGGTATAACAAATACACAGCTTAAAGTAAGTTTATGAGAAAACTTGTAATGGACAGTGTAAAAACTTGCAACAAAGAAAGATAAGCAATAGCAGAAAGCATTGGTATATATGGGACCACAGTTATGTCCTTTATGTTTCAGTGTAGTGCAGCTAACATACAATGACACATGACTACACCAATGATTTGGCCGGGCACAAATGGTCAGATTATGCAGATGTGCTCACTCAGTGATCAAACTACATGACTAGATTGTAGGCAAAAACAAATTATGGTCAGACAATGACCGTATATACAGGTTGAGGCAAGGATTGGCTGACCACATTTTTCAGCTAGCCTGATCAAGCAGAATGCCAATGGGAGGGTGGGGGGGAGGGGTGAACGATATAAATGGTGCAATGTTGTGGCAATTTGATTTTAAAAAGATGGGTCATTCCTTTTTCATATGTCAGGTTTATACAAGCAGTTTCCATCTCATTCCAAATAGAATGCAAACTGCAAGGACATTACTGTAGTTAGGGATCTATTGAACACTATACTGTGATGCCTGTGTTGTCCACTGAGGACAAGGCAAGCAAACAGAGCAAATGTAGTGTAAAAGTATCTGAGTAGGCAGATACTGAACTTTGGGATCTGAACCTAAACAAATTGCATCCTCATTTGGCTCATGGTGTTTGTCCATCCCTGCACTGTGTCATTCAGTTATGTAAACATATTTGAATGTTCTTACATATATTTCCTGAATGCAGCATTATGTGGCAGATTGTAGCCAATTGTTTTTAATTTAACAACAATCAGCAAAAGTTACTTTCATTTTTTTTCTGATCGAACTATAGAGAGCTGACAATATTCCAAGATTGGGAAACTGAGCCTTGCTCTATCTGCCTACACCATGTCCATTTTGGGCAAGGACAGTCCTTTTTTGTGACAGACCATAACATTTTGGTTGCAGGACTGCTCTGTTCAAGTCTGAACTTTTGGAATGTATGATATATGTTACCACAGGCACTAGCAGTAA
The DNA here is from genome assembly GCF_038048845.1 of Mixophyes fleayi. Classification (NCBI taxonomy): domain Eukaryota; kingdom Metazoa; phylum Chordata; class Amphibia; order Anura; family Limnodynastidae; genus Mixophyes; species Mixophyes fleayi. The sequence goes on from NC_134408.1 coordinate 55,743,912, forward strand.
AGAGAACCCACAGCAAAAATGTGAAGGAAATCAATACCCCCTTCACCTCCCCACAAAACACTGTGCCTAGGCAACTCTGTGTATGTCCTGTTTTCCTGCACATAGCAGGCATGGTAAGCTCTAAATTCCTGGCACACAAAAACTGATATGTTATGTGTTTGCTGTTGGTAGCGTTTACAGAGCAAACCAGTACATGTGTTTCAGGAATTAGGCAATAATATACATAGCATGTGAGTGCATCCCCTTATATACATAGCATGTGAGTGCACCATCTTATATACTTAGAATGTGAGTGCACCAGCTTATATACATAGCATGTGAGTGCACCATCTTATATACATAGCATGTGAGTGCACCACCTTATATACATAGCATGTGAGTGCACCACCTTATATACATAGCATGTGAGTGCACCACCTTATATACTTAGCATGTGAGTGCACCCCCTTATATACATACCATGTGAGTGCACCATCTTATATACATAGCATGTGAGTGCCCACCTTATATACTTAGCATGTGAGTGCACCACCTTATATACATAGCATGTGAGTGCACCATCTTATATACATAGCATGTGAGTGCACCACCTTATATACTTAGCATGTGAGTGCACCACCTTATATACTTAGCATGTGAGTGCACCACCGTATATACATAGCATGTGAGTGCACCACCTTATATACATAGCATGTGAGTGCACCATCTTATATACATAGCATGTGAGTGCACCACCTTATATACTTAGCATGTGAGTGCACCACCTTATATACATAGCATGTGAGTGCACCACCTTATATACATAGCATGTGAGTGCACCACCTTATATACATAGCATGTGAGTGCACCATCTTATATACATAGCATGTGAGTGCACCACCTTATATACATAACATGTGAATGCACCACTTTATATACATAACATGCGAGTGCACCACCTTATATACATAGCATGTGAGTGCACCATCTTATATACTTAGCATTTGAGTGCACCACCTTATATACATAGCATGTGAGTGCACCACCTTATATACATAACATGTGAATGCACCACCTTATATACATAACATGTGAGTGCACCACCTTATATACATAGCATGTGAGTGCACCACCTTATATACATAACATGTGAATGCACCACCTTATATACATAACATGTGAGTGCACCACCTTATATACATAGCATGTGAGTGCACCACCTTATGTCATTAGCCTTCAGGTCCCAAATTTAACCCCTTTAGTGCATCTGAGCCCTGTAGTAGCCACATGTGCTGCTATGGCTATTGTTACACTCTGATTTCGGACACAGTAACACCTGATTATTTCAAAATGTAACCTAATTAAAATCTGATCTTAAAGTGAGACCAGCTTTTAAGACATGAACAGTTTTCATTAAAATGCCATATAGAAAACACAGTTATAGAATAGCACAATCTCATCACTAATATTTGAATCTGAACCTCTCTAGAAAGCTATTGAATATTTAGTACCTACTTTAGTTTCTATATGCAAAAGACGTGTTATAATGATAAGTAAAAAGTATATTTTTTGAAAAGCTAGTTGTTCCTTCCCGACGTACCAATCAAGCTATTTCACAGGGAGAAAAGCATGTGAATTTCTTCTAGGCATTATATGATTAAGTTGACAATATTATGTGAGCAACGGTTGAGTACCCACTGTGCTGTACTTTTGACCAAATTGATTTGTGTAATGAACACTTGCTCTGTCTCTTCTCTAAGCTTGAATAGGGCTCTTGATTTAACCAGTAATGCTGGAAGCCAAGTGAATTTACAGCCCCCACAGTCATTCTCACTCAATGTGAAGAGAATAGCAGCAGCCGTACAGGAGCAAAGCATAATTCAATACATTCTGCTATAAGCAGAGAAAATAATATCACAGAGCTCTGCAATATACCTATTTGATTTGATTTGTAAACCTGATAAAAAAGCAATCGAGAAAAGTTCAGGGCACAAATATATATGAGTCTCGAGAAAAATATGAGTACATTGAATGTGTATAAAGCAGAGGAATATCATGCATATTAATTCAGATTCAAACATTCTCCTCCAGTACTACTGTTTTCTAAGCTGAAGCACAGAGACCAGATACTTTTCTCTTTAAAATGTAGCAGCAGATTGTGCACAGTATCTGATGAATTTCCGAAAGTATTCCCATCCTCAGCGTTCCAAATATTTACATACCGCTGTAGAATTACACTTAAATTGTAGACAGAACCTCAGGAATACGGAAGTTTACTGACACAATATATGTGCCTGTAAACTATTTTACACATCTCACACAGATTGTTTGCAAGATCTTTTCTCTGTGACATGGTTATGATGCCAGTGGTAGGCTGTGTTCACTTTGGTGGAGTGGGGAAATTAAATTAAAATAAATCCAGCAATAAGATTAACAATCCCCTGTGGCTATACCAGGTCTGGTCACACAACATGATAAATAGACTGCACACAGATGCTACATACTGGCATAGAGATTAAGTTTTCTCAAGTCACTAAGATTTAAAAACGGAATTCCTACCAACAGGATGTTTATACGTTTACTATTATACTTCCTGAAAAGTGAACATAGCAAAATCCTATAGATGAAAATCTGATGAACATGTTTGGTACTTCGATATTCAATATAGTCATTTATAGAAGATAATAGAAGATAATACATGTTTACTGACCTCTTGTTTCTTATTACTGACAGATAAAAAATAACTAAATGTACCGACTGTTTCTAACTGTGATGGTTAATTTTATTTTATTTTTAATTTTCGTTGTCTGTTAACATCATTAAAATGTTATATAAGTGAAACTCTTAAGTGTATTTTATTTCATACATGTCTAGTGTCTTAATGTATTTTCCTGTAGTGAAAACGTTATATTGTTGCTTTATTGTTTTGCACTGTTGGTGTTTTAGAAATAGAGGAAAATAATGACAATTATATGACTGACATTTAGGTAGACACAATTATTACGGATCAGCATGTAATTTACAGAGTAAACAGAACCTCAAAAATATCAGTCCTGCATTTGTAAGGCCTCTTAGGAGTTTTGAATGTTGCATGTTGTAGGTTAAAAACCCTCTATGTCATTTGTTAACACTTACATAAGAGCATTATTTGAATTTGCTTTTTAATGCTTTAATCACTTAAATTGTTTAAAGATGTATTCATGTAGGAATGTTAATGTGAAGGTGTAAGAGCTAGTTATAAGTGGTATTTTGGCTGATACGTTTATCTTAAATTGCATGTAACAAAATATAGTACATCACAAATAGGGATGGAACGCTGCATCAGCAGACCTCATATCAAAGTTTGGATAGTGGCTCGACAATGCAGTTAGTGCATGCGATGCTCAGAAGAGGACTCTGCTCTGTTCTTTTCAGAGCATAAAACCATCCTTGGGGGCTGATGTCAGGACTCTGGGAGCGTGTGATCTTTCCTGCAGTGGCCTAGTAGAGGGGAGGGCACTGGCATTTCTAGGTCACCTCACTTCCTGTCTCACACCCCCTGCACCATGGTGGTTCCACCACTAACCATAAACTCAGAAAAGATTAATGATAAATTAACTATAAAAAAATCAATTTTCTCTCTCATCACGACATTCGCAAACACAAAATACTTACGAAAATGTAGGAGAAATTATCCTGTTGCTAAAGTCAATGGATTATAATTCACATCAGTACAAATCTTTATTGCTTTTAAATGTCTTCCGGAAGATTCTGTTTACTGCAGTTCAGTATAGTACAGTTACCTGCATCTTAAAGTTTTCAATATTCTTACCACATAAACAAAAAAACTAGAAAGAATTGTTTCGGAGCTGCTGATGAAGTATGCACTTAACATCTGTTTCTAAATTAGCAACATATTTTCTATTGTCACACAGTGAATTATTTGCCATCCTTACAAATTATTTTATGCCACTTTTACATAATGTTCTCATTCAAAAACATGAAAACCATCATTTGAAGGACAATAAATTAACAAGTAACCTGCTGTTATGCTTTGAATCAAACTAATGCAGATTTCCCTTTGTTGTGCATAGATTTTACATTTGTCAGGCTAGACTGTTTTAACCATGGATTGCCTATGTGTATTATATATCTCTTGGTGTGTCATGCTGCACACTATATATATGTCAGTCAGTAATATGCAGATGTAAATGCTGATACATTGAAACATAACAGTAATATATAATTTCCATGGTTACATGTAAAAGCACAATACATTTAACTTAGTAGGGATTTATTATGAACTGGAACATATTCAGAGGCACACATAGAATAAACTCATTGACGTTTATCATTGAAGATGCTTTGTGCAACACTTTGGGAATGCTGTCTGTGATACTGCAGTAGTACTGTGATACTACTGTAAAATATTACAGTACAAGCTAGATAACTTGGAAAACCCCATTTTGCTCCTAACGTACCGCTGGTCACAGACTAATTCTATCTTAAATAAGTCATGATATTAAGAGGATGCTGGACCTATTTTTATTGAATGTGTCACATTTGTGCACTGCAATGTTCTAAATGAAAATGTTTATTTGTTAATTTTCCTGATAAAATGTGTTTAGCACAAATGACTTCCCACTGAATACAATGGCCACTTGATCACCATCCAGAGCACATGCAAAAATCAAATCCAAATAGGCTCTGTAGGTGAGCGCTAAAATACATATGACTCCCAATATATGCACTCTCCACCCCTTAAAGTACACTGGAATAGCTTGTACCACTAAATAAAAGCGTGTGTTTATATTTTAGAACAAATAGGTATATGACATCACAAATGAAATAAAAATGTCATCTTAAAATAAAAATAAAAATTAAAATGAGGGAAAGAATATAGAGCTTAATTGCAATTATTTTGGAGGACAACAATATAAAATAAAGGCCCTCTCTATGTGTAGAAATCAGGCTTACCTTTCTTTTTATCACATATTCTGTGGTGTCTATTGAGGATATAGCTCCTCTCTATTGTCAGCTATAATAGATGTCTTGATGTACTGTATATCATCTTCTTTATTTATGTACCCACCACCGTCTTGTATTGCTTCATCTAAAGCTGTCCAAAAGCTAGCAATTTTACTATCAATTTGGTCAACTTCGGTCCAGTTTGCCTACGTTTTCCGATCAAACTGCTATGTGACAACATTTGTCCAATTTGCTGAAAATAAATGTCCAGATATTCACATAGTAGCTTAAAGGGGCCCATGCAAACTGCAATTTGCTTATTATATAGGCTCAAACTGCCATTCTACAACTGATGGGGAGCCATCAGATATTAAATTTAGATGCTTGGTAGATTCAATGAATGAGGACTGCAACTACTTATGCATGCCATCATCGTCCAACCACACTCATGTAGATTTGACTTTCAGATTTCGCCATACACATCTCACATCTTCGTATGTATTTGGCCCAATCTGACAGAGATCCAGCCTCTTGATGGGTGGGATAAATTTAGGACCAGATTTAGGGCGAGAGCATAAAGCAGGAAGAACAATGTGTTCTCTACACTTGATAGAAAGAAAAATGCATGTCTACAGCGCAATCACCAGGGCTGTGGAAATAGTTAGCACAGACAACTACACAGACAACTACACAAACATATGCAAACTCAACACCAAGCAAAAAGTATTATGACCATTTTAAATGACTCAGTAATGAAACATTCAACCATAAATATTTCGTGTTTCTGACATTTTATTACACTTTACTCCAGATATTTCAGCCCATCTATTAGGACACATGTGTATGACACAATATTAGGCTTTTTTTGTCTCAAAACTGTAAAGGGGAAATGAGAAAGGCTTGAAAGAATTTAAGATGTGCAATTAGTATAGGTAAACTGTATTTGAATGGAAAATTAATTAGCAAGTGGGTGTTTTGATACTTAAATGTATGCACATTTTTCATGTATTTTTACATTATTCTATAAGTGTGTCACAAAAATTGGTCTTGTGTATCACAACAGGTTGGGACCTACTGAGTAAGGCTAGGTACATACTGCAGGTTTTTCAGTCAATCATCGGGCCAATGAGTCGATATATATGACCGTTCGGTCAGATATTGCATTAGTGTGTGTACGATTGTCATTTCCTTTCATTGGTCGTAATGTTTGATAATCTCATTGCAATCACCTTCCGATCATGTAGTGTGTATGAATTCATGACCAATTCCACAACCAACTACCGATAGTTCCTCAAACTGCGACTTCTTTCAGGGCTGTGTATGTAAGATTCTGATATCTTTACCTCTCTCACATGGTGCGGTGTCTGCACGCTAGTCAAAGGGCTGTCGGGAGTCTATATGTCGTTTCAGTGTGCACAGAATCGAAATCTTTTAAGATGACAATAAGACTGTCAAAAGTCGCTGCCTGGACGATTGTTCACAAATTGTTTAAAACATGTCAGGTACAATCGTTGTAGTTAAAACATTGGTTGGAAAGTTCTAGTGTCCCATGGCAGAGATTGCTAGGACAGGGTATAACACAATTTTCCTCTGTTATTCCTTAACCAGTTTTCTGTCTTCCCACCAGAGTAGGCTCAGCAGAATCTTCTTCTATCAACTTGTCATTATTTTCATTGATATGCAAGGCACCATAGTGCTCTGCAGCACTGGATAGTAGGGAAACAGGACATACATAAAACAGAGACGTACACGTTAGACCAAATAAATTCAGATATAAAAACACAATAGGAAGACATAAGAGAGTTTACATTCTAACTGTAAGAGGGAACAGCAGAAACAAGAGGCCAAGTGTAGCTCAGAGTGGAGATTAGGACAGTTGTGAGTAGTGTGGGTAGTATAGGTGGGAGTAGGGTAAGCTCTAGTAAAGAGATTGGTTTTTAGAGTGTGTTTAAAGATTTGAAAGCTGTGGGAGATTCTAAGTGGCCATGGTAGGGAATTCCATAAGTGGCAAGAGACAGAGAGAGGCACTTATCAGAGTCAGGGTGACGCACAGGTCAGAGGTGAATCTAAAAGAGACAGATATTAATTTGGAGATTTGAAGTGTTCGAAAGGGTAGTATTGTTGAGGGGTTTGTATGTAAGAGTGTGTAATTTGATACAGTCTGTTTTGGACATGTTGAGTTTTAGGTAGCATTGGGACAGTTGATTACCAAGATAGTATAGAAGGCGAGATGTCAGGGGGAGATAGGTAGGTTTGGGTGTCATCAGCGTAGAGCTGGTACCGGAAGCCAATTGAGAATATTACTTTCCCAAGAGAATATGTGTACAGTGAGACAGTGGGAGGAAAGGGGGAGATTTGCCTGATGTAGCGACACTGTAGGTAGGAAGTGAACCAGTGGTCAAAGTGGAAATTTAGAAGTGGGGTATGGGAATTTAGAAGTAGTGATATGGAAAATGTAAGTGAATAAAATTTGATCATTTTACAAAGAAGGCAGAAGCAGAAATGGTGGTATAGCTTACCACAATATATCAACCCACTTCGACCACTGAAGTGAACCCTTAAAGAACTTTGTCACAAAGGACAATGGTGTGAAGAGTGTGTAGAAGAATGGGTTGATCAACAGTATCGAAAGCAGTAGAGAAGTTAAGGAGGACGTGTATACTTTCCACTTTTTCATGGATCATTTACATCCTTCCAATGTATGAAACGCTCACTCTATCATATTGTCACAATAACAAATAACACCTACAGTATCAATCAATCTACATATTTTGTATAAATTTGGAATGGTAAAGCACTCCCCAATTTACCTCCATCTACTGTATCTATCTTATATTTTCTCACTGCTCATTTTAGAGCAACAGGGAACAATCTATTCACAGAAAAGAGATGAATGTCTATTGGTCTAAAATCAGCAATGATAAATTAAAATAATCTTCTGGACACTGCAAAGACAGAGCCAACTAAACACAAGGCAAAATCCTTTCCTGCAAATTGGGACACAATAGAAGATAACTTGATTAAAACTATAACAAATAGTACTCCTACTTTTTCTTCAATGAGCAATAACATGAACGTGACTCCTTTATTATACACACTAAATACCATCATACCTTCTAAACTGACTAGATAGTACATGGTTAAAGTTCACCGACTTTTGCTCCTTTGTACAAGCTGGAACACATAGCCATTGTTTTATTTACTGCATACCTGCTAATAAAGGAATAAAACAATCCTTAATTTTGCTCCAACTTTGCAACTTTTGACATGTTGCAGCTCTGTGCTTACAATTGAATTACATTTTTATCTAAATCGACTTTGCATTATGATAGCACATAGCCTCCTTTGTGGCCTGAAGGCACTGATGCATTATTGGTAGAGCCATCTAAAGGAGTAAAGTATTTATAAGTCATGCTCTCATTTTAATTGCAAAAGCTTTTAAGTAGATAAATAGTAAAGTCTGTTAGACTCAGAAAAAGTAATGCCTTGATTTCTGTCTTGTGCCACTGTGAGTCACTTTATCTCTTTGTTCTCCAGGCTCCCAAATTAGATCCATGAGCCTGAAATTCTTCTGAATTCAGTATATTTTTCTTGCAACATTAGAATAAAGACATCTTTTAAACGTACGTGAGATGTTCTATTATGTCTGTTAATTGATGCAATCACAATAGAATTTGTAAAAAGAATAAAAATGCCCCATCTATCATCCATCATTTATGGCAATAGAGATATGCATAAAGGCAAAGCATTATATTAAAATACATTTTAATTGAATTTACCATGCATGACATGGCAAAATCTGATGCTGCCAACCATTGTGAAAGCCAGCTAAGTAAATCTTCTTATGTCTTATTAGAAAAACATTTGATGCAACCAGTGGTCTCAGTACTCCAAGAAGAGTTAGTATGTGAAATAAATGTACTCACACCTACATCCCCAAGCACACGCATGGGTTGGGTTATTAAAGGCATACATGTATTCGCCGGTTAGGGGTATTTGAAACCCTAGAAATTCTTTTCACACCGATTTACTCAAATTCAACAATCAGAGTTGATGAATTATGATTTCTGTTGCCCAGTTTTCACAACTCAAGTGTTTGCTATTTTTTGAGTGAATTTTGTTGGGCACCTTTCCACAAACCTACATACCACCCTAAAACATACACTTTGCACCTCATTATATCATTTTAATAATCTCCATAAAATGAAAACTCATTTTGAGTGATAAGCAAAACTAGGTGCAAACTTTATACCTGTTGTTGATTGATTTCCACATTTTTTGGGGGATAACTGACATCCCTCTTCATTTACAATTCCACCAGCAGCACATGTTCAGACAATACAATAAAATATGGGCAGGAAAGCATTTACATAGCAAACTTTGAAAATTCTGTCCATTGGTCAAGCTTCTTCTGCCAGTATTTTAGTGGATGATAATCAGATATTGGTACTATAGGACAATTTGGGTATGCTTCTACCATTCTCTGTTTATAAATTGTAGAATTAATGGCCCTTTATCCTCTCTTTCAAAAACATGTATAATTTGAATTAAATAGACTTGTTTGGATTATTAATAGATTTTATCTTTGCTGGTGGTGACAGTTTGCTGAATTTCATTATTACGTTCATTACCACTGACATGAGGTTGCTGTGAACATACTGACACATTTTATTCCCTGACATATTTCCTTTTCTTGCGATAAGAATAATTGTAGAATTTGAGTAAATGTTACTTGATAAAGTGCAAGCATTGACTCCATTTTGGATGCATCAATTAGATCACTTAGCGCATGTTGCACTTTCACAAGTTCTTGATTCAAATCACAATTGATCTTAGATAGCTAATGGTGCTAATGATAAATACAAAAAACAATTGTTATAGTGGGGGTATATATTGTGAAGCAAATATATGTAAAAGATAAATCAGGGAGGTAATGCTGCACAGCTGTGTAGCACAATCCAGAACCTCCTTTTAATAGGCTATAGACTTGTGATATTTCTTGTTGTGACTTCTTCATGCTGCACTGTATGGGAGCAGGTCCGGTGCTAGGGTCTTTGGCGCCCTAGGCACACTTTCAAAATCCGCGCCCCCCCCCCCCCCCGCACACTTTCAAAATCCGCCCCCCCCCCCAGTCTTTCCTTACCTTAAGTTGGCTGCATAAAGCTGCTCCCCTCTGCCAGGTCCCATCCCTCACTGACACTGTCGGGCCGTGATGATGAGATGATGATGTCACGCCGAACAGTCAGTGAGTGGAGGGGAGGAGACGGAGTGCCCCATCAGCTGTTGGAGGGGAGGGCGGTGGTGGTGATCCATAGCCCCTCCCCGCGGATCTATCGGAAGCTGTGCGGCGGCCGTGGAAGGTATGGTCAGCGGTCGCCGCACAGTTTTGAAGCAATTTCAATTCTGTGGCGCCCTCCAGAGCCCGGCGCCCTAGGCAACTACCTAACCTTGCCTAATGGGAGCGCCGGGCCTGTATGGGAGAAATGTATCATAAACGGACATATTTAGAGTTGGGAGAAGGGGCATGTCCTAGATTAACTCTAAATCAAAATTTAAAATACTGGAATTGCTCTGATTCCCTATTGTGCATTATTTATAGTTGATATCTCTATCTTTACTTACTTATATATGTACCCCTGATATTTCTCAACTATTCTCTACCCATCTTTGAAAATTGGTTTCTACTGTGTCAGGAAGAAAGGGAGCATAGAGGTAGATATCATCATCTTCATTATTGTTTATTGATAGGGCACCACAAATTTCATAAAGCCAATCATTATCAATGCTGAACACATGTAATGAGGCGAACGTTTTCCACCTGTCCAGCTTTTTCCAGAACAGTAAAGTTTGTTGAATGTGTTACTTGGTTCTTAAATCGAAGTTTGGTGTTTGATCTTGAAAACCAGACAATTTATTACGATATAATCCTTTTTAAGTAAAATTTCAGCTTACACAAAACACATGTGATTAGAACAAATCTAGAGGGAAAAATAATCAAATGGAGACCTAGAGAATTATAAATAAACTGAATAGAAGCATTAGGTCATACCTCCCAAATGTACCGATGTAGACGAAACAGTCCCAGATTGAGGGCTCTGACCCTCTGTCCTGACTAGAAAGTGCAATTTGGCAAAACTATGCTGCACTGTATGGGAGAAATGTAGAGTTGGGAGCAGGGGTATGTCCTAGGTTAACTCTAAATCAACATTTAAAAATAAAGTTTCCCACTATTTTTTGCTATATGTACAAGCCGGCAGAATTTTGTGTGCATGCAAAAAGAAAATTGCATTTGCGGCCCTTTGCTTTGCAACATAGTCTGTCAAGGTGTAAATATGCATATTGGGACTACTAGCAGTTATGCTTGTAAGTTTTTCTACACCTTGGTGGATCAGAGCATCTTCCAGCAGTGAAATTGGAAAATAAATTACTACTTGAAATGGATATGATTGGCTATTGAGGGAACGTACAGATTTTCCAAGCTGGCAGAAAACCTCTCCCATTAAAATATCGACCCTAATGAATATGATTAGACTTACATGTGATTGTCAGCCTCTGTGCGTTAGTTATCTAGTTAAACCTCAGCAATAACTTAGCTGTGTATTTGTCATCATTTCCAATTTCTGATATGTAGATTTATCCAAAATATTTTTTATATAAAAAAAAAAAAACACTTCTGCTCTATCAGCATTTTTTTTAATAAAGCGCACATTGACCATGTGACCATGTTATGCACTACTTTCTATACTCAGTGTATGATGAGTAGGCCCAGTGCAGGGGCACACAGAGGATTTTTAAAGGGGGGTTTCCCCTCCACCCCAAAAAAAAAAGAAAAGCGAGAGAGCGTGCGCAGCAGCTCCATTTCGGCAGCACTGTACTATACAGCAGCCGCGGCGTTGTCAAAGAAGCGTCCACGGCGGTGCGGTATACAATACAGGACTGCCGCAGATGCTTCTTTGACAGCGCCGCAGCTGCTGTATAGTACAGTGACGCTATGTAGGGCACTTTTTTAGCGGAGGGAGGGGTATCTGGAGACCCAAAAAAACCCTTGCGAGCGCCCCTGCAGTGGTTGCGGTGGAAGATTTGTAGTGCAGTGGCGGAACTACCATTGGCACAGCAGGAGCGGTGCACAGGTACCCATGGAAATAATGGGTCCCGCTGCACTGGTTCCCTCCTCCCCACTTCCCTGCACCGGGGCCCGCAGTTCGCTAGTTCTGCCTTTGATGTATAGATACGGTAAGTGTAACGCTGGCATTCAGGTGACAGCTGTTGGTTGTTCAACAGTGCTATTTATGGACAAACCTTTCCTCCCCTCTTCATGTACACCTTCAGTACATGGATATATGGATTGTGTCCAACAGCATTAACTGTTCTCCAACATTTCTGAACCATGTAACTAGTAAGAGTGTGGGGATACGGAGAGTACATGGGGCCATGCCCCTAATCATCAAGAGCTGTCAGTGGACCAATCCCTTTAAAAAAAACAGATGCAATACAATTAACAACATCATTTACTTCTTGTGTATAATTTCATAAAAGTTCATTAAACCAGTTTCTCCCTGCTGCCTCTATCTTTCTTACCATGCATTACCACATAATACCCCTTTTAACCACCTATTTTGTACAACTTCCTGTAGCGTGATGCTATTGTAGCACTGATTTATGCAAAGTAAATCCAATTACAAGGGCCCACTGTAGAGTTGCAAATAATATATTTTAGGTAGGACTCAATTTTTACACACAATAATCTACAATAGAGTAATATTTGGTAATGGCTTCATGACAACACAGGACAAAAGAGACACTTTGTCCATGTTTCCTTTGCCTCAAGCATGTGATAGAGGGCTAGTTATCCTTGTGGCCCCTGAGTAATAATGTAGCCTGCCTGAGCCTGCTTGTTTTATATATCCTTTTATTTTCAATATTTGTTCTTATTCAGTATGTATATATACCACTGCCCTTTTTCTGTATGATAGCTATAATTCTCAGTATCTGTTCATTTCCTGTATGCTTGGATATGTGTGTTTGTGCATTGTGTGTGTTTGTGCATGAATAATTAGGTACATAAACAACAGGGAATCTTATATACAAATAAAATGCCTCTTTCTGCCCATATGACATGCAAGGAGGTCTGTTATAAAAACTGTTAAAAAACAACTGCAAGAAGTTATTTTTAGCATCTAAATAAATGTAAATGTAGCAAGTGATATAAGGAAAGCCAGCACAAGTTAAGGATGTTGGCATTGTCATTTAACTTTCACCACGGCCCTGAATACGGCATACTACAGTATATTTCAGCATGAGAGATTTATACAGGGCATGTGGAAAAAGTTACTTCCCCATACAAAATAAATGTCAAGAACAAAGTGAATAGCACCTTCTTAGCAAATCAATCCTGTCTAGAGTTCTTTTAATCTTCCAATATCTGTCTTCAGCTCAAGGCGAACAAGTACCACTCTCTCCATCATTTTTCCCCTGTGAAGTTGGCTCATGTCATGTATGTGAAGATCTTTTGTTGCGGGAGTTGTGTTGACACAACCTACTGCTGAGTGGACTTGCCAGATCAGTTTCATGCTGTGAAAAAAGTCTGATCGCTGTAGAAAGCTACTTTTAACAGAGAAATAAAAAGGTCACTATTTGATGCCAGGCTTTCATCACTTGACCTATGACAAAAGACCAACAGATTATCTAAAATCATGCTGGGTAGTTATTTGTGCCAGGGTTTGCCAGTTATTGTGAGAGATTCACAATCTTTTTTGTAATATTTTTTAATTCAGTTATCATTGTATAGCAAATGCAAAGACACAAATACACACCACATTTTTTTTTCATCTCAAATTTCATTAACAGATTAATATGCAGAGAAGAATGGTTCAATAATTTAGTTCATAATACAAAACAAAAACTAAATTGAATTGTGAAACTCTGGTTATATTACTAATGTGCCTGTTCTTGGAAATCCAAATGTATTCACTTACACAGCATTAAATAATACTATAATAAATGAACAAACATAGTTTAATCGTTGACAGACCTTTTGCACAGACTATAAACATTGCCACTCATATAAAAGCTGGAGCAAATATCTTGTCATGATCTAGCGGGCTGTTCTCCATGTTTTACAACCCTTCACACTACATTAACCTTTTGTACCGCAAGTATTTATGACCTCATATAACAGTATTAATCATACTGAGGGCTAATTTTTAGTGCTGCGGATAAGCCACCACTATTTAAAATATGCTTAATTTTGCATGCCTCTTTATTCAAATATTTCTTGTAAATTGGCTGGCTTTTTATACACTTTCCTTAATCCTCCAACCTATCGATCACACAAGCAAATAGAGAGAGAGAGAAAGCGTGCAAGAGACTGGAAGTAAGGGATAGGGGGAGAGGAGAGAGAAAGGAGACAGAGGGAGAGAGAAACAGAGAGAGAGGGAGAGAATAGATATCTGGAGGGGAAGTTTCCGATTACACATAAATATCTCTGGAACAATTGCACACCTAACCAATGTTCAATTAGTTCAAAGTCTATTTATCATTATCATTTACTTATATAGCGCCAGCAAATTCCATAGCGCTTTACAAATCGGAACTCTATTGCATATATTTGAAGGAAAGTATGGTATCTAATCATACTGCTAAGAATTTAAAACCTGTCACCTATCCCTTGAGTCTTACAAAATTTCAAGTCAAAACATTGATACACAATATGCTAGCACTATTTTCTCTATAAAACCACATCTATAATGTTGTTATACATTAATGCAATATCATTTGCAGCAAATAGTTTCCCCTGTGAATGGTCTTTAGAATTTAATATGAAAGGGAGTACTAGATGTGGCAAGCATGTAAAAAACTATCACTTTATACATATAAAAAAAGATCAAAGCAGACATGCCAGGAATAGCAGGTGACTGAAGAGCTTTGAAGATGAGGCGCTCGACTTTTGTCAATGATTTGTTGCTTAATGAAATGTCAACCAACCAGACTTGTCACCTGGCTGTGCGTTCCCTGTTACCTCCGCTGTACGGATGATATACAGAATATACACAGTATATTTATAGTCTGCAGAACAGATCACGTGACTATGCAAAGCATAGATTTACAGATCTGCATAAATTAGTGGATTTGCATATCTCCAGCAAATTAAATTTATTTCCGTAAGAGAAGAGAGGATCAAACACATTCTATAGGACAGTTTTAATAAATGGACATCTACCTAAACAAAAGAAACATTCCCTTAAAGCAGTTACAAAGTGATCTTAAAATGTGTGAACATCTGTAAAACTTTCATGCAAAGAATATCTACTATATAAATGCCTAGTGGCGTGTGTGGAAAAAAAAAACCAAGCTGCAGCGCCACCTGCTGGGCAGAGTTATACGCTGACCTATATAATTCTTGAAGGAGAAGTGACAGTTGGGAGTGGTTGGTGGTTGCCGGGGGTGACAGTGAGGAGTTTTTAACACCTTAAGTAGCTTGATGAAGGATGTGGTGATGAAGATGAAGGATGAGGTGATGGAGAAAAATGATGAGGTGGTGACATGTGGACAAAACCACGTTAAAAAAGGGCGCTTGCGTCGGGAAGTAACGCTCTTCCCCTGAGGAGGCCTGGGCTAGGCCCAAATGCATGACAAGAACCTTTTTAACACCTTAAGTAGCTTGATTTGACTAGAATGCATGAGTATCATGCACAGGTTAACTTGTACTTCCATAACAATAGTTTACATTTTCATTGTCATGGGATCTTGATCTTCAGCTGAATGTAAAAATAAAAAAAGTAAACTCAAATATATAACATCTAAAATACATTATTTTTTTTCATTATATTTATTGGAAAGGATTATTTCCTGTACATCAGAAAAGTGCTGAGACTTGTTACTTGCATTCCTTCAACACTTGAAAGAAAATCCTGCATTGCAGCTCAAGACTCACAATATAAATGTGGATAAAAAAACACAAAGTACAAATCATGACGTATCTTTTAATGAATATTTAAACAGTTTCCATTTATAATGCACAAGTGAAATTGTCCAGGAACTTTTCAAAACAAACTTGCGACTTCAAAATTATATTCTTGGTGATAAACTTTCAAATGATTGATGGAAACGCATTAAGATTATTCTCTTACCTAAGGCGTCTGTTTCAACCGAAAAAAATACATACAATATGAATTCAGCAGACCCTTTTTTTTTGCAATACCATTTATGTGTCATAAATCAAGAATTCTTGACATTTCTACTTGTCATATTTGATACTTGTGGCTTTTCCTGTCATATTGTTCAGTGAAATTGACTGGAAGTATTGCATTCAGTTTAAAGCAGGATAAAGAAAATTGAAGCTTCCCTTGAGTAGTGTGGTATGTTATATAGGTTCCACTGTTCTTTCTATATCATTCAGAAACAACAGAAGACAGTCTGTTTGTATACAAATGTCTGCTTGCAAGAAGCTTTGTCGTTGGCAGGTGAGCTTATCCTAATATAGCTATATTGTGTAGAAATTTTTCCTATTTATGTATATGCTGACAAATAGTGATTTATATATTGTTTGCTTTAGAGAGTCGGAGTAACATTTCCTTTTGATAATTATATCACTTATTAAGTGAACCACTTGGTAGTATTGAAAGGTTTAAACTGATGTGAAGCCTTCATCACAGAGCTTCAGATTAATGTCATGCTCACAAGAGAATGTTCTGGTCCTACAACTTCTTCTGAAAAATCAAAAAGAACTAAACAATATAATTTTCACTTGGGTCGTGGGTGGGGTTGCAGTACCCACAAGGAAAACTAAGCAAATGCCTAGAATAGAATATGTAACTGTTAAAGGCACTACAAGGAACAAACACACACACACTATATATATATATATATATATATATATATATATATATATATATATATATATATATATATATATATACACAGAGTGAGAGAGAGAGAGAGAGAGAAGAAAGATTGAGAGAGGGGCGCCTGATAGTGCAGTATAAGAAGAAATATGGACCAATAATAAACCGTGTTAAATAATAATATGGACCAATAATAAAGCGTAATAAAGTGTGAAAGAAGCACATCAGTATGTGAACCGCTTCTTATCACCACCACAATAGACCATGTCAATTCTTCAAATCCTCAGATGACCGGTACTCAGATGAAGTAAAATATGGAAAAAAATAGGTACCAAACATAGTGAAATACCTCATGAGCAAGGTCCTCCAGTGAATGAACCCCAGTAGCTTATGTGCCACCTGGTCTTTTGGAGTATTGGCAGCCATTCTTTAAACAAGGTAGTGCTTTGGACTTTGAGACTATCTTACAGATTGAGAAGTGTTAGGTTGAGCGCAACATTATTATTGTTTTATATGTATATATACACATATAAATATATGTATATCATCATCATCAACATTTATTTATATAACGCCAACACATTCTGTAGCGCTTTACAATTGGGAACAACCATTAATAAAACAATACTAGGTAATACATACTCACAGAGAAGTAAGAGGGCCCTGCTCGCAAGCTTACAATCTATGGGACAATGAGAGCTTGAAAGACAAGGGCAGGTGCTACATCATATTGCACATTGTACCAGCTAGAATGCAAAGGTAAAAGTATTGAGAGGGCTGTGTGATCAGTCACACAGCAACGATGGTCAGAGGGTTGTTGTCTTGTGCTAGCTGTGTAGAGGGTAATAATAAATAGGGTAACCTAGGGAGATTAAGATGCTGGTTGAGGAATATCATAAGCTTATCTGAAGAGGTGGGGTTTCAGAGAACACTTGAAGGTTTTAAGACTAGAAGAAAGTCTTTCTGTGCGAGGGAGGTTATTCCACAAAGTGGGTGCAGCTCGAAAAAAGTCCTGTAACCGGGAATGGGAGGATTTTATGAGAGTGGAAGACAGACGCAGATCTTGTGCAGAACGGAGGTGTTGAGTTGGGAGATATTTTGAGACAAGTGAGGAGATGTATGTCGGTGTAATTTTGCTGTCGACCTTGTATGTTAGTAGAAGAATTTTATTGGATTCATTGAAAAACGCAACCAATGTAGAGATTGACAGAGTGGCTCAGCAGAGGAAGAACGGTTTCCAAGGAAAATCAATCATGCTGCTGGGTGAAAAATAGATAGTAGGGGTTCAAGTCTGATTTTGGGAAGACCAGTAAGGAGGTAATTGCAAAAGTCGATGCAGGAGATAAAGAATGCATGAATTAAGGTTCTTGCAGTGTCCTGTATATGTGATATGTGCGTATTCTGGAAATGTTCTTTAGATGTATGTAACATGATTTAGATATGGAGTCGATGTGGGGAATAAACAATAGTTGTGTGTCAAGGATTACACCTAGGCAGCGAGCTTGCGGGGTGGGATTTATGATCATGTTATCAAGAAATTATAACAATCAAGAAGTTATTAGAAATGTCAGGCAGGAAGCTTCTGTTTTTGGGTTGGAATATTATTAATTCAGTTTTTGAAAGATTGAGTTTGAGTTGGAGAGAAGACATCCAAGAAAAAATGGCAGAAAGGCAGTAATGCAAGACAAGACAGATGGTGAAAGATCATGAGAGGATATATAGATTTGTGTATCATCCGCATAAAGATGATACTAAAATCCAAAGGAGCTTATTAGTTTTCCAAGAGAAGTGGTGTAGATAGAGAATAGGAGAGGACCCAGGACTGAGCCTTGTTGTACTTCAACTGATAAAGGAAGTGCAGCAGATGTGAATCCAGAGAAATTAACACTGAAAGAGCTATTAAATAGGTAGGATAAGAACCAGGATAGGACAGTGCCTTCAAGACCTAGGGATTATAGCGTTTGTATGAGGAGAGAGTGGTCAACAGTGTCGAATACAGCAGGGAGATCCAGGAGAATTATTAGAGAGTAATGGCCTTCAGTTTTTGCTGTGATCAAATCATTGACAACCTTGGTCAGTGTAGTTTCTCTGGAGTGTTGAGAGCTAAAGCCTGACTGAAGAGAAACCAAAGTGTGTGAGGCGAGTGTAGGCAATTCTCTCCAGAAGCTTTGAGGGACATGGCAGCTGAGAAATGGGGTGGTAATTTGAGAGAGAGGTTTGGGTCAGAATTTTGTTTTTTCAAAATAGGAGTAATCACTGCATGCTTGAATAGTGATGGATAAATACCACTAGAGAGAGAGATTACAGATTTTAGTTAGAGGTGTTATGAGCACAGGAGACAGGGACCTACCAATTTGTGAGGGTATGGGATCACGAGGACAGGAGGTAGAGTAGGAAGATAAGAAGAGAGTAGAAACTTCCTCATTTGTGGGATCAAATGAAGAGAGAGTGTCAGAGGATGCTCCAAAGGAATTGAGCTGATTGCTTGTCAAGGGAGATGATACCATTTCAAGTCTGATCTCATCTATTTTTTCCTTGAAATAGGAAGCAAGATCCTGAGCACTGATGGTAGTCGGAGGGTTTGGGGTGGTAGGATTGAGAAGAGATTTAAATGTGTTAAAAAGGCATTTGGCGTTGAAGCCTGATCATAGATAAGAGATTGGAAGTATGTTTGTTTTTCAGTGTCCAGAGAATTTCTATAGGAATGGTAGATAGCAGTATATGTGATGAAATCATTAGAGGTACAAGATTTACGCCAGTGACGTGCTGCTTTATGAGAAAGTTTTTGTAGAGTTTGTGTTACTTTAGTGTGCCACGGTTGGCAACGAAGTCTACACCGAGTTTGTAGAGTCACTGGAGCCACTTGATCAAGGGCAGTTGCTAGGGTTTGTTAAAATGGGGTACTGCCCTATCACGGGAGGAGAATGTAGAAATTGGGGAGAGAAGGTGTTGAACAGAGGTGGAAAACTGTTGAAGATCAATAGAGTTGATATTCCTGCGGTAGTGAGGAGGCTTGGAAGAGTTTGACACTGGGGAGGATAAAGAACTGGAGGTGAGCGAGAAGCTAATAATTATATAAAATAACCACTAATAGGGCGCTCTAAAATCCAAAATGCTGCCAAAATCCTATTCACAGGGTATATATCTGATAGTAGCAACAATAATACAAAACATAGGACATTCAGTGCATACAGGATCCCATAGGAGACAAACAAATAAAAAATATGTATACAATTCACAGTCCAAGTCTCATTCTTATAAAATACAGATTGACTGTTTCACATGACATGAGAATTAGCTTTCCAAATGGTAAACACCTTCCCGTCACCTTCTGTGGCAAATAGTGTAAAAAGATGGATTCCTACCAGAAATCCTATTTTTATAGGCACATCAGATGTCAAACGAAATCCTCTTGGCATAAAGGCTCTCCAGGTTGTTATCCCCTTGATGTTTTATTCTTAGGCAATCATACTCACGTCCAGCGATGTTAATACAAAGAGAAGACAGACTATGGCGTGATATCGTTTTAAAGGCTTCCAAATTTTATTAAAAAGTGGTTATACATAAAGGAAATAGAGTGTGAATGCTCATAAGTTGATGATCAGAGAGGGGGAAAGGAGTGTTAAGGAAATCAGAAACTGAGCATAGTCTAGAGAAAACAAGATCAAGACAGTGGCCATCCTGATGAGTATCAGATTCAATCTACTGGGAGAGGTTCAGTGAGGATGTTAGAGTTAGTAATTTGGAAGCAGCATTGGAACATGGATTAGAAATAGGGATGTTGAAATCACCCATGATGATGGTGGGGATAGAGAGGATAAGAAGTGAGGGAGCCATGCAGAGAAGTTTTTAAGAAATTGTTGGTGTGGTCCAGGGCGGCAATAAATGACAGCAACACGCATAGAACGGGTTAAAAATCCTAACAGTATGTACTTCAAATATGAAGATGTGAACGTGAGTGATGGGAGATTTGGGAGAACTGTGAATGTGCACTGTGGGGAGAGACGTAGTCCAACTGGTCTGGTAGTGTGGGTGAAATGGAGACCACCATGTGGAAGGGCTGCAGGTGAGATAGTGTCTGATTGCATGAGCCATGTTTCTGTTATTGCTAGGAATGTACAAAATGCAGCACTCTCCATTTAAGAGGAAAAAAATATTTCATATATATATATATATATATATATATATATATATATATATATACCGTATTTCCCCATGTATAAGACGCTCCCATGTATAAGACGCACCTGTATAAATCATGTGAAAAAATTGAGGATAATGTTTTTTGCAGAGTGATTGTGCAGCAGGAACTACAAAGAGGAGTCTTACCCAGTCAGATGCTTCCTCTGTCCGGTAAAGTCTTCTTTCTTCTGTCCGTTCTGATCCCGATGCTGGAAAGTCGCTTACCGTCCTCTTCCCGATGACCGGATGTCCAATCAGGACTTTGACAAAGCCCTGATTGGACAAAACGCCAAATGCAGAAACCGGAAGTGTGCGTTCCAACTGCGGTTCATGCAACACATCCGGTCAAGCGACTTTCCAGCATCGGGATTAGAACAGGCAGAAGAAAGAAGACTTTTCCGGACAGAGGAAGCATCTGACAGGGTAAGGCAGAATTAGCAATAGGGTTAGCACTCCGTCTCTCCTCTCTGTAGTACCCGCTGCACAATTACTCTGCAAAAAACATTATCCTCAATTTTTTCACAGTCACTAACATTGATATGCGCACATTGAGCCACAGTAATCTTGATCTACCACTGTATAAGACGCACCCAGTTTTTAGACCCACAATTTTGGGGAAAAAGGTGCGTCTTATACATGGGGAAATATGGTGTATATATATATATATATATATATATATATATATATATATATATATATATATATATATATATATATATATATATATGTATCCTTGATGAATGGTAATATTGTGCAGGTCACGGGGTGTCTGCCTATGGCAATAAGATCCAATCAGTGCAAGGCCACCTGATTAGTGTCCAGCATTTTATTGTAATTCTGTATTTCTGATCGGACTTTCAGTTGACCATTGCTGCTTGATCTGAATCTATAACTGTTAAAATGTGGTACTAGGAACACAATATATGTGTTTGTGCGTGTATGTGTGAGTGTGTGTATGTATGTATGTATGTATGTATGTATGTGTGTGTATGTATGTATGTATGTATGTATGTATGTGTGTGTATGTGTGTGTGTGTGTGCGTGTGTGTGTGTGTGTATGTAAATAATGATCAGATTTGATTTGACCATGGGGACTTTATCAGAGGGATCATCTAATCCCCTTATTGTGCATCATAGGGTCTAGAGGTTTGTCCTTTCTATCGAACAGCCATGCTTATTTTATTTTGTTTGTTTGGCGGTAAATTGTACATTGATCTTGCATGTCAGCATTTGGATCATAATATATGAAATTTTTAAAGCTAAGTCTTACTTGTGGGGAAAGATGCAACATACATTTCTGTCTGACTTCCTTTCCAACTATTGAAGGACATTCACTGAACCACTTTGACTGAAAAGAGCTATTGCCTGACAACAATATTTGGCACGTAGCTGTATAGCAAATTCATTCATTCAAGGTATGATATCCTTTACAAAAATATTTATTATTGTTAGAAGATACATGTTTTTATTAGATCAACCTATAATTTATGCTTATTGGCCTTTTAAAGAGTTTGAAGACAGGGTAGAGGGCCAGAAATGTTGTTGTTTGTTACCTGGGTAATCTTACCATTAGTTATATACAGAGTGGTTATCACTCCATCAGTTCAGCATGATTATTGCTATTTGCAGAAACATTACTAAATCTAATACTAACCCGTATAAGTCTTGTAGAAGAAAATAAGTTATGTTAGTGCTAGTGGTTATTAAGCAAATGAAAGTGGTGCTGATGCATCCAAATTCAACTTATTTTGATTTAAAAGAAAATGTAATGGATGGCAAACATTTGTCAGCTGTGTGCAATGCAAAGCAATGTTTATTTTAAATTCTGGCCATACAGCCTTACATAATGAAATTACATATTTTCTGAAACGTCTTGCAAAGTTGTGATAAATGTTGATGATATAGGGGAAGCAATCACACAACTATGTGCAGCTGCAATTCACAAGGCACATAAAGAGCATGAAATGTGTATGTCCCACCAATAGTATTAAAACTGTTCTGTAAAGTGCCATTTAGGCTAATTCTAACATTGACCAATGACACAATGCTAGACAATGTCATGAATTCTAGTTCTCCATCATCTTAATCCTTACATGTAAGCATCAAGAAGTTTCCCAATTCAAGAAATTCAACAGTCAAGTGCATATTATGTGCACAAAAGGTCAGTCAACGACAGTACCAAAAATAAAGTTTAATATGGTAATTGTACATCTAGCATTGTTATCCATACTGATGGGGATGAAATGATGATGAAGTACATTTTCATCATTGTAAGAATCAATTATGACTTAGCTGTCACCACCAATCATGCCCAGCCACTACTGTTGGAAGTATTAGACTGAGGAGAAAAGTACTGCAGGACAGAGCCTAGAACACTTGTCGGAATCTTCAAGAAATTCTTCAAACACTCTAAGCATAACTCATGCCCAGTGTGGAAGTTACTGCATTACATATCTGCAGCTGACACTGACTATCTGAAATAAAGAATGTATAGTAAATACCTTCTAGCATTCAGTCGGTGCCAAATTTTTGTGACTTGGCACTTTGATCCTGCTTAATCTATATTTGAACTCCTTTTGCAGCTGCTGCAGTTTTCTACATGGCATTCAGCCTTTGGAGTCTGTCTGTCTCTGGTCTGCCTCTACTATATTCGTCAAGTCTCAATGTTGGCTGCATCTGGATATATCCATCAGGGAAAGCTAAATCATAGTAGGTCTGTGTCTTCTGTCACCCAGAGATAGTTACAGCATTCCCCTAAATATGCACTTAGCAGAAATGGTAACTTTAAAAATTAAAGTGTGTTCATGCTGCTTAAATTTGTAATTTCATATCTTGTGCAGAACTGAGAGATAAGTATCTAGTCACTATTATTTTTCAAACATAACTGTACCCATTTTTATTTAATGGGGCAGGGAGTTCTCTGTACAGCGCTGCGGAATTAGCGGCGCTATATAAATAAATAGATGATGATGATGCACAATGCATTTAAAACTAGTCATACAACTAGTCATACAACTAGTCATACAAGTATAGCTTTCTCTATTTCTTACACAAAATGTCAAATCCTTCCTGTTTTCTTTCACTACAGCTGTGTTTAAAATAAATAAAATGACAAAGTGCAATATGTTTTCACTTTCTTTTTGAACAGCAAACATATTCCACAACCTGCAGCGAATTATCATAGAGAGGTCAAAAAGATCAAAAGCAAATATTGATAGTTTCAGCCTTATTATTATTATTATTATTATTATTATTATTATTATTATTAATTGATAAGGTGCCACTTTTCTAGCGCCGGATATAGATGCAAGTAACAAATAGATGAGGTAATACAGATAAGTAGCACAGATGAGTGTGAGTAATGCTATGGGGACTCACACAGAGTGCAGCAAAAGATATGACAGGACAAAGGAGGGAGTCAGACAGTAGACAAAGATGGGACAATAAGTAGAGAGGACCCTGCCCATGAGAGCTTATATTCTAGAGGTTGGTGAGAGACAGTAGGACCAACTGAGAGAAAATGAAGATGGCAGGTGAAGGAAGAGGCGGTAATGGATAATATGGTCATTAGGTGGCAGAATAGGTGCGCTTGAAAAAGATGAGACTTTTGTGAGTGTTTGAAGGATTGAAGGTTGGGGGAGAGTCGAATGAGGAGTGGTAGGGAGTACCAAAGTTTGGGGCAGCAGGGCAGAAGTCTTGAAGGCGAGCATGGGAGAAGGTAATGAGAGGTGCATTGAGGTAGGGCGGAGTGGCCGAGTGGCATTCTGGATGTATTGAAGTTAAGAAAAGTGTGAGACAGGAAGGTCAGAAAGAAAAAAGTATTCAATAGTCGAGATGAGAAATTAATTATCATTGGATCAGGAATGTGTTTGCTTCCTGAGGGAGGAAGGAACAGATGTTCACAATGTTATGGAGGAGGGTGTGGTGAGGATATGAGGGGTTAAGCTGAGGGCAGAGTAAAGGCAGTGGGCTTGGGTGACAGGAGAGAGATTTATGTTGTCAACCAATGGAGAAATATTGGGAGAAATAGCAACATTGGCAGGAATAAAGATGATGAGCACTGTTTTGGAGATGTTGAGTTTGAGAAAGCGCTCTGACATCTAGGTAGTTACAGCAGCGAGTCAGCTTGATACCTCGGTAGAGCATTTGTTACCAAGGATACTGGAAAACAATTACTTAAATCATTTTCTCTTCCTTCACCATTCTAGAGTGATGCAATCAAGAAGATGAAAAAGAGTAAGTCCCAACTGAATAATTATCTAGACACATCAGATCAATGGATTTTTATCAAATCAAGTTTGCTGACTACATTTATGTTTGTAAACACTGGTTTTACTTCAACTATAGACAGAATTTCTTATGTTGGATTATCTATTATCTATTGACTGATGTAATAGTGGAGAACACCTATTTCATTTTGGTGATTGATTTATTGTAGAATGCACAACAGATGTACAGTGCAACATAATTAATTTCTAGTTAATAAGCAAATAGGCTGGAATGTTAATATTTTCAATTTAGCAAACTTCACTGTTCAGTGTTGAGATCTGTATATATGTGTTTTTAAGAACAATATATGTAGAAAAAGATTGAGTTAAGTGAATAAATGAGTTAAGTAAATAATATATAGGACATTTTACTCCAACTATATATTATAAGAATATTATAAATCCCTGAGGAATTTCATGATCATATATATGTCACAGACCTCTGTAGAAACTTACAATCCATCTGTCATAATTTAAGGGAATGCATTATCCCAAAATATACAAGCTTTACTAATGAACAATGAAATGATTACTCACCGATTATAAGTAAAGACATCATAACTTACTGTTTAAACATATATTATTTACAGGACTTTATATGTATAGCAGCAGCACTAGAGTATTATAAGTGGATTATCATTTTGGTTATTATTTGTCTAAAAGAGTGTATTAAAAATAAGTATTATATTATCAATATGGTCTGTCATTTTTGCAATGTATTGTAGTAAAAAACTAAATAGATTGATAGATTGAAAAATACCAATATATTCTGTTGGCCCATTTAGTATGAGTCAGTAATTATTCCAATAAATCCAATTTTGATCTAAAAATGTTGCTTTTAAATGTACAAAACATTAGACAATGTTTTATTTGAAACCCAAATGTATTGTTGCAAGGGTTTCAGTCATTTTTTTTACTCTGTTGAAAATTGCTGTGAAATTTACAAACAAATGCATTAACATGCGCAACATGTTTTTAGTTGTTCTTTTGTGAAGCCAATGAAACATTTACCTTTACTTTGATTTTACTGCTTGTTTTTGCAGTACGTGCTAAGCAAATGTCAAAGGAGTGCCGATAGTTTGTTTGTCTCTTTGAGTTCTCCATAAATGTATGTTTTCTGCAAAGCTCTAATTTCCCAGAGAGCAAAATTGTGGTTTTAAAAATGCAGGCTCAAATAACTAAATATATAGCTATTTCCTAAATCATAGTTATTGTCCTAAAAAGTCAAACTGTAATTTTTGGTGCTCAGTATAACATTATACCAAGCTGAGAACATGTAAGACAATATATACAGCCACTATTAACATGAAGTCGACCAGAAGTGCAAAAGCATACATGTATAATATTTAATTTTTAACTATTTATATATCTATTTAAAGTCTGATTTCTGTCTTATTCATGCATCACAAGCTTCTGCTAGTCAGTTGGAATAACTAAATTGGATTTATTCCATTTGGACATATTGAATGATACTAGAGGTTATCCTTTTCATGGGAGTCTAGAGACTACTCCATACATCCGGAATTTACTCATTATTTCTCAGTTGGCAACTAATACAATAATTCATTATCAATATTACACAGAGCTCTGATGTATATTGTAGCTATTTATTTATTGGCTGCCATCATTTGAATATTATGTGCATTATGTAATAAATTGTTTTGTATTTTTTATATATAGGTACTTTCAGCGCGTTTCTTGTTTCTTTTTTAGTTGGAATAACTAGTCAAATAAACAGTAAGGTTAAATACAGGGAAAATGCTAAAACCCCCCTCCCCAGATTGTTCTTACTTTGTAACAATGCAATCCTTTTTTTGAGCGATTGCACCATTTTGTTATGTACGGGCACAGGTAATATTATGGGTGAAGTTGGCCAGACATAGGCAAATTAGAGAGTCCCATATGAAACGTGGGATATATGCAATAATTGATACAAATTGTTTGCATGAACAGAGGTTGTCTCCCATTCCCAATCTGTGCTGCTGGGGAGCCCTGCTCCATCCCCTACGTGTCAGTCTGTAGCTTTTTCCCCTCTATTTCCCTCCTCACAACATGTCACTGTCCCATCACATGCAGCCCTGTCCTCAGTAACATAATCACACAAACGCAGAGGTCACTGTACAGCACATCATCTGCACACTCGTCTCTTGCTCCTGTTAAAATTCCAATGATCTGGTTGGCTATGCTGTGAACATTCTGATGATCTAATAAACAGGGTACACACGAACAAGCAGAAGATGAAAATTAAATGCAATCAGGTACACTGACCCTAGTCAAATAGACCTTAAAACAAAATTAGATATATATAAGCTTGAACGCAATGAGGTGAAAGGCAAGGTCTCCTGAACTATAAAGAAAAAGTACAGATATAGTGTAGTAAATGTGATTTGTAATGAATAAATAAATACCTTTGGAGCAATTGTATGCTGTGGAGCCTGATATAGGGTAGTGACTAAGGCAGCCTGTTGGAAAAAACTAACTCTCCCCACACTGTAGGTTTGCTGCAGGTGTGCAATGTGTGAAGGGCTGCAAACCATTTAAAACATAGGGTGTTGAGTAGGTCAGGCTTCGGATTGTGTACAAAGATCAAACCAATAAGAGGAGAAGGGAAAACCCAATCAAGCATGAAGTAGTTTGATTATAAAAGGAATTGGGGGAAGGCAGGGAAAATGGAAAGAGAAAAAAAAGAGAGATGACTTAACAGTGGGAGGGGGGATCCCATTGGGCGAGGGAGGAATGTCAAAAATAAAGGATGGTGTGATGCAGAAAAAACAAAGGACAAGACAAGGCTAGAAGTAGATTGAGGACATGTTATTAAAGTTGGTCAAGGGTCCAAGTTTTAGGAAAGGAGGTAGATGAATTTCTCAAGATACTAGTCATACCTTCCATTTTGTAGAAGAACCAAATCTTAGCCCTAAGGGTTTGCATAGTAGAAGAGTGGTGGTGTTTCCAGGAACCAGCTAGTAGGCAAGTTACTGCACTAAAGACGTGTCTGGCAAGCTATTGGAGTGTTTCGACAAACTCGGAAAGAGAAGTTGAAGCAGGATGTGTTTCGGGTGGAAAGGAGAAACAGTAGCTGCAAGACTGGGGAGGACTGCCATATGTGGAAAAGAAACCAGGGTCCCGACAGCCTCTCCAACAAAGGGGAGAGGAGTTAGGAAATATGGAATGGAGCCAGGACCAGACACCAATGATAAAGAAGCTTTTAGGCATTTTCCTTAACCTTAATGTTAGGAGAAGATTCAGAGACACTTTTCCAGATATTCGACCAGGCTTCTTCATCCAAGATCTCCATCCTAATTCTTAATATGAAAGGTGTATATCAGGTTATGGGGGTAAGTATGAAGTGGTAAATAGAGAAATGAGACCACTGGACAAGGAACCACTGAAACATTGCTAAAAACGTGAAAGCGATCTGGCAGAGATCCTGGTGGAGGACACAGAGAAGAAATTGCGGATTTTGTAAAAATTGATGAAAGGCTGTAGTGTGAATGTGTCTTGGAGAGTAGCAAAAGTGGGGAAGACACTTTGGACCGGGAGTTCATTACGATAACGAAGTCCGGATGCAAATCAAGAGTAGGGTTGGGTTTGAGGCCCAGAGGAAAATCTGGGTTATACCAGTAGGGAAAAATGGGAGAGGGCAAAGGGACCAGTGTATAAACACAGTTATTATTATCATTATTATCGTTTATTTGTTAGGCGCCACACGATTTCCACAGCGCCGCACAGCAGTTGCAATGGGTCCATATGATGAGGAAGACGTGAATGACCAGATGAAAGTGAGCTTCAGGAGGCCTTGAAAAGCGGGTGGAGCAAACAATTGAGAGGAAAGCGAGTCAGATTCCATGTTAGTCCAAACTCTAGAGTTGGGGATGAAATTCCAATGGAAACATTGTGCTAAATGAGCTGCACATAATTATTTCTTTAGGTTGGGAACCCCTAAACCACCTGCCAGGCCAGAGCACTTAAAACCCGTAGTCCAATGTGAGGCTTCTTACCAGCCCATATACATTTAGTAAACATCTGCTACAGTTCAAAGAAAGTCCTACGAGGGACACGAATAGGTAGCATTTAGATTAACAGTTGTGGGAGTAAATTCATTTTCAAGGAAGTAATGCAGTCAATCCAGGAGATAAAGAAGATAGACCAAGTATATAGGTCCCATTAAATCACAGCTATGAGATGTAAGTAATTTTCCATGAAAAGAGAGTCCAAATGTCTAGTGAGAAAGTTACCAAAGTAACAGAAATTCTAAGGTTGCTACTGGAATTGAAAAAGATTCTCCAACAATTTCTTAACAAGAGGGGGATAATTGTGAATTTCGGTTTTAGCTTAGTTAGGGTGAGAGATAGAAAGCAAAACTTCATTGCATACAATGCAATTTTAAGTTCATTACCCCCTATTTGAATACCAGAAATGTCAGAATGGAGACGAATCATTGCATCTAAGAGATTAAGGCAAAAATAAGGGAAGAAAAGGAAATTATCCTGACATGTACCATTGGTAATAGTGAACAGGGTGGAAAGAGTCCCATTCACTAGAACCGAAGCCGAGGAGTTCTTCTATAAAGCAGAAATGCTGGACAGATATTCACCATCCAAATCAAAAGACTGCAAGATGTGCATCATGAAGGGTCTGTAATGCGATCAAAAGCCTTCTCGGCACACACATACATTTTCACTCTGTATTATCAAATCTTATTGGATCTGATGATGATCACATAGTAGGGTTCCATATACATTACAGAACAACATATTTATAGATAGGAAGCAATTTTTTTCAAGTAAAGTTAGAAAAACAACTGCATGGAGATGTTTAACTAATCTCCTTTTTCAAAGGCTGTGTATTACAGAGATGAATAATATATATTAAGCAACCAGAGTGTTTATACTGAACTAAATATGCCCACTATGCTCTCTTCCACCCCTTTGCAGTAGGGAGGTGCTTGTTTGGCTTGGTTGATTCTCCCCTGCGTCTCTCTGTCTGTCCACCCCTCCCCTTAGATTGTACGCTCCTCTGAGCAGGGCCATCTCTCCTCCTGTTTCCACCACTTCTAACTCTGCTCTCCAGCTACTTAGCCCTCCTCGAGGGTCCTCCACCCCACGTCCACTCTCCCTCCTCCCCCCTGGGGGTCTCCCTGTCTTCCGCGCCCTTCTTCTTGGGCCCCGTTGTTTGCGAATCCTCCCTCCCCCTTCCCCACCCTCTCTAGCTGTGCATTGAGCGTACTGAGTTGCTGTGTTTACTGTACTGTGCTGTCTCCCATTGTATTGTGATTTTGTTTGTCTCTGTACGGCGCTGCGGATGCCTTGTGGCGCCTTATAAATAAATATTAATAATAATAATAATAATAATAATAATACATGGGCAGGTGCACTAAGGTCACAGTAACTGAAATGCCTACAGGATCAAGGTTTTTGTACTGTATGAGATCCCATCTGAATACTTTCCTAAAGGTGTGGAAAGGAGCTTCAGATGTTTGCATATGATTGGTTAGGAAATCTGTTACTATTTTATCTGCTGCTGTATAAAGTCAGCATCACACTGGACAATGTATCCATAGTTCTTATCTGAACATTTCACTTTGGTGTTTAGTAGTCCTTTGGTGCTAGTCAATCCTTTATATCTTCAAGAAGTAATAATTAAATTAACAATATGTATATCCCTGCTACTTATTTATTAGTGTATGAATAAATAGACTTCCAACAACCAGAATTGTTGTACTCTTAGTATTCAAATCCTTGTTCCAAGGACACTGTGTACTGCATCAAAATGGCCTCCAGTTACATTTGTTCATCACCTACTGTGCCATCTGCTTTGATATTTTACATTATTTAAGGAGGGATGATATGCTAAAAGCCAATATTCCTTCTTTTCGGGTGCTATACATCTAGGTCTCTGGGGTTTTATTGTTAAATTATCAATCGTTGAACTGTTTTGGTAAATAATAAAGAATAACAAATATTTTTGTGGTAAAAGTTAAACACAATACTTCAGCTCAGCTATATCATAATATACAAATTAGTAATAAGACAGCTTCATCTGCCGTAAACACTTCTGGAGAAGTTCTACAATAGTGACTAGTTTTGCACACCCTAAGAGAATTTTTACAAAGTAGTAAGATAGCACAACAGAGAAAAAGTTTCCCACCTATATAAAATCAAACTCCATCATTCCTGACAATAAAACAATGTTATCCTCAACCACTTGCAGTAATATAACTACCAAGGTAGTTAAGCAATAAATCAAATTATCTTGACACAGGTTTGTTTAAATTTGTATATTTCTCACAACAGCATTTTTCGTAACCTGGAAATATAGACATTTTATAAATATAAGTTATAAGCTTCAAATTATGCAGATGCAATACATTTCTATAGGCAGGAAAGCTACAAAAAAGAGCATGCCCACAGCACACATTAATTCTGGATTTTGGAATTTCCCTCTAACATAAATAAGGGGAAAATGTAATTTAAAGATGTTTTATTAATATTCTTACAATCTAACAGCACATTCCATTTGCCGTTTGGCATTGACTCATTCTTGGCTCATGCACCATTTCAAGTGAGCAGTGTAGATATGACTGAAAAGGACACAAGACTGCAGAGTGTTTCAATGCATCTTCAATAATGCCACCTGGTGTCTTTAATGTGAAAAGCATATTACCTCTAAAATGCAAACTAGCTTCCTATATTGTTACAATAACTAGTGCACTGGCTAATGTTATTGCTGTTACTTTTCCTAATGTCAATGTATTGTCATGTTTTACATTTCTGCAAAAGAATTGCTAACACAAACCTCACTCATCTATTAGTGTTTTCTATATCTTTTCTAAATGTGCCTATGCGCTGTGTAATTTGGACAGCTATCTAGGTAATTTTCAATCTAATGGGACACAAATTGCCACATATATTGACACAAATAGACTGCTGATCGGAATCTACATCTGATGTGGAGCAATGAGATGTTGAACAGGATGGATGGTAGATGCAGTCTGACAATGACAACATCTGACATGTAAGCAATTATAAGCTAACCACGTATCTCTATAAGATCCAGACATTTGGACTTATCGCTGAGCAGACAGATCCATCAGATATGGTCACACATGTTCATGCACATATATAACTAGATATGAAAGATCCAGATTATCAGTGCTTGGTCCAAACATCCATATCTGACAGAGCAGCATTAGTGAGGGCAGACGTTGACCACATACATGGTAAAATTTGACATAGGGCTACTAAGTTAATATGGCTATACATAGTTCCAACAAACTGCACATTTGAGTATAAAAGATCTACATAACTCAGAAAAAAACAAATAATAATCACATTTTAGGCACAACACTACAATTTCCACTTTATACTACGACAAAAGGAAACACATACAGATAAAATTATGATAAAATCTTTATGGAAAAACGCTGCTTCTTTCTGACTTTTAACTAGCCACCTTAGACCTGAAATGTGTTTAAAGACTGAATAACTTTTTAACTATGATGTGGTATTGTGAATTCCTGTAGGATCCTTTGAGCTCCTTTAAAATCCATATAATATTCACATTAGAAAGTTTTTCGGGTGTAATAAAATACAATTAATTCTTCCATCAGCATCTTGAGTGCTGAATCCATGTGGATTATACAGAGGAAAGTGTAAGGTAGGTCATAACCAAGGTTTTTTACACAGAATAAAGTATTTATGAAATACAGATCCCAGTTTATATGAAATTCCAATGAAGGTCAGAAGTCTATGACTGAAACCTTAACTAGTGTCTATACTGTATATTGATGATGTATTAACAATAATAATTTCTTGAGATAGATGCTACTTTCTTAAATACTTGGATTTAGATCCAACATATGACTAGCCAATCATTTATCATGGAGCAATTTTTCCATGCCCACTCATGCTGAAAAACAATCATGAAAAAAAGGGCAGCACAGTAGTTAAAACATTATACAGTAAAGAGAGTATGTTAATGAAAACTTTAGAATTTTTTTATATTCCTACATCGGATCTTCTCCCAAGTCCTTTTAATAGGCAAAACTCATTGGCTTGAAGGTATATTGGTTCTTTTCTTAATTGTCTATTTTTTACTTTTGGGCGACCAAATAACTCTTTTCTTTTATTCATATTTTAGACTTGTATAAACTGTGTTGGCCATGTCAAAACTGTTGCATTGGGTTAAATAGAGGGCTTTGATTCTAAACATTCACACTTTTATTGCTTTCAATGTTCTGTTGTACATTTACTTTTATATTTTAGCTCAGATAAACTTTTATTCCCATAGAATGTGCTTGTGTAATCCAGAATTGATTACATTTCAATTAATGGGATCCGCCTGAAGCCATCAGATCACAATGACGCTTTACATGCTTTACGTTTAGGTTTAGTTTTTTCTTTTGCTGGAATACAGTGTTTCAGTCTCACATGCTATATGCTTCTTATTTATTTATGACATTTCCAATTTAGAGCTATCTGTCCATAGAACATTTTCTAATACACTTCAGTACAGTGCTGCCCTTTGCAAAACTTTAAATAGGTGTCTTTTTTGCTACACTTTCCTGCTGATATTCTCCCATATATGCCACTCTTTTTCAGTGCAATCCTTACCTTGGACACCTGGACATTGACATTACGATTCAAGATAAGTCCTTAGATCCTTAGCTATAACTCAGTGAATTTTTCTGACCCACTGTTCGTAGTGATTTGTTTTCTTGAATGATCATTCCTGGGCTTTTCTTAGTTTTTACGAATCTCCCTGATCATGAAGGCTAAAACCTTTAGCTCTAGTTTTATAGTTTTCTTGACCAATGTGATTTACTGGCACAATGCTATGTCCTGGCTCTGATTGTGGCAACCAATGTTTGTGCTTCTAACAGGGCAATTAGAACATCATATTCAAATTAGTTCCTTCAAAGAGCTGATTATCATAAAGGTTCAAAAACATTTTCCAAACAGGATAGTGAAGGTTGGATCAATGTGTTCAATAAGACATTAAAAAGTATTCTTTTTGAATCATACCATTTTTCTTCAGCAGATTTCCTGTTGATATAATGTATCTATTATTAGGACATCAGATAAAAATGTATGTCAAATTAACACAGCACTACAAATCTAAAGTATTCACAGACTGTTTTTTTCACATCCATATGCTTAGAAGAACTGCTACAAGATGTTGTTTATCTTATTTAAAATCATCAGATATTGGATGATTTGCAGGTGAAATTTTCTCATGGTCAACATCACAGTGGACATCACCATCATCAGCATCATCGAGCATTTTGAAGGGTTTGCATAATCATACATGTATGTACAGTATATACGGTATTCATGCTGGGCACATATACATACATATATATGTATATATATATATATATATATATATTTATATATATCTATAATATAAATGTCTAGTGGCGTGTGTTAGTCTGTCTGTGTGTGCGTGTGTGGAAAAAATAAAACCAAGCTGCAGTGCCACCTGCTGGGCGGAGTTATACACTGACCTACTAAATTCTTAGTGTGTGTGGAAAAAGAAATTCAGAAAGGGCTGAAATTTGGTATACTAAGATGTTTTCAATTTGTTAATTGTTAAAAGTGTTTATAAAGATTTAAAAAAATATATATATATATTTCTTGAAGGAGAAGTGACAGTTGGGAGTGGTTGGTGGTTGCTGGGGGTGACAGTGGGGAGTGGTAGGTGGTTGAGGCCTGGGCTATGGCCCAAATGCATGACAAGGACCTTTTTAACACCTTAAGTAGCTTGATTTGACTAGAATGCATGAGTATCATGCACGGGTTAACTTGTATATATATATATATATATATATATATATATATATATATCCACAACAATAGATATACACTGGCGCTGTCCACCACATCAGTCGGTATTATATATAAAGGTTCACAATACTATATAGTATCAGAATAATAATTAGTAGTCCACAATCACTTCACTCATGTATGAGTGGCAGCCACGTAGAAGCCTGTGTCCAGATGGTCAATCCAGAAGAAAATAGTCACTAGAACAAAGCACAGGCGGGGCGCCTCATAGTGTTATACCAGGACAACAAGGAAAAAAATGTGTATGTATATGCGTACCGTCAGGTAAAGATGTATAATCTAGACTTGAGTGGATCCTCTTAGGGAGTTGTAACACTGGATCTCAGCTCAGGAACAATCCAAAGGCATGGAAAAAGGCAAACATAGTATAATATTATATAGATATGGGTTATGATATTGAATGTCTTTTTAGACATGAAGTATGTATTTGCACTTTATAAATATGTCTTCTGATAATATAATGTGTGGTTCTTTTATACACAAGTCACTTTATAATTCATTAGAATTTTTATACCTTATTAATATTGTATATTGTGTTACATGGATTACATGTGATGGTTACCATCTAGTGCTGATAAATGACATCTATTTCTTATATAGTTTCCTTATATAGCACTATTTGTTAGTTCCAGCGGTACTCTCTGCCGCATATATGGTGATGTAATGTTCTTGTTCATAAGCATATATACTCAGGCGCTGTGTACGGATCGCATCTAACATGCTGTTTTATTGTTATTGTTGGGATTGCACATAGAATCCGTTTACAATAAAGTTTTTTGAATTTTCGATCCCGCGCCTGCGCACACTGTGGCGGACTGTGCGCATGCGCCAAAATGGCGCACGGACTCGATAAAAAGCCGGTTAATCCGGTGTTACACATCTCTGTGCTCCTGAGGAAGTCTTGTGATTATCAAGACGAAACGCGTCGAGCCTTACTGTTGATCAGCTGTACCTGGTGAACTATATGTGAGTTCAGTATTACTTTGTTTATTAAATTTTATTGCTCTTTACAATTGTATCCCCTTCCATTTATTATACCGCCGCTGGAAGGGTGTCCATTGCACGAGATACAGCTGCTTTTAAAGGAAACATCTTCTGGCTATTTTGCCCATATTCCTGGGTATCCATTGTATGAGATACAGCTGCTTTTAAAGAAAAACATCTTCTGGCTATTATGCTCATATTTCTGGTACGCATATGAATTATTACCTATACACAAAGTGGTGTGTGTTTTCTTGGGCTACGTTGTTCTATACATATACCCTGGTGCATTCTTGAATATCACACCTTTTTGAACATTCTGTGGTGTTTCACGTGGTGCATTATCCTTTGCATTACAATATTATACTATGTTTGCCTTTTTCCATGCCTTTGGATTGTTCCTGAGCTGAGATCCAGTGTTACAACTCCCTAAGAGGATCCACTCAAGTCTAGATTATACATCTATACCTGACGGTACGCATATACATACACATTTTTTTCCTTGTTGTCCTGGTATAACACTATGAGGCGCCCCGCCTGTGCTTTGTTCTAGTAATATATATATATATATATATATATATATATATATATATATATATATATATACACAGTTATAAAACTATCCTGAAACAAGTCTTGTTATACCCAACTGTGCTCTATATGATACCTGGTCTGTGATTTGGATCAGTTGTGCTAAACCAATATGTTTTTTTGTTCACTTGGGAAAGTGTTTGACACTGTTCCACATAACAGACTGGTGCATAGGATAAGAGATCGCTAGGTTGTTCTAAGAGGTGGGTACCAAATGCTGTTAATAAAGATTAAGCTTGGAATCCCATCTCAAGAGGAGATGCAGCTCTCTGGGGTTCTTAATAGCTGTAATACCTGAATGGGTAGTATACATTGTAATGATGATCTCCAATGTACCCAATGTTGATATGCCTCTCGCAGTGACATTTTAAATAATTTTGATTGTTGGACTATGAGATTTGTTATATAGTTTATTACAGGTTGATGTCTTTTTCTGTGTATGTAAATATTGTGCATTTCCCCCGTGTTCCTGAATTATGTATACATATTGCCATGGCAGAGGATTTTAAAGAAAGTTTTAAACAGAGTTGCAAATTGGGCAGTCAAATGGCAGATTAATTGTAATACTGATAAATGCAAAGTTATATACCTAGGTTGTGTTATTTAAATATTAACATTGGAAAACAATAGAGGGATTTAAGATGGGAAATCACTTAGGAATATAAGTTGGCAGAAAGCTTAATAGCAGCACTCAGTATTAAACAACTGGTGCAAAGGCAATTAAAATACTGGAATGCAAAAAAAGTGGTATATATACAAGGTGTAAATATTTATGGACTGAATCATCAAGGGACATAATCAGTGATTTTGTGCATTTCATCCCCAAAATCACTTTGCTCATGCCCAGAGCCAGATCATACGCTACAAAATGAACCCACATTCAATTAATCTTTGAGTGTAAAGGACACTTACTACTGCCTACGATTTCACAGAAGAAACGGGGCAGGGACTGGCCGTTTGGTCATAGTCAATGTACAGTAAGGGCATGCCAATCACGAGTGCACACAGCAACATCCGATCCAAGCTCTGGGCATCTCAAAAGTAGTATCCGTAAGTAAGCCATATCTCTTGCTCCAACTACAGGGCTAGTCTAAGTGTTGCTTACTAATGATGACGGCTGTTTATGCATGCAACAACAGGTATATACAATCAGGAGCAACGGTAAAAATGTATTTTATATACATTAGAAATTAATAACATTCTAATAAATGTATTTTATGGGAACAAAAATATAAAATATAAACTTTTTTTTTTTTTGAATGTTTTCTCTTTACTGCCTATATTATTATCAAGTGACACTAATTCAATAATTTGCATTCTTTTGTGAATTTATATTTCACATAGGTATTGGATGTATCCTGCAGTGTCCTGTGTGGAAGAGCAGAGCACACCTACACCTGTATTCATCAGTGCATGTATCTCCAGATCCGTTCCTTGCTGAATACAGCCGTGCACAGACCCGAATTAGGTGCGTTCTAAAACAAATGCACATTGTGTGCCTTGATGAATCAGGCCCTTAGTGCTGAGTATATGCTAATTTGTTTACATAATATACACATTTCCATTCTGTACACGCGCATTTGGAAAGGTGGAATGGGGACGGACAGCAACGGGCAAGCATAAGCTGAGCACAATGTCACAATTAGATGTGGACGCATCCCCTCTTAGGAAGTGCATCTATATTCCCATTTTTTATATCATTTCCATTTGGACTTGTGCAAGAAAGAAAATTTCCATTTCAATGTTTGTATTTAAAAATACATACTTGTACTTCTGATGTACATCTGGAGCAAATACTGCTGTTTCTGGATTAGACACATCTTGAGCTACTTTCAACTCTAAATGAAGCCCAATTTTGCATGTAGTCAAATACATCTTGAATACAGGGTACAATTTTTGGTACCACTCATTAAAAAGGACAGGCATTTTGCAGATGGTTTAGAGGCAAACAACCTGGTTAATAAAGAGTTCAGATTAGGGGCTAGATTTACTAAACGGCGGGTTTGAAAAAGTGGAGATGTTGCCTATGGCAACCAATCAGATTCTAGCTTTCATTTATTTAGTGCATTCTACAAAATGACAGCAAGAGTCTAATTGGTTGCCATAGTCAACATCTCCACTTTTTCAAACCCCCAGTTTAGTAAATATACCCCTAGGTGTGCTTACTTTGGAAAAACACATTACAGGCAATATAATTAATTTGATTAAAGATATCCAAGATTGATACTAAGATTTGTTTAACAAACTTTACATTCTCTGGACTGTGTGGATAGCAAAGGGACAGCCTCTGCAACTGGGGAAGGATGGTTTATCATCAGCATCGGAATGGATTCTTCACTATAAAGATGATCAGGCTGCCGAATTCCCTACAATGGAAACTGGTGATGGGAAATTCATTACCTCAATTTACAAATTGATTGTATGACTTTTTTGCAAGAAATGGTATCTGCAGCTATAAATAGAAAACATTCTACTATTTGATTGTTCAAGGAAATCAATCTAAATGCCAGTTCCTGGTTTAATAATGTTTTATTACCTAGTCAGTTGCCTCTTTGGGGGTTCTATTTATCCTTTCTCTGGCTTAACACAACTAGACATTAGAAAAGGTTGAATTTGATGGACCTGTGTTTTTTTCCAATCTTTGTATGTAATGATAAGTGTAACTGTTATATATAAAGTAAGTGTCTGAGAACTGACATGCAGGGCGTCGAAAGGGGGGTGGGGCATGTAGAAAGTACTGGGACCCGGGCCTGCCTTGGGGCCCTGGCCTGGCTGTGTAGTGGGAGGAGCCACTAACCTTGTGTGGACATACCACCCTCACTGGCTATGGATGGGGCCCTAAGAAGTTGCTGTCACAAGGCCTGAAATTCCACTTGGCAGCCCTAAAGACATGACCACTATGCCTGGGTACACACTATTGCATTTTACTTCAGATGAGATTTCTGCAATGATTTTACCAAAGACTGAAAGTCCCAAAAATCATGCAGATTCATGTGTACATATCTACACAATTCATTTTCAGATTTGGAAAATTCATCTGTCATAACCATCTGCTGAAAAGATTGTGACTGTGCACTCTCTATAGACATCTGCCAACACTGCTGGTCCATACATACTTCCACATTCGCCTGACATCGTTCCATCAAGGATAGTGATTTTTAGGAAGTTTATAAAACCAAATCAACAGATGTGTGTTTTGGTAAGATGAAACATGACCATGGGAGCATACACACTGTTGTTGTCGTTGTTTATATTGTGATCTGCATGATAATTGCATCAGTGTTTACCGAGTTTAGGGCTAAAGGCTGTTTTCAGTAAACTAGATATTTATAAAATTGTATATGCAGTATGCCACATATTATACTGTATGAGTATTAATTTATGTCCTAATCATTTTATCTTGACTGCCTCATACTGCTCCAATTCACAGAGGGTCTCTGGTGTGGAAGGTTACTAACAATGTCTTCAGCACTTGAGATCAGACAATTTTCACTGCCTTTAGACAGGCAAAAGCAGTCATCTATATCTACCTCCTTAGGTTGATTTATGTTTGCATGACTGTGCAGAGAAACTCCAAGCACTGGAGCAATGTATGATGGGACAGATAGTTCTTTGCGTGAAAGTAGTCCACAAACCTCAGTCATGAAAAAGTTTAAAATACATGTCTTCCAACATAAGATTTTAGACAAATAACAAGAAGAACCTGCCAAACATGCAATATTGCAACCCCTTGAAGTATCTATGTGCAAGAACCAACATTATAAAGACACCAGAGCAAGAGGTAGGGGGATTGATTTAACCGTTTGACCATGGGAATTATTTTTTCTCTATGCAGAGCATACCAAATTTAAGTTATAGGATAACATACCCCTAATGAGAAGTAGAAGCATATTGAGTCCATAAATTACCTACACTCCCAAAATGTCCGGGAGACTCCAGAATTTTTGGGAGTTCTCCCGGACTCCCAGGGGAGCAGGGCATCCTCCCGCAAACTGCCCATGTTGTTGGTGAAGTGGGTGGGGGCAGGGCTAATTGCGTCATATTGGCTCTGCCCCCTGCTGTAACAGGCCAAATTTGGTTCAGTTTAGCAGAAGGACGGGGCCTAATAATGCGATTTGCATGGCCACGCCCCCAAGATGCAGAGGCGAGATCTCCAAAGTTGGCAAGTATGATTAAGTCACCAGGGAATCCAATGGCCATGTAAAACCACAAGGGCAAAATTCAGTTTACAACATATAGGTCACAAAATTCTGAATTGACTTTCATTAGCCTCACATTTTCAGTTAAGAGGTTGTTATTCCTTAAGATGTACAAATAATATATATTAAATTTAACACACCTGGTACCTGCATTTGGACCCACATCCCTACTTTCAGCTGACACATACACAAGACAGTTAATAGCAAACTAAATCAATTAGTAAACAAAAAGGCTTTAGCAGATTAATATTTTGGTTTGCATTATAAACTAAATCCTGCAAAATAACTATTCTACTTTTTTAGTTGTGTTAACTAGGTATACTTTAACTGAAATGTGGCCACCACAGTGATCCCCAGTTCAGTAACAATTTATTGATGTAACTAGTTGATCATTACAACTAGAGATGGGCGGGTCCGGTTCCCCGAGAACCGAACCCACCTGAACTTTGGGTATCCGAGTACCGAGCCGAGTAGGCTCGGTACTCTCCCGCCCGCTCGGAATCCAAATCGAGGCTGAATGTCATTGTGACGTCGTCGGATCTCGGGGCTCGGTTCTCGCGATACTTGAAGATTATAAATACACACCTCCACAGCAATCCATCGCCATTTGACAGAGGGATAGAGCAGGGTGTAGTCACAGGCTGATTAGAGCAGGGACAGAGAATACAATATTCTTATACCAATTGAGCTACCAAAAATCGCTAGAGAAGAGAGGAGGATAGATGATTTTTGTTTTTTTCAATATTTGGCACTCCCCAGTGCTTTTGGAGTGTCCCCCATAATTGTGCATAAATATTTCTGGCTGTCTAAATTACTATCTGTCAGCAGTACCTACCAAATAATTTTTAGCACTCCCCAGTGCTTTCGGGGTGTCCCCCATAATTGTGCATAAATGTTTCTGGCTGTCAAAATTACTGTCAGCAGTATCTACCAAATATTTTTTAGCACTCCCCAGTGCTTTCGGGGTGTCCCCCATAATTGTGCATAAATATTTCTGGCTATCAAAATTATTATCTGTCAGCAGTATCTGCCAAATAATTTTTAGCACTCCCCAGTGCTTTTGGGGTGTCCCCCATAATTGTGCATACATATTTCTGGCTGTCAAAATTACTATCTGTCAGCAGTATCTTACCAAATAATTTATAACACTCCACAGTGCTTTTGGGGTGTCCCCCATAATTGTGCATAAATATTTCTGGCTGTCAAAATTACTATCTGTCAGCAGTATCTACCAAATAATTTTTAGCACTCCCCAGTGCTTTTGGGGTGTCCCCCATAATTGTGCATAAATATTTCTGGCTGTCAAAATTACTAGCTGTCAGCAGTATCTTACCAAATAATTTTTAGCACTCCACAGTGCTTTGGGCTCAGAATGAATTCAAAGCAGTCCACATATGATCAGAATGAGTAACCAGGTTCTGTCACCAGTCCTGATGTTAGTGTTCCCAGTACGTCATCCAGGTAAGGCGATGTCAAACTACACAGTGTTTCGGAGTCAGTCCAAAAAACAAAAAAAAATAAAATAAATTACTGTGTTGAAGCGAAAAAGAAGTGTTACTGAGCAAAAGTTAAGTGCCGATAAAAAAAAAAATGACAACATGCCATTCTACACACGCAGTGGCAAAGAGAGAATGAGGCCTTCACCTTTGGCAATTAGTGGCAGATCCCAAAAAGTTACCGAGCCTACAATTGGTGCACAACTACTGTTACGCGTCAAAGCCGAGCTGCAAGATAACAGTAAGGCATTAGAGGATAATGTTTGCTCTGATTCACAAATGACACCAATCCCTGTGGAGAGTCCATCCAACAGTGGTATGTCTAATCGTGAGCATTATGTTAGTGTACCCATAAAGAAGGGCCCTTTCAGCAGTTCTGCTGATGTGTGCCTGAACAGCCCAAGTGTAGCCGCTGATACACAAATTGAGGATGCCACTTTGAAAATAGAAGAGGATGAGGGGGAGATTTGTGGAGGTGACGAGGGCGCTAATGAGGATGTTGATGATTATGATGCAGACAGATACCAAATTGCCTTTCTCAATTTCTATTTATATTCTAGATTATATAACGGCTGAATAGCTTTCTATTTTACTCCTAGTGGAGAGGGGATCTGATGCAGACAGATACCAAACTGCCTTTGTCCATTTCTTTGTATATTGGAATTTATAGCTCCACAGTCTGTGCAGACTGCTTTTTTTATATTCAACTACAAGTGGAGGACGGGGGGGGATAGATAGCCACCAAACTACCGTGGTCCATTTAATTTTACTTTCTAGTTCCACATTCTGTGCAGGCTGCTTTTTTTAATATTCAACTACAAGTGTAGGGTGTAATATACACCCAAAGACGATGGCTACATTGCCAATAATCAAAGATGGAGGAGGTAGACAACCAGGTTTGTCTGTATAATTTGCAGACAAGTGTTCGAATTAGGGACGGCCCACCAGGGATTAAACTGTTTTTTTCATAATTTATTAGCTTGAGAATTACCTCACTTATCTAAGAAACTGGTGGAGCACTAAATTAGGTTATTTTAGACCAAAAAAATTGTATTTTTTTCGAAAATAGCAAAACAAAACCAAACAAAACCAAAACCAAAACACGAAGGTAATCCAGATCCAAAACCGAATACAAAACCAAAACACGGGGGGTCAGTGACCATCTCTAATTACAACAGACATAAAGCAGATTACTAATTATTGCTGGCAGCAACAATGGTAGAGGTGTGCAAAGCACTTACATATTAAGGCAACAAGCAATTAACATGTTTACTATAATTTACACTAGTATTAAAAATGCAAGCAATATGATTTGTCTCGCAATAATTTTCTTTTTTTTTAATTGACTATCGATATAAAATGTTCACGGTACTATACTTCAGTAAACATAGATAGTTTGCTGAAGTATAGTACCGTGAACATAGATAGTTAAATTCCTTGTTCATATCAACATCTTATTAAGCAAAAACACCATAGCTTTAGTGCTGAAATAAAATTGATTACATAAGAATCTGCCATAGGAAGAGACTTTTCCAGAGCTATATTCAAAATGCATTTTTAATGGGAAATTAATGACCCTACACATAAAAATGCATTCTCAGCAGGATATATGCAGATTTTTTCATTGCAGATAGTCTGCACATTTAATTTCAGATTGCCTAAGATAAAGGACAAACATGAAGCTTGTCAGGCAGTCTAGACAAAGGCTGATCTATTTTGTTTGGAAAAAAGCTTTTTTTTTTAAATTACACAATAGAAAATCAGATATAGCATTACTCATTAAATATGTAGAGACTGTGTGTGTGTGTGTGTGTGTGTGTATACATATATATGATAAGATTACATGCACGTAGTAGCAATGCCCAATAATGTCAGCAGCAATGATAATGCCCAATAGTGCTAGCACTAACAATAACACCTAATAGTGGCAGCACTAATATTAACGTCCAATGATATGGCTAACAGTGCTCACAAGTCATTGATGTCACCAGCTTCACCTACCCCTGATTAGTCCAGGTGTATCTGTCCTAGTGGCACTGAATGTTTCACAACACTTGACCTGACCTAAGGGTGGCACTTCTAACTGGTTACTGCCAGTCACATAATAAGCATCACATCACATGACGTAGACCAGTGACCAGTGATATGCAACCTGATACACTTCAAGGGGCTGCACATTATTCTTAATCTCAGTAATAATTAAAAACATGAGACACTCAATCAAAGAAAGAGACACATATCTGTATTAGCAGGAATATTAAGCAAGTGCCACAAGCTATAGCAAACAAATCTCACAATAAAGCATAAAGGAGGTGGGGACCGCAGGTTACATTTCAGAGCCCCACATGCGGCCCTGGGGACAACTGTTGCTCTTCACTGATGTAGACACTAAGGGGGGTATTCGATTGTTCGTCTTGATGGCCGAAAAACTCCCGCTCTAAAACTATTACCGTTAATACGGTAATTACTCGCTGAAATTCAGTGAGTAAATTACCATATGAACGGTTTTTAAGCGCAATTTTACCGTATTAACGGTAATAGTTTTAGAGCGCGAGTTTTTCGGCCGTCAAGCCGAATAATTGAATACCCCCCTAAAGGC
Source organism: Mixophyes fleayi (assembly GCF_038048845.1). Taxonomy (NCBI): domain Eukaryota; kingdom Metazoa; phylum Chordata; class Amphibia; order Anura; family Limnodynastidae; genus Mixophyes; species Mixophyes fleayi. The sequence goes on from NC_134408.1 coordinate 55,788,842, forward strand.
CTGATGCAGAATAGACTGCAACTTGGGCATCATATAAAACAGGCAAGAAAAACAGCGTATTTTAGTCTATATGCTGGGGATCTAGATGCGCTCATCTCTGCATCTGTAGTATATGATCCAGGTTCTCGTATATAAATGAAAGTAAAAAATGTTTTTATAAATACACACACAAAATCCTATAAAACATTTACAATCAGACAGGATACACGCACATCACTGATAGGCTTTCCTTGCTGCCTTGGACGCACCACTGTTTATCAGGTTTATTGCTGAGCACTCTAGATTATACCCTCCAAGTCTGTTATTGTAAACATCCACTGAATATTTTTTTATTTTCTTTGTTGTAACTCTGCCTTTCAGGTTGTTGAAAATAAAAAGATTTAAAACAAATATATTTACGATCAATGAAAAAAGCACCCAGCAGTTTCAGAGGTTGTAATCAGCCAATCAGAAGTAGTTGACTAGCGTTAGTGATCATCACCATCATAAGCGCATAATTGCACCAGAGGCTGGAGAATGCCCTTTTCCTCTCCTGTCAAGCCTCTTCGGATGCAGACAGGTATAAGTGTGGATGTGTGCAACTCTGTAGAAACATTGATATTTGCATAGGTACCGGCTGTGAAATCGCTCAATTTATGCTATGCAAATTGACGTACGTTCCATTCTGCATATGACCCCAGGCTTCACTGAGGCAAAAAATCTCATTACACAAGCCACAAGGGGAGTATGGAAGGTACGCATGTGGGCCACTTACACCATTGTTTTAGTAGGTGCATGCATATGACAGCCACTGATGGAGATACATGACAATGTGGACACACCAGATAGCACAATAATAATTCCTGCCACTCCATTATATTCCACTCAATCACACCGTTCACCTAAAAGAAAAATGGTCCACCTGTAATATCAACCTGTTTTGGCATATTATTTTAATAAATATTGCTATTAAAACCGAGATGGAAATGTGTGCTTTTATATAAGGAAGGGAAATCACATGTTAACAGCAGGCAGGGAAACAATTTTAGCTTTTTGTGTGCTGGCAAAAACTCTCTAGGGGATTTGGAAGAGATTTGCTCTAAACCTTATTTGCAAACAGATAAAAGTACACAAATTCCTCTGGATCTCAGACGAGTCAGAAGAAAATGGCATCCATGTTGGCAAGGCAACATGGATCAACTCTCATCCACAGAGACTACATCAAAGCTGCCAGATCAATTTGCTTGAATCTGCACAGTGCTTATGGAGCATGGTACAAGAAGGGAATGTCTGAATATGAAAAAAAACCAAAACATTTCCAATAATACATGATATCACATAGTAATTAGTAGCTACACACAATGCAAATTAACAGTACATTAAAGAATGTGTGGTATGTGCAATTATTTTTGTGTCATTTTCATTCTGTTATAAAATTCAACTGACTCATTACATAAGTATTTGAATTATCTATTGTATATATTTATTTTGCTTTAATGTACACTATAAAAACATGCATGATAATTCAAGGCCCATCGGCTTTCACAGATGGACCGCTGGTGCATTTTCATTTATCACCTTAATTAAGCCTCTCAAAACAAATGTATACAATTTGCATGTTCATGAGTTTCAGAACTATAAGGTATTCAGACCCAATAGTACATACTGTCACCTATACTGAATACTCCATAATGAAATTGCTGATGGTGTTGGGGGGATGGTGAAGTGTGACAAGGTTTATTTAAGGTTCTCATTGATAGATTTTGCAATGCATATTTAAATGTCTCCCTTATGTGGGGAAAGGTAAACCATGGCTGACTATAAAAGCACATAATCATTCCAAATTCTTCCAAATGCAGCTACAATAGTCTAGTGTGCTCTGGACCACCACAATTTGTGTAATTTCTTGTAAAGCATAAAAATATCACCGGGCATGTCAAATACATTTTTACAAGGACTACATAAATAATACATTATTTTAATGGAATTTTCATATGAATGCAATGTTTTATTAATGCTTGCATGACCTCTATAGTGCTCAATACAACTGTAAAATGTTAGGTATTAAGCTTTTAAAAGATGTAGATTTTAAAGATGTACTTAGTTTCATTTCTTCACAGTGTTACGCAGCCTAGCAGTAACAAAAAGTAAAATATTGGAGGAACTTTTTATGAAAGAATCATAACATGATTTATTGTAAAAAGTACCTCTATTATTCTTTTATTTTTGTAATAGTAAGATTCAACAAAGAAAGCCCAGAATAATGAGTCAGATCTGTGTTTGGCCATGTGTGGTGTTCAAATTGGACAGATCTGTTCACCCAGTGCTTGAGCCAAGCAACAGAATCAAATAGGGGCCAAAAAGTGAATTTAGCCAATCCTGACTGGATTTTATTATGGTCCGAATTGGTAGTTCAAAATGCACTATACATGGGCAGCTTTAGGTCTTTATTAATTTTATCTAGTAACTAAGTTTATTACTAAGTGCTAGTAAGCACTTTAGTAATAAACTCCATTACCTACAGTGGATGTGATACATATGTTCGACAGTTACATGATCGACATTTATATGGTCGACATTATATTATAGACAGGGCTGGAAAGACAATAATAACATTTACAGTATTATTAGGTTGATAATTAAAATGTAGACAGTATTATTAGGTCAACAATAGTATCCCTAACCCTAACCCTGTCCCTAAGTCTAACACTAACCCTATCCCTATGCCTAACCCTACCCCTAACTATATAATACAGCCTACATTCAAATTGTTGACCTAATAATACCATTAACATTGGAATTGTTAACCTAATAATACTGTTGATATTTGACGTGTCGATCTAATAACGCTGTCGATATTTGAATTGTCAACTTAATGTTATTGTCTGGATGTCGTCCAAACGAATAACTAGCTATTGACCTCTTGCCTTTAAAGCTACTTAACTGTGACAAAGGGTTTTTTGGAGGTGACAGCAACTATCTTCTACCACAATCATGGCACAATAGTAACATAGGCATGCATAGCATTTCAGTAGGGTATGCATCCAGGGAAACCAAAATAGGCATACTCTGCACCGCAGCTAGCTGCCAGAGGGGCGTGTCTAGAGGAAAGAGTGTCTAGAAGTGTCTACAGATCATAGTATGCCACACCGGAGGGCACCCAATTCACATTATGCAACACAGTAGTGCCCCAAGTTCATATTATGCCACAGTAATGTACCTAGTTGCTATTATGACACACAATAATGCCCCAAGATCATATTGTATCACAGTAGTGCTCCAGTTCATTATATGTCAAATAGAAGTGCCCCAGTTCCTATTATGCCATACAGTAGTGCCCCCAATTCATATTATGCACACACACATATACACACACACACACACACACATTACCCTATATTAATACAAATATATGTAGGCAGCTCTATTTTCCTCTGTGCAACTCACTTCTGGAGTCAGCACAGACCAGATGTCTTCAGTCCCGCATCAGAACAAGTGAGGAGCTGCAGCTCCATTTTTCATGAAGCAGTTGCTCTGCAGAAGTTCGGCTGTGTATTAGGGTGTGCACACACCTATGAGCATTAAATGTCTGAAACTGTATAGATCAAAACATTTTCCTCTTGGACAGGGACCCTGTGCTATCATGTTTGTTTTCAACATTGTTACTTTTCTCCATATAGTATTTTACTTTGAACACTCCATACACATATATACACATATACTCAGGGCCGGATTAACCACAGGGCTTTCTGGGCTATAGCCCAGGGGCCTGGGGCAGCTGGGTGGCCCAAAGATTGAAAGTGGTAGCCATTTTATTTTTTTATAATAGATGCCGGCGATCGGGGGGGTGGCCCCGCCCCCGACTGTCACAATATGCAGCCATTCCCTCCCGTTAGGCAGCTAACAGTAAATATAATGCTGTTAGCTGACAGGCTGCTGTCAGTGCGGGTGTACAGCCTGTGTAGTGAGGAAGTCATGTGAGACTATGATCTCACGTGAGCTGACCACACTAAGCAGTGCACAGGGACAGCTCCCTCACTGACAGCAGCCAAGAAGACAGTGGTGCTGTCCAGAGCCTGCAAAGAAGAGCCGGAGAGGAAGAAAACAGTCAGAAAATAGGTAAGTTCTTTTTTCTCTATTAGTGGGTGAAGAGGAGAAGCGAAGCCTGCAGAGATGATACAATGGGGCTGATGTGGGGGAGGGGGGCATGTGTGTGTGTCATTTTGAGGATGGAAGGGGACAAGTGTGTGACATTATGAGGAGGGAGGGGGAGGACATGTGCGTCTGGGGAATGTGTGTGTGTCATTATGAGGAGGGGGGATGTGTGTGTCATTATGGGGAGGGGGGTAGGACATGAGTGAGTCTCATTATGAAGAGGGGGGGAGAACTAGTGTGTTTTTCATTATTAGGAGGGGGAAAGAGGACACAATGTGTGTGTCATTATGAGGAGTCACTTGACAAACGGGGGCCTCACAGTATCCCTAGCCCAGGGGCCTACAATGTCTTAATTCAGTCCTGCATATACTCACCAAAGTGTGCATCCGTATTGCCCCAGTCCACCCTTTGTAAGCACACTCTACCATTGCTTCCTACCTTTATTTTGGTGCCAGTGAAGTACACAATCACATTGTCTGCTTGTAAGTTGCTTCCCACACACATATTTGGGAAGCATAGCTGATTAATAGGAGGACAAAGCCAGAGTCTTTCATCTCAGGAAAGCACTACTGATGGACGTATCAGGTGGCAAATCAAAATTTGATAGCAAATCATTGATGAGATCCATCTTCCTGCAGATCCTGCTCTGCTCTTCTGAGCATGCATGGAGGCCTACGTGTACACAGTGCAGCCCTGCTGGGAACTTCACAGTTCATGATTAAAATAAAAACAGGGGCAGAACTGCCTGTGTTCCAAGCCGACCAGAAGCTATGGCTTCTCTTTGCACTCCAGGCAACCTCACTGCATTAGAGGGTAATTTAAAAAATACATGTCTTTCTTCCTTTGCTGGCCAGGTACAGGGGAGAGAAGGTGGTGTTTTCTTTTTTTTTATTTTAATTACCTGTTTGTCTCTCTATTACCTTTTAAAATTGGCAACTGCTGTGCCTGCCTCCCCACCCCACCCCACCTGTAGCTCCATGGGCACTCTGAAACAACCAATCTAGTATTTAAAAAAAAATTCTTGAATAAAAAAATGCCATGTGCTTTCACAATGTTAAACTAATGAAAGTGAGAGACAGAATCTCCCTCAATATTTTATAGCGTAAACTCTAAAAAGACACAATAGCAAGGTCTTCATCCTACTTTCTCAATTATAATGGATTCATTAATGACTCAAATATATTAATACAATTAATAATTTAAAAGTTCCACCACCATAAAAATTAATACAGTTAAGTTGATAACCTTTCCAGTATAGAACAGAGCCAATTAACAGGTTCAACTGCCTTAGGACAAAATAAATATATGCATCCTAAATTGATAGTGTTGTATCTTGCATATTCATGCTCAACACCATCTTCTACTATACATGGTATATGGCAGCAAATATAGACCAGTAATCAAAAATATAAAATAAAGTAAAGCAGTAGAAAACTTTATACAAATTAATTACATAAACACAGTGAATGTAAAAACATAAAGGTAAATTAAATAAAACTAATTGTACAAAAGTAAAGCAAATTAACATGGTATCATGAGAGTGATGTTCTAGAGATGTGCCCCCTAGGTCTATATGGAAAATATAGTCCTGCTATAGAATGGAAGTATCCTTGACAACCTCTGCTAACCTTTGTTAATCTGTTTCCACATCATTCCAGCACTGCAAGAACATCTCAAGCAGTCACCTTGAGCAATTTCAAGTATTGTAGAATGTAATGGCGGTATCTGAGCACACCATTAGTTTTCACTGATGGTGGTCTGCAGCTGTTTCGATATTTTATTCTCTTTAGAACATATTAAGAATGTGAATTTGTCACACTATAGAGGCATATAGATACTTCAAAAGCAGCTTTTAGAATGATGTTTTCTGCATTTTCTTTTTTTACTCTAATTATGTTGCAGAGGTGAACAGATGCCTTGTAATACACTATTTTCTCATTAGTACATACCTCTGACGTCTCATTGTGACTTAAATGCAAGTGAAGATGAAGCATGTGTCTGTAGGCATTCCAATTGACATTTTAGAGTAATATAATAAGAAGGGGGGATCTTATATGTTTATACTTTCTACTTATCTCTGTATATGTAACATTACTTGTAGAGAATAGGTCGGCCTTTTGCTTTCTGGCGTTTGGACACTGCAAGTTCAAATGCCAGGGACACCAGATGTCAAATATGCACACTTTTTACATGCGGTGGTTAATGTACTTGTGTATGCAAAACTTCAAGGATAATTAGTGAAAAGGAAAATAATTTCAAAAATTTCTAAAATTAATGAAATAAAATAAATAATAATTCTATTAATGAACAAACAAACATATAAACACCGTTGCAGAGAACCCACTGAGGAAGTACTGCATGGTGGTGAAATTTGTTTGGCCTTGCACACAGTTTGAATTCTTTTTCATGTGGTTATATATCTGTATGTTCATTATTTGTATTCTTTATTATTTACTGTTTGATTAATTTTAGATAACATTGAAATTAAATTTATTTTTCACTAATTATTGCATTATTAACCACCTACATGTTAATCTTCCATATACATAACTGCTTTACTACTCAAATTCCAGCCCCTGGCTTTGAACTACCACACATTTATTTTCCTAAATAGCTCTCCTTATTACCCATAACCTATACATCTATTCACCCTGTGTTAAGGCTCTCACTGGAAACTAGGTAGGTTCTTAGAACTAAGTCATAAGAGGTCTTCACCTATAGCAGGCGCCTTTCCCATAAAGAGTGATCGTCTAACTTGGTACTCAGATGCCCCCAGGTCTTGTACTCAGAGTAGTAAGAACTTACATTAGCAACCAGGTAGTAATGGGTTATGGAGGCTGGAAGTAGTAGTACACCAGGTGGTATACATAGAATAACAAGTGCCAATGGAAAGGGTTGAGGGCAGGCAGAGAACAGGAATATAAGGTCTAGCCAGACAGTCAGGATGGGCAGCAAGCAAGGAATACCCAATGACAAACCCCAAGGGACGAGATGGGCAGCAGACTAGGAAAATCCAGGAACAAGCAGGACCAGGCAATAGGTAGAAAATCAGCAGCTATAGGATGCACCAATAGAGCAGGGTACACAAAATTACAGGGCAAAGACGCTATAATTGGGAGGGAGGCTAAGCACGCTCTGCCATTTAAACTGGGCCATCCTTTCAATAGGAATGCTGCAATGGGAGCAAACTTCCCCCCACAGAGATTGGTGATTGCAGTCATGTATAGTCTATATCATAATTATCTTTTAATACAATAATAGTACTTGTTCCAATCTTTACACCTCCTTTTGATCCTATTATTTTTTTTATTTTTACTCTGCATACCCCTAGTCTAGCCCCACAACACTTATCCCTTTATTCCCATCCTCTTCTCATCCACATTTGTCTTCTACTGTTGAAGTTTAATAATTGGACGAAGGCGGTAATCAATAATTTCTGTACACTACAATCGATTGCAATGCAATTAAAATGCAATGTAATCATTATCGTAGCAACATGTCAATAAATTGAATGTATTTCTATCATTTAATATAAAATATAATGTGTCAACAAAGCTAATTTATGTTTTCAACATATTAATTGTACCAAGTTTGGTCTCATTCTGTTCGCATTCGCATGAGAACATTTCTGGTATTATATGTGAAGCTTTCGCTCATTGCAAACGCTAGTCATAACTAACTTTTATACACCAAATAGCAAATCCAGAGATGTCATTAAAGAACCAGTTTATACAGGTCTAGAGGTGGGGACCTGAGGAAAGGACACCTGGCCACACATGGAAAGATGACCCCCGCCTCAAGGAACAATGACCAGAGGAATCAACCAATGGGGCATTGAGTTCTTATGAGGTCACAACCCATCAACCTATGAATCTGGAACTTAATAATGTAACTGTGTATCTTTGTGATGTTACTACTTTTTATGACTGTACAGTGTATAAAAATGTTCTCCTGTGGCTTTGGAAACCAGAACATTCTGCTAGAAGCTTGTGTCAGTGCTGACTGCACAAGCGTATGCATTCAATACTTTGCCTGTAATCTATTTTGCGAATAAAACTCTTGTGCTTTGGAACCACAGTGATCAATTCGGAAAATCTAAATTTCCTACAATACATTTGGATGTAACACTATATTTGCCACTTACATATCACATATGTTCCTTATTTCCTCTTCCTATTCTCACTTTCGCTCATTTCTGTATCTTACAAAACTAGACTTCTCATCCCTTTTTACAAAACACACCTAATTGCATTTAATATTTCCTTTCCTTTCCTTTCTCTTTTCCAATACTCATATGTATCCCTTTACATCTAAGCATCTAACTTCTCAAACAATTAGCACCTAATAGTCAGAAACATAACTGGAGAATAGCACCGCCCAACATGTCAATCCATAGGACCACCAACAGCGTTTTATGGCTGCGATAGGATGAGTTTTACTTTTCTAGTCTCACTAAGTGGAGGACACCGTATTTTGCTGTGCTTACACAGGCTCCCTACCCACACAGCTGAGGACATTAGTATACCTAACACTCCTGAATACAAGTGTGAGAGAAAGTGGGTATTGCGACAATAAAACAGGGAGGTCTAATGTCATCCATGTATACATGCATTGTACTAGCATTTAAAACACTAATAAAGGCATGTATTTTGATCCCAAAGGGTATGAGGCCTAAGGTTCTTTTTGCACGTCAGGACCAATAAAAGAAAAAAAGCTAGATTTGATATCCATGGTACAGGACAATTTTATTAACATGTATTGTGTTATAAATGATGTACAGTTCTAAGGCACTCCCCCTACAAATATTGTGTAGTTCATTACAATTTTAGAGTAAAAAAAAATAATTTTTGAGACCTGGTGGGGCCACTGGAATGGACATTTAGCAATTGCTTTAACTATACTGAACCTAGGCTTTAAATACCATGTTGGAGGTGTAATACAGTGAGTGTAAAACTGATAACAGTTTTACACATTAAGAATGGTCGCCACATCTTATGAGATATAAACTGCACTGTAGCGTTTTGCTCAACCTTTGCTAGGTCCTTGTTCCTTCTACACTGGTTCATTTTATCCAGGGAGCACAGAAGTGGGTACAGAAAACACAAGTGGATATCACACAAACCGTTCACCCTAAAGATCCAAGCTATTTGTGTAAAATGATTTTTATTCTTAAAAGCCATAAAATATTAGTAAAACTATGTTTTATATGGAAAGTTGACATATCAGTGTGTCTTATGCCAAGTTACTAACATTTTGAAAAGCAAATCCTGCAGAATAATAGAATTAAGTGGCATTATCCTATTTGAGCTAATATCATCCGTATCATAAATATTTCCAAGTGCTTAACGTGTTCTGAATAATTACACTAATTTAGTTGTTTGAAGTGTAGTAATATGCAGATAGAGAGGTTGTGTCAAAACAAATTCAATTCATTACCTAGGCTATTAAATAATGAAATGCAGTAAGTAAGCAATGTGTAAAATCTATCCACGGATGGCTCATGAATATTGGATTTTTAAAACTGCACCATATGGACTAACACATTGCAAGATAAGGGTCATACTCTGATATTTAGAATTATTTGTCAGGCTTAGAAGATAAGCTTATTGTAGTTAATCTAGGGGCTATGTGTAAACGTGACAGAACCTCTGTAAGCTGTGTATGAAAAAAGAACGGGCCTGTAACTATTTTTTTAAGGGCTAAACTGACTAATGTATATTGGCTCAATGCTGTATTCTCAAGAATGAACCAATTCCATTCTAACTTCAGACTTTGAAAGTCACAATTCATTAATGGATTATAGCTAATATTACAGGAATGCTTCTTAAAATGTAAATGACTCATAGATCCTCTCTTTGTACAAATATTACAATTTAGGCATAGTGCATAGATATTTGTTTGCTAGTACTCATTTTCTTTAATGCACAAAGCACATTACAAGGATATTAATCCACTCTCTATTCCCACTCTTATTTGCTGCTGATGGTTTATATTGTATATGGTCTGCCTCACCATGATAGATAGATAGATAGATAGATCACAGTGCTTCTCATAAGAGTAAATCGAATGTATTGAAAAGCAGTGCCAGTGCCAAGCAGTGCTGTAAGATGAAAAGAACAGTGGGACTTAAGAGATAACTGGCACCAGCGCTTTGCTGTGATCCTAGGTGACTATGGGAACAACTAACTGCTGCCTTGCCACTTATTAAAAAAGAGGTGAATATCTAGTTCTCCTGCCAATATAGAGTTTTTGCATGGTCTGTCTTGTTAAGGGTAGCTTCCAAAACTCTTCTCAGGTCAAAGTCTTACATTGCGCTAAACTGCAAAAGGAATTGCTGAATGCATCTTGCCCTAGAAATCAGTGTCCTGTGCTGTGAGATACACCACTTTGGACCTTATCCTGGTTTGTCACTTAGGAAAGCTAAGGTGTCAGATAAGAGGGGTGCCCCTCTGTTAATACTGAGCTATGCTATCCCACCATTTCCAGGGGGTAAATGTATCAAGCTGAGAGTTTTCCATATGAAAGTTTGAAGAGTGGAGATGTTGCCTATAGCAACCAATCAGATTTTTGCTATCATTTTGTAGAATGTACTAAATAAATGATAACTAGAATCTGATTGGTTTTTAAAACCCGCCGGAAAAACTTTCAGCTTGATACATTTACCCCTAGGTGTGATTTTTTTTTTAGGATCATAAAGACTGTTATGATGAACATTGCATCCTTTAGCCTACTAGTAATGTGTTGACATAGACGGATAGCATTTTTGTGCCCATGGTCCAACAACTGCATATTCAGCCACAGAAGTTTAATATGATATGACCCAGACCGGGTCCAAAAATAAGGTTACAATATGAAAATAGATTACTAACTTTAAGCTGGAAACAAATGTCTATGTAAACAAACTCACCCCACCTTACAGTAATGGAGAAGAATGGCACAGATTGCAAATTGAAGAACCTCCATAAAAGGCTGGTCGATCTTTCGGATCTAGACCTTTCTATTTTCAGAAAGTCTGTGATTATAGAACGACATTTTAACTGGTCTTTACTGAAACTTCTTTGAGTCACAAACACTGTGCTATCAAAATTGAGTGATCTGGAAATCATTGTTAACACAACTGAACTTAGCTGGCTAAAACCTATTGTGCAGTGCTGCAGTAGCAGTAGCGTCTCAATGCAACTCTTCTGAGAAGAGTGCTCGTTAGATTAGGCAATTAACACTTTATTTCCAGATTGCTCAATTTAGAGAATCATTGTTTATTCACCAATAGCTTTGATATTTGGCCAGTTATACAACAATTTAACTAGGGGTTAATTATACAAAAAAAATCTATATGAATTAAATTAACAATGCAACAGTTGAATCTCAAATTTAACATGTTAATTTATACAGGTACACTATATAGAAATCAGTAACAAATGACAATATCAAGACAAAGGGGGGTATTCAATTGTCCGCGGGTTCGAGCGCGGAAAAACTAATACCGTTAATACGGTAATCTCTCGCTGGATTTCAGCTCGCAGCTCAGCTGAAATCCAGCGAATAAATTACCGTATTAACGGTTTTCCCGCGCAGGATTACCGTAATAACAGTAATCCTGCGCGGACCGCAGGATTTTCAGCAATCCCGCGGACAATTGAATATGCCCCAAAGTGTTTTGTTCTAACTTAAGGTGACTTGCTTTATGCTGGTGCTTAAGAAAGACATTGGATTCCTGCAACTCCCAAAAAATATGCAGCTATAAATCTGTCTTTGTCAGCAAAATATTGCATAGGTAAATATTATTTAAATTAAAAGAGTAGTGGATACACTTATCAGGTACCCAATGGAGGTAACAAAACATACAGGGCCTCATTTATAGTTGGATGTAAGAAAATTCACTGCTCAGTCCTGACTTTCATCCAGCCAGGTATCATTAATACCCACTACATCATAATTCTTACAGCAACATTATTTATAATGTCCTTATTTGGTTTAGAAGGCACCTAGCATTTTTTATCATGCATTTGATATTTGTATTGCCAATTTTAATTATAATCAAATCCTTATTGCCTTTTCTACGCCCTCCCCATTTCAATCGACTAAGTCCTATTCTCTATCTACACTATATGCCAGATTACTTCTATTGTCAACCCCCCCATTTCCTAGTTTAAAATCTGCTACAATAATTTAATGATCTTTTTCTATAGCTCTGCTGCACACTCCCCATTGAGGTAAAGCCCATGCCTACTGTATGACCTGTAACCAGAAGAGAAATTGGCCCAGTTCTCCAAAACCCTGCTTCTCAACCACTTATTAACCTCCCTAAACTGCTGTTGTCTTTCAGGTGTAATACCAGGAAGCGCTGTTATTTCAGAAAATACTGTTTTAGAGGCTCTTTTTTATGTTGACAGCCTAATTCTCTAAGTTAATTTTGTAGGACTATCCATATAATTCTTACTTTGTCATTGCTACTGATATGTATCATAACCTCAGGTCCTTCCCAACCCCTCCCATCAATTTATTGTTCTAATCCATGAATACCCGGGAAATAGCAAACGTTTCAGAACTACTAGAGCCAGCATCATATTAACCTATCTGCCCCTCTAATTACTGAATCCCGTACCACCAGCTTGTTTGTCCCCCATTACACTCCCGTTCCCATCTTTACTTGAGCACAACTGGTATAAACAGTTTATTAATAAAATAGCATTATAGGTTGCTGACATATATAAAGTACACACAAAATACACCAATAACAACACAAAAATAAACCACAACCTTTTACAGAAACGTGCTACAGGGACAAAAATTATAATGATATACCTTACTTTTCTATTTCTTGTGTTGAGCTATGTCCTTGCATTGAACTATGAACATATTCAAACAGTTGCCAGAAAAAGCAAATCCTCATACAGCTCAGAAACCTCTCCTTGCTTTGCACTTATGGGGTATATTTACTAAACTGGGAGTTTGAAAAAGTGGAGATGTTGCCTATAGCAAACAATCACATTCTAGTAATCATTTATTTAGTACAGTCTACAAAATGACAGCTAAAATCTGATTGGTTGCTATAGGCAACATCTCCACTTTTTCAAACCCGCAGTTTAGTAAATATACCCCTTGGTGTAGTTTCAGTAAATTAATAAAAAGGTTCAAAACAATCATTATAACCATGTTCTAAGCATTATATAATACTCTTTCTGCAGGCAGAACCTAAAAGTGTTTATTTTCACTTTATTATTGCTTTTACATGGAATACAATATTAGATAGAATGAGAATCTAATTTTGTACAAAGTTCTATGTACCTGATTTTGGAGTAGATAGAGCATTAAAGAAAACAAATCTTTATACCTAGTGATTACTTTATGCATACTAAATCCTACAGATTTATTTATTTTTGTTGGTCTATCAAAAATACTTAAGAGAACTGGAGCACCCTAAAAATACTTTGCTAAATGATCCATTGTACAGGGTGATGCATAAGGTTGTATTATATCTCTGAGGAATCAGAAGATTTTATCTAGTTCCTCACTACATTCCCAGTTTCCAGTAATTTCGAACTAACCATGTGATATCTAATATGCTGTCACTAATACATACTTGCCAACTCCGAAATTCGGGTCGGTCTCACGGACTCCCGGGAGGTCTGGCAAGTCTCCAGCATCCCGCAATTGTGGGGGTTGTGGGGTTAAAGTGACGCGATTCGCAGTGAATCACGTAATTTTGGCCCTGGCCCCGCGACAAAACAGCATATTTGTCACGGGGGGGCCAAAATGACACATTTGGACACGCACCGCCCCCTCCCGCCCTCTAGACATGCCCCTATCCCGGATACAACTTGCCAAAAGTAGGCAAGTATGCACTAACATCTGATATTACCCCTGCTGCTTGGTCACATCTCCCAAACTATTATATTTCTCAGCACTTATGTGACAAACAGTGACAAAAACAATGGCACTCTGAGGTAGGGTTAAATATTGTCAGCAGCGTCAGTAACACTTTACAAAAGGCTAACTTAAAATTGGTATAGCATAAGAGCAATAGATAAATAAGATTTACAGTATATATAATGTATACCTTTAATAAATCTCTGTAAAAAAAAAAATTTTTATTTAGACTCTTTAGAATTTTCCTGATATGGTCACTTTCTCTACTAATACAAAAGCTGTAAGTATTAACTTACTGTTGCTGTGCCAGAGACAGTTTGTGCATTTGTATCCGTGGCACTCTGTTCAGAGTGTGTCTGCGCCGGAGGGTACAAACTTAACGTGTGCTCTGGAACTGTGGACTGGCCTGTGTAGTCTGGAGCTGGGTGGGGATGTGGAGTTGTATATTCTGCCGGAATACCATTTTGTGGTGGGGCAAACTGAGCAGAGGCATAAGGTTGCGCCATTGTGTCGGGAGGTGCTGTAGCTTCCTGATTACCCTGGGAGAGAGAGAAAATACAGGCAATTAGCATACGCTATTCAAAGTAAAAAAAAATTAAGTATGAACTATATCAGCATAGGCTTGGCAGGAAAAAATGGACAATAAGTAATATTTGAAATACTTAATATTATTTAAATACTACTAGATTTTACAAATATTAAAGGCTGCATAGCCAAATTTGATGGTTGTGGCTGATATTGTTTATTTTTAAATGAAACCATCAAACAAACATTTGATCTACAAACAGAAAAAAATATTTAGTCTCTGTTTAAATAGGCGGCTAAGGTATTTCACCACCGCTTTAAATTCTCTGATTACATTTCAGGCTTTTTGTAAATGCACAATGTAGGTTGTTCATGTGCCAGGTGGCAGTCCTAAAATCACATCAGTACATCACAGTCTTTATTACTGCAATAGCATGTGGCCTTTATGACTGCAGTAGAGAATTATGTTTTAAACTCATAGATTATTCCTTTGGTAAACAAGTTGTTTTGTCTGCAAGTGAATAACCTGAAGCATGACATTTAAATGATGATATAAATATTTCAAAGACAACAGGATTGTATCTCATTGAACATGTGCCTTGCTAGTATTTAATATTTTACTGCCTTGAGTTTCACCTAATGCAACCAACATACAAAACTCAGTATCATCTGATAAGTGAATGTGATCACTTCCCTCTATACAGCAACATGTTTTGTTCTCAATATTCATACATACTTATTTAGTTTTAAAAACTGGAGATTAATAAAATGTGCCAGTGTGTGATATATGGGCAGCACGGTGGCTAAATGGTTAGCACTTCTGTCTCACAGCACTGGGGTCATGAGTTCAATTCCCGACCATGGCCTTATCTGTGTGGAGTTTGTATGTTCTCTCCGTGTTTGCGTGGGTTTCCTCTGGGTGCTCCGGTTTCCTCCCACACTCCAAAAACATACTGGTAGGTTAATTGGCTACCATCAAAATTGACCCTAGTCTCTGTCTGTCTGTGTGTGTATGTTAGGGAAATTAGACTGTAAGCTCCAATGGGGCAGGGACTGATGTGAATGAGTTCTCTGTACAGCGCTGCAAAATCAGTGGCACTATATAAATAAATGGTGATGATGATGATATATACACTTGTGTATACATGCAGGACCTGACACATCCAAAGGGCACTGATCTCCTCTTTTCAAACTTGCTCCTCCCTATGGCTGTCAAATTCATTAATTAGCATTTAAAGCAAATGGTGTGTACAGCTAATTTAATTTGGGTATTTGATGGTATCATTGTGGCCCCTTTAGTATATATTAAGTCATCTATCAGTACACATTTTTCCTTTTTATTTAGCCATGCAAAGCATTGTTGCCTCTGTCCTAATATTTTTTTTATCACTGACAACACTCCTGCTTGTACCAGCAGTTAGTATTTTTCATTAGTTTAATTGCATTTGGTTAATTTTGCAGACTGATAGGATTTTCACATACAAAAAAATGTACACTAACAAGCCAGCCAAAGCTATAAATACAGAGTAATGCTCTTAACACATAGGAATAACAGTACATACTCCTACTCTATGCTTTTGAAAAACAGCCAAGTTAAATTACAAAATACAATTTGAGAAAAACTTAGTCAGCTAGTCAAATGATTTGGATGGTGATGATGCAAGATTCAACTATACACATTGCTCTTCCCTATTCAAGTTCTAATTTTGTCTTATCACCAAAATATGCATTATAACATTCTCCTTAAAGGAATAAATGTTTCAGTTTTGGGCGCACAATTATTGCACTGCTTGAAATTTATTTATTATATAGTCACAACTAAAGGAGTTAAAGTCATTTAAAAGTGTCTCCTTTAAATCTACATCATTTGATTACTACATACTGAAATCACTGTACAATAATATTACCCAGCTAGTTTTTTTTGTGTACACTGTTTATGTAAATTAATACCTCCTAAGGTTATTTTGTGCCTATGCAAAGCAAAGAAATGGGAGAATAGTGGATAACACCATTTCTAAATTAGATCTTTTGCCTGCCTAAAAATCTCATTGCACGCTGAAATAGTGAACGCATTCAAATATACTCTAACATTACTGCCTACTGCTCATTTTAGTACCCTGTCCATCTAAAATAATCTTGTATATTCTATAATCTAATTGTAACTATCTCTTAAATGACAAGGCATAGTGTTTATGCAGGGTATACACTAGAGCAGGGTTTCCCAAACCCAGTCCTCAGGGCTCCCTAACAGTGTAGGTTTTCCATATCTCCTTGCTGGAGCACAGGTGTATTCATTACTGACTGACACATTGTAACAGATCCACATGTGGTCCTAATTATGTCACATGTGATCCGGAAAACCTGCACTGTTAGGAAGCCCTAAAGACTGGGTTTGGGAAACCCTGCACTAGAGGGTTTTCTGCCGATTATCGGGCCAATCACCTTATATACGACTGTTCGGCCCAATATTGCATTAGTGTGTACACTGTAACGATGAGCGATTATCACTCCAAAGTAGATCATTAAACCAAACTAAAAATCTCATTCAAAGATGGAATGATGTTGTTCCAATTCTACAGTGTGTATGCTCTCACGTTCAGGATCTCCATAGTGTTTACATGATCTTTTCAGTAGATGCTTATGACAGATGAAGAGCACAGATCTGAAGGTAAATCATGTAAAACGCGTATAGTGTGTACACATTAATCTACATGTTGATTGGGACTTTTTTAATCAGTTGTTGGTAAAATCTTTATAAATAACACATCGGGAGAAGATTTCTGTAATGTGTACCCAGCCTTATTCCACACAGTCAAACAGAGAGCACAAATGGATCCTATCTAAGGTAAGAATTATAATCACATATAATAAAATGTATTTTGATTTAAAAAAAACAGTCAATGTAAATAAATACCACATAAAATAATCAATAAAAAATATTAGTAAAACATAATTTATATATCAAGTGGTCTGGACCCATTCTGATTATATGGTGTATTGTATAAAAAAACCATCTCTGAGAAAACCCACACTGTCAGTGGAGAAACGCGTCAGATTATACTCTATCTAATCGTGATCAGAGGACTCTATTTTGATTGCTTATATTGAACAGACTGAACGAGACATTTCTATTCCACTTTGGATCCTTTCCACTACTATTGCAAAATCCTTTCACAGAGTCCAGAGTTGAGAAAGATCATTGCAGCAAGACAAATACTTTTAACTATAGAAGATAGATTCGATATGTAGCTCTGGCAGGTGGAGTTCTAAGCCGCAGGCAAGACTTCATGAATCAGATGTTCTAATTGTATTATTGTAATGTACTATTCCTAAACGGCATAAGGGCTGATGCAATATTTGAGAGATTGTAACCTCAAAATATCTGTGATTTACATAAAACTGTGTTATACATTTCTTAATTGGTGCATGGATTATATTTAATACGATCGCGAAGTGTTGACCTTATATTATCATCAGTCCAAGATTATGGTATAAAGTACTTCCATGATTTTTTCTTGTTCCCTATATGGGCACTATAGGTGTTTTTTATACAATAGACCATAAAATCAGAATGGTTCCGGATTAATTGATATATGAATAATATTTTACTAATATTTTTATTGATTATTTTATGTTATATTTATTTATATTGACTGGTTTTTTTAGATCAAAATAAATAATATCATATGTGACTATGATTCTACGGTGGTATTCTTACCTTAGATAGGATCCATTTGTGTTCTCTCTTTGATTGTTTTATTTATTTATTCCCTATCGGAGTTGACACACAACTTCTATGAAGTATCAGCATTTTGATCTCTTTCCAAGTGTATCAATGAGTTATGAATTGTTTTCTGTTTAATGTTTTATAATAAACATAGCATAGATTATTTCCCCATTTGGGTGTAGCATTATTCCCCACAGACATGCCCATCATCATTGTTTCAACAAAGTAAAAACCTTCGTCTAGCCATACATGTTTTCAGAAGTAGCTTTATACATAATTAAAGAAATCTTCAATTAAAGAAAATTTAAATTATCACAGACGCTGTAATCTTTTTTTCTCAGGTATTGAATGAGTGATCACTTTATACACTATAACATGGTTACATTTTTGTTGCATGATTAGAATACACAAGCTTCAAGGAATTTCAATTTGACTACTACGATTAAAACTTTCCATCATTCCAGATTGTATTATCAATTGATTCAGACATCTACATCTGTTCATATTTGCTATATTGTCATAATCGATTGTCACACACACGCGTTTTAATGACAATTTGATTAGAAACAATTGAATATTATGATTGAATTTAAGCATATATGGTATCTTAATACCATGTATGGCCATCTTAATACCAGTCATGGCTACCTGTCATGTTCTATTGTAATAAATGGGAAAGGAAAGGAATGGGAGAGCACCAGGCTACTATCTGCAAACAGATTTCATTCCATTCCCCTGAAATCTCCAGCTCACAGATAGAGCATTAAAAACTTGAAATTGGTTTTCCATCTGGTAAGGCACGAGGAATGTTTACACCTTCCCTATGATCCCCACCGTTTGTTCAATGCAGCAAATGCACTTGATATATGCTTATTTTATCACAGCAGCAGAAAAGTCAATAGCAATAATTTTCAAATCATCTAATTATCAACTAGGAATAGGAGTTGTTTTTACTAATTGGTGCAGAGCTCCCTTTTAAAGAGTCTTGCAATCACTTAGTATAACAACACGAGGATCAAATTTGGGTACAGCCAAAGAAATAAATTATTTGTTTCTACAGTAAATACTATATTCGGGTCACATGCTTAAGCTGACAATTGTATTAAAGAAACTTGTATTGGTGTTAAAAAATATTAACAGTAGCTAACACATTTAATGCTTTCGTTTTATTGGACTAAATTGACAGTTTTAAGATATTAAAGTACAACTCCAATTTTGTTGAGTACAAATATTATATGGATATTGGCATGAGTTCAAAGATTTAGCAAGTTGCTGTACTGTATCTGCAGTGGTAACTGCCATAACAAAGTAATACAATTTGCCTTAGTATCTCTATTAATAACATGTTCCAGGTGCACAGGTTTGCTGACATTTTCAGTGCTCATTAAGGTAAAGGATATTCAATGCTGTTCGTGTTACAGGGAGAAAAAAAAATGAAATTCTACTATCCTGTAGTGTTAGCAAAATGGCAATCAAACATATGTCCTTTATGTTTTCCAAATTAAAAAATCTGTGCACACGTTGACTTTGACCTTATTCAATTTCTAGAAAGTTGTTAAACCCAGTGTAGGAGGAGATATATAAAGAATTAGATTGCATTGTGCCAAAAATACCTAGCATATAAAATTACCATGTGAAATATCCGCAAAGCCCAGGAAATAGATTTTCTGAAATAATTGTTGTCTGCTAAATGTGTCTCTGTTGAACCGAATTTTCTACCTGTGTGCATAGAAATGAAGGTAGGGATGTTGAAATCTAGAGTAAGAGCTAGATACTAAAACTCAACCAAGAACCTTAGAGCAAATATCTGAAATATAAAAAAACATCTTCTCGTACGAAGTAGCAGTTTATACCATCTGAACCTAATTTCTTCTCTGCACACTTCCCACCCGGGACAGTTTACTAAACAATAATGTCTAAAAAAAAAAAAATGATGACTGACAATACATAATAAGCATAGATCATGCTCTGAGTCTGTAATGCAAGAATTTGTATTGAGCAGCATTGCAAAGACAAAAATCCTGCATTGATGTTCACTGTGGGTACATCAATATGCTTAAGGGCTTCCACAAACCTTAATGAAGTGTGATACATTGCCATCTCCATCTACCACCGAGCGCTTTAGCACAGTGCTTAGCATTGCTGCCTCACAATGTTGTGGTCATGAGTTCAATTGTGACCAAGTTCCTATCTGTGTGGAATTTGTATCTTATCCCATTGTGTGCATGGGCAGTAGACGCAGCCGGGCACACACGCACATATCAATTAATTAATTAACAACCTCATGTGGCTGATTAAACCTCCTGTACCTACCTAATTCTCATTGGGCGCTTTATTTATTTAAGTCAGGGAGGGCTTAGCCTTCATGCCGGTTATAGCATTCACTACCTGTGTTTTTGCTGATCTGCTATTTTGTCTTCTGACTTTTGATTGATCTCCTGTTGTGACCCTTGCCTGAACTTTGGACCATGGCTGATTTCCTGTAGCCCCGACTGTAGCCCCTGCTATTTTTCTTGTGGCCCTGACCTCTGCTTGAATACTGGACTTGCTTTCTCGCTGCCAACCCTGACCCTTTGGCCTGTACCTAATTTCTCTGCCTGCAACAGACCCTTGACAATCCGCTCCTATCTTGGTTACTGCCTTCAATCAACAGATGCGCTATAGTATATAAACTTACACTATACATGGGCTTAAGATCTGGGGGCATCCAAGTACCTGTGAGCATATAGAGCTCTACAGGAAAGGTGAAGACCTCTGTCTCATGTTCTGAAAGTTCATTTCTATAGCCACTAGCCATAACACTACCACAGTCCATAAACAAACTGGTAGGTTAATTAGCTTCTGGCAAAATGGACCATAGTGTGTGTTCAGTAGGGAATTTGGACTGTAATCTCCAATGGGGCATAGACTTATGTGAATAACTATATATTCTCAATACAGTGCTACAATAATAATATTAATAAATGTATGGAATTTAATGCATTTCATGATATCATCAAGCAATTATGCAGAACGTCAGAGCAAAGCCTTCACTATAAAACAAACTATGGCATCTTAGGCGTTTCCAGCAGCTGTGGAACTACAAGTATCAGCAGGCCCATAGTGTTTAAATATGTGTTATTTTGTAGGTGTTGTTTCCTTATAGCATCTGCTTTGGGAGCGCCCTATAGTACAAAAGTCTTGGGAAAATGTTTAGTGTTGGAATTGGTGTTTCTGTCCCACTTGTAGATCCGGGACTATGTCTTGTTGGTCTGTATTTGAAGGATGTGGTAAACAGAACAATTAGACAATCTTTAATAAATATATTAAAGCTAGCTATAGTATATACAGCCCAATGTTCAGTCCCCCTAAAGTAGAACACTGGATACTCCTAGTAGGACTTGAGAAGTTTATGTATGCTAGCAGAAATTGTGATCTAAAATTTGAGAAAATATTGGATAGATGGATTCACTCTAGGGTTAAAAGTATTAAGCAGCGAATTCTGAAGTGACCGATGCAGAGGAAATTTAAAAAGGCAATGGCTTTCAAGGCAAAATTTGAAAGTCATTACCGTTTTAAATTTTTTCTGCAAAATAGCCGAATATCAGCGATGTGTTTTTTAATAAAAAATCATTTGAGAGAATTATTGTTTGCGAAAATTGTAAAACTATAGCTGAACTAATATGGGGTATATGATATACAAATATATGGCATCCTACAATGCATGTTGGGTATTATAGAAATTAAATTCTATTAAACTGTTACTGTTGCAGGCCTAACACTTTGGTTTTGCCATTGAAATGGAAATATATACCTTTTTTAGTTTTAAAAATTTAGCAATCCAGTACTAGTTGGTATTACAGCCACTTAACACTTCAATACACACTGTATACAAGTGTATTAGCCAATATTACACCAACTGGTGCAAGTCCTCAGACCACTCAAAATAACTCATTCTACCCTTTACAAAATGCTCTGCCCCCAAACTTACAACTTAATGCAGCAAACCCATGAAAAAAAATTGTTTTCTTTAACATAAAACACAGTGGAGGGCTTTATAAGAAGAAGCTTGTTAATTACTATTTTTCTAGGTTTGTTTCTTCAGGCTGCTATTAATGATTTATATTTATACACAGTTCCCAGTGTCTTGTGACTACCATGGCAACCACAGTCACATAGCACATGATGTAGTGAGCAAAGAGGCTTTGGAACATCGCTCTAAGCTGTCCCTGCATTGTAAAATCCTCACCCTCCTTCTTTCAAGTCTGCCTTTATATACCACGCTGAGAATTTTAGTCTGTGCCTACTTGTGACTTTCAGTCATACTTGTATGCTCTCCATAGAGATTTTGAAAAGGAGATAATGATAAGCTAAGAAAAATGATCAGATGTATGCTTAAAGTGTACTCTACTTGCTATTTAAAGAAAACAAATCTATATGGGATCGCCACTTTAATTTACAATTTCAGTTGCCTGTGCTGTATTAGTTTCTTAATTGTAAAACAACAATCTTTCTCACACTTTAATTAATACAGTAAAGGTAACTATGATAGTGATTTTAGTGGGGAGATCAGGGGCACAGAATTTTCTGCCTCATGCTACAATGTGCCAGGTTGCACCATTTGTTTAAATTAACCCCGTTCCATCTGTACACATCACAGTTTATATGTAGCATACTGCTCTGCTTCTATGTCCTGCTAAATGTGTAACAAGTTCCCCTTGTTGAGATTCCAGATGGTTTTTAAATTTGTCTGTTGTGATGTGCAATATTTGTCCTCACGTAAAAGATGGCAAATTTGCCTGGAAGCAACTCACGCTTATAAGTAATTAGTTGCTGCTCTGAAAGAACTCTGAAAAATGTTTTAAAGCAACAACATACAAGTGGGTGCTGTGCGGTTACCTACATTTTTGTCAATAAAAATATCCTCCAACACTTCCCCCTTTTCACTTGCCTGTTACACTGCTGCTCTCAATAGTAAAAGCAGCTGTTTCAGCTCATTGATTCTATTCTGCAGTGAGTCTTAGCTGCCCAGTTCTGCTGTCTTGTCAGTAACCTCTACAGGGGAATAGCCAATATGAAACTGCAAGCCTGATCAAACTGAATTTTCCAGCACCAAAGGAAGGTAGGAAAGCTCAACAAAGGAAAAGTGGAGGGATTTTTTTTTGTTGTCATTTTTGTGTTGATATATTTTTCTTTTAAAATATTTCCATCTTTGCAAGAACAGTCAATTTAAAAATATATATTTTTTGAAGTTTTTCAAATGACAAAATATTGTCCAAGGTGAAATAACAGATGTAAAAACCACTGCAACGAATGGTGTACAAATAGGTGGAGCTGGTAAGAATATAGAAAACTGTTTTACCTAGCCTCCAAATTTCTCCTTGTCATTTTGAGAAATCTGAAACGTTATTATCTACAAAACATGTATGACTTATTAAATCACATTATCGCCTATCTTCTCAAAAGACAGATAATAAATTTAGTTTACCACCTTTATTGATTATTGATTAAATAACCCCATGAACTGCTCTGAGGTTAGATGCTATTACACAACTAAGCTCTTTCACCCTTTGCTGCCACACAGAGCAGCTGTGCTATATTGCACTATATTACACTATTGTGGAAGGATAGCTTTACCTCTCCATCTGTTACAAGTCCAATTTGAGAATGATATCATTTATTCACATGACCTGAACTCCCTCTGTCAGCAGGGTCAGACATCAGCCAAAGCAGTGAAATCAATATGCCAAAAGCCAATACTGGGAGGTCAGATACTGCTGCAGGATATCCATCTCACAAACTCTATACTTTCATCTCCAGTATTTCCACCTCCTGTACCATATACACCTTTGGCACTAAGCTACAATAGGGCTCTTATCTGTCTTGTACCAGTGATTTTAAACATTTCATTAATGATTCTGTTTCAAGCCTGAAGATTGTGTTGGTGCTCAATAAAATGCATATAATAATTTTTTTATGAAGCTAAATAAAATATTTTTTCTCTCAGTCTCAAGCAACCTAAAAGGGCATAAAGAAAATGCACACTACCTGCAACAAAATACATGCTTTCTAGACATTCTATTGGCAAAATCAAACAGAAGTGAGGTAAACCACACTTAGGGGTCTATTTAACAAAAACATGACAAAGCCCCAAGTTGGCAATAGCCTATATACACCTTAGGATGGTGATAATGGGGGATAATACATAAAGAAAGACTTTATTTATGTAAATGAAGCCTTTCTTTGAATTGGAATGTTCCGATTTAATTAATTCTTTACTATATTTATTAAACATTTTATTCTTTTTTTTAAACAATTTTTTTATTTATTTCAGAATTCTGGAACTGGAAGCCCATATCTGGGCTTCCAGTTCCAGTGCACATGCGCGACTCAGCAAGCCGGGTTCACACATAAGCAGATCGACCAAAGGCTGGCTGGCGAAGCAGTAAGGGGGGAATTCAATTAGCCGCGTTACTGTTAAAAGTAATGTGGCCTGCACATTATTACCTGTTATTACGGTAATAGTGCACGTAATTACCGTTATTACAATAGTTTTAACACCGGCTTTTTGCTTGCAGGTCCCTGAGCTGCGAGCAGAAAGCCGGGTTAATATTACCGTAATAACGGTAATATCTTCAACGTGGCGGTATTTCGGGGGGAAATGAATTCCCCCCTAAGAGTCCTTTTACCAGTGCTAGCCAGTATCATATTATTCAGCTGTCCCGGTAATATTTAAATGGTAAATCTACAGAATTTATAATGTATTAGCATATCATTTATGTCTCTAGTTAACTTGGTTCTTGTTCTATAGATGTCTTCTGATTTGTTTTTAAATGCTTGCTAATAATGTCTACCTTAGATTTTAGATGTGAGTGCTACTCTGCACACCCCCAAACACACACATTCACATTGTTCTTACATTTAGGATTGCAATTTCTGAATAAGGCAAGTTCACTACTCCTTGTCATGTAAACATATTAGGAAATACTATTGTGACACTTTCCTATAACTCCCATCATTACATGGTTATAGAACTTGGGGCCTGGTTCATTAAGGATCTTAACTTGAGAAACTTCTAATTTCAGTCTCCTGGACAAAACCATGTTACATTGCAAGGGGTGGAAATTAGTATTCTGTTTTGCACATAAGTTAAATACTGACTGTTTTTTCATGTAGCACACAAATACTTGATAGCTTATTTGTACACTGAAATTTAAAGTTGATATTTGTGTGCTACATGAAAAAACAGGCAGTATTTAACTTATGTGCAAAACAGAATACTAATTTGCACCCCTTGCATTGTAACATTGTTTTGTCCAGGAGACTGAAATAAGAAGTTTCTCAAGTTGAGATCCTTAATGAATCAGGCCCTTAGTTATTATGTTTCTTTGTAGGGGGCTTTAAAATAATCTTCCCTAATGAATAAATTACTTATAAATTCCCAAGGAATATGAAATTATTACTATTTATTGCAGTGACATTGGCACCATAGCATTTTTTCATTTTGTTTACATTTTTTTCTGTAATGCATCAATAACGTTTTATAAACAAAGCAAACTAACAATTAAGAATAGTAAGGGCTGAAGGTGTTTTCGTGCTAAATAAAACTCCAAGTTTGACCTTGGTCAACAACACCACTAATGTATTATCTTTCTTACTATTATTGTTTTTTTTTAGCATGTCCACTTGCTTCTTTCTTTTAAAACAAACACTGTAAATAATATTTAACATTATTACATGTTATTTGAGAAATACAAAACCTACATGATTTGGGAGCTGCATACAGATACAGAAAGCAATGTAATACAATCAGAAACGTATGCTGTTTTATTTGCTTTTCATTTTTTGTGTTCTTCTTAAGAGGAAAACTAAAAAGGGTTTGAAAAGAAGCGAAAATTAAGTCATGGGTAATGTTGTTTTTTTTCGATTAAAGCAGCATCTGACTCAGCTTTTTGTTGAAAAAGGCTATTAAATTTAAATTGTTACGTCAATATGTACTGCTCACTGTGGAAAATATATTTATGTGCAAATCAATATACTACATTAAATGTCCATTTCACTGATTTGAGCAGTGTCGCTTTATCCAATACATAACTATAAACAAATAACAAAATGGCAGTTATGTGCGTGAAAATACGTACTGTAGATTCATATAATAGTGTACATGTATGCAGAAAGTTATTAGATGACAACTTAATAAACAGCCTGTGGAATGCTGATCATAGCATGTTTTCTAAACCACAACAGAACTTTAGACCTGTTTAATGGTACATTCATATTCAATCTAATTTAATTATTGTTCACCAGTATCTGATATTAGAACATCAAATTAAGGTCTGTCCACACTGGCTTTTTAAGAATGGGTATATTGGTTTGTGTCAAAGTGGAAATAGTAAAAAAATACACTCATGGGGGTATGTTTACTAAACTGCGGGTTTGAAAAAGTGGAGGTTTCCTATAGCAACCAATCAGATTGTAGCTTTAATCTTGTAGAATGCACTAAATAAATGAAAGTTAGAATCTGATTGGTTGCTATAGGCGACATCTCCACTTTTCAAACCCGTAGTTTAGCAAATATACCCCATGGAGTGTGTAAATAAGGAGTGCGCTGCCACAAAAACAGAATGGCTTCTATAGATAAAGTATAAAATGATTTAATATTGAAAATATAAAATGTAACTCATATTGAAATGAGTAAATATAGTAAAACAGCACATATGAGCATTTATGGCTGATATCCACCACATGCATATAACAGTCAACCAGCTATCAAGCACCACCATTGCTGCATGTTCCCAGGAAACAGGTAAGTCCTCTTCATTAGGCAACTAGTGCTACAGAACTATATTAACTAAAGAACCCTATTTCCATGATCAGAAATATCTTTCAAACTGATGATTCCAACAAAGAAAACATTTTTTGCTGTTTTGTGTCTGAATTGGAAACTATCTAAAGCTGCCCACATTTGCTACAATGCAGTCAATCAGTTAGGTACTTTTCAAACAAATCAACCCAACATCACTATGTATGGGCACCAAGCAAAAGCACCTATTGTTTAGCCTGACCAACATATATTTGGAGTAGGTTAAAAAAAGACGACTCTTGACTATCGCATAACTGGGTACAGGTGTGATTGTCCAACTAGAATATATGGTTTCTGGTCACTAAATGAACAAAACTGCAAAGTGTGGCTGCATCTGGATTTTTCATATGTGGCTAATTAGACTACAAAAGGCCAAGTGACTATATAAAGGTAACTTTAACTCAGATATGGGTCATTGTACCTCTGCACCAATGAGTGATGATAACATGTTGATAACAATCAATGAAACACAAGACAAACATTGGATTATTTCACTAAAAGAAAACTTTGTACTTTGTTAATGCTCAGTGAATCTCTCCAGGTTGACTGGAGTTTGCTTTTGTACACTTTAGGTTTTAATTCAAAATGCACTTCTTCTTAACAGCATCAGCTTAATTGCAAACAACTGAACTCACAAATATAATACAAATCACATAATGCCCTAGGGAAACTCTGTTGTATCAAGTAAGTTTGATATTTGAAATAGGCCAGAAAACCTAAATTATGAAAGCACTAAAGTAGTAGCAATGATGTGAAAACACAGCCTTTGAAACTTAGAAATCTAGGTCAACTCTTCTTGCCCAGAGTAACTGGGATCGACACAAAGCTTTATCGCCTATAAGTGGAAAATTAAAATTACAGCAAATAACAGGATGAGAAATTGAAAAAAAATACTAGTTAAACACAGGAAGAAATGTCTCCATTAGCCAACTCCATCTCACTTTACAGCCATGTGAATGTTAAGAAATGAGCAAATGTCTAAAGTGTAAATTTGTTAATAATTGCACACAAAATGAATGGCTTTACTCCTAGTTCAATGCAGTGAATGAGTGATTGCTTTTAGCACAAAAGCCCAATCAGTGTAAAAAATACTAGCATGCTTTTGAACACATTGAGAAGATTCCTAGAAATTTTCTGACACACTTTGTAATGTGCCATCATTTATGGAAACAAGTTCTCATGTTACAGATATAAGCAGCCTGTACACTGATCAGCCACAACATTAAAACTACTCATAGGTGAAATTAATAACATTAATTATCTTGTTACAATAGCACCTGTCAAGGGGTGGAATATCTTAGGCAGCAAGGGAACAGTTAGTTATTGAAGTTGATATGTTGGAAGCAGGAAAAATGGGTAACCGTAAGGATCTGAGCGACTTTGACAAGGGCCAAATTGTGATGATTAGCATCTCCAAAACCATAGATTTTGTGGGGTGTTCCTGGTATGCAGTGGATAGTACCTACCCAAAGTAGTCCAATGAAGGACAACCAGTGAACCGGTGACAGGATCATGGGAATCCAAAGCTCACCGATGCACGTAGGAAGCTAAGGCTAGTCAGTCTGGTCCAATCCGACATAAAAGCTACTATAGCATAAATTGCTGTAAAAGTTAACAATAGGTATTATCGAAAGGTTTCAGAACACACCATGCCTCTCAGATTCCTGTGTGTGGGGCAGCATAGCAGCAGAATGGTCAAAGTGCCCATGCCCATGCTGACCTCTGTCCACCATTGAAAGCACCTACAATGGTCATGTGAGTGCCAGAACTGGACCATGGAGTAATGGAAGAAGGTGGACTTATTTGATGAATCAAGTTTTCTTTAAAATCATGGATTGTCCGGTGCGTGTGCATCATTAACCTTGGTAAGAAATGACACCAGGATGCATATGGGAACAAGGCAAGCCAGCAGAGGCAGTGTGATGCTCTGGGCAGTGTTCTGCTGGGAAACCTTGGGTCCTGGCATTCTTGTGGTATTACTTTGACATGTATCACCTACATAAACATTGTTACAGAACAAGTACACCCCTTCATTGCAATGGTGTTCCTTGATGGCAGTGACCTCTTTCAGCAGGATAATGTGCACTGCCACACTGTAAAAATTGTTCAGGAATGGTTTGAGGAATATGACAAAGACTTCAAGGTGTTGACTTGGCCGACAAATTCCCCAGATCAAGCATCTGTGGGATGTGCTGAAGAAACAAGTCTGAGCCGCAGAGGCCCCACCTCGCAACATACAGGGCTTAAAGGATCTGCTGCTAATGTCTTGCTGCCAGATACCACAGGATGCCTTCAGAGGTCTTGTGGAGTCCATGCCTAGACAAGTCAGAGTTGTTTTGGCAGCACAAGGGGGAACTTCACAATATTAGGCAGGTGGTTTTAATGTTGTGACTGATCGGTATAAGTGCTGATCTTTCATTATGTATACTCTTCCGTTTTTGCAATCCTATGATCTTTTGAATTTTGCAGCTTTTAAGGCAGGAGAAATTACGATAGGTTGGAAAATTTGAAAATTTCAGAAGATTTCAACTAATGCACATCTCAAACTAAGGGGCACAAACTTTTTTTTTAACTAAAGAATGGGACTGTAGCCCTTTCTACTTGTTAATTTATTTATTTATTTTCATTGGTAGTTAGTACATAAATCAACCAGGTGTGCTCTATGAAAGACAACACTTCCAATAAATAAAAAAATTTTTAATTTTGTTTGGAAAAAGTATTGCATTTCCAAATTTAATGTAGACAAGCATTGGAACACTTGAGGCTGTCCCCTACAAATGCTACAGATGTACCAGGTATTTGAATATACCTACAGAGACTTCCTTACCTGGGTTAACCTGGTATATCGTTAGCCAAGGTGGGGACAGACACGTGTTCTAAGTGGCTAAGTGGTTAGCACTTCTGCTGGAGTCATGAGTTCAATTCCTGACCATGGCCTTATTTGTGTGGAGTTTGTATGTTCTCCCTGTGTTTGTGTGGGTTTCCTCCGGGTGCTCCAGTTTCCTCCCACACTCCAAAAACATACTAGTAGGTTAATTAAATGCTATCAAAATTGACCCTAGGCTGTCTCTCCCTGTGTGTGTATGTTAGGGAATTTAGACTGTAAGCTCCAATGGGGCAGGGACTGATGTGAATGAGTTCTCTGTACAGCGCAGCGGAATCAGTGGTGCTATATAAATGAATGGTCATAATGAATGGTGATGATAATGCTTGTCTGTACATCAAAATTGTAAGAACAATAACTTCACTAATTTCACTAATTCACACGTTAATAGAGCTTAGCTAACTATTTTGTACACCCTAGTAAAAATCAGTTTGGGATAACAAGTGCTCTATCTCTAAGCTGATTTATTTTTCAGATTTCATGGGATAAAATTATTTTATCTGTGAAAAAAACCATAAAGATGTTTTAAGCTTACTGCAGATATTTAACCACTAAACATTTGCCTGGTGTATTTAGGTCCCTGGGTATATGTGAGTAATCAGTAAATTATTGCTATATAATACATAGCTTGTGTGAATAGATGTATAAACAGCTGCGAAAGAAAACCTTATCTTTATCAACATCTGACATAACTTCTTATCATCAAACATAATAAATTTCACTCTAGTGGCCATGTTAGGATATACATCACCCACTCCAGAGAGCGACAAAGATAACATTGTTTCACATTGGTTCTTATAATTATTGTGTTTGAACAATGCACACAACTTCTGTACTTCATTACACATTTCCTTCTCCAGCACATCTCAATCAGACATTACACTGGTCTCAATATACTAAGCCCAAGCTCTGAATGTAGCACATTATCCCATATATGTTTTTTTTGTTTCATGTATTTGTTAAGCCCTCATTGTACCCATTTAAAGAACTGTGAACAACCTTACAATTTCTAATGAGATAGACAATAAAGAGGCAATACTAAAATGATTTGTCTGCTTTTACATCCATAGAAAATATACAGAGGTCAAAAAATACATTGTTACTGAACCTAGGACCAACATGGTAATATGCAGGTGCATTGCAAGTAAGGATTTTTAGGCTACCTTGAGTTATAAAACAGATGTTACTGGGACCCCTGCAGTTTCTCATTAACACTGGCAGCAGTTCCAAGAGACCCAAATTAATATTCAAATAATTCTCACTTAGTGCTAATTACAACTAATATTTAATTAAGAGCACTGAGGCTTTGTCTGATTTCTTCATATTAAGTTGCAATATTGTGAGTGTGTATGTTACAAGTGAAGGCCATTCCCCAGTGGTCATGGGATTCTAATACTTTAGTCATTAGGTTTCCTAAGCTGCTGTGAAGGTTGTAAGCCCTTTTAAAGTAACTTGCTGGCAAGACAGGGAAAGACGACGAATGGCAGACAGTCAGCGTTTGCTAAATGTTTTGGACAGAAATTTAATGAAAACCACATTTCAACTCCAAAATATGCATTACGTGGCAGTGTATTAAATATAGTTTATTGCCTTTCTTCCATGAACCCGAACGAACCAGAAATGGGAAAATGATATGCTTTACAGGGACTTCTTCAATGTTAAAAATGGTAATTCTGAAGTCAGACTGGAATGAATAAAAACATATTTCATTCCACTGAAGCCTGTTTCAGCAAACACTAAAGTTTAAAAAAAGAATCCTTATCACAAACAAATGTATGAAGACAACACGTAGAACAGAATAAACAGTTTGGATCTATTCTGGGTTTCTGAAATATATTAAAAGATAACTATAAGCTAATACTCTTGACATAATACAGTTGTTTTTCTTTGCTGTGCTATATTGTACTGCACTCCTCTATGTGCCTGTACCCAGTTTACCTCTAGCTGACAAATTGCCTTTGTATTAGATTTGTTTTCCTGTGTTCCATTGCTCCTGCCAACAGCATTGCATATGCAAAGAACGCCTCTCCTACAGTAGTTAAATGAGCCAAGCAGTGTCTTTTTCCTTAGGGCATGGAAACAAAGAAGAGAAATGCAAAATTACTCTGTAAACCTGCTGCTTAGAAAAGCAACTCAGCTAGATGGATCAAGCAAAGCAGAAAGACACAGTGCTGCATTTTCACATCTACCTACAGAATGCTATCAGCAGCAGAATATGTCTAATGCTGAAGGAAGCTTGCTTGCAGTTGATCAAGCCTACAATTATAAACACACCTTCAGATTCTGCAATGCCATTTTTAATGGAAATATAAAGTAAATATACCTGATGCACCATCCTGCTCCCTTTCTTCTCCATAAACTTAGCAGATGTTTGTGTCCCAGGCCCTGCAGCATCTGCCCAAAAGCAAGCATCAATTATGGATGGAGGCGTGCATATTCTGTGTTATGTGTGTATAAGTGTAGATGGCAGGGGTGTTGAAGGAGGGGGAGCTAAATTCAAGCCTTACTGACCTCCCACTCAACATCTGACTGCTCCTAAAACCTAATCCAGATGGGACTCTTTTAGCTTGCTGCGGCTCCCTCCATCAATCACAGCAAGGCACGCCTCTGTCTATCATTGCCAGACCATATAGCGCACTGCTGAGAAGATGATTACACCGAAAAGAACAAAGTAAATATGATTTTTAACCTTTCAGTGACAGAAGGTAAAATACTAACACCAGCTAAGTAAAAGGAAAAAAATGGGGAAAATAAATATTTGGTATTTTGCATGAAACAATACCCAGGTTACAGTAAAGTATAGTAAAATAAGATGCTGCGAGAGAAAAAAAAAGGGTTTTTCATTTGTGCCTTTATAATAAATTACTACTTGCACTCAAGGTGTCCAGGAAGCCACACATTTGCATAAGAGCCTATAAAGGAAGGTCACTGATGTTGTAAACAAGTGTTAGGAGGGAAAGCAATAAATATGCAAATTGGAAAGAAGGTGTTAAATATGCAAAGAGTATAAGCAGCACAGTTGTTTATTTACAAATTATTCTTTCTTTCTAGGGAAAAGTATCAGGAAAATTTTCTGTGTTTTCAAGAAGCGCCACAAATTGTAGGATCCAGCGAAAACATTTACATGTCATTAAAATGTCACAAAAGGCCATTTTAACCAAAACAAATGAGTGACACAAGCTGAGATAGATTTACAAGTAGATTTACATTGGAGAGTTTCCATCAACCTAAAGTTATGCTATAGAGTCTATAATTATATTTACAGCGCCAGAACTTTCCAAACCTCAGTATAATAATAGGTTACATGGGATTGATGACATTTACAGACGCAGATCAGTACAAAGGGTATAGACATTCTTGCTCACAAGAGCGTCAGAATGATTTGGTAAAGCATTATAATATCAGTATCCATAAAATCAAATGGTGTAACGCAAGACATGAATCTGAAAACACCCCAGACTAGTACTGCTAAGTGGATCTCTGTAAAGGAATATAGGTGGTGGTGTACAGTGATTGTTGTGTACATATCTTAATTGCTGTCTACACACTTTGAAGGAGATTTATTCATCCCTTACCAAACTTTGTCAAACCATAATACAATATATTTAGAGTGCTACTGTATGTCCACCATGATAGATAGATAGATAGATAGATAGATAGATAGATAGATAGAATGATATATATATATATATATATATATATATATATATATATATATATATATATATATATATATATATATATAACGGCAGACATGCATCAGCACACTCTAAATATATTATGGTTATATCCCTCTAAAGATATATATTAGCACCACTAATTCCACAGCGCTGCACAGAGAACTCACTCACATCAATCCCTGCCCTATTGGGGCTTACAGTCAAAATTCCCTAACACACACAGACACACAGACTAGGGTCAATTTTGTTAGCAGCCAGTTAACCTACTAGTATGTTTTTGTAATGTGAGAGAAAACCGGAGCCCCCGAAGGAAACCCACGCAAACCTGGAGCGAACATACAAACTCCTCTCAGATAAGGCCATGGTCAGGAATTGAGCTCATGATCCCAGTGCTGTAAGGCAGAAGTGCTAACCACTTAGCCACCGTGCTATATATCCATTTTTTTGATCCTTAACAAGTCTGCCACAGTTAACTCCCTCTGTCTGCCACAGTTAACTCCCTCTGACTCCTGAATACCCATATGCCACTTTCCACAATCCCTAGTCCTTTCATGGTGACTATTGGATAACCCTGCTCCAGTAATCTTACCTCTAACCCCTCTCCTATTTCTCATTGCTATCATCACTGCCTCCCTTCCCCCCATTTACCTCTTGACAGGCCATTCACTTCCTCTCTGTGCATATTTGATTGACATACTGGAATGTCATAGCATGTCATTGACATACTAGAATGCACACAGCATTCTAGGTATCATTTGGCAGCCAGATTTATTACTCTACAATGAAATGGTGTGTAGGGGTAGTTCCTGGGCAACAAAAAACTCCCCTTAAATGCATCTTGTGCAGATCCACAATGTTCATGTTAATTGAACATTTCTTGTGTTGACATGGTGCTACATTTTGTTGGGTCTGCTAATACCATCTAACATAAAAGGTTCCAATTTGACGCATTTTGAGGACACAAAATGGAAAAGATCGGTGAGGTTGCAGGTTAATTGGAAGTTTGTTCCTCATTTTTTAGGTAAATTCACTAACAATGGAAGGAACTGCTACATCATTTTGGTTGAATAGTAAACCACTATAATCAACGTTCCCTTACCAATGTGGAAATAGATTAGTCAAAATATTAATTTAATGTGGACTCCACCCTGAAGGGTTCCATTAACAATCAGCAGATTAGCAGATTTTAACTCACTCCTTTACTGATCACTCGTCTTAGAGGTACATGCCTGTAATACAAAACTAATCTTAAGTAGTTGGTGGAATGGTGTGTATTATACCCTATGGTGCATACCACATCGAGGGAGATGGCGATGATGAGAGAGTGGATAAGAGTTTTGGTAGCATCTTGGGTAAGAAAGATATGTATGCTGGCAATATTTCTAAGGTCGAGGCAACAGGACTAGGAGAGAGACTGGATGTGAGGAATCCAATGCAATTTATTTTTCTTTCAAGAAATGAAGAAATGTGTTTTACCCTTTTTATTGTTAATACTTCCTTTAAACTGATTCACAGTGCTCTCCTTTTCTTTGAGATTGCATCATTATACCAGCCAGGGCTTTATAGCTGGCTTTGTGTGTGGGATTCTACAGACAGAACTAATGAATTGGCATGCTGCACTGGGGTCCTGAAAATGAAGATGAGACACTGTTGTCACTCTCTGCTATTTGTCTTGGTTTTAACATTCTCCCATTAAGTACATGTTTGCAACAGACGGGCATACCAGGGCAGCCCACTGCTCCATGATGACCAATGAGAGAACACCTTCAATTTTCTTGTCTATTTATATAGTGCCACCGTAGTACACAGGTGTATATAGAGAATGTTCATAATTTGCATCAGTCCCAGCCCCATTGTTGCATAGAGTGTAATACACACACTAATCACTGTGCCACCATACTGTCCCATGATTTCATTGCCCAAAGTCACACTCCCAAGAGGAGAATATGCTACACTATCCCTGCTCCTCCACAAATTTATTCTGTAGTATTAACATATACTTTTTTTTATTACTATTTGATTCCTGGGCACAGCTTTGAAAGTGAACAATGTGGGCTGTTAATGCAGAAATGCAGAACATTAAAGCGAGTTCATGTGACATATTATTAATGTCAGTAGGGATTTCCCTGTGTAAAGGAAGTCATGTGATTAGGTCTCATCTGGACGACAGTGCTGCAAATACAATGTAAACTGAATCTGATAGTAGTCAATACATGATGTCAGTTAGAAATATATTTAGTGTATTTTGAATCTACAGAAATGATTCTGCCTTTAGATTAGACCAATCACCGTCTCCTGTGGTCAAAAAACAAAAATGTAAAATACATTATAAAAATTTGAAAAATGAGATATATCCCCATTTCTGCGTCCTTGCAGGCAGCTCACATAGGGCTTGATTCATGTTCAAAGGTACGTCCATTTGAGTAGCATACCTTGTGTGAAATAGCTCTGTGCTTGCTTAGAAACGGACCTTACTCCAATGAACGCAACTGCATGTAATTCATGTCCGAACGCAAATTACACTTCTAACAGTCATGGCTTGAGGAGTAAAATGGGGGAGGGAACAGGCATTCTAGCATAGGCAATGTACAGTAAGGATGTGCCAAAGAGTTCCAATGCAGATGCGGCCAATTCAAGTCCTGGGTTTATCGTAAGTATACATGGTTTCAGCCATATCATTTGCGCCAGCTACATTGCAGGTGTGAGTGCCAACTGATAGTAATGACTGACAGGGGTAAATGCATCTAACACCGCTTTGTGTGGTGGTTACAGTCCATCGCATATCGCCATAAATTGACGGTGCTTTAATGCTCCAAACTGCCGCGTTTACTGTAGGGCAGTTTGAGGGTTCAATGTAAAACTGCCAGTGTTGTGTGGCCACCAGAAAAAGACAACTTATTTAAATACCTGCTTCTGATATGCTAGTTAGCTCAAACATGCGATTCATAAAATAAGAAGCACTAATGAGTTATGAATTATTGTGGCAATCATTATTTAATGTATTTTGGGGCAATATTAATAAATAATTATGTTAAGGGGCAATAATATATGATTGCTAACAGTGGCTAATCATTTATGATGGGGACAACACTTAATATATAGCATTACTAGTACTTGTAGTGCTACATGTGTGCAATATAAAAAGGTGTGCTTGAAATAATTAGTGTTCCCCGTTCATAAATAATTATTGCCCCCGTTTCCAATCAAACATTATTGCCCCTTAATATAATTATCCATTCATATTGCCCTTATATTAAGGGGGCAATATTTTTGTATTATGATATTATGGCATATCATAATACAAAAATATTGCCCCCTTAATATAATGAACGATAAAAATTGCCCCATAAGTTCATTATAAATTAATTTTTCCAGATAAACATTAAATAATGATTACCACAATCATTTATAACTCAGTGGCACCTCCTCTTATCGTATAAATAGCGAGATAGCAACACCATGCTGTTTGCGTAATCTCAGCTCTCACGACTATCTGTTTGGTTGTTTAGTTGGTAGTTTTGCAGCAGTTTTGTGAAACCGCTGCTTCATACATTAGACTGTTCGTATATAATCAAAGTAAAAAATTGTGATGATAACGTTGAATGCTTTGCTGGATAAAGTTTCACAAAACTGAGGTTTGATATATTTACCCTGTATTCTTTGATTTAAAAATTATATGTGTGCTAATAGATAGCACAGGACATGTGTATGCAAGACTGTGAAAATGCTTTGTATGTACAGCACACATTAAACGCTTCTGGATTCAAGTATCTGATGTACAAAAACTAAAAAAGTCTTTATATTTATATTAATGATTTTATAGTTAATAGTTGGTAAATTATTTTATAATAGAATATTTTTTGTATGTGTTCTCATGTGACATTATATTGCAGATACGCTTGTGCTTATACTGAAGTCTGTCCTGTCTGTCTACATAAGGCAAGTACCATTTAGACAGAGAGTACTTCATCATCATCATCATCATTTATTTATTTATATAGCGCCACTAATTCCGCAGCGCTGTACAGAGAACTCATTCACATCAGTCCCTGCCCCATTGGAGCTTACAGTCTAAATTCCCTAATATAGACACACACTAACTCACAGACAGACAAAGAGGGAGACATGCAGATAGACAGAGAGGGAAAGACTAGGGTCAATTTTTATAGCAGCCAATTAACCTACCAGTATGTTTTTTTTGGGAGTGTGGGAGGAAACCGGAGCACCCGGAGGAAACCCACGCAAACACAGTGAGAACATACAAACTCCACACAGATAAGGCCATGGTTGGGAATTGAACTCATGACCCCAGTGCTGTGAGGCAGAAGTGCTAACCACTAGGCCACTGTACTTACACCCAGATTCAAATTCAAATGCATCTTGAGATCAGCTTCAATTTGATTATGGTCTGAACTACACTCAATTTCTATGCTTTTTTTTTAAGTGCAACTTAAGTGCAAGTTATATGAGAGTTTTAAGCTAAATTAATATCTGTGTGGAGTTTGTATGTTCTCCACGTGTTTGTGTGGGTTTCCTCTGGGTGCTCCAGTTTCCTCCCACACTCCAAAAGCATACTAGTAAGTTAATTGACTGCTATTAAATTGACTTTAATCTCTCTTGGTCTGTGGGTGTGTGTGTTAGGGAATTTAGACTATTTTATACTATTTAACTATAACCATAAAACTGTGGGAATAAAAAAAAATTTTTGTCTAATTTTGACTGTTTTCCCATGTGTAATACATTATAAAGAGCTATCTATTTCATAAAATTCATCAGGGTACGAACTGTAATTAAAAAAAATATACAAATTTAACCACAATTGTGAAATGTTATATAAAGGTATAATTACTGGTTATGAAGATCTCCATATTCTTGATTTATGGGAAATACTGCAAGAAATCTGTAACTTTTTTGCATGCCCAGTCCATATTATTATTATTGTAGATTTGTAAGGCGCCACAGTGATCCGCAGCACCGTACAGTAGGGAAAATAGTACATACTTAAAACAGGGACATACAAGGTAGACAAAATAAATGCAGACATGAAAATAAAAGGTATGAAGAAACCTGCTCAGGGGCGGGCTGGCAACATGCAGCCCGGGGGGTGCACAGGCGGCCGCATCACATGACACGCGATGCGGGCCGCGTCATCGCTTGTCTTGGGATGCGGCCGCTTGTGCGCTGACACAGCCGCATCGCCTGTCAAGTGATGCGACCGCCTGGTTATATATGGGTAATATTGCAGCCGGGGGGGGGGAGGGGGCAGGCCTCCCTAACAGGGGTTAGACTGAGCAGCCCGGGGGGCCGATGCCCCTCTGCCCCCCGGTCCAGCCCGCCCCTAACCCTGCTCATTAGAGAGCTTACATTCTAAGTGAAAGAGGGCACTGCTGAAACAAGAGGTGGTTCAGAGTGCAAATGTGTTTCAGAGTGGAGATTGGGACAGTTGTGAGGGTACATTAGTGTGAATAGTGTTATTGGGGATAAGGTCATCTCTAAAAAAGAGATGGGTTTTCCATAGCTAGTAAACCTTTTTAATTTGCATTTGGCATCACATCACATCATTTTGACACTTTTTTCATGAGTTTAAGTTAATCATGCTTTAATTATTCCCTGTTTAACATCTACGCACACATATATCCTTTGTTCAGATAGAAAAATACCTGCTAATGTTGGGTGAAAAAACATGATAAATAACTTAATTCACCTTCCAGCAATTGAGCAAATTAATTTACCAGCAATAGTCAGGAAACAGTTGGCTATCATTAATAAATGGATGCACCAGCTTGAAAACAAGTTTGTTCTAGCTATCTTATGAAAAGAATAAAAAGTTTTATTGTACTAGGAGAGATAATGTACTTTTCGATCTTTCTGAAGACATTGGTTTAAGTATCTTTGTTATAGTTCCTTTCTGGAAATGTAGGTATTAAACAAAATATAGAGTCATTTTCTTAAGGGTTGAGAAAGAACAGCACGTCTACTTGTGCACTCGAGTGCATCCACATATGTTCAGACATACTTTCACTAGAATTGGCTGGTCAAATGTTGTAGTCTAAGAAAATACAGCACCAGACTTATCCTCTGCACAGATATGCTTCAGAAAAAATACATATAACTATTCTTTTCCTGTTTTATAACTGGAGCCATAAACAGAAGCCCTAACAGTCCTCATGTTAATCCAGCAATGAACTTGCTGCAATGAGAAGTAAATTGCAACATGTATGAGCCAAAAAGTGTCATCGTCCCCATTCAACATCTGATAGCAATCATTCAGATGTCTGTTGGAATGTCTGACAGGTATGTGTCCAAATCAGAAATAGATCCTGCCACTCAGAGCTCAGATTGAGTTGCAAACTCTCCCAGTGTATCTTTGCTCTGGGTAGTGTGCCCAGGATTTTGTGATCAGTAGATTGTGGTTCCAAACATATTATACTAATAATAATAATGAATAAAAATATGGAATTAAATACATTAATTTATAACTTCATCATTCATGCCAGTGAACCTGTTAGAGATATAGAGCATGAGTCATTAAAGAGAGCAAAGCATAAAAAAGGAGTAACTTTGCACCTGGGCAAAACTTTGTTGCATTGAAGAGGGAGGTAAATTTAAAATGGGAGGGGGCAGATTTATAGTTCGGATAGGGCATGTCGCAGATCAACTTTAAATTTCAGTGTAAAAATAAAACTATCAAGTATTCATGTGCTAGATGAAAAAACAACCAGTATTTAACTGATGTGTAAAATAATAAACTAATTTACACCCCTTGCATTGTAACAAGGTTTGTCCTGGAGAACATTTACTCCTTTTTTTGCTTAAATTTCCTTAATTTGTCAGACCATAGTCCTAAAGAAAAATCTGTTTCAGAAATTGAGCACTTTGCAATAACATTTGTAGTCTTTGAGAGATAATAAGCCAAGCTTGATTTTTTTTTTTACTTTAACCAGGGCATACTTATATATTAGGCAAGGCCAATCATTTACTCAGGAGCAATCTGTCTCAGAGCTTACCAATGTCACTTACATTATAGAGCACACAGAAGGAAAGCCATATAGCATTCTTAGATTATTAAAGTGTTTCTGTGCAGGGTTTTCCTTTAGTTAGATATAAAATGACAATATGTTCCCACTGCTTTCCTTCAGACATGCCTAATTAAAAACATCACTGGAGCATAGAAATTGATTTTATATCATGTAGAACAATGATAGCACACAATTGCCATAAAATAGTGAGGCATTGCAATTTCTTGTACATCCCTAGTTAGGAGCATAGATATAAATAAACCTTTGTTACCATAGTGCTAGTATTCAGTTTATTATTACATGCAAACTACAGTTTATTAAAAATAGCAGCAAAATGAACATATGACCTCTCTCTTTAGAGAGAATGCATATTAGTATTCCATGAGAGGCAGATCATTCTTAGATTCGGTGTGAAGACATTGTAAGCCTAGCAAGCCATCCAGATAAGATATAAGTGAGAGAAAAATATAAATGTGTATAGGTATTTCTGATTTAGTAGAACCCATGTCTTTCCTTTAAGCTATGTGAATACCAAGCAGTAGCATACAAATATTGTTGAAACGCTTAAAATTTAACTACCTCATTTTGGTGCTGATTGACATATAGAGATTTTGTGATGTTACTGCACATATGAGATTGATGATGTTACAATATATATATATATATATATATATATATATATATATAAACTTCACTCAGACCCGTGCAGGTGAAGCTTACTTATGGAACATCCACAATATTTGAACATTCCGTAAAGGTTTTTTGATTTTTGTTCACAGTAAAATAGTTACAGAAACATAGACCTACATTTTTGTTGTTGACCTAAATCCATCTAGCATCTGAATTATATGGGAAAACCATTCTAAGGTAATGCTTCCAGTGACAAAATAAAACCAAATAGCTCCAGGGGTGTAAATGGTAAATCACAACAGATGTATTAGGACCATAGCTATCCGATGTCCTGTGCCATCATTTCTGGGCCTTTACCTAATACAATATTGTATAATGTCTGATCTGTTTTACCATAAAAACAAGTAGAAGAGGAGTCCCTATACATTGTGGATGACTAATAACCAACCTATGCTGTCACCGGCTGACCACATTTTCCATTGAGCCCATTCAGAACCTTAATATTCAAAATCAGAGGCAAAACAAACATGTATGAGCCACATATACTTCAATCTTGAGAGAATTTGTTATAATATTACCAAACTATATTTATGGTTATATTTAGTTCAATTTATTATATCTTTATTTTTTACCAGTCTACAAACTATGACCACAATAGTTAAACTCAGCATTTAATCATAGCAGTTTTTGTAATAATCAAATTGTTGTTCCTTAAACTATCCAAGTTGTTCCTTAAATTATCACTAATTGTATCAGGTCAAGTACATCATTTTAAATGTACAAAAACTTTATGCACCTGTTTTTTTCTGTTATTCTTGAAATATATTAAGCTGCCTTACCCAAATACTTCAGAATATGTGGAATGAAACTAATTAACATTCATTGTTCTACAAGAAGCATTTTAAATATATCACAAGTTGCACT
Source organism: Mixophyes fleayi (assembly GCF_038048845.1). Taxonomy (NCBI): domain Eukaryota; kingdom Metazoa; phylum Chordata; class Amphibia; order Anura; family Limnodynastidae; genus Mixophyes; species Mixophyes fleayi. The sequence continues at coordinate 55,831,077 of NC_134408.1, forward strand.
GATGAATATTATGCAAGAAGATAATAACAACAAATCATAATAAATCATATAAACATATTTACTATGATTGACACTCAAAGGATGTATTTTGTAACTTTTATAAGTATATTAATGTCCTGATTTTATTAAACTGATAGCAATGGGAAACACCCAATACCATAAAAGACTCAACCATGCAGACTACTGAGCTGCCATATGTTTAATATACTTCAGATGTTTCCCCTTCCATAAACAATTTCATATCCATCAAGATTGCTTCAGTTATACAGATAAGATACTCAAGTATCCAGTATTGGGCATAAACAATTGCATAGCTACTATTCATGGGCTTCGTCTGTAATAAATCAGTTGGGTTGAAGTGGCAAAACTTAAATTGGTGCAGCAGGTGCGGTGCCCATAAATATAATGGGGCCCTCTGCACAGGGAATTAGCTTATTATGGGTCTTGGTTCCCTCTTCCCCACTTCCCTGCACCGGGGCCCACAGCTCACTAGTTCTGCCTCTGTTGGGTTGAATTACCATGTCCTCAGCATGGAACCCTGACATCTGCTAGGTCACTTGGAAACGTTTATATTGTGCTTGTGACATTAATGTGCCTTGGCTGTCTAGGGAATAGGTGTATTATAAGCAAGAATACAGTATATGATTGAGAATTCCTGTCATCCCTCGGCACTCCTACATCACCTATACATGCAAGGCACATGTTGTGATGCTAGAGTAGTAGAAGATATATCTTGGGGAGAAAAATGAAGCAGGGAGAGTTATGAGGAATTAGTAGGGTTGAGGTCACCAAGCCTCACTATGCTTATTATTGTCTTAGGGTCCAGAAGAAGTCAAATGTCTATTTTTCAGCGTCTGTTACTGTGTGGTTGCAAAATGTGTGCTTTGTTGTTTTTACAATGCTTAAGGATGATGATGTCATAGGACCAGGGGCAAACGCAGGATTTGTAGAGGGGGGTTTCCACACCATGCCACCAGTGGGTGTGACCATCATGCATGGGGGCATGGCTATAATATTAGACAGTGCTTGGCTGCTCTCCAACGCTTCCTATCCCTATAATATACATGGGCAATGCGGCATGCACGCAGCTCTCCCTTTTCAGTGGGGGCAGGGTCCAGTCACCTCAATTATGCAGTGTCCCAGGCTTGAAGGCGGGTTGACATACACTAGGAAACCCCCCTCGGTTTGCCTATGGGGACCTATTGAATCCTAGTATCCCAAATGAGGATGATGAAAGAGACCGAAAGCTGCAAAATCTGGTTTTAACTGAGGAGACTGTTTTCTTAAACATTTGCTGTTGTAATGCCTAATCAATGGGTAACTTAAACTAAGTTATTGCAAAGTGTAGTGATTTGTTTTGTCTGTGCAGCAAAGATTATGTTTATCAATTGTTTATTTCATGTAATTTAGCTTGAATTACTTACAATGCTTGGGAAATAGGGATCCCCAATACTTAAATCAGAGAAGGGGTTCATACAAATATTCTGCAAATTAACCACTGTAAAAGTAATGCTGTCTTGTCTTTTATATTATGTGCTGTAATATATGCGGCTATTCTGCCCCATGCTATCCACTGCTACTTGGTGGATGGCTCATTATATATTTGCAAACGTGTGTAACTAAGGCTCTTACATTTAATTTTTAAACAGAAAGGCAATTTTGGCAATTTTGGCTTCTTTTCTAAGTAACCATTCCTTGTTCTACACCTGTTGTTATTTATGACGTAACTAAACCATTTCCATTTTGTGTATTATTGTTTGTGAGGCCTGTATAAGATCAGTAGCTGATACGGAGTCCTGGTACTTAAAGTGCCTTTTTCAGCGGCTTTGGGATACCTGCAGGCAAGTTTGCTTTCAATTTAGGAATATATGAATATATCACCCAATATGGGTCCTCTCATTGCTTAGGGTTAAGACCATCCTATTAACAGAAGTGCTGTATAGTGATGAATGACTTATCATATATTTGCACATGTGTGTAACTAAGACTTCTGATTTGTAAATAGGAGCCATATTACTTTTTTCCCTGACAACAGTGTCCTGTGGAAATATGTGTCCATTTTTCTATGCAACCCCTTTCGTTGTAGCACCTAATGTTACTTATACATCTATAGAGCCACTTACAGTTTGACTAAAACATCTTTAGTTACTTTAATAATGTTCCCTAAACCTACATTCCAAAAAAAATCACAGTACACTGTATGAAAAATCATCCAACCACACAAGATAACATAGCTTTCAAGCATTAAACCATTTGTGCATTTAAATATGGAGTAATTAGTTTAGCTTAGTCTGATACCTTTATATCAAGGTTTAATTGCCAGTAGAAATGAACCAAAAATCACTTCAGCACGGTGGTGTAGTGGTTAGCACTTCTGCTTCACAGCACTGGGGTCATGAGTTCAATTCCCGACCATGGCCTTATCTGTGTGGAGTTTGTATGTTCTCCCTGTGTTTGCGTGTGTTTCCTCCGGGTTCTCCGGTTTCCTCCCCGCTCCAAAAACCACATTAGTAGGTTAACTGGCTGCTATCAAAATTGACCCTAGTCTCTCTGTGTGTATGTGTGTGTGTGTGTGTATGTTAGAGAATTTAGACTGTAAGCTCCAATGGGGCAGGGACTGATGTGAATGAGTTATCTGTACAACGCTGCGAAATCAGTGGCGCTATATAAATAAATGGTGACGATGATGTGATAATGAGCCAAAATAAAGTTAAAAAAGAGGCCATTAAAATGCACAGATTCATCATATTGGGGCCTATTTATAAAAGGACAAAACTTATGGGCATTTTCAAAATAGACAGGGCTTTACCCTATACATTATGGGGTCATAGCCTGCACTAGGAAAAAGAGGGAAAAACAATGTAATAAAGATCAAGGTGTACAAGTATCACCACAATCCATTTAAGAAGAAAATAAAAAAAAAACTGTTTTATTCTTAGAATAAAACATGCTTTCAATGACAAATATTTTTAGATATTTTTGAAAATATGCTATTCTATTTGTTTCAATATTTACATTTTTTCACTGCTCATCTGTCCACTAGCTAGCCAGGTCACTCATGCGCATTTCCTCTAAGACTGACTCAACGAAGCGGTAAGCTAAGTCTTACCACTCTGGGGCAGTATCCCCAAGGCTTGCTCAGTTGCCTCAGTGATAATAAATTATGGCAATAAGTGATTCTTAGAAAATCAACCCTATAGCTAGATAAAGTAGATCACATTGTATGAGATGTCAATACATTCTCCTTACCTAGGGGTCTTTTGACTTTTCAGTATATACTACCAACAGAGGAACATTGTAATGCTGCTTAGAACACAAACCGTGACAAATTATGTGTTTTTGCCAAGCTCAATAGACTGATATAACAAGGCTAAGAAACAAGGGCCACAGCCAATGTACAGTACAGTTGGAAAGTATACTCGGCTTAAACCAACTTATAAATGGCGATTGATAGCACTAGTCAGGTGCCTGTCACTCTATAGAATTGCATGCACTTTATGTTTATGGGGGTTAGACAATTTTAAGTCCAAATGTATAGAAGCGCATATTCAAATTTTCACTCTGTGACACACTGTGTTTTGCTCCAGTGCTTTGCAGATAACGGGTTTATATCTCTTCATCATAATTCAGTGTAAACACACATATTATAATAAGTGGTCAATACAGGTGCAGTAGTAGCCAATGTGTATTATTACTTTCTGATATACACAACAGTTAAAGGTCCCTGTGGGTTGATTTGTAAACCTAAGCTCCAAATAATATTCAGCTTCTACCAAATTCTGAAGTCACTGAATGTGAGCCAAATTATTCTGCAAACTGAATTTCTAGAGATTTTATAAATTCTCAATTATATTTCCTATAAACATTGGGCTTCCTATCTGGACTAATGAAGAGCTAGGCAGCTAACCATAGCTAGAAATGGCAGACAGGGAAGAACAATAGCTATGAGATGTAAAACATTTACAAAATTTTCTTTACATCCACTTTCAATAGGTGTCAAGACACTACAGAATACATTTTGCCAGTAAGTCTTGTATAACATGCAGGGCATATTCAAGTGTAATTTTCATCAATAGGCTTTATAGGAATGGAACATACAATGGAATGGAATATGTTTGAAGGTATGGGAGGTGCATCAACAACATTATTTAATTGTTGAGCTAAATCTTTAATTCCCACTGTAAAATGTGAATGTAATCTGAGAATGTTAGCAAGCTGTATATATTGAACTCTCCAGATATTGGATATATCTCTTTCTCTCTCCACATATTGTGTACTGTAATGTAAATGCAGTCATTTGTTTTTATTAATCAAATGACAATTAATGAAAAAATCCAAATTAACCATACTGGTAGAACTGTTTTAAACTTGTTTATTTAATGTGCATAAACATAAGTATGGTATAATGAAAAGATAGTAGCATATTAGAATGATGCTGATGTATGTTAATACATGAACAATATGAGATCCTATGATAGAAGTGAACTGAATTTGGGAAAAAAAACAGGGAAACTGGGAATCCAAATTAACCAGCTTGTTGGTCACCATGTCTGTCTGAGTAAATTGTGAGTGCGAATTAACAGATTTGAGATCTCTGGGACTTTTGTGTCATATTTAAATGTATATATTTAAATGTGTATGACTCATTGGGTCTTTTTTTCCAATTCAATCCCGTTCCTATCTACCTATTTCTATCTATTGTTGGCTAAGTACACCTTTCATCCCCATCCCCATACAGTGCCCACCCCCCAACTTAAAGGACAGGGGGATTTTTGTTAATTTCAAATAATGCTAGATACACTATGCTAGACAATGTATCTAGCCAACAATTGTAGATAGGCAAGGGTTTGGCGCTTTTACATTTAAATTACATTGGATTTCATTGATCTTCACAACTATTTGGATGGAGGGAATATAGTGCTATAAATAACATTGTAAACATGGGAAGAGATTTTAATTTGTTTCATTTCTGTCTTCTTGCTATTTCAATGCATCTTTGAAATTCTTGCAATCTATTCTTACATGCAAGGCTTTATAAATTAAAGTATATTAAAAATGAGTGTTTAAAATGCAAAAAGTACACTAATATTAAATTCAGTAAACATGACATGATGGGGATTGTAACACTCCAAGGTCAGTCTAAACAGAAATGCACATATCCAGTGTGGATGCTTCAGTTCAAAAGCAAAGCGTCCTTGAAAAACATTTTAAAATGTTGGCATCTTATTCTATACGCGACATGAAGAATGTCCAGCACAAAACAAGTACCCTCAAGGTTCTTAAATTTGAATGAATATGTTTGTGTTTTAAAGCATAGCAAAATTTGATTCACTTCTGATTGAAATATGAAGATAAAAAATCACCCAATGAGTTTATTTGTTTGACAGCTGCTAATGTATTAATTAGATGTTTCTGAACCATGGAGCCTTTTACAAAAGGAACATTCTGTACTGTTCCCTTGAGATATTTCACCTCTGCAGTGCACCTGATCTCTAGTAGCCTGAAAGCAGAAGTCCCACCGGCATCCTTTGGTCTTCCACTTGACAAAGTAGACTCATTTTTATTTATTGCATTTTCCTGGCTGTCTTCAGGAAAAGGCACATCATTAAAATGGAAATTAAAGATCATATTGAAATTAGCAATTCACTTGCAAATATAAATAACTATGTCCACAGCTTAAATTGCATATATGTTACACAGGGATTCACTTTAGCCATCTGTAAAAATATACAACTCTAATACATATGTAGTATATCAGTCCAATTAACACAAATGATAAAATAAATACAATACATACAGAATATATTGCATAAAATGAGCTTGCAAATAGTTGTATTTGAAAAATTGTTTGTATTATTTATTGGTAAGCCTATGTATTTTTTCTTTTTTAGTAGGTTGTAGACAGTGGGTGTTTCTATAACTAAAACTGTTTATTGTCTAAAGGCTCTCAGTAATACAAGCAGAAATATCACACCAATAGGTACAATTGGGACACACTGGTTCACACTCCCTTTGCAAAACACATGGTTAGCAGTATTATGAAAGGACATGAAGTTTAAGACCCTTAAAGAATTTTGTCCTAAAGATCTTGCCATTGGTCTAGTGGAAAAACTTGAATGAGAATGGCAAGTAACAAAAGTGAATGGTGAACCTTGAACGTTATCACTGAACGCAAACTGCGAATGGCGAATGCATGTTCTTATTTGAAAGAACAAATTTAAATCACTGAGTTATGATGCTTCTACCGCAAACCTGTTCGTGGCCATCAAACCGGTGAAATTAGATTGAATACCAAGAAGGTCAAACTATTGCCCTCCATAGTCCCCTGAGCAATTTAAGAGCAGTTTGTAAAAACTAAAATGATTCAATTGCATGTGTTGCCAAGCATACACACTTCTGTACAATACCTGATTTTGCTTAAAACGCATGCATGTGAAATATCTGAGTCTTCTTCTTCTATAGAAGAACGTACTCCTTTGCGCACTTTCCAACCTATCGTCAAATAAAATTCTCAACATTATCTCACTGTGTTCAACTATATTAGGTTTTCAATAATAATTCTATGACACATTCTTTCTTTCTGTTATTTAAAAAAATGTAAATAAAATATCTGATCTACGTAGATAACAAGCCATTACTGTGCTTTTAAATAATATGCTGTTTTCAAATTTTATACATGGAAAAGAAAACATTGCTTCTGAGAATTCTTCTACTGTATTTTTACAAATCCTCCCACTATATAATATATTCCTTATGGAATATGTATCCGTGTTATTTGTTTGGTTCCTATGTTGCTATTTTCATAATTGTCTTAAAATTATGTAATAAATAGGACAGAAATATGTCATTCAATTCCATTTTCCACTGTGAAATAAAGCGCAAATAGGTAGTAGAAGTTGTTTCATAGTAATGAAATAATTAAAGTAAGAAAATACAAACTAGGTCGTTGATACATAAATTGAAAGCAAAATGAGTAGGATCCCTGATGAGAAGGAAGTAAACAAAGGATTATGCCTTGCAAACTGGTAATATTGTAATGTATGCATTATATTTATGTGCAATTCAGAAAGGTCATACTGTGGGGAATTGAAATAACCACTGTGCTCCTACAATCAAATAATTTATATAGCTATTCTGCTGTTAATATTCATTTCAGCATTAACTTGGAAATATACAAAGGATCTCTTGGACTGAAACATTTCCCATTAGTATGTGTGTACATTTATTTTATGTTATAACTCCATGGAGGGATAAAATGAGTTCCTATGTAGATGAAAAAATGGGCATGCCAGCACGGTTACAACACAAGAACAGTTTTATATCAAATCAAACACTCACTGTCGCCAGGACTAAAAGGTAAAGAAAAAAAAAACATTTTTCACCGCAGCAGTATTTAAGAAGATCCCTCTGGAGCTCTGCGGTTATAGAATGCTGGATAATGTTCAGGGCTTTCTAGATAGCATAGCAGAACATGTAGCATCTACTCTATGGTAATATGAGATTTAATCTGGCATTTCCGAATAAAAGACCACACGAATACTATCAAGTTAAAGGGGACCTATCACATAAAACATGGTATCTATTTTAGAAAGGCGCATTGATATTCAATTTCATTTTTTTGCATTTCTGTACCACTTCCACAGACAAAGCATGCTGGGAACTAGGTCTGAATTTTATTACAGTTGATTATCCTGATCCCTGGCTCACTGCCTAAAAAGTAAACCTGTTATTCTATTTTTTGACTGCCTTTATGGTCTGTGATGTGGTGTTTGTAAATATGACAATGAGAGTGTAGGTGTTAGATCTAGCCTACCACTCTCCCATTACAGTATCACCACATCAAGTCTGTGAGTGGAGATTTTTAATGCACAGCACAAGGTGAGACATACTGAACTGAATAGGTGACCAGGATCTGTCATTGACATAGCATAGAAGTGTCATACTGAGTAGGACTTACTATCACCTATCTCTGATTATTTGTCTGGTATAGAGTTGCAAGTAAGTGCATTTGCACATTATAAGCCTGCGTTTCGCATTAAATTCAAAACACTTTAAGTGCGCACAACTTGCGTCCATATTTAAAGTTACATATATCTTGCAGTTGCATTATACCTTACATATACCTTGAACTTTGAAAGGCAGAACTGAAGCGTTCGCTTGCAGCACAATCAGTGGCGGGGGGTGGGGGGCGATTGGGGCAATCTCCCCCTCTAGCAGGGACTTGCTGCTGACGGCTGCACAGCATGTGCAGGTCCATTCGGCAGTGACAAGCAGGGACAGTGTGCTGCCCGGCTGCTCTGGTTGTGTTTCAAACACAATCAGAGCAGCTGGGCAGCACACTGTCACTGCCGAGCGGACCTGCACATACAGTGCAGTCCTAGATGTCAGAAAGGGGATGGGGCCTAAATCGCCCTGGGTACAACAATTTTCTAGATCCACCCCTGAGCACAATGAAGGCTAAGCTAAGCACACCCCTTAGCAATGGATCCTATTTAGATTTGCAAGCATCTTTAGTCTTTTTGGAGACTTACCTTTTGTGCATCCATAAGCCTGGTGCACATAGATGTGTTTTTTCTCTAGACACATTTAAGTGCTCTATTTTCAATTCAAAACATAAACGTAAGATTGCAAGTGTGCAGACACTTTTTGACCGTATGCAAAAGTTACATCATTACATCCCACTCTTAATGAGGACATTTCTACATTACACCTTATGTCATTCCAAACCATTCTCTAGTTCATAACATCAATGTGACTAACATCAATGTGCCAAGACCCAAAGAAGAAGAGTTCCTTTTTTGGAAATGCATTCATGATCATTAAATGAACCAATCTGTGCCAAGTTTGGCATTTTGGACAATTTGGCATTTGTTAACTTTGCCAAACAAATGAATGCCCCATAATTCCTGTAGTCTGACAAGTATTTTCCATCCTGTTGAATCTGGTTTGACTGGATATTAAGGTTTTGGGACCAGAAAAGTGCTAAGTGTTTTCTAGTTTTCTAAAAAATATAAAAATAAATTCAGATTTGTCCACCAGTATTATATATCTAAATCAGCATAGAAAAATTACTAGATACTTATTAAACCCTTTAATTGGCATTTATAATTTTTGTTAAAAAATTAAATGTACTATATGTGATAATATCAGTTCATGGAAAGATCATTTAAAATTAATCTGTAAACCTGTGTAACATCATTTTATTTAATAATAACTACTGCTCAAGGATATGTCATAGTATTTGTGTTGCCTTCTTCGTGAAAATCTCAGCACTAAAATATGGTATTTAAACCCTACAGCAAATATAATTTTACTATAATGTGCATGTTATATAAATAGAAATGTGCATACAGATAGAATCTTCAGGACAAATGGCACGGTTGGCATCTGTCATTACTGCACCACCATTCCATGGTTTACCTGAACTGGATTGCATTATTTGCCCCGAAGAATCTTGCTCCATCTGTGCTTATGTGTATATTTAAATATATAAGTAATCAATTTATGTCATTGAACCACAATCTGACAAGGGCTGACTTGTTTTTTTTTTTTTTTTGCACAAACGTCTATAGCTAGAGTAATTGCAGTTACAAACTCAAGAACATGAATTATTTTAGAATTTGTTATTTGGTAAAAAAAGTCTATGATATCTGTATAAGCTGAGTTAACTTTTTATTGGAAACTTCTGATTAAAAAACTTGATTGTAGTATCCTGAATTATTATAGAATGTATTCCTTTTTTCTTATTTTGATGCAGTATCATGGAATTCTCCTGACGCACCCTATTATGCAACAAAACTTGTGAGCCACCAGGCAGGTCTCAGCTTAACACTAAATAAAGTATAGTCCTTCTCCATAATAATGAATTATTCTGTCTGAAGAACAGTCATATTGCAGATATGCTACACATTTCTCATTATGTTTAAAAGGGAATAAAAAAATATTATTCTTTGTGGCCAAGCAAGGGTTATAGAACCAGTTTTCACTACTAAAGAAAATAACAGTGGACTGAATAGACCTAATACTTTGGTTTATTAGCCGTTCAATTTAATAATGAAAAAATAGCAATATATTGATTTGAAACAGCAAATCGTTGTATTTGCTTTTCATATATGTTACTTGTTCAATTTTTATCATCACTGCAATTTCATTTTCTTATGATCTTTGTATTTGACAACTGAGGAATGGAAATGTAGCAGTTGCTCCCAACTCCTCTCATATCCTTCCCCATCTTAAAATACTTAAACAAATTTGAAATCATCCTTAGTACATTTTATATGGTAAATACCACATATATTTAGCAGCCTAATGGATTAATAACCTCATGTTGGACTCATATATTTTGTAAGACTTTTTTTGACCATTGTCAATGGCCATCGACCACCGTTGCAACCAGGAACCAGTGGTGTAAGTACTGTGGACGCAGAGTATCCAACCATGACAAAGTCAGCTTTATGGACAGAACTGCCTGATATTTCCTTGTCCTCTAGATGTTGACCATACTGTGTGCATAATGCTAATGTTGTTGTAGTGCATCAGATTGCCAGAATAATAGAACCTTGCCTATTTACTCACTGCACCATGATAACTCGCATTTAGATACATATTGTTGAGGAAACAGGTTTCCTCAGTGTTCTGCAGCGAAATACAGTATATTATTATTATTTATTTTACTTGTTCCAAGTAGTCATATAGTGGTTTACCTAAATAAATATTAGAAACATTAAACTTAGTATGTTTTTATAACTTCTATATACAGTGATTGCATTATACTGCATGGAATTTACATAAGTATATTGTTCAAATTTAACATATGACAGCAGTATTTAATGATACATTACAGTAGATGTTAGCTGAGGATACTAGTAGGTGAGCTAAGGGAAAGATGTTGAAACAGCTACAACCCCATTAGACCATAGACCATATTAATGGAGAGTTCTCATGTGGTAGTACACAACACCTCTGTCTGTGGGAATTAGCGGGAGATGCAAATGAAGATGTAAAGAGAAATCAGCTCATCAATCACAACCACACAGGGACACTGAGCAAGGCAAAAGGATTAGCACTTCAGCCTGCAGAGGTCTCTTTCCGATCACCACTCTAGTTTAATTAAACATCACCTCAAGTGCCTATTACCAATGAAAAGCTCAGTACTGAAGGCTAGCTTTTCGTAATCTATGTACTGAAGTTAATTAGAAAAAAAGCATGAGAAAAATATTCATTAAACACTGGTGGTATTCCCTGAGCAGAAATTACACATACATTTGTAATACAGATTTGCCATTGGACTTAAAATAACAAGTTAAATAGCCATCATTAAATTTAGGCTTTTCACTCTGAACCATGACTTGTCAGGGTGCCCTGAGAAAGGGCTAGGGCAGGTGAAACAGCAGTACTGCAGTACTAATGAAGCATTAGGAAAACCTTTGTGGAGATTTGATCTCATAACCCTCACGGCTAAAGGAAAGCAAACTTTAATGGCTCATATTAAGGCTGAAGTTTTTAATTGATTCAGGAACAGGTCCTATTGAGTAGTGAATTATTCACCTGTCATATACATTAAAATAAAAATTGCAATAAATTAGGATATAGTAATACAAGGGATGTTGCATTAATAAAATTAAATTTCTTTCATACATACTTTTTTTAAGGTTTTATGTTTTACAATATTAAGTAAAAATAATATATAATATATATCAGATCAATTAGCTCATTATATAATATATAAGTAGCCAGCAATCAAAGAGGTAGCAATTCTACAAAGCAGATGAACAAACCAAATAGTGAGCAAAATGGATTACAAAGTAGCGGACATAATCATACAGAACATTTCAAAGTGAGGTATAACAAATCATCATCATCAGCTATTTATAAAGCTCCACAAATTCCACAATGCCGTACAGAGAACTCACTCACACCAGTCTCTGCCCCAATGGAGCTTACAGTCTAAATTCTATAATATATATATATATATATATACAGAAGGAGAGCTACTAAGGTCAATTTAATAGCAGCCAATTAACCTACTAGTATGTTTTTGGAGTGTGGGAGCACTCAGAAGAATCCCATGCAAACACAGGGAGAACATACAAGCTCTACACAGATAAGTGTCAGGAATCGAACTCAGGACACCAGTGCTGTAAGGCAGAAGTGCTAACTACTAAGCTACCATGCTGCCCACAAATGTAGGTGCATATGAATGGCACCACTGGAAAAAAATGTTTAACAAAACTTAAAGGGGTGTGCAAGGGAAGGATAGGGAGGAGAGTTATCTTTGGAGGGGGATAAGGGTCAAAAGGAGGATCCCTGGTAGCCACAAACCAGCTATGTGGTGAAAATAAACACATATAAAACAGAGGATATTATCTCAGGATGTTGGTCAACTGTAGAAGGGGATGAATTAGAAATGAACCATCTGTACCAAATTTGGGTGTATTTGTGGGGCTTTTTATTTACATTTGCATAGATTTTCTCTATAGTTGCCGAGGTGGAGCTTTAGTCATTTATAGTGACTTCCAACCAGACATTTAGCCCTGTTGAGGATTTGTGAGTTTTTCACAATGTTTATTCAAACCCTCAAGCGGACAGACGAGAAGGAATGACGAGGGGCATTTAGAGATTGGAATTTTAGAAATATAACTAATAAGACTGGTTACACTGTCTCAAAACAATACCTTTTAGGGTAGGACAACCAGATGTGATCAAAAGAACCCATTTCTCAAAACTATCTCCAGTGTTGTTCAGAAACCTGACCATAGGTCCTCCTTAACTTAGCAACGGACCAGGTACCACCTATATCTACAATCTACCTCTAGGAGTTATAGTTCACAAGGAAGGAAGTTGTGAATTTGGAGACCCTTTTCTTCACAATAGACTATGTGTACTCCGATGGTCGGCCCAAATTGGCTTCCAGGCTAATCTCATGTGGGACAATATATATTTTTCAAGCTTGGTGAGCTATAAAGAGACAAAATCAAGCTACATGTGCGACACGTTTGAGGAAAAAGGGTGCTTCTAAAAGTTACTTGTCCTGTGTCCATTCACATAAGTTTATGTGAGTATTTATTACTGTGGGAAAAATATTAGTGTATAATAAGCTATATGAATACTTATGTGCATACATATTTTGAGATGCTGCTCCACACTATAGCAAGTTTCATAAGTTGAAGTTGTAGTAGTGCTGTAATTACTTTATTTTTTATCATATATGCCTTCTTTTATACATTTCAGTGTGCATGCTCCATCTTGCCAGTCACTTGACTATGCAGGAAACACACTCAAATTAGTAAGATGCTGGGACTGCAAAGCACTTGCCAACATATTCCTGAAAATAAAGAGATTAACACACATATCCAGTCTTGTGTGTACATTTCAAAGCCCCGCAGATTGCTTTGCTGGTATTCCTTGGAAATGTCTGCTTAAGTTTAACACCAAGGTAAATTGCCATTCATTTATATACATAGTTCTTCTCAGCATGTACTTTATTAGAGTTAGTTGCATTACAGTGCATAGGGTATAATACTTGTTAATTACAGAGTCGTTAAACTGTTCATCAGCCAATAAGCCATGTTGACATGTTAATAATTGGTAAATATGCAGTTCACCGAAGCCTGTTATTGGGTTAACTGGACAGAGGCTTTCATGCAAATTAAAAAATCCATAATTTAAATACATGTTTATAAAATATGTTGCTGGAGTAATTAAATTGATGTTGGTCCTACATATAAACTGAGATACTTGTGAAAATCAGCAAAATTTTATATGCAGTTTTGAAAGTTGTTAAACAAGTACCTGGAATTAAATGCAGATCACTGTTATTGGAGACCAGTTGAAGATGAGTTGAACAGGGGAGAGCATTCAGTGCCGTAGAGGGCAGTGTACATTCCTGAACACCCCCCCTATTCAAATATCTCCCAGCCAATCACTGGTAAAACTATCATTTAACATAAAGTATGAGTACAGCCCCTTTAAATGTCATCAATAAAAAGCTTGTTATAGATAAGAAAGTATAGTTCTACAGTGCAAAGCAAGCACGGTTCAAAAAGGCGTACAAATATGTTGTGGGTCTAAATGCTGAAATAATAAAAGTAACAGAACAACTGAAAACATTTCATAAAAACACAGAAGCTCAAAACGAAATAGAATTATGAGCACCCATTTATTTCTATGATATAGTAATTAGTTGCACACATTTGTTTCTGACAATGTTTTGTTACTCTTTATGCTAATTTATCCACTATAGCTATATAAAAACAATATAAAGTTGTCCCCTTTTCAGAGATGCTCATACTTTATTGCACAGACCTTAAAATGACTGTCTATTGCAGGTGCATCAGTAGCCACTCACAGTAAAAAAAAGTTGCAAACTGGGATATTAATTTGATATTTTAAAGCACTTTAAAGCAGCAATCCATACTATTATTTTTCCTTTAAGTAGAAAGTTAAGTAACTTCTAAGCATGCATCTGAAAGTGATTTTATTTAGCTGTCCTCCTAAAAATCATTACCTCCTTTTCAAAATATTGCTGGAGAACCAGTATGAGTACCAGTTACACAAACACAGATCCATAGCTCCTAGCATGTCATACAGAGGAGGTAGAAGGAAGGGGAAGGATTTTACAGTGAACAGTGCAGACAGAACTGAGTGTTGTTCCAAAGCTTCTCTGCTCACTATATCATGCACCATGTGACTGTAGTTGCTATGGTAGTCACATGACAGTGTGGCAACACTGTGGAATAATAAATCATTAATAGAACTTAAAGGAACAGGCCAAGCAAAAATTAGTAATTGCAGAGTTCTTTCTTATTGCCTATCACAGTGATTATATTAAGAACACAACTCATTTTTCTTTATGGAATTGCTGCTTTAAAACCCATATACCACCTGTACTTACGCTATAGTGCATTGAAAACAATTGTTCACAAGTGTGAACTGTATAAGAGTCGCTGACTAAATATTAAACAATATTTCCCGTTCTCTTTCCTAAAAATTGTATGTGCCTGAACATATTTTATGTAACTTGTTTATAATATAATTCCCTGAATGTATAACCCTATTTAATATGCTAGCTTTATACATAAAGGATAATTGTCAAAAGGATAATAAATAAAATAAAAAAGATAAACTATTTGGATAAAAAAGTTAGATATAGACATAGATGTAAGAAAATAAACAGATACCACAAAAATGCTTAATGTAAATACAGTATGTTGTTGTGTATATTGCTGAGGATCCCAACTAGGTAAATATGCAGTTGGCAGGTACTGCTAAACACCTTACAGTGCTTTGTAAAACAGCTTATTGGTGTATAGAACAAGTTCATTTTCTGTTTTAGTTACTTTAATGAAATATGTACTTGATTATTTCTTAATTTTTTTTAGATTATTCACTTTTGAACCTGCTATTAGAAAAAATCCCTCATGCATTACAGTATGTATATTTGCGCATTACACTGACAATTTAGCACTTGAAACCTCACCAGGAAATATTTCTTTATATTAAAAAAAAAATAGAGCTAAAGCAATTAAATTCATTGCTGTTAAACATGATGCTTAATCGTGGTACTATCTAGCTGACAAAAAAACACTATAATATTTTCTACAGAAAAAAAAGAAAAGTAGCATAAGAAATCTCGAAACATTTTTTTGTCATCTACATTGTGACCTGCTTCCTAATTTTAAAAATTCATTTAATCTATCCAATCTATCCATGCGTATCCAAGACTTTGCCCGTGCTGCCCCCCTCCACTGGAACAAGCTCCCTCCCTCCATCAGAACTTCCCCTAATCTGTCCAGTTTCAAACGGGCTTTAAAAACCCATCTTTTTCTTAAAGCCTTCTAGTCTCCCACTTAACTTCCTACCTTTTCTTCTGCCACTTCCTCCCCCTTATCCTTATCCTCCGTTCCTCCATCTCTCCCCCGTGTCTCTCTGTCTGTCTACCCCACCCCTTAGATTGTACGCTCCTTTGAGCAGGGTATTCTCTCCTCCTGTCTTCACCACTGTTAACTCTGCTCTCCAGCTACTTAGCCCTCCTCCTTGAGGACCCTCTTTCCTGCGTCCCCTCTCGCTCCCTCCTCTCCCCTTGGGGGTCTCCCTCTCATCGGTGCCTTCCCTCTTGGACTCCGTCGTTGGCGGACCTTCCCCTCTCCCCTCCTCTAGCTGTGCTTTGAGCTCACTGAGTTACTGTGATTATTGTTTACTGTACTGTGCTGTCTCACCTCGTATTGTAATTTCGTTTGTCCCTGTACGGTGCTACAGACACCTAGGGCGCCCTATAAATAAAAATTAATAATAAATAATAATAAAATGTAATCAATAAATTGAACTGGGCATTTTGACAATTTAGGGGGGGGGATTTAATTCCTCGTGATAGGCGTCGGAGAACGGTTATTTATATCACTGATTTTTCTTTGCATCCCATAGATGTACGGAGCGATGATTGGGTTGCATAGTACACTGAAAAAAATACAGCAGGACATCACGGGGAAATTATTTCCTTCATTACAGATCTAGACATTACACCAGTGCCCACAATGTCAGCACATCACTATTAACAAACATACCTATGAAAACAGAGCTGCAGACCAGGGGCAGGCTGGGCTGGGGGGCAAGGGTCGCATAGTGGGCTACCTTGGGCTGGGTCACTGGGCCACTTGCATTTTTTTTTTTTTAAATGTTCCTAATAGGCTGCTGAGTTGAGTCTTACCCCCCTGGCTAAACCACAGTATAAATTATATTTAATTACGCTGAGCACTATTATTGCATTATTGTGTTCTTCTAAACAGGGAAGCATGTGATTTGCTCTGTCAGTATGGTGGCAAATGTAGGTTGCACATAATTGAATGTTTTGTTTTTTTAATGCTCTCCATTGTATTTAAATTCGCTATGCAGCTGATTGCAAGTCAATGTTCTTAAGATTTAAATGGTATAAATACAAGACCCTTGATTGGGCTTAAAAAGATTTATGTGTATCTAGCATACCCATGCAGCCACAAGCCCAATTTTATTTAACTTTTTTGTGTGCATTCAAGACCTTCATTATATTTATTGAACAACAAAGCAGAATAATCAATTGAAGAAAGGATGACAATACTTTCTATTATAGCTTGCAAAAATGACAAACAGAACAAAACAAACTATATTTGTTTGGCTTTGAACCTTTAATACGCAATGCTAAGTTGCATATGGCAGCGATGCATAATATATTGTAAAGCATTATGCTTTCAAAAGCATCCTGTCCTGGTCATCTTAGTTATTCACCAAAGCTCATTAATTGTTCATGCATTGCTGAATTTGCAGTAATAATTCTTCATTAGTATGGGTTATATCCATTTAATAAATTATATCCTAAGTGGAAGGCTTGTTTTGACAAAGAAAGACTGCTTACGTAGAATGGCGGTGAGTGTTCTCTGAAATAACAACTTGCTTTAAGGTATCATGAGCTAATATTATTTGTAGGGCATGCAATACTGATAACCCAATACATAGGCCAACCACTGCTAACAGCATGGCGTGAGAACGTGTCAATGGAGGGGTTCTAGACAGAATTTGAAGATAAAGAAGGACAGATCCGTATGTATAGTGTGATTAGCTACACACATAGGAGTGAAACTGTGCTATGCACTATAAAAATAAAAATATGCTTTAATAAGTACTGTAATGCCCAATAAAGTAAAAAAAACACTAATTAAGACTTTTCTCTTTGTTTGTTGACAGTCACATTGTGGTGCATGAGACATCTTCCTCAGTCTACCTTAATAAACTTACGTGCCTGGTTATGGTTAAATCCTAGTATGATTGAATAGGATATAACATATTTTTTTAGTATTAAAGTCATAACTTTAAATGCTGATATTCTTGCATGGGAAAATAACTAATCTATAATTTGCTTGCAGGAAGATACAACCTTGTTTTGCCTAAATCCATCATGAAAAGAACAACAGAGAACTGAAAAAGGAATCAAACTTCTTATTTAGTCAAGGACTTGGCACAGGTATTGATCCAAGAGTTGGGATCAATGTCAAGAGTATGCATGTGATTTTCCATCTGTTGCTGTGCCAAATCCTTCACAGAACAAGGGACTCTAGACCCAATTTCAATCACAGACACTCTGTCAGATTCATTACAGTGAGCTTGCTTTATGTGTGTAAACCACCATTAGTATTCTACACAAAGTAAACAGGTTTTCAGTTCTCCAGACATGGAAGTAGAGACAGAAATGAGATCTGCAAGGAGCACGATAACCATGACAGGCATTATATGACAATATATGGACATTCTAGAATATCTTGCATTGTTGAGTATATGAACAGTTTGTCACAAACATGTCAATCATTAATTACAGTGTCTCATTTTGTTTCCTGTATGTTAAATAGATCAATGGAACACTAGGAAGAAAAGACACTTCAAATAACTCTTGAAAAACTGGACAAGGTCATTAAGTTCTGTGCTAATATACTTCATTGTGTATGTACTGCAACAGGCATGGCATTTGAAAATACGGCATTCCAATGTTGATAAACTGATTGTGTTTGACATTTTCAGGTTTAAAAATTGAAAGACTAGAAAGGCTCTGCACAGTCCCACTAAACAGGGAGTGAATCCAGAGAAGCAAAGTCTCCACCCCTCGAAGTGTAAGGGGGGGGGGGATTCAGTAAGCCGCGAGGTTCCACAGATGTCTTCGTGGGATGTTCGTCATTAAAATATGTTCTTTTCCTAATTTTTGTTGGCACCTTAGAGAGTGAAGATTCCAGCACCATATCTGTTGGTATTGTGTGCAAAACCACCCCATGGATTACTGAATCTGCTCCTAAGATTATGTCTCATCCCTCTCACATACTTAATGGAACTCTCCAAACTTCCCATATCTGGCAAGGTCTACCGATCATCCAAATAACTGCTCATCTCTTTATCAGTGCCATCTCGCAGCACTGATTTGTGCACATCTATCTAAACAAGTGCAACAGTGAACCTAATAGGCGTATTGTATCATAGTGAATGAAAAGATTTGACACTGCACTCCTAAAAATGATCATTTTAATGTGCAGTGAAATGATTTATTGGGTTAACAAAGTAGTTTTAGAGATTTCATAGCACCTTTACCTAACATTTTTTTTTAGCACTTTTACTTTACTTTATGATTTATAGCATATATAGTTTACTAGGCATTTTAAGGTAATTTTAGAGAACATGACATATGCAATATATTGTATTAGCAAATTGCCCCAGAAATGTTACAGTTCCAGGCATTATCTTATGTTACCTGTCTCTCCCATCTCCTTTGACCTTTAGCTATGCTAGTGGCATATTATGTAAATTAGAGCAAGCACATAATTAATCAGTAGGCATAAAAGTAGTTTACTAAGAAAGATCACCCACGGTACTATTGTTTTAGCGAGCAGAATAAAAATATAATGACATATCATTTTTAACACATTGGCTTTTTAACATGTGGGCAGCAAGATATCGATGTTCTATAGGCATAAAGTACATGTGTATGTGATAACGGCAGATGCACTTTAATATTGAGGTGACGCAGTGAAACTTGCTGTAGACAATTGCTTGTGTTTCTGGATCAGGTGTATCATTATGTCATCAGGGATTGCACAAGCTCACCCTGTGAAACTTTACAATTGCAATGTTAATTAAGGGCTGTTGATGTTTCGGCAATCATGTACAGTACAGTAGTTCAGTGGTATTCCTAACATAAGTATCTCAGGTTCAGTGGATGTTACTGGAATTAAAAAGGGAAATCATTTAAAATGCATTAACAGTCAGACATTATCTCGCATTTCTGGTACTTCAAACCTTAGGGATTTTCCTACAAACTTTAACAACTTGACTGCTTTGAATTGGCAAAAACATGCATAGTTTCCTTATTATGTGGATGCATTATTATGAGCTGTGTGCTCAAGAAAATTCAGCACCTAGAGAGCACTAAGCATGGGATTTTGTGATATGAAATTAAACTTTAAGGCTCTTTTTCCTCTTATCAGGCAAAAAGAAAATATAAACATATGATCATGTACTGTGCGTTGCTATACAATACAAAGGGATCTTTGCTTTGCAAACAATATTTATGATTGCGTACCCGGCACTGTAAAACAGGGTTTTTCAGTCAGTGGTACCTCAGTTAAGTTTTAGGTATCATGAATGCTAAATGTACCTCTAAATAACACCTTGCTGCAGTGATTTTCAACCACTTTAAATGGCATGATATCAGCCTGTATCACATGAACACAGGGGGGCTAGGGCAAACTTTCATTAAGTAAATCGAACGCAATGGACGTTTTTTCTTGATGCTGGTTTATTTATGACATATCTTAATATTAATGTGTCAAGAAAAGTCACAAGGGGATCTATGTTGGTAAGATTGTCACAACAATGTGAAAGATGGAGACTACTGCCATAACGTATTAGTAATACATATCATCATCATCATTTATTTATATAGCACCAGCATATTCCGTAGCGCTTTACATATATAATCAGAGAGGTTACATAGTTATCTTCTACAGACATATTTATACTACAGACATTTATACTTTGCACTTGGTAAACCATTACAGATACAAAGACTTATCCTAATAGGGCTGAATAACCAGATTGTAAACTACCTAATACTTTCAACTTCCTTTTCTCTGATGCCCCCAATACACCAGTGAGATGTATCTGCCCAAAATAATTTTATTCCTGATCAATGAAATGTACCCAGATCAAAAATATTTCGTGAGAAACACACATTATATTGGGTCAGGAATTTGACAATTAAATTGACTGATCCGATCTACACATGGATTGCCCGCTAAAGTTAGCCAAGACTTCCCCATTTCATTCTTCAGTAGCAAAATAGCAAAATATTGTAACGAGTTCCATTAATTCAGAACTTGATTAGGAAAAATCTTGAAATTAATTGATGCATTCTCTAGATAAGTTTTGTAGACAGGCAGCGCATAAGAAAAGTCTACACATGTTTATTGAACTTGCAGGTGTTTGTGATGTAAAGCTTGACATCAAGATAAATCATGCAGACCCTTTGCCAACTTTAATGTGACCTTGCAACCAATAAAATTCATGTGAGGAACAATTAGACATTGTTTTAGGAAAAACATGTGAAAATTAAAAATCTAAAATACTTTTAGGCTTTACATCACAAACACCTTCTAAAAGCGTCTGTAGACTTTTTATATCTACTGTAGACACTCAATTAGCTATGAAGACATAAAATATTTCAAAATAGGGGTCACTACAAAACGTGAAACAAACAGACTAATGGTTTTGAAAATGGGCATTGATTATTTGCACTCATGAAAGTAATTTATATGTTTATGTTGAAATATACTAAAAATATACTAAAAATAAACACTATGTTGCCCATGATTTAAAAAAAATGTATGATAGCAAAAGTTGCTTTTGAATACAAGGGAACTTTAAGCATCTTGTACATTTGGAGTGTTTGATGTATTTTACCACTTAGTCAATGACAATGGTTGAGTAAGCAAAAATATCCTACAGCTTAAATATAGCAAATGTGAATTTTACAGTGTCTAAATGCACATATTCTAATGACTTCTTTATGCATGGATAGAACTTATTTTCACAAAGTTATCTGGGAGAGAAGTGTCCTTAGAAAGGCATTTATGAGAAACCATCAACCCCGCTAACAGGGTTTTTTAATCAACGCTATGAAACATTTCACTGGTGCTTTAGACAAATATATGCTGTTATTGCGTTGAGTGATACGTAACTATTGATAGCAGATGTGTTTTACTATCCATGAATGATAGAAAAAAAATGGAATAACTGTCCTCATTTAGCACATGTATAAAATAAAAATTGTGGTGGATGCATTACATTTACTTTAACTAATAACAAAGCACAGTAACACAGTTTTAGTCATTTACTTTGGGTCACCATTATACAAATTTGTAAAAACAGAAGTAATTTTCCTCTTAAAAAAAACGACCATATAAATTGCTTATTCACGCCCATTTGCTGAGCTGTATGCATGATAAGATCCATGCAGCATGGCACCAGTAGCATATGGGACGAATTACATCAGATTCAAGTCAGAGACACTTATGTCCCACTTGCACCCATGTTTCTATCCATTTGTTTAATGTGCAACAATTGTAGTTGCTATTAAGCATCATCACCCCCCTTCCTGTGTAAAACACACACACACCAAAAATTTACTTACACATGCATATAAAAGCATAATATATGTCCAAGCGATAAAGAAAACACTGATCAGATTACGCAGTGCAATATCAAGCAGCCAATTACTAGTGATTCACTAGTGCTGGAGACTGCCATCATCATCATCATCTTATTTTATTTGCACCTGCCCATTGCCATCCACAAATAATACAGTGTTCTCAGGCATCTTTTTTCTGTTCTGCATCCATTCACAATAGCACCTACATGCCATTACTATACTTGACCTACATTAGAACCCTGTGTGGGCTCACGCTAGAGGAAGTATCAGAATCACACAAATTTGATGGGCATACATGTAAGCATCCAGTTTCTGGGCATGCGCAAAGCAATTTCACACAAATTTGCACCAAGCAAACTGGCATATATTCCACTCTGCATCAGCAACATAGAGTGCAAAGATGATGTCTTTTGCGTGATATTTGTCAGGACAAAAGTTACATCAGGGTGCACCATGATCATAACATAGTGTTAGTTTAGTGTTTGCATTATGACTGGTACTGCTTAAAATGTAAAATAAAATAGCACATTTCCAACCTTTATGCTTAAAGGAACAAAGCAGTAAGTTGGCTGGGCAATGCCATTCCGCACTTTATTTGCAAATATATAGTCTACTAATAGAGCTGGGATTACAAAGGTCAATTCATGTTGGTTTGTGGTGTGGTTGAGGTAGCACTTGGTACATTTAATGCCAAAATTCACCAGCCCAAACATGCTGAATTTTACTGCCAAAAAAGTAATGAGTCAATCATTTGCGTAAAAGTTTGAAAAAAGTCGCTCAACTCTACGCTTCATGTACAAAGGTTGTAGAGCATGCCCCAAATATCAAATATAATGTAAAGCCAGACCGACAATGCAGATGTTCACTTTTACACACTGAAAAGCAATATAAATATAAAATGAAAATACATATATATCTGTCACATTATTTGAACACATCCACAATTTCATTTTACTGAAAAGGAAATGGTTTAATTTCCATTTTGTTATGGTGTTTCTCTACACTGAGTACCATCCTGAAACCTGCAGATGTCCCTGTTACTGTATTTCTTCATGTAAGGCTTAGCCTACATCTAAAACCTATTCACGGACAAAACATACTAAACACCAATTGCAACACAACCCAATAAATCACCATGTGTTATTTGACATAAACAACTTTAAATGAATGAAGAATGATATCTCTTTTATAGCCGTGATACAGAAGTTTATGCCCACCCACAAAATATTATTTATATATTGGTGTAAAATTATTAGTCTGGTTAATGACTTTTATTTTTTACATTTATATTATATCATCACATATGGATGACATAGTTTAAGTTTATGGTGTGTGAAAAATGTAAATGTTTTAATGAAAAACATTCAATTTCCTGAATAGGGAAAAATAATCTATAAAAATAGCAGATTAAATTCACTGGCTGTGTTTTATGTGGTAAAAGCTCACATCTTGAACGTAAGTGCACCCAATAGTCTGTTGTGCCCACACACAGTTGAATACTTGCATTTGCCTTTTTTTAAAAGTTTATCTATGCAGATGCTTTTTGTGCTAGTTTTTGTGAGTTGTGGAGTGTTGTTATTGCAATGCACATGTTGTAAAAAGTGAAAAGGTCTCTTCACATACTGCCTGCTATTTCTATTGGGTTATCTTACTAATTACTTACCACTGGAGCTTGATTTACTCCTTAAAGCTACACTACCTCCCAGATACAATATTGTTTTAAAGTGCCTTTCACCCTATCTGGGGAAAAAACGACTGCACAGAGCAGCCCCCAGAGCGGTTAAGGGGCAACTTAGTAAAATCTCTTACTATCTGTTTGTAGTCCATGTGCAATATTTGTCAATGTTTGTGTTTAAACGGCTTTGGTTTTCTGTGAACATATAAATACAATCTCCCGTATAATGTGCAAAATACGTCACATTAAAAGTATGGGCCAAGTATCGGCCAATAGTCACTCACAGTCTTGTCAGAATGTGTAAAAAATTAAGTTGTTTTGTACATTCAGAAAGTTCATTTGAATATCTCATTCTGTTAAACAAAATCCAATTTTCGCATTTGGCCACAGAATCATATTCATTACTGTGGATAACCAGCATTCATCAAGGAACACCTCGGCTCCGCCCATTAGATAGATCTCCTCACCAACATCTTGATGCACTAACCCATAAATGTACCGATAAAAATGGACACAGATTATTAGCTCCATGACATCAGAAAAGAGAGAGGGGAATCTGTACTACTCCTCAGCTTTTGTTGATGTGTCTAGAAATGACCTTCAGAGAGTACCAATTTCTTTGTTACTTTGACATTGCTTCATTCCATGTGGATACTAGCATCAATAAAAATGAATATTAGTTATAATTTCTAACTAATGTATTTTATTGTGTTATAAAATAACTTTACAGGCTAGCAACTGACCAATTGAATCATTTTCTGATCTCTTCAGTTGTCTTCACATAAATTAGATTTAAGGGATAATCTTTATAAATCTAGTGCACATGAACCTAATCCTGCAGAGAAAGCTCAAAACACCATAAGCACTAAACTAGCATTGGCAAAGTAATAGCAAGGTAATAAAGAAAGAAGGTTGTGACCTAATTTAACTCTATTGTAAATCATATTATCACAATGGAACTTGAGTGTAATAGGATTTAGGGCATTTATTTGATCTAATTACATTTTAATAAAATATTTCACTGAGTATATTTGGTGCATTTCTATAGTGGTCTTTAAAAACAAAATAGTGGGATTGTCCACAAAAAAAATACAATACACAATTTTAGGGTATTTTTATTATTATTATTATTATTATCAGCCAGCAATATATTTTCGAGTGCTGTACAGTTGGTATCTTCATGATAAATTATGCAATATTTTAAAGGTTAATCGTATCTATACAGAAGAGTTACTCCCCTACTAAATTCAAAATAGTATTTCCAAGTCTGTTTTTAGTGCCCACAAAAGGTATTCCTTCTGGCCACTGGGGGCACTGTTCAGTTCCCATCTATTGATAATATTTAAAGTTTTTTCCCCATTTAGACGACTTCAGTTTTTACAAACCCTCCTAAATTCTACCAAGCATTTTACTTTATATTTTGCCTCCATTCAGTGTTTTTCATTGTGGGCTTTATAACATTCAAGAAGAGTTATTTATGTTACCATTGGATCCAAAAAAAACATACTGGTAGGTTAATTGGCTGCTAACAAAATTGACCCATGTCTGTGTGTCTGTCTGTGTCTGTCTGTGTGTGTGTGTGTGTTAGGGAATTAGATTGTAAGCCCCAATGGGGTAGTGACTGATGTGAGTGAGTTCTCTGTACAGCACTGCGGAATCAGTGGCGCTATATAAATAAATGGTGATGATGATGATGATACGACACAGCTCAGCTTTGTGTAATTGATACCAGTGTATCAACAGAGCAGTTGTATCTTGTATAAAAGGGTTACGCTGCATATATGATTTAAAGGCTTGCTGAAAAGCACAGAATGAAGCCATAAGTAAAAAGTATTGCAAATGTTTATGGGGGGTATAAACTAATACATTACATCTGTAAAACCCTTTTAATTTTACCTTACCTCTTTACCTTAATAGAGCAGGAAGTAGTGTGTGAAAGTTAAAATAAATTGAGTGGAGGATCACACATGTATACATAGAGCTGAGCGAACCGATCCTTATAAAGTTGAAACTTCCAAATTATTTTGCAAACTGGACCTGTCATGGACAATATTCAGCATATAAAAAACTCCCCCTGTAACATCGAACCAATCACTGTCAAGCAAAGGAAATTAGCCAGTCACAGTCTAACAGTGATGATGACCATAACCGTATGAGCATAATGTAAGTAGAATATAGCTGAGTGAGAGGTTACAGATAGTCTGTACACATCTTGTACTATCAGTTCTATATATATAAATATTAGTTTTTTTATTTATTTTAATTAATTCATTTTTTTTAAACAAAAATAAACATAGATGCTTTTAACATACACCCAGACATTGAAATGTCTGCTGTTTCTTTGTAAACGTCTGTTTTTCACTGAAATAATAACAGCTGTAGGAGTAGTTACAGATTGTCTGAATATAATTTGTTCTCACACCACTAGAACATTTGTCCATTTAAAAAAGTCTTAAAAACTTTTATTTATTTATTTTTAATCCTTTTTTTTATATATGGTTCACTTATGGTGACAGTGATATCCTTAGAATAAAGCAGCACAGTGGATAAGTGATTAGCACTTCTGCCTTACAGCACTGGGGTCATGAGTTCAATTTCCGACCATGGCCTTATCTGTGTGGAGTTTGTATGTTCTCCCTGTGTTTGCGTGGGTTTTCTCCAGGTGCTCCGGTTTCCTCCCACACTCCAAAAACATACTGGTAATTGGCTGATAGCAAATTGTCCCTAGTCTGTGTGTGTGTGTGTGTGTTTTAGGGAACTTAGACTGTAAGTCCCAATGGGGCAGGGACTAATGTGAGTGAGTTCTCTGTACAGCACTGTGGAATTAGTGGTGCTATATAAATAAATGGTAATAATAATAATAATAATGATAAAAGCAAGAAGCTGCAACCTCACAAATATATATATCTTTAAACCATACATGCACTTGTGGGAATCAGGACAGCAATGATGATGACAGACAAATAGATATTGAAAGCAGCCAACAACAGTACAATGCATATTTTTTTTTCAGTTTACTCAGACTTTCAAAAGTCTTTGTTCACTCAAATAAATAATGCATTTATGTGTTATTCAAATATGAATAATAGACGTTCTTATAACTCTTACACCAACTTGCTTTATAAAAGTCTCTTTTTAATTTGTTTAAATGCTGCAGTAGTTCAAATTGTTTTAATATACAATTTTCTAATTACAAAACTTTATTGTTTCTTTCATAAACCTTTGTTTGCTTAAATCAATTAAAATAATTAAAATATTGAATATAATCACATTTGAATTGTAGACTAGATATCTAACTAAAAAATATATTCTGTAAACAACAAAAGAAGTGCAAATAGCAAGCCCTGAAAAACAATGCTGGCGACACTATCCACAGCTCTTATTGGCATAAGTCATACCAGAGGTAAAGGGATGTGCCGGGGTGGATGAACCTATCTGGACCAAAACTTAATTTAGTAGAAGATGTGTTAAGTGTCAAACCAAACCGATTTTCAGATTGCAGAACTTGTGATAAAATTTGCTGATCATTCCAAATTAAAATTCTGAAAGATACACTCAATTAATGTAAGTTCTGAAAGATAGGCATGAACTACATATGAGTACATTTCTACACTATTTATAGAAATTCAAGACAAATGGAGGATCAATATTAATATAGCAGAGATGTGTTTATTATTACAAAAAAAATTCTGCAGCCTTAGTAGTTTATAGCCCACACTGTCTAATAAAAATGACATATTTCCCTATTGAAAGGTCCCATAACAAAATGTAATGGAGAATATGAATTATTCTACTGTATAATCATTAAAAAAAACTATGATGCACATTTGACAATATCGTTGCTACATTCAGCCTGTAGCCAGTTAAGTAGTGTAACATTATCACATGTCACGTTATAAAGATAACTAAAGGCATCTTGTAAAAACAGCAGACCTACTTCATGCGTGGTTGTAACCTGTCATCTTATATAGTTTAGTTTCAGTAAAGAATGCCATTTCTTTCAAGTTATGCTATGTCTAATTTCAAAAACTGAAATCTGAAACTCAGTCTCAAGAGCATACTAAAAAAATACAAAAAAAAAAAGGAAAAATTAAAACAAGCTCCTATGAGTCTGACTTGCATGTAACTGCTGCCATCTTAATAAGGTGAGAGCGGTTTCCCATTCCCAGGCAGATTCAGACGCTGCAGTCCAATCCCTGCCATATGGAGTCAGCCTGGAATCTGTCAAGTTCACTTAGTGAATTTTAGCTGTGGGGAGTCAGTCAGGCAAACTAGATGTGAATAAACAGAATGCTGTTGAGATCTTCAGGCTAATGCTGGTACAGGCTGGAGTACTGAACCAAAAAATTCAATTTTAAATTAACATGTGTTTGACTGTAAAATAAGGAATAATTAGACTGCTCCACGGGCAACAACAGAATACCTACCACAATACAGAATAGTTCTATGTTTTGGACATCTCAGCTGTTCACAGTACTTGTACCTGACAAGTTCTATAGGTGATAATGGCGGAGAGAACACACAGTCACGTTAGTCGGCTCGTTTTCCATACTTTGCGTAATAATATTTCCCATACTTGACTTTTGGCATGAATCCTGTTTTGTAGCCTTAAGGATTTCTATACGCTATCCCATGCATCTCTAAATTTTTCTTGCATATATGCCACATTAAATCTAATGGGAATCTGTTCTGGGCATTCCCTTTTATTGAATGAGACACTTGGCAAACATTCTTTGTGTACAGTGTGCTAGACAGTGTTTAGAATTATATTACTGTGATATGCATAAAACAGAATACAGGCACATTTATCTACAATAGAAGAGCAACGAGCAATAAAGAGATCTGACACTAACTTGGCAGTTTAAATTGAGGGTTGGAAAGATCATGCTGAAGTGGGACATTCAGGGTTACCAGGGAAGCATTAGCATGTTGGGTTAAAGAGTAATGCTGACCAACCAACAGAAACTGTTTTCTGTGGTGTAATGGGACTGTACCAAAAGGAAATAATGGATCTGCTCTGTGTTATTCTGCATAGGTTTACATACAAGATAGCACTTGTTAGGTAATTCACGGTATCCCACCAGTAGCAGAAACAAATTTGAAGCTAACATTGTGACTGGCAGAAATAATATGTGTTAGGGGAGAGATGTCTTGCTGTTGATTTCTCTCTTTGTTTGCCGAAGTTTATGCAATCACACAATTGTTCCTAAGCTTGCTACAAGAAAGAGAGGGCCTGGATTCAGAAGAAAGAGTTAAGGGGGGAAGCCTAATAGCCAGAAAATTAGGTTGATTCACATGAAAACATAGTAGAGGCGGCAGGGCTTTTGTTCTTTCTTTAAACTTTCCAGACACATTCATCTGTGACTGGTGAGTAATGTGAATGGGTCCATTTACCAAGTAAAATAGAGTGCAAGATTGCAGATGTATGGAGAGCATTACAGGCAACCCTAGCAAAATCTCTTCTAAGTATAGATTGAACACAAATACTTTTTTCAGTCACATTGTGCAGATTGCAGAAATGTATTTTAGTCACTAACTTTAGCAAGTCACGTATTTACTTGTGTTTGTCTAATTTGTGCTATTTACTCTCTTACTAGACAAATCGTATAGTGGTTTAATTCACATATTTCATAAGACTTCTTACCTTTCGTTGGTACTGTTCAAACATTGGGGAGAGAGAGCGCTGGAAAGCATGTTTATTTATTTATGTATTTTAATATTTCATTGATACTGTCCCCTTGAAACACATACTAACACATGTATTCCAATAAACTACAGGGTGCCGCCTGCACTAGCGAATGAGTCATGTGTATGGCTACTAGACATGCCATATAATTCAGCATTTCTATAAAATATGTATCATTATTCAGTGGTGCATTGGTTCACATGCAGTCCTGCAAATGGAATATTAAATGTTAGAAGATAGATATGGCCATATTTGTTGTACTATTGTATGTGGGAAAACAGGGACTAACACAGTATTTCTAACATTGAAAATCAATATATGACTAAATTGTATACTGCAGTTTAGAATAAATGATATAACATCCAAGTAAGATGTATTCACTGAGTAGCTATCTTTTCTTTAAAAAAATTCCCTTTGAAATGTATTTTATTCAATGATAATAAAGGGTATTTGTTTACATCAACAACCAATCAGATTAGAGCAAAACATTAATTTTGATACTTAGGTACTTAGGGCCACTCTACCATTTGGCGGACGTAGGCAATTGCTTAATGAGCCAATGGTTAGGGAAAGTCAAAAACACTGAATGAGTGCCATGATGTCACTCATAAAGTGATTTTAATGCCCCTTGGCACCCCCTTTGACTGACATGAAGGGGAAGCGCTCAGAAGCTTCTTACAATTGGCATGCTCCTTCATCTCAGTGTTACATTGAGAGTGTGATGCTTGGCTATGATGTCTAAGGAGTCCAAGTGAAGGGTTGTTGAACCATTTCCGAATGGGGTCTAGGGGTTCACTTACAAGTGGGGAAAGCACCACTGACAAGAGATAGGGGTGGCACACCCAGGGCTTGCAAGAGCCCAGGCAGTACTAAAAATGAATTAGAGGGATATGGTAACCTATATATGCTATATATTTACCTTCTTCATAGGTACATATTAAACATACAAATACTTAAAGGTCAAATACATATATCAACTATTGTTTAGAAATTGCCTAAAAGTAAAAATATTGTGTAAAGGTTCCTTAGACCTGATTGGCAAGTAGTGTGAAGGATACTGTTGTACTTCAAAAACAGGCCAAACAGTGATTGCTGCTTGGCAGATCCAGGATTGTAGATATAAATATTAATGGTAGAATACTAAATATAATGCAATTTTTGTCAAAGTATGTTATCCAAATAGGGGAACTGATGTTCTCAGAAAGAGGGCTCCATATGAATCATTTAAAAACTCTGATCTAGCACAGATGTGTATATACTACTGAATAAGAGCACAAGTGAAATTATATCTTGGGGTAAATGTATTAACATGCAGGTTCTTCAACACCCGCGAGTTCAGCGTCTTCGGCGATTAAATTTAAAGCGGCGCTGCATTGTAAAGGGTAACTTCCCTTTACAAGGCAGCGCCGCTTTAAATTTTATCGCCGAAGACGCTGAACTCGCGGGTGTTGAAGAACCCGCATGTTAATACATTTACCCCCTTGTGTGTTTATGACTTACTAAATTAATATAACTATTTGCATTACTACAACTCACACTGACTATTGTTCTATCTAAGATCTGGAAATGATAGTGACAAAAACTGAGCTTGTTAGGAAATGTCTTTTGTACAGGTCTACACCCTTTCAGGGAGAGTTCTCTTTAATAAATGTCTCTTTTTTATGGACATCTTTTGCATTTGCTGTGTCACTAATTTATTATTTTTTTCCTGAAGTGACGACTTTGGGGCACAAGTGTTCTGCAGCAAGGATGGACAATATATTCTGGCTAATAAGTGAACTGTAGATCTGTCGAACCTTAAATTCCACATGCGTCATTCCTTCTAACATAGATGTTGTTTCCCATGTTGTTTACTGCAATGAAGAGAGCATGACAGTGCATTGGTGGAATTACAGGGATCTACTTTATATACAACCAAGAGGGAACAAATACTAACTTACACCTGGCTCAGAGGGTCCAGTCATTTTGAGTTAATGTGCTAGCCATGGTTGCAGCTGCTGCAATCCTTATTATATCCCTATGAGGTAAAATTCTGTATTGGAATATATTGGATGTCAGTTGAATAGATATTTACATTTCACAATTAGAATTGCACAGCTCAGTTCAAGGCGTAAACTTCCTATGGGTAGTCCTATTTATGTAAATAACAAATATAGAGCATTATGTCAAATACACTTAAAGATGACTCATCTGATTTGAAAAGTATATTTTACATTGTGTCTTGTACCCTATGGAGGGAATTCATTCCCCCCCGAATTAGCGCAGCATTAAACCTATGGTATTTAAGCACACTATTACTGTAATAACGGTAATAGTGTGCAGGCCATGTTACTTTTCAATTGAATTCCCCCCTATGTATGTGTTTTAAAAAAAACAAAGTTACTCTGTATTTCCTTCTCCTGGGAGAGAGAATAATATATCGGTGTGCATTATATACAAATGCCATATGCGAGCTTCAATTTCGGAATCCTACTCCTTTCTCGGACAGCTTTCTCCTGCACCATGAGGAGGACCAGTATGAAGAAGCCTTATGTTCCAGATTTTACATCATTTTCTTTGGTGCTTTGAAAAACATAATATGAGACTCTGACTGTGATAAACTAAAAAAAAAGGATTTTCTTTAAGAAATCAGAGCACAGGCATTGCTTGACGTACACTGCAGAACATTAGTATGTTTTACACACAGACGTATTGAAGACTGGTGGTACTTACAGAATAGTCCTGCCAGTTGATTTACAGTGATCTCTTTCTTTATTTTTATAGTGCAATGCATCTGACTGTATTGTACGCTACCTTCTTCATCACCAATTTCTCTTTCCTCCGCCATATAGAATGCCATAACTCAAGTGTGTGACATCACTGCGGAGAATTATAGGCTATTCTCTATGTCAATTCTGTGAATTACAGCATTATTTTTCAGCCAAGCAGAGTTCAATTATTAGCCGTATACATGTATTATAAAAACTACATTAAAACAATGTTAGAGTTCACACACAAGCCAATAAAACCAAGGAAATTATAACTCGAGGCTGTCAGTGTGTTCTCAGCTCAATCTACTGCAAATACCAAAGAACATACTGTTCGGAAATATATAAAGCAAAATCCCATAATCATTTGCATATGGATGACAAATTTTCAATATTCATTCCTACTTACTAATACAAACTTTTTACCAGTCACTAATAATTCATTGTGCACTGTACAATTAGACATTAACAGACTTCACCAAAAGGTAATGTTTTAAATTAGATGTAACTAACATAAGTCTGCTATTCAATTGATTACTGCAGTAAATACTCAGATTGCAAACCACAAGGTGACCATACACATGGCAATTTCAATGGACAGTTAGACTATTTTATAACCAATTGACTACTAATTCCAACACGCATGGACCTAAAACAACCATGGATCATCAGGACCTTTCAGATGTTAATCTAACTGGAGGAAATTGTGGTTGAACAATGATTGCTGTGTGTTTAGTAATCATTCAACTGTATTATTTGTGCCCAATATGACTCCGCTGTTTGCCCAAAGGGTGGAATGGACAGATCTGTATGGTGGTTTGCTATGGTGTGGCCACATACAAAATTTAACACCTTCAGGAATCAATAACATATTGCTTTTCATCAACATAATTTGCAATAGTTTTGCATAGTTAATGTTTTATTATTTCTTAGCACATATGTGGCATTTGCACAATGTTGCTAATTAGACTTTTGTTTCTGTATTACATATAATGAGAAACAGGGGTCCCCTTAGGAATTTTGTATCCAATATTTTACTATTTTGCAAGCATTAAAAGTACAAAACAATGTCACTTAGTTATCATTTTCATAAAATTTAAATACAAATTCTAGAGTACCTGGGCTACTAATCTTAACATACAAATTTCTTTACATGAAAGAATAGTGACTATCACAGATGAACTATATATGTACACATTTCAGAAACTTGTCAGAACTAATTACAAACTGTGAGTTGTTCATTTATTCACATCAGATGTTTGTAAGCCAATAAAAATACACAGATCATTAGCACTCATTTAGATAACAAAGGCACATACTTTACATTTTCATCTTAATACAGTGTGGTACTCTATACATATATATTAGTAGGTGTTATAAGATACCTTTTAATGTTGAATCAACTTAAATCATAAGTTTAGTGACCTCTTAAAGTTATTGAATGCTCTTTAAAGTACACCTTATTTACCATAGGATTTCTGTCAAATATGAATTGTTCTGCAGCCTGCACTGGCACTAAAGTGGTGTTTTGGTCCACCCAGAATATAAAACAAAATTTCAGTGGGTACAGACACTGCCATCCTGATCAATAAACTCTCTGATCATGCTGAGGTGCCCTATGATGCCCTCAGATGAACACCAAGATAAGTGACTTGATCAAGCTCCAGAAACAGTTCTTGTGAAAATGTACAGTGATTCCCTATTTGTGTGTCAGGACATATTTGTATATAGAACATTATTTACAGCAGCATGTAGATCACATGGCTGAGACTTAGCACCAATTGTTAAATTTTTGTACATGGGGATTAGCTAGGATATGCTGTAATATCTACAGCTTAATGTACAACAGAAAGTGCATCTACCTTATAGTAGGTAGAAATAAAGCAAACAAACAAACCAAAAATAAATATTTGCATGTAATTATTTCAAACTAGTGCAGTTGAGTATATTTCCATTATAAATCAAACAATCCGCAAGTGAGCACTATGAGTTGCAATTTAAAGTGGATTATCAGTTTTTTTTGGCTTTACTTGAGAGGACCAGAAACGGTATTCACTTTGCATTCCCTACTATTTATTATCATGTTCTCTGACCCACTAGGCCAGTGGTTCCCAAACTGTGTGCCGTGGCTCCCTGGAGTGCCTCAGCGATCTCACAGGGGTGCCACGGACAGGGCTGGTGGCAAGCAAGGCGGGGACTATTTGGTAATTATTTTGGCTTATAGGTGCCTTGAAAAAATTATGGAGACCCTAAGTGTGCCTCGAACTGAGAAAGTTTGAGATCCACTGCACTAGGCAAACAGAGTTTATGAGGAAAAATGTTTTATCTTAATCTTGCATCCTGTTATATCTATTTACAGCATTAGATAAGATGTAGTGGGTATTAAACTGAATTATCAAATACATATTTTACTAATCAGTAGAACATGGACCCTGAGGGGGGGGTTCCTAGTGCCTGGAATCCTCCTCCCAGCCTGGGGTACTGTATGGTTGAGGTGGCTGGACCCTGCCCCGGGACCAGCCACTTTGCAGTTTGTGTGCAGATCGTTTCTGTCTGCACTGTTCACAGCCATCTCTTCCCAACAAGTATTGAAGCAGCAAGAACAGGTAAGCAGGACAGTCTGCCAACTGTTCTGACACACTCAATCAGGACTTTGTCCAGAGTGTAGGGACAGTTGGGAGGTATGTCCAGCTTCACACGACTCTGCTCGAAAAGGGAAAGCTGCGTGCCCCTAACAGTAGCGCACGCAGCATTGCCCGTGTATATGATGGGGATAGGAAGAGTTGGAGAGCAGCGAAGCACTGTCTATAGCCACGCCCCGAAGCATGCTGGCTACGCCCACTGGCAGTGTGGCATGAAAATCCCTCTCTACAAATCCTGGATTTGACCCTGTATGTTCAAATAAAGAAAAATATGTCTTTCCTGAAGACATATATGTGATTATTCCTCTACTTTTCCAGGTCACAGTGAAAAGATGATGTTTATAGTCACCTTTACTACAATGGGAAGGATATGAAAGAACAGACCTCATCATCACAGTCTTTAAGATCACAATATGGATATAGTGCAGAGTTTCTATAAGCACCACCCTAGTGCCATCATATTACACAGCACTGTCAGGGGCGGGATGGCAAATTTCAGCCCGGGGGCGCACAGGTGGCCGCATCACGTGTCATGTGATGTGGCCGCCTATGTGCTGACGCAGCCGCATTGCGTGTCATGTGATGCGGCCTCCTGTGCGCCGCTAGTAATATACACCGCAAACATCCACGGAGGGGGAGGGGGGCGGCCGGCCCAAACAGCGGTTAGGCTATTGCCCCCTTGCCACCCGACCCAGCCTGTCCCTGAGCACTGTACAAAGGATATGTATTCATTCCCTCTATAATATTTGTCTTTTATTTAGAAAATACAACAAAACTGCAAGAGTGTATAAGTACATACCTGTAAGAACAATGGATACCAATAAAAAGAATAGTAAATGAATGAATGCAATTAACAGGACATATTTAAAGGTGACCTTATCCCCAATAACACAATTCACACAAATGCACCCTCACAACCATCCCAATCTCCACTCTGAGACACATTTACTCCTCTTGTTTCAGCTGTGCCCTTTTTCACTTAGAATGTAAGCTCTCTAATGTATCCTTCATACCCTTTGTTTTCATGTCTGCATTTATTTAGTCTACCTTGTATGTCCCTGTTTTATGTATGTTCTGTTTTCCCTAATGTATGGCGCTGCGGAGCACTGTATCGCCTCACAAATTTCCGATAATAATAATTCCAACAAGGGGAGAACATACAAAACACCACAAAGATAGGACCCAGGTTGGAATCAAACTCACGACCCCATCACTGTGAGGCAGCAATGCTAACCACTGTGCCATAACGCTGTGCCAACCGAGTAATACAGTATTACATCAGAAAAGTAAGTCTTTCAAAAAGACAGCTATAGTATGTAGCAGAAAAGAGTAACAAATGCATGCAATCAAAACCATTGGATTGATTCAATGAACTAAATTGCAAATTTTAATTACATTTTATTTTAAAAAAGGAAAAAAAGGTAACGTGAAATAAACTAAATATTAAAGTGTCATTACTGACAGTCATCTAAATTGTGTTGTTTTAATAAACTAGTATTTCTACAGTTCAATTTCTGCAGCATAAGATTATTCACTGGGAACTAAATTAGAGACAATCTATACAGAATGCTTCCTCAATTTGCTGTAATTACAAATTATTTAAATGAAGAAAGCATTTGTGTATGCCGATTAGGCAAAATTTTGTATTACATACTACTTTTGCTCAGCATTCATTTACAAATTACCTTCAAAGTGGCATGTGGAGAAATGTGAGCAGTTCAAATAGATTTCTAAAGCACTGTTTCCAGTGCTGTTTATACTGTTCTATAACAAAGCTGCTGGGCTATTTGAAAAACAGAAAGCAATTTGGCTATCAATGCAAATTTCAGGCCGCTCTACACAGTGAGGCAATTAGGCTAGTACTGCATATTTTGTCCAAAACTACTTCTTGTGATGTCCTTACCATAGCGTAATGAAGAAAAAAGGAAAATGACAATTGTGAATTTAATAGAAAAATCAGTCAATTTTCAATTTGTCACCCTAATATAGAATTCCATATTGACAAAGCTGAATGTATTTATGAAGCTATCTCTGGCTTGATAGTTTTTGGTGAGCTTTGACATATGTTACAATCACTTTTTTTGTCTGTCTTCATAAGTATTTAATAAACATACACCCACTTGTATCAAACCCATTTCAAACTAGTTTAATTTAGACATTATCCCAGAGTATTTGACAGATCACTGAGCTAAGTTGGAAGTCATTCAGACACAAGTTTGTGAAATTACCAGCAAAAGTAATTTGTTTGAAGATTGTAAAATTATTTGATGTTTATTTTATCTTAACCATTTTTCTATGCACATTCTTTTGATTAATTTTGTATATATTATTTTAATATTACTGTTATTATCATAGATTTGTAAATTGCCACAGTCCTCTACAGTGCAGACAATGGGGGAAACAGGACATACATAAAACAGGGACGAATGA
Organism: Mixophyes fleayi; assembly: GCF_038048845.1. Lineage (NCBI taxonomy): Eukaryota > Metazoa > Chordata > Amphibia > Anura > Limnodynastidae > Mixophyes > Mixophyes fleayi. The sequence continues at coordinate 55,868,473 of NC_134408.1, forward strand.
CAGATAAGTTAATACGTTCCCCAAGAGAAGAGGTATACAGTGACAGTGGTGCACGCAGGGGGGGTTTCTGAGTCTCCAGAAACCCCCCCCCTGCACTAACTCAGTGTCCACCATAGTGGCACTGTCCTATACAGCAGCCGCGGCGCTGTCAAAGAAGTGTCCGCGGTGGTACAGCACCGCCACGGACTCTTCTTTGGCAGCGCCGCGGCTGCTGTATAGGACAGCGCTGCCGAAACGGAGCAGCAGCTCTCTCTAGTGGTTTTTTTTTTGTTTGTTTTTTTGGTCGGGGGGGGAACCCCCCCTGACAATCCTGTGTGAGAAAAGCAAAAGGTCAAGAACAAAGATTTGTGGGAACCCAACAGATGGTGTGAGTGGAGGGGAGGATTTGCCAGAGGTAGTGACACTAAAGGAGCAGTTCGATAGGTAGGAAGTGAACCAGGAAAAAAAGCCAATGGAGTGAAAGGTGTGCAGGAGAAGAGGGTGATTAACAGTGTTGAAAGCAGAAAAAGTGGTCCTTTAGACCTTGCTGTAAGTAGATCGTTGATCATTTTCGTGAGTGCTGTCTCTGTGGAATGTTGGTAGCAGCAGCCAGATCGCAGTGAGTCAAGAATGGAGTGAGAGGAGAGAAAGTGAGATGGGTTGTACACAAATTGCTAAAGTTGTTTGGAGTCTAACAGAAGAGAGGGATAGGGCAGTAGTTTGAAAGAGAGGGTGGGTCGAGAGATGGTTTCTTTAGGATGGTGAGATGAGTGCATGTTTAAAGGAGGGTGGTAATGTGCCAGTGGAGAGAGACAGGATGAAAAGGGGGTTAGAAAAGTGGGTGAACATTATAAAGTGAAATATGTATGCTTGTCAAGTGAAAGAGCAGTGTTTAAAATGAAATAATTAATTTATAGTGGAGAAGTGGGCATAGGAGTGAGGTTTCCTCCAGTGGTGTTCAGCAGTGCGGGAGCAATTTTGCAAGTAGCAAGTCTGTTTGGTGTGCCCTGGCACATAGGGTATTTAGGTGTAGCTGTGTACATGTGGATTTGGGCTGAAGGAAAATAGGTTTTGTCTGGAAAGCGGGATGGCCAAGTAGGAGAAGGTAGAAATGCAGTAGAATTGGGAGAAGACAAGGTCAAAGGAGGGTCCATCACAATGGGTGGGACATGAAGGCCACTGTTAGAGACCGAAGAAAGATATAAGTGAAATAAGTTTAATAGCAACAGAGACAGTGTGGTTGTTAATGGGATTTTGGAAATGACCTAGTATGAGAGTAGGCAGGTCAAAGGATACAAAATAGGTGAGTTGGGCTGTAAAGTTGTCAAGGAATTGGAAAGGTGAAGAGGAGGAGAGAGTAGAAGAAGGTGTGGACTTCAAAGGAAGGGAGATAGAGAGTTATGGCTCTGGGGATAGGAATCAGAAGGTGCAGTATGGAGAAATAAGTATGACTACTCCACCTCCTTGTCTATTTCTAAGTCTGGTATTGTGGCTGAGGTGTGGTCTCCCATGGGAGAAATCTGAATGTAGTGTTGCAGAAGAAGGTAAGCCAGGTTGCTGTAATGGCAATGAGGTTGAGGGATTTTGAAATTAACAGGTTATTGTTAGATGAATGTGAGTTTGTTACAAAATGATCTCATGTTCCAAAGTGCACATGAAAAAGGAACGGAGGGTAGATATGTGGATAAGATAAGCTGTGGACTTATTTCTGTCTCTTTCAGAATATGAAGTCAACATTTGAACTTTGCGAATCGTCCCTTAGCAATTTTAAACTCACACATTTTGTAGACTTTGTGTTTATATTGAAACATGAGAATTAAATATTAGAGATAGGAGACAATTTTATTACTCAACTGCTATCATTATTTTTTCACCTTCTAAAACATTTTTTATTTTGTGGTGTAGAATGTCTTAACGTGCAATTCTATAGTTGGATTTCAGAGACTCACAGATACAGCATGTAATCAAATACATCACCACTAGTCAACTGTGGAACTAATAATAATAATCTGGGTCTCACGTCACTACTGCTTACTGTAGTTCCCAGGGGCTTAGGATGCATGAAAATAGCAACTCCTATAAAAACCTCTATTATAACATTTTCCTCATATTTTTAATTAGTGACCTGGCGTTCATAAAGATAATCTAATCTAATTTTATAACTCTTGTTATTTACTTATAGATTTTGAATCTATGATTTTTGGGTCTAGTGTTCCAGAATATGCCAAACAATGCAATAAACCTGCTATATCTCTATCAGACAATCTAATTTAATTTACATTATAGTATCAGGACCACCATAAATATGTCTTAACCTGTGAGCTATGAACCCATTTCTTAATTATCATAACTATAAACATGTCAGTTATTTTGTCATGATTATGATTAACATTATTATCTGAAGGACTGTCACTACTAAGGGTTTGTAATAATAATTATTCTTTCCTATTTCCAAATGGTATAAGCAGAAAATTGCATCTAGACAGGTCAAATGCAGTGTAGGAAAAGCGCTCAGCATATTGGCAGCATCCGTTCTGGGAGTGTTAGATAGATGATATGCATCCATGTCTAATGTGACATGTTTACCCAGGAATAAGTCCATGTCTATAAAACAAGCAATAGATTAGTCCAAGATATGCACTTGAGAGACTATACACAAATACGCACAGAAAGGTGAATCAGTTTCAACATAACATTCTAAATCTACATTTCAGCTTTTTAGTTCTCTTTTGGCATCTACTTACAGGTGTGAGTGAGGATAAGCAGAGCGTATGTCTGTGTTGTATTTTTCAGTGGAATATTGTTTATAAGTAGCAGTGAACAAAATACTCTCTGGCTGTGCTCAGTTAGCAAATACTACAATAGACAGGTGGCATAATACTGTTTAAGCTCTGTTGGCAATGCCAAAAGTGTCTTCAACTTGGCCATGCTGTTTTATTGCTTGCAAAACTGTATAACAAAGGAATAAAAATAGAACAAAAAGAGAAGCAGTGGGAACATCTACAGTAGTTATCCACAATTTTCAAACCTGTTATTTAAAAGTAACGTAAATTTTGTTGTGTGTTATCTATACTCCATTACATAATAGCACATGTTCAATCTGTGTCCAAAATATTTAGGTATACATTAGCTTAATTATAGCTTGTTTTAATAATTGGAGTTTACCTAAAGAGGTACAGGATATAGTATTCTTGTTTCCTATTATTTGACATTACTGTTCCTCTAAATTATGCTACTTAAGTAATATGTGTTGTTTATTATTTAGAAATAATTGTTCAAAAAATGAGTTACAATATATAACAGGTATTCCTTTTCATCCATGACTTAGTGAAAGAAATTATTGTCTACAAAATATATAAGCATGAGAGAAAGAGAGAGAGAGAGAGAGAGAGAGAGATTGGAGAGAGAGAGAGAAAGAGAGAGGGAAAAAGAGAGAGAGGGAGGGGGAGAGAGAGAGAGAGAGAAAGAGAGAGACAGAGAGACAGAGATTGGAGACAGAGAGAGAGAAGAGAGAGGGATAGAGAGAGAGAGAGAGACAGAGAGAGAGAGAGGGAGAAAGAGAGAGAGAAAGAGAGAGATTGGAGAGAGAGAGAGAGGGGGAGAGAGAGGGAGATAGGGTAAATAGGGGAGAGAGAGATGGGGCAGAGAGGGGAAAGAGAGAGAGGGGGATAGAGAGAGAGGGGAGAGAAAGGGATAGTGAGTGAAGGGAGAGAAAGAGGGAGAAGAGAGAGGAGGCAGGGGAGAGAGGGAGGAGAGAGAGAGAGAGAGAGAGAGATAGAGATGAGAGAGAGAGAGAGAGAGAGAGAGAGAGAGAGAGAGAGAAAGAGAGAGAGATTCAGCTGCATGTATGTAATATAGAAGATAAACAGCCTCTGTCAGAATATTTGCTTTACTTTACCATTCATAATGTATTCGACTTAACATAAGGCTGTTCTCCCATAAAGAAATTGTGTTTATTTTGTAATGAAAAAAGGAAGAATTACAAAATGAAAATGTATCTGCCATAATATCTAAAATGTAATATGGGTCATACCGTGGTTACTAATGCACAATTTAAGTTATAAAAATTTGCAGGCTTTATTTCCTGGGAGATGCTCTAGAGATGAAGTACAGTTCTGACATGTCCCCATATTGTTATTTATATACATATTTACTGCTGCCACCTGCTAGTAACTTGGCTCATATCATAAAGCAGTACAGTTCCCCTGTTTCATTATACGTTGACATTTCACTATAACTACATAGCTGGCTATTTCTCAGACTCCAATTGCTCTGCAGCCACTTTTATTTTATATTACCTTGGTAATCGAATAAAGATCTTTCTCTCTGGTAGTATCCTCTTTTTTATACCCAGATGGTACAAAGCACTGCTGGCACATGTGACAATTATAGTGCAGCTTCTGCTGCGTAAATAAACCCCCATAAACCCCACAGAGTTAGATTAGATTAGGGAATTGGGATATGTGCAGGAAAGCATGGCCACTGGTTTCAAATGAGCCAGATAGGAGCTGTCAGTGGTGCTAAATGTGCTTTATTTTATATGTAACAATCATTTTACAATGCATCAGAGTAACGATATGTACTATTCTGTTATGTTTCATTACTCCCCAGCTTTAATTGTATGGTACTTTTTCTTTCAAACTATAATTAAATGCTCAATACCCTTTTCACGTTTCACTTCTATAGAGTTAACATTAGTCCTATATACGTATACGGTTGTAATTGAATATATTGTTACACTTTTTATTGACTGGAAATGTTTATTTGGTTTTTATTAAACTGTTTTCTACATCAGAGCTTGATACCAAGAGGTCTGGCTGATAGGAACTGAGTCATATGGCTTTTAAAGAATGCACTGGACCAAGGTTTGTCGGTAAAAGCACAGTTTCAGTGTTGACTGATAAGTAGGGATTTTGCTGGTCTCTGTAAGCTTGAACATATATATTTATGAAAACCCAGACAATTATGAAGTATGCCGGCATTTGGCAGTTGGAAAGAAGTGAATAAACTAGCATAATAGTTTTTCAAAGTGTGCAAATCCTTTGAAATATCAAGTCAGGTCGACACTACATATATCACCTTCCTTGTCATTTTTGTGCATAATCCAAACTACTTGTCGGGGCAAATTGATTACATTTATGTAAATAAAACATTATACCCAAAGCAGTATTTCTCAAGCCTGTCCTCAGGTGCCTTCCAACAGTGAATGGTGTCCAGGGAGTATATTTACTAAACTGTTGAAAAGTGGAGATGTTGCCTATAGCAGCCAATCAGATTCTAGGGCCTGATTCATTAATGATCTTAACTTCAGAAACTTCTTATTTCAGTCTCCTGGACAAAATCATGTTACAATGCAAGGGGTGCAAATTAGTATTCTGTTTTGCACATAAGTTAAATACTGAATGTTTTTCATGTAGCACACTAATATCAACTTTAAATTTCAGTGTACAAATAAGCAATCAAGTATTTGTGTGCTACATTAAAAAAACAGTCAGTATTTAACTTTTGTGCAAAACAGAACACTAATTTGAACCCCTTGCATTGTTACATGGTTTTGTCCAGGAGACTGAAATAAGAAGCTTCTGAAGTTAAGATCCTTAATGAATCAGGCCCCCAGTTATCATTTATTAGTACATTCTACAAAATGACAGCTAGAATCTGATTGGTTGCTATAGGTAACATCTCCACTTTTTCAAACCCGCAGTTTAGTAAATATACCCTCAGATTTCCTTTTGGCAAAACAGATATTAAACAGTGTCTAACTCTAAACTGTAATTCTGTGCAGTGTTGTCAAAAACACTTTGGGGATACCTTGGAATAAGTCTGAAAACCACTGAAGATTCCTGCTCAGTAGATCAATAAGTACTAAAATAAATAAGATTCATACCAGTATAATCTGAGCAAAAATTAGTAAATGATATTGCTAATATAAGGTGAGATCCTGGGTTAAATTGTATACTTTGTCAATACACCAAAGCTTATGATTTTAAAGAAAAGCTATTATCACAATAACAAGCAAATTTTAAATATAATTCAAATCTTTACAATCATTTTCCTTTCCTTTGATTAATGGCACTGTCATCAATATTTGATACATAGATCAAATGTGGTTGAAGAATGGTTTATACTAATCGTGCATGGACTTTGCAAATGATGCATGCTTTAAATTTATACAAAGTTAAATTACTACTTCATTAAATTCTAATAGCTTTCCCTGCTTGAGAAAATTGGTTTTCAACAAATGTCTAGTGTAGTATATGTTCAATGACACAATCCCTCATATTTTCAATTTGGGGTACCTGATACAGTTAAAAATACAGGTTTGATGTTTTTATTTGAGACAGATCATTACCTACAAGTGTTTTGTTCAAATGAGGTAAATCTTATTTGGAAGTGACCACATTGCTTTGCATTTTAGAAAATGAAAAATGAGTTTAAGGACCATTAAGGCACAAAATGTAATATTTTTAAAACCCCACTCTCACCCTTCCTGTAGTCCCCTCATTTACAAATAAACCATGACAGTGAGGTTATAGCGGGATCTTTTTACTTGTGGCAATCTTGTGTGTTAAATGTTTTGTTTAATTGCCCATAGTGCACCTGGAAATGCGCTTCTCTACCGAAGTGCACCACAGGGGGAACACAATGGGTGCCATTTAAAGTATTGAGGTATAGGAAGAGACCTGAAGACCACTAATTCTGAGCTGGTGCAAAACTGATGTGGAGAGGAAATGGATATTTGTAGAGTCCTTTTTTTTCAACAATGCCTCACAAGTTTCTCTCATTACAATAATCTTGCTGTGACAAATAAAAGCTTGTTTCTGAACCGGTGTAACTACTCAACTAGAAGTGCCTTCACTCCACCCAACTCATCCATTCTGTCTGTTAAACGTCTGCTCCTGCCCAAATGCCACTATCTAACTCTATAAATGTTTGAGGAAATCAAGATGGTCTTGTGTAAATTGAAATACACCATAGATCCAAGGTTGCTTCTCAACTTTGATTGGAAATTTATGGTTTGTTAATGGCTTAGAGTGTCAGCAATAGAGAGCGTTCACAACCTTCCTTACATTACTGTGGGAAATAAAAACATTATGTTCATTCATTATATTTCATTTGGGGATTGCTAAGGTCCTCCCTCATATAACCCACACGGGACTCTAACTGGTAATTGATAAAACACCAAAGTTCAACTTTTAAAAGTTGTGAATTATTCATAGCGTGATTTGTACTTTCCATTTATCCATATCTGTAAAGCACTAAGCAAATAGTGTACATTAGATCAGAGAGCCATCGCCTGTCAAACATTTATTTTTGGGGTGCCCTGGTTGTCACAACAATGGCAGAAGAGACATCCTCTAAGTTTCTTTCATCAAAGAAATATTATAATACAGGCATAACACAGACTTTAGAATCCATTAGCAAGATACATTCTAGGTTTGACATTTGTAAATGTAAGCATATATTTCTCTTAAACATGTGTTCATGAAACAATAGGAGTGATTGGATAGAAGCCTCTGCACCATTATTATAAGCAAATTATCTTCTTTTTGTCTTATAATAATGATACATGTCTTTAGCATCATTTAAGCTTTAATTGATTTGTGAGCTTTAACATATGAAGTGTATATGGGATAATACTTGTTCAAATGTAAATTATAAAGATAGAAAAAAAACAAATGGAGACACAGAGGCACACTGTTGCAGGCCAAGTGTTTTTATAATGGGCACAAAACTCATATGTATACTGTATTTATATTTATACTGAATTTTTGACTGTAGATTAGAGCAAGTTATACATATATTCCTGCCACTTGGGTGCTATAAATTGTTATCACTGTAATGAAGAATCTGTAAGATCCGTTTACATTGGCTAGATGATTAACTTTCCTAAATTACTTACAATAAAAACAAATAAGCATCAATTTTAAGTAGCAGACAGTGGTAAACCATTTTATTAATTTGAACTATGCATTCAACCAAGGAGAAAAGTGCCAAGGTAGCCAAGGAAGATGCAACCTAAATAACTTAGAGGAACACTAAGCACGGTGGTGAAGTGGTTAGCACATCTGCCTCACAGCACTGGGGTCATGAGTTCAATTCCCAACCATGGCCTTATCTGTGTGGAGTTTGTATGTTCTTCCTGTGTTTGCGTGGGTTTCCTCCAGGTGCTCCGGTTTTCTCCCACGCTCCAAAAACATAATGGTAGGTTAATCGGCTGCTATAAAAAAAAAAAATAATTGACCCTAGTCTCTCTCTCTATGTCTGTCTGTGTGTATGTTAGGGAATTTAGACTGTAAGCTCCAACAGGGCAGGGACTGATGTGAATGAGTTCTCTGTACAGCGCTGCCGAATCAGTGGCGCTATATAAATAAATGATGATGAACACTAAAAAACTAAATACATATTTTTTTTCAGATTTAAAACATCCATATGCAATACATTGTTCACTGTTAGAATAAATTTCAGCTGCAGCTCTATTTAAAAGTAAATTATTACCTCCCCACTCCACAACAGAGTTTCTTTAGGGCAGTGTTCTGAAGGGAAAACATACAGGTCAAAAAGTTAGGAATGCAGTCATTTGTTACTGTGACTTCACATGCCCCGCCCCTTCATGTATCACCAATCCGCACAGAGCATTTCTGTGCAGCAGCTCTGCAAAGCTGTTACTCAAATTCTGCCTGCTTAGTTAGGGAAGTACTTCCTTCCAAGCAAGGTAATCTGCTGCAGAGAGTTTAATGGGAGCATGTTGGACATAGTTGGTCATATGTATTATTTAATGTATATTATTCAACTCAGTATTACAAACAATGATATACATTAATTTCAAATACTGACGTTACTTGCTCTTTAAATACCTTGTTCTACCAGCTATTTCTGCAATCTATGAAAATAATTACTTGCATTGAACTGCATTTAGCTCATGAATTCTTGCCTAGGCATCTACTACCTGTAAATCTGATGTTTGAACAACTATTTAGAAAGTCTGCCCCAGTTTATGGATTCCATAAAGTGTAAAGTCAATTGGCAGATTTCTCTTCTTAACCTTTATCCAATCAGATTAGGAGAACAATAAATTGTCTTTTTCAATTGACCAAATTAGACGTTTGGAAGAGATTCACCAATAGTAAAACACATCTTTTGTTGTGATTTTTTTTAACAAGCTCATTTAATATAGTCTCACAGGAGAGGTACTCTTGCATTGACCTCATTAATTTTAATTAGAATCTAACATAAATCCTAATAAAGAAAAGAGAGCCATTATTTAAGATATCCTTTTGCTGAGAGATGCCATATCATTGGATTTAATAAAACTACGACTTTAAATAAAACAAATAATGTATAAAATAATCACCACCACCTTTAAAGAACTAGTTTATCAGTCGGCAGATCATTAAATAAATATAACATATGAGGTGCAGTATCAGGCCTTCCTACACTTCTGCACCTGCATGATGCTACAATGTATAGTTGGTTCTCAAAGGCATGGGGAACCATTTGCCTGTAATTACACTGCTTCTGAAATAGCAAAATAATAATGCTGCAAGAATTTTTTTCCATGCTAAGCATATTTGGACTTTCAAGGGGTTCAAGAAAGGTTTCTCAAATTATTTTTCAAAATAATACAAATTACCATGATGTCAATTATTTAAAGATAGACCTAAAAGGCAGATATGATTATGTACTCTATTAACAGCCAGGAGCAGGCTGTACGGGGGGCTGGGCCAGTCCCATACTGGGCTACCTGGGGCTTGTTCACTGGGCCACCTGCATTTTCTCCCTTCCTAAAATTCCTAATAGACCACTGAGTCAAGTCTTGCCCTGCGGGCTAAAATATGCCAGCCCTTCCCTGTCAACAGCATTAGGCTCTTTCCCTAAATAATTACAAATTAATAACTAAATTTGAAGAACAACATATAATATAAGACAGACATTTTGTTCTTTGCAACACAGAAGGAAGGGAAAGTGTGGGAGAAATCACAAATGATGATGATTATGAAACCATTGACATACTTCCTAGCTAGATCTGCAGTAATTTTTCTCAGAGCTCTGTTGGTTCAAAGGTGGGATTGAGCTGGAGAACCAATCACAAACCACAATTTCTTGATCTGCAGATTGTGATTGGTCTCTCTGCACACAACCCCGTCCTAATTTTCAGCCAAGGCTGTGAGAGGAATGAAGGACCCCTGGGAAAAAAGCTGCAGGCAGCAGTCAACAGGTTCTGGCTTAGGGGATGAGCATGTTAGCTAATCATTTTCAGTAGGTTGTAGCGCACCTTTAAAACACTCAGATATATATTGCTTAATTTAAAAAAACTTAAGTCTTAAAATATAGAAATTACATTTTGGCTTATATTTCTTTTTCATGATTGTTAGTAGAAACTTTCAATACCATGTTGGATCATTAGTTGTTATAGAGTTCATGGAGGTACTTTTAATTTGTTTTTTATGTTTCTATGAAAAATGGAAAGTAGGACTGTTTTATGTTGGCATGGACTATATTTTGTAATCTGATTCATGTACAACCATCTTCGGCAGATGTATTGATTTTTAAAATTGCTTTTGCTTCTTTGACTGCCCTAGAGACAAAGTCAATGAATGTATCATTGTGCTGTAGATAGCAAATACAATTTTTGCAGATGTATGTTTTACATTTTTTGATACAAAATAAATTAACTCTTAAAAGTTTATGGTCACTTCAAACTTTTACAAATAAGTATACAGTATAAAACATATATATGTATATATATATATATATATATATATATATATATATATATATATATATATATATATATATGATATATATCCTGCACTACGCTAAAAATGTATCATTTACCTTGTTTTAACTTTGTTCACATATAGACACTAAGCAGATTATTTAAACTCACTTGTGCTCTATGTAGTCCAGTACAATTTATTTTGCATTGTTATATTTTCTTAAAGGAGAAGTATTGCTGTCAACAGTTCTGCACAGCCTTAGTGTGTAATTATGTGAATGGAAATGAAGCACTGCCATAGAGATCACTGATCCAGATGCCTTCTCTATTTTCAGTGCACTTTGCATGTGTCAAAGCAGTCAGATCACAGTCAAACTGCACTGCGTGCACAACACATTGTAGTCTAGATATGTAAATGAGGTAGTCAGTTCCCTAAAAGATGAAGCAATGATCTCTACATAGTTATATTTGAGTAAATAAAAATCTCAGACATGTCACACAGGGTTTTTAGACGATGGCCAGAATGAGATATTTGAATTCCAACACAGGATTTACAGTTGTAGGGCCTGAGTCATTAAGGAAAGTAAAGCAAAAAAAGGAGTAACTTTGCACCTTGGCAAAACCGTGTTGCATTGGAGGGGGATATAAATATAAAATGTGGGGTCAGATTTATAGTTGGGGTAGGGGATGTCCTAGATCAGCTTTAAATTTCATTGAAAAATAAAACTAACAAGTATTTGTGTGCTACATGAATAAACAGCCAGTATGTAATTTATGTTCAAAATAATAAACTAATTTGCACCCCTTCCATTTTAATAGGGTTTGTCCAGGAGAAAATTTACTCTTTTTATGCCTTACCTTCCTTAATGATTCAGGTCTGTAGTGTCCACCTTTTCCATAAAGACTTGGTCATATAAATGTAGCATGTTGCACAGTTTAAGCTATGTACATACTGCTGTTAAAATTCTGCATTTAAGATGCATTTATAACACAAGTTGAGCTCATGTAAAAGGAAGTGAAAATAAATATCATTGTACCAAAAGAGACAGTATATATTTATATTTTTGTGTGTGCTTAACTGACGAAGCGCATTTTTTTGCGTTCCGTATCAGAAGGTCTGATGTATAACAATGCATTCATCTCAATGGGAGCACATTGCAAAGGCAGTGGTTTGCAGTAAAGAAACATTTACACACGTGTTTCCACATGCAGTTGGATTGAGCAAGATAACAACTTCCTGCACTTTCACACACAAACACGTTTAAAAATCTCGCATTGAACACATTTATATCAAATGTATATAAAATGCATATTACAGACATTCATAAAAGCAATGTTGTTTATATGTGTATTAACATGAAGTAGCAAATGAATTGCAAATGTGTACGTAGCCATACAATGGCAGCTCTCCTGCAAAGATGAGCCAGGTTAGTCAGTGTTAGTAAGGGTTTCCATACACCTATGAGTCTGTGCATGGTGCATTCTCTGGAAGTAAACTGGGGGACAAAAGGACAAATCACAGAAAACATTGATGAGCGCACATCGGAGGCATGTAAAAGTCTGGTGTACTTCTATGGAATTTAATGCAATGTGCATGTGTAAATGAGGATGAGTAGTTACCATTAACTACCACTGTGATACTTCATTTTCTCCTCCAGTTTACAAGCACTTTGCTTGCTGAGAATGCACCACAGGCAACTGTACAGGTTTCAGTCTGTGCCCTTGTATTTCATGTAGTCTATTCATTATTTATGATCTAGAGGAGGGTTTTCAGACACTTGCAACCCCTTTACCAGCCCCTATTCGTGCCCTTGGGTACTGAAAAATCTTATATATGCTTTTACATAAGCCCTCATTTGAAAATGTATGTGCTTATAGTTGAAACTTCTAACTATTTTAGCTAACTGATTTTACAGTTGAAAGCATCATTTCAGTCAACAACATCAATGTTTCTTTTTCAATAGAAGGAAATGGGAACAGAATATGAAAGTTAATTCTGCTACACTACACAAAATATAATCAAGGCATTGCTATTGATATTAAGACATTTTTGAGCTCATACAGCTGGAAGGGAAAGAGTGTCAGTGAGCAAATTACACACGTATCACAACCCACCAACATAATAATGCACATAGTATAGCAGCTCCAGTTATGACAGCTAAACCATTATTGTAAAAATTGAAATATGCAATATTGTCCGTTTTCCCCTTGATCTGTTCTGACCTACCTGGAACTAAATTTAAAAAAGAAAAATGTAAAAAAAAAACAACCCTTTCTTCCAGCTTCTATAAATGTTCCTAAACCTCACGAATAACTCCTATTTAGTTAAATAAAATAGTACCAAAAGAAGCTATCTCATAGCCTAACAAATAAAAAAAGATATTCCCTCTTTAATTGCACATGGTAAAATACTTAAACTGATATGTTCAGGAAAAGTATCCAGATCTTTAAGGGGTTAAACTACAATAAACAACACCATGGGGTATATTTACTGAACTGCGGGTTTGAAAAAGTGGAGATGTTGCCTATAGCAACCAATCAGATTCTAGCTGTCATTTTGTAGAATGTACTAAATAAATGATAACTAGAATCTGATTGGTTGCTATAGGCAAAATCTCCACTTTTTCAAACCCGCAGTTTAGTAAATATACCCCTATGAGTTTATGTTTTAAGGCAATCAATGGAATTGTAGGATGACTAGCCCAATGTATTGTAAAGTTATAATGATCTACCTTTGTTTAATATTGCATTACTAAAATGTTGCTGATCCTGAATATTAGGTTTTGAACTGATTACTTAATTTTGTTTGGCATAATATGCTAATGTAATTTCATAAGTGAGAAATTGATTTATACAACATTTTATATAAACATGGAGAGGGGACTGGAGGCCATATGAACTCAACTGTCATTCATCATCATCGTCATCATCACAATTTATTTATATGGCGTCACTGATTCCGCAGAGCTGTACAGAGAACTCATTCAAATAAGTCCCTGCTCCATTGGAGCTTAAAGTCTAAATTCCCTAACACACACAGACAGAGACAGAGAGACTAGGGTCAATTTTGATAGCATTTAATTAACCTACTAGTATGTTTTTGGAGTGTGGGAGGAAACTGGAGCACCCGGAGGAAACCCACACAAACACAGGGAGAACATACAAACTCCACACAAATAAGGCCATGGTCAGGAATTGAACTCATGACTCCAGCAGAAGTGCTAACCACTTAGCCACTTAGAACACGTGTCTGTCCCCACCTTGGCTAACGATATACCAGGTTAACCCAGGTAAGGAAGTCTCTGTAGGTATATTCAAATACCTGGTACATCTGTAGCATTTGTAGGGGACAGCCTCAAGTGTTCCAATGCTTGTCTACATTAAATTTGGAAATGCAATACTTTTTCCAAACAAAATTAAATTTTTTTTTATTTATTGGAAGTGTTGTCTTTCATAGAGCACACCTGGTTGATTTATGTACTAACTACCAACCTCTCTGGAGTGGGTGATGTATATCCTAACATGGCCACTAGAGTGAAATTTATTATGTTTGATGATAAGAAGTTATGTCAGATGTTGATAAAGATAAGGTTTTCTTTCACAGCTGTTTATACATCTATTCACACAAGCTATGTATTATATAGCAATAATTTACTGATTACTCACATATACCCAGGGACCTAAATACACCAGGCAAATGTTTAGTGGTTAAATATCTGCAGTAAGCTTAAAACATCTTTATGGTTTTTTTCACAGATAAAATAATTTTATCCCATGAAATCTGAAAAATAAATCAGCTTAGAGATAGAGCACTTGTTATCCCAAACTGATTTTTACTAGGGTGTACAAAATAGTTAGCTAAGCTCTATTAACGTGTGAATTAGTGAAATTAGTGAAGTTATTGTTCTTACAATTTTGATGTACAGACAAGCATTATCATCACCATTCATTATGACCATTCATTTATATAGCACCACTGATTCCGCTGCGCTGTACAGAGAACTCATTCACATCAGTCCCTGCCCCATTGGAGCTTACAGTCTAAATTCCCTAACATACACACACAGGGAGAGACAGCCTAGGGTCAATTTTGATAGCATTTAATTAACCTACTAGTATGTTTTTGGAGTGTGGGAGGTAACCGGAGCACCCTGAGGAAACCCACTCAAACACCGGGAGAACATACAAACTCCACACAGATAAGGCCATGGTCGGGAATTGAACTCATGACCCCAGCTGTGAGGCAGAAGTGCTAAACACTACGCCACCGTGCTGCCTGTGCTCTTCATTACCGGTCTGTTATCCTATTATTTTTTCATTAAAAAATAGAAAATATTTGTTTGTCCAAAGTCATTTTAATTATTTTGTATAAATGTCATTATGAAACATAACCTGTAATAATTTACTGACTATTATATTATTATACTCTTGCAAGGTTTTTTTTTATTATAGTAAAATAGTTCAGGGTATGTTGTGTTGATTACCTTGTTATTGTGAAAATTAGACAATCAGAAGGCCATTGATCCTCTCTAGTGGACCTTGCACATTAACCTGAGAATTCAGGAGTTTAACTGTAACAGATGTTAATTCTAACAAGCTAAGATTAATGTGCACTGTGTGCCAGGGAGAGTAAATAGGATCTCTAATCATGTCATTAGCAGTATTGTGTCTAAGTATACGTACTAATAGAGTGCAAACAGTACACCACATTGTTAGGACCATGCATTTAAAAAAAAAATACTTTAAGAGACTCCCACTTTAAGGTAAGATAAGTGGGGTAGGTTCACTAAAGACTATAATAATTTGTTCACATTTAACCAAACTAATGTAAAACTACATTCATGAGTTTGCTCTTAAATTATTTTACGACACACCATAAAGGAGTTTTCCTCTTTATTTTAAATTTTATGGCAGGGAAAACAACTTTATTTTGCATTGTATCCAAAATCCTTGGTGGTTTCCAGCTTGTGATACAGTAATTATTCATATGTGCTCTATTATAATTTGTTTCTCTCTCTCTCTCCATGTATTTCTCTCTTTCTCTATGACGCTCTATAAAACGATAATTCATGTTGTTATGTAAGAAAGGTTACTCTCATAGATCCTTATTTTAGAAGATCTAGGGCAATCTTACCAGTTTAATTAGACAAAAGAAAGCTAAATACCTCAAAGGCTTTATTCTTTTTTCATATGGTTGTGATGGTAACCAATGAAACCAATAGATCAGACACTATTGCCATGCTAATTATGATCTTCACCTGTAGCAGA
The DNA here is from genome assembly GCF_038048845.1 of Mixophyes fleayi. NCBI lineage: Eukaryota > Metazoa > Chordata > Amphibia > Anura > Limnodynastidae > Mixophyes > Mixophyes fleayi. Next base: position 55,884,440 of record NC_134408.1, read on the forward strand.
TTGCTTTCCAATGGAACTCAATATGTTCCTCAGTTATCAATTACCTCCAGGACTGACCAAGATGGTTACAACTCACATGTACAATAAATACTAAACTTGAATTCAACGTGAAAGCTGTTTTTTTTAAAAAAAAACCAAAACAAACAAATCCCCCCCAAAGTCATAGTTAATGTAATAACAAAATAATAGACAAAGAAGTAATGTTGGCAATTGGTATCCAAATGGCATATTATAATTTTGTCAGCTCAATGTGGCAAATGGTTGCAAAACCTATTTTTCCTGTGTAGCTCTTTTATATAAGTCCACAATACTAACGAGGAACTGGTCACATTTATAAAAACCCTACAAGTGCATTTTCAGAGTATGGCAAATAGTGTTTATTTAGTAAATTGTTATAACTTCTCATTATTATATTGGTACTTGCATTGCTGATGAGAATAGTGGCCACTGCACAGAGATGATATTCAATGTTCAACAGAAATATGTTAGGTGTAGACAGGGCTGCCAAGAGAAATTTTGGTACAGTAACTTCTTGGGGACCCTTCTATAACCAATGAACAGGCGGGCCACTTAAGGGTGGTAGTTCCTCCAACTTCAGGAGAGGGGGACCTAATACTTTATACCTGCTTCCCCCTCCCTCTTGGCACCTCTTGGTATAGACTGTAATTCTATGGCAGAAGTGCATTCTCATCTCAGATGACTCTATGACTAGGACATATCTTGCTTGTAGTGCACAAGGATAAGGTTTTTTTTTCTTTATTGTAGTTGATACATAAAGATGCTGATCAATACAATAGCTGCGTATTTGCTTAATTGCCCATCATTTTTTCTACAAGTTGAAGTTATATGTAATGTATGGGCATATAACAAATGCATATAGATAAAAAAAATTGGTAGAGGAAATTGGCCATGAACCCATATATCATAAGATTTTTTCTTCTGTATTTATGTATGTGTGTACTTTGAAGCACAATAAACAGGCAAAGGCTCACAGGAGAGGTACATTAACAACAGAGCAGTGGTCGAAGTGGAAATTTAGAAGTGTTGGTATGGCATTTTAGAAGTGTTGGCAAGACAAATGTAAAGGGAAAGTAAGGAAATGGGATTTGATAGTTTTTTTTAATTAAAGCAGTGGGAGAAGTGGTGTATGGCATACCACTGTAAGCCCCCACTTCGTACACTGCAACGGAGTGCGACAAAAGTACATAAAACAGGTGCAAAAATAGTGCATAAATATAAACAAAATCTTAAATAAGTGCAAGGATCAAGCTGTCACAATGAGCTTACAATCTAAATAACTTTGTAAAAGGTATTTCTATTTAGGGCTCCTAAATACCACTTGTTCACTTTCCATTTATCTTGCAACATAGTATGTACTTTATTATCATTTCTTGTGAATAGATTAACTTGCTGAGATAAAGTCTTTACATATTATTATCTCTTTTATAGTATTGCTGATTTTATTGATTGATGCTGTTTGGAATTTTGTACTATAACATGCAGTGTTATGTTGCTAAGCTTTGTTTACATTAATCTTTTTTGTTCTTCCTGTAATTTAGAATGATGTAGGTCAGCTTAAATTGTTAGTAGGTTATGTTATTCCAAATGTTTTTCTTTATTGTGTGACTAGATATCTACCATTATAGAATTAGATTGGCTTTACATTTTATTCCACTAGGCCATTTCTTATGATGGATATTTATGATCATTTGTTCCTCAGGTATTGGATGCACAAAACTGTACTACCGTCAGCAGCGAATGAAGATTGGTTTATTTTTACACAAGTAATATTATGTAATTCATGACATTTCTTTAACAGATCTGTCCTACACATCTCAATATGTATTAATGTTTAACATAATTGTATGGGTTAAAAAATGCTTACATACATCAAATTTTAGACACGCTATTTATTAAGTGACCTAGAGCAATTGCATGGGAAAGACTCATAAACTGATTGTCAAGCCTCTGTCAATTTAAATGTTTTCAGTATATTAAAAGCTCTACTGTTTATCTAAATTTGCAAGTAAAATATGTAGGTGCCACATCTTTTTTTAAGCAATCATGTTTCATCATCTCTTATAGCAACATGGAGAACAATCCTGTCTCGTAAAAGATTCATGACACAACTTTGCACTCTCGTATGCTTGCTTTCTCACAAAAAAACAGTGCAAATCCTATCAAAAATTTAGCAGAACCCCTGCCTCATCTGTTTAGGCCTGAAGCTAGTTGCGGGGACAACTCATTAGGGACAGGCTCATTAAAACCAGCCCTGGAGCGAAAGCAGTTTGCAAGCTTCCTCATTTTTATTCACTTTCACCTAACCATTTGAGTTTCTTGTGTTTGCCGGATACTGAGCTTTTAATGATTCTGTACAATAAGCAGTGCTGTTTTGAGGCCTATGATGCTCAGCGGCTTACAAATGCTGTTCCTTTTGCTTGCCAAAGCTAATGCAGCTCTGTTAATTTATATAGCTTTTGATGGCTAAGTGCCAAATTAATGACAGAACGAGAACAAGAGACACAAAGGTATACAAATCATGTTTATTTACCAAGTATAAAATGATGTAAAATTAATCTGTTTTTAGGCTAATGTATGTAGCAATTTGTAGTTGTAACTTTATATACAAATATTTGTCCTTTCTATATTTGCATTGTATTTAACTTTTTGGGTGTGCTGAGGCAACCCCCAATATTTTCATTTTTACATAAATGCATTCAGAACATTGCTTGATGGACGTGGTCATCCAGAGATGGAATATGCAAATACTTGGATTACCCATGTATTTGGTGGCTGGAAACTATGGGATATAATTTGATGTATTTATAGGCTAGGCTAGTGAGTAGAAATTAGATAAATTATTTTTTTTAGTACAACAATAGTACATTAAAAGTACTACAAGCAAATCCCATCCACTGAAGAATGGATCTGTTCACTCATCTTCAGTACTTGAGTCAGGATGACTTGTGGGTGCAGGCAGTTAAGGGTTTAGATCAAATCTTGCAAATTTGTTACTACTAGCGGACATTTAAAGTGAAACTGTTATTCCACCTAAAATCACATTGTTATATTTAAAGAGCACCTGTCACCTACACATAATGCTGACAGCGATTTTATTGGCCTATACAATATTCATGAGCATGCAGACAATAAATTCATTAGGTACATCACTTTGACAGTTTGTGATAAATATTCATGAGATCCGGCTAATATACTGGATGCACTGGTTGAATTGATGACTTGTACTTTTATGGTTATTGGTTCAGTCCACAAACAGTGTGTAAGTGAAAGTTGCAGCTTAGAAAATACTTTAAGTATTTGTGTACGTGATTGTATATTAAAACCAAAAGGGCCTTCAGTGGCTTCATAATTTTCTTCATAGATACTGTGACAGAGACTATTAGAATGACTGTTCAATCTGTCTCCTTCCTTTTTTATTCACGAGGACTGAACTCAAAGATCAGATTGATTACTTACGTGCAAAATGAAAAGGCATCACATAATTCCAGTCTGCTCAGAAAATAAGATGTGGTTTAATTGTTAAGAATCTTAAATGATTTAATGATAAACAAAGCTATTGCAATATTGAGCAAAGACTTGCAAATGTCAAATAAAGTAACAAAAACATGTATGGTACACTTATTTCATTTATCCTATAATCACTTTCTTAATCATTTTTTTTTAAACATAAAAATGATTTGCACAATCCTTGAACTAAAAAAATTACTGAATGCTGAAGTAAGACACTATTGTAAATTATAAAACACTTACATGAAACCTAAAACTCTCAGCTTATACAAAACAATCTCTCCTTTTAACACCTTAACGTACTTACAGATATAGCCAGCTTTCAATAGCGAATGCAACAAATCTATAGTCTATAGTGTGCTCAATATACATTACAGTTTATCACAAGATGACAATTCAATATGCAGTATGGCCAATAAACAGAATCCATTTGCATTATTGCAGCTTGGAAAATGACCTTTCCTGGCATGAAAAAGGCTATTGTAACACTGACTAAACCTTAATCATCCACGCATAAGGAGTTGGCCTTATTATTGCCATCATCATCAATGTACAGTCTACATAGGAATACATATAGCAAAACACAGCCCCTGGGGCTTCATAGTGGTATTCATAGATGCTACTCAATCTTTCTCATTTCTACTGTTCAAGTGCTAATGTGTCATCTCAGGAGAATAGACTAGAGAGAACAGTTGGGCAAATGCATCTAATCTTGCCGGTTATTGTGATTTGATGGGTTGTAGTGTGAAGTGAGCCTAGCTAAATCCTATTGATGAAAACAGCCAAGTGCAGTTACAATCGCCACACACACATTCCCAACCACCAGCTAGAAATATTATTCCACTACCTAATGTATCAATTGTTCCGCACACCTCTTAAATCTTCTGTTACATGCTATTGTAAGTAATTTATTATTAATTTATTATCATGATCTCCTCAATGTACAGCACTATGTAGTATGTTGATTGTAAAAGATAATAATGGTCATGTTTTTAGGTAGCCATAAGCAAAATAGTCATGACAATTCACAGATCAATGTGCAGAGGGACAAAGTTCCATGGAATCAATCTTCAAGTTCCACTTTTGCTTCTCAATTCCACACTGTATTTGTACATTTGGTTATTCCAGAATTTACACTCTACTCTAAGGGGGGAATTCAATTCCCCCTGAAGTACCGCTGCGTTATAGATATTACCATTATTACGGTAATATTAACCCGGCTTTCTGCTCGCAGCTCAGGGAGCTGCGAGCAAAAAGCCGGCGTTAGAACTACCGTAATAACGGTAATTATGTGCACTATTACCGTAATAATGGTAAAAGTTTTAACGCTGCAGTAGTTCAGGGGGAATTGAATTCCCCCTTTAAATAGGGATGCTTGCTCATTGGTGCGTATTTAAAAATGGTACAAAGGCAATGTGTTGGTATTCATAGTGACCAATCAGATATCAGCCTTAGTGTGAAAGCTAATTTATGAGTGGTTGGGTGGTTTTCCCTTGTCCTTTGCAAAGTAGTTATTAAATAAGCCCTACTAAAGTTATTGAAAGGTTTGCAGTAGAGATGTTCAGACCTGCAGCATTTAGATTCTTAAACCAGTCCTAAATTTGTCTGGGATTTCTTGAATTTTAGCATCATTAAATAAAATGAGAAAGTCGAACAGATTTGACCACGTTCGAGCTAGTTCTACTACGTTCGATCCTGTTTGCATATGTGTGAACCAGCTCAAGCAAGTTGGATTTAAATTTGGAAAATATTGGCAGTATTTTATTGTGAATGGTGAAACTCAAACGGTACACTTTAAACTCAGTAGTATTAGCAGTTCCACTGAAAAAAACGTCTAAAATACTTTTAAACTAGTTAAAAATTTTATTTAAATAGTGAATTTGTGAAAAAAAGTTTAAAAACACAAATTTTAACTTGTACAGCGAACCTTGAATGCAAATGGTGTACTGTGACCCACAAACAGCGAATGAGATCATTCCAATTCACAAATTTTTAATTAACAGTTTGATTTGGGGTTCTGTTGATGATTGTACCCCCAATATTTCTGGGGCCTCTGAGCCAGTGAAATTGTTTCTGCAAAAGCATGTAAGTAACATGAATAATGAATGATATTAAAGGGTATGGTTTCCGGCTCAAACATCATTGGTTAGAGCAAAGAATTAAATGAAAATTGGACTATTGGGCCAATATCTTAAATTAAGTTGTGGAACAAACTATACAAGCATTGATTCAACTCTAATTAATGCCTTCTTAAGTTATATTTACTAAATGGCATCATACTTGCCTAATCTCCCAAAATTTCCTTGAGCTTCCTGAATCCCGAAGAGTCCTCCTGGACTCCCAGAAGAGTAAGCATCCTCCCGGGCTGTGGAAAAGGCGGGGCTTAATGACACATTCTGCGTCATCAAGTCAAACCTCTTTTATGCAATGGCGTGAATTTCGGCATTTTATAGCTGGGGGCCGTTGTGAGGCGATGGCGTCACCACGCTGCCTCAAGCGCTTGTCACATGACCTACCCTCCGGGATCTCCCAGAAGGGAGGTTTTAAAAGTGGACAAGTATGAACGACACGCACCTTTTAATTAAATAAAACCAATTCACATCTAGAGACGCTTACAAAACAGCACTGCACAGACAATAAAAGCACAAATGAATCACATGCTTAAATCCCACAGAAGTGTTTTGGTGAAATATAACACAGACAACAACACTGTTATACTAACAACAGCTGCAGTTTGCATAGGTGTATAATGTGTCACTATTTACATTGTAAGCATAGCACATCATTTATCTTAAATAGAAGAACCAAACTTCCCTGCTGGTTATGACTGGAATATTGCAGCTAAAATGTAAGGTGAGTTAAGATTGTGAAGAAATTGACTGTAGCAGGGAAAGAACAGAGTGAAAACAGAAGAATGAACAGGCCAGAAATACATAAAGGAGCTGCAACATCATCAGACTGCCTAGGAAAGCCAGGAGCAGAATGAAACCAATGAAAGTGTGGAGAGAATTTATCATAGCTGTGCACACTGTTAGACTGAACAGCAGCAAGACCAGAGGAATATTAATGCATTTCCAGATATCTTTTTTTTTTTCTTTCATTTTAGTGTGAAAAAGCATTTCTTTCTGCTTGGGAAATATAATAGGTACATTTCAGAAACTATGGTCACACTCTGGGGGGGCTTCTGAAAACATACCCATCTATTATTAAATGGCTGGTAGCATTTACAAACATTAAATACATAGATGTTGCTATAGTAACTAGAATCATGAGGTAAAATTCTCACAACAAAGTAAAGGTTTAGCCAATAATTGTAGATAAATAGTTATGCTTCCAATGTTGTCAGGGTCATGTATAAACAAACTCATTATTCTGCAGAACTCTGGGAAAGTTATTGCACTGTTGTTGATTTACAAGGGCGCGGTGACTTAACAGAACTTGGAAGCTGTCACAACCTTTACTGATTAGAGATTCAAAACAAACAGGTGTTTCACACTGGGTATACTTCTAAAATTGCTTTCTTTTTATTCCCAGAAACACATCAAGAGCTAAGGGGGGATTCATGCAGTATAGATCAGTCAGACATTGACAGCGCATCAGACTTTGACAAGCTGTTTGGTGCTGTTTAAAGTCTAACTTAGGCCTTGGCCCATCAAGGCCATGGCTATTGAATTATTGACAGCCTCTCAGAGTGGTGTAAAAGAAAAGAGTGCTACAGTCTCAGTTCAATAAAGATGAAATGGAAACAGTCTCTGAAGCTTACTTTAGCACGTTAAAGGGGTTTTAATGGGCTAGTTTAAAATTCAATAAAAGAATGCATTAGACTGATTAGATTTACTGTGGTTAAATGGCAAGGCAGAAACACAAACTTTGTATAAGTATTACATAGGGCAAAAAAAAGTTACTTTTAATAAATAAAGTGCTCTTGGAAGTTTGTTTACAAGCTGTACAAATGTGCTTCAATGTAACAGTTTAATTGGACTCATTTCAATATTAATCATGGGATTCATTTATGGAGAAATAAATGTGTCAGTGCAGCACAAAAGCCACTTGCTTCCTGTCTTATGTGATTCCCTTACTTTTCTGCTGTTGGGCTGTTTTTACAGATTGTATAGAAAGATGGAGTTGTAGCAATGTGATTAAATATTTGCTCAGGATAATGGGCAGACATTGCTGGCCTGGGTGGTTTGGTCTATACCATATGGAATTCATGATATATCCTATATTTGCAAAAAAAATATTTTTTTCCGCAAGATATAAAAGTAAGCTGCAAGCAAGGGCGACTGCTATGGGGACTGGCAGCACAAGGAACGTATCCCAGAGGAAAGCTATGCCTTAATGTATGGATTCATAATTATTTTATCCTGGCAATTATATGAATTGGATAATAATGAGGATAACATAACGGTACATAAAATTCAGACTAATGTGGCAGATTGCTACTAGTTCAGTTAGTGCTCTCTCCTGTTGAATATTGACTTGGGATGTAGTACACATTGTGGTGTGTATGACTTTATGATGGTGTTTAAAGGGCCCCATCACAATTTTGTTATGAGGCCCAGACATTATATTTATACCCCTGCCAACAAGAGGTCTAAGTCTAAGCCTGGCCATAAATCATCTTTTATTTTCTAATGCAGAAATGTTGCTTCCAGTTTTCTGACACCTGGTAGACAAGAAGGTGGCCTACTGATCCAGCTCCAGTATCCAAACACTGACCCTGCACTATTCTCCTCTCAGAGCCTCTCTGTAGCCCTCAAAGAGGGCTACAGGGCCAAAATTAGTAAGAGTGGCAGCTGCTGGGCTTCAGCTACCAGGCCCTGTAGTCACTGCTACACCATTAGCTATGGTCATGCACTCATGTTTTGCAATAATTTAATGCACCATTATACTCTAAAATATTATTTTCACTCATGCTGGATTAACACTGAATTACTTAATAACAATAGGGAGACCACCTTTTGCTGACAGAAGAGTATTCAAGTGCTTGTCTGTTTGACCAGGTTGAAATGCCAACTCCTATTCGCGTTCTTAAGCTTGAAGAGGAGATGAGGTGCGCGAGCTGCAGAGCGTCTCATATGCTGTCCTACAACATTATAATGACAGCCATATGCTGCTTCCTCATTGCTGCCCTGCACAACCCAAGGAAAGGAAGCAAGGGTAGGACTTGTATGATGCAAAGGGGCATAGGATGGTGAAAAAGACTTGGTAGTCTTTTATTGGTGAGGGGAACTCACACCCTGGTAGATGCTTTATGGCTATGATTTAATAATTAAATTTATACCCTCAATAAAGTTTTATTTTAATTTCTGATTACAACAGTATTTAACACTCACTAACGTTATGCACACATATCCAACTCAAGCATGATAATATTTTCTTTATTTTGTATAATGCTGACAATGTACTGAAAGAATTTCCAGGCACAGTAAGTCTCTGCCTGAGGCACTGAAAGATAAAATGACTTGCCCAAGGTCACAAGGAACTTGGGACGCGGGAATCAAACCAGCTTCTCTGCTTCAGATTCTGTCACAGTATGTGTTGCTTCCTACTGAGCTATTCCCCTTTCACTTACACAAGTAGACATTGCATAACTGCAGAATGTCAGAAATGAAACTATGGCTGATTTCCCCAAAATGATAAAATTAGCAATTCCCATGAACAGTTGGTTTTCTAGTATGTGTTTCATGTTTTGCCAAGGATGTTGGGACAACAGGTGTATATTATATGGATTATTTCTATAGCTGCTTTATAGTGTGGCATAAAACATTTTTTATAACATAAAAAATAGGAACGTTCTGCATTAATTTGCCATACTGTATAAATGACCTGGAAAGGTCACCTACAAAGTTTCTAAATGTCACTCGTATGGGCAAAACTAAAAAAAAAAAATCTTTAATGACTAAATATACCACAATTCATGAATCAGTTCATTCTATCAATAATTTAACCAGCAAACTGGATGATTATTTTGAAGAAAGTGGTTGAACTTGGACAGATATAGGTTATTTCTCTTTTTTGCACTGCATCAGCCAGTTACAAGATCTTGTTTAACACATTTTTTTACTGCATCTGCCTGTAATAAACCCTCTCCCCAGGGGCGGGCTGGGCCGGGGGGCAGGGGGGCATCGGGCCCCCGGGCCGCTCTGTCTGACGGCTATTTGGGCCCCCCCATTGAATGACGCGTCCGCATTGAGTGTCATGTGATGCGGCCGCCTGTGCGCCCCCCGGGCTGAACTTTGCCAGCCCGCGCCTGTCTCTCCCCCTTGCCCCCCGCCACCCACCATATTCACCCTAGGGCGGTTATTGTGTATAGTTGTGATTATACTATCCTTTTGCAGAAAAATATTTTGTTAGTGTGATTGCTTTAACACAGTGATTAGTATTACTGATATAATCACTGATGTCATATGGGATGTTGTACAATGTCAGTGATCAGTTTTGTGCTAATGATAGTTCAAATATTTTATGTGATGTCTTTAGTGATATCATTGATACTGTAATTTTGCCATCTGAAAATTCTATTCAATTCAAATTCTATTCAATTAATATTAGTAATTAAAACCGTTCTCCACTTTGCATATTACACAATTTTTACATTTGGACATATAATATTATATCAAAACTTCAAAAAATAAGACCCTCTACTACACAAACCTACAAGAGTACGTGCATGTTCTCATATAGCAAAAATGGTTAAACAATAAACAAACGGCATTAAGAAGTAATGTGAAACAGTATATTCTTGAATACAAAAAAGCTTAAAATCTTGTAGTTGTGCATTCACGTTAACAAATTAGATTCCTTTTAATAATCTCTTTTCTTCTTCAAATTTATACCTGCCAAGCTTCACATGCATTTAAATAACTGATGTCAGATAAGCAACATGCTGGAAGTCCCATGTTAGGACTATAATTTAAAATACAATGAGGCAAGCATCAACTGTCGCATTGACATGCACAAAAATATTCCATGTGGACTTGTAAAGTGCATCCTAAAAGCTTCATAGAACTATGTGTCTTAAAATAATATGCATCTTCAAGAGTAGCTTTTTTAAGTAATTTGTCTAATATGACCCCATACTCATTTTCCCGACATCACTTCCAGTGTGCCACATTCTGTCAAATCACAAAGAGATTCTAACAGTACAACTAAATTTATGTTCATTTTCTTTCTGCTGGATTATATTTGCTACGTCAAGCATTATAAGTAAATCAAAGACGCTTCTCAGAGGCTATAACAGTAGCACTAATCTCCAGACCAAAATTCAGAAGGCAGCTTAGCCATCTCCAGCTTGAGTCATTTCCAACTGATTTGACTTACTCTAATTACAGCCTTTATGTAATAAAAGCCATTTGTATGTTGCCATGAAGCATTTTCATTGCAAATACACAGAAATGTGCTGAGTTTATACTCCCCAGCTGATTAAGAAAATGGTCCTCTCTGGCTCTTCCTCTAATTAGAAAATCACACTGCACAGAAATCACGAATCCTTGAACATTAAAACCACAGTGTCCTCTGCCTGTGCTGAAATGATTTCCCCAAGCAGGACACCACAGGGCCACTGTTGCCCACTTAAGATTTGAATTAGAAGCAATTTCCATATTTGTGTATATTAGACTATGATCTTTTTTAGACCAGACACTTCATCTAGGAATAAGGATATAATTAAACAGATGATTAGAATTTAGACCAGGGCATTACCTAGGTGTGAGTGGAACATTTTACAAATGTAGCTATAACATTTTTTTTCATGTTATGGTTCCCTTGAAACTGCCTGGAAGAATATTTTAACTTATCACTAAGTTGTATATTTTAGTTATTTATTAATTAACATAGAAACAAGTTGATTAATTTATAAAACAGCTGTTGTATTTTACAATCATTTTAACTAATGTACTATTCTGGATCAAATTCCTACAGTTTTGAAAAGTACATTTGCATCACAATAATGCAGGTAGGTATCCTCATGTAGGAAATTATGTGCAGGAACATCATACCCTTCATAAATGTTAATTAAGTCAGGCTTCAGGGTGTTCCTGATACCCAAATTTGGGAAGCTCTGAAAAATATCTCAGAATGTATGTGTTCATGGATATCTGGAACATATTAACGCTGTTAGATCTGTAACAAGCCTGCAAATGCAGAGGTGAAATAATAAAGGGTTGGGTACCTTAGCGAGACGTCAAAAAGGACGACAAGAGGTTCCACGACATGAAAACTCTAAAGCTGTCATTCACGACAGACTGGGAAGACCGAATGTATGAAAAAGAGGCCTGCAACAATCCGGACGAATGATCATGCCGGTACCCGAAAATGACGTAAGTCTGAAGTCAGATGCTATCATTCCTGCTCTTAAGGGGGTAATGCAAGGAGGCGCCAGTTGTACAAGGTAGAATCCTTGGTAAAAATCATTGAACAGCCGGCGACTCCTTGCATTACCCCCTTAGGAGCAGGAATTATAGTATCTGGCTTCAAACTTATGTCATTTTCGGGTGCCGGCATGATCATTCATCCGGATTGTTGCAGGTCTCTTTTTCATACATTCGGTAATCCCAGTCTGTCGTGAATGACAGCTTTAGAGTTTTCATGTCGTGGAACCTCTTGTCATACTTTTCGTTATCGTGTTAAAGACTACCAATGAGAATAAAGTATATGTTTCTAAATGGTTCATGTTAATAGATTGTATAATCCAGCACCATCAAGGTCATATCTACTTGTACTGTTGCTCAACAACAAGACTTATATTCACATCCAATAAGTGGTCGAAGTGGTCTGGTGTACGGTGGTATACCATACCACCACTTGTCCTACAACTTTTATTGTAAAACTAGTAAATAACATTCACATACATTTTCCATACCACCACATCTTAATTTCCACTTCGACTACTGCATCCAATTAACTATTTTCTGTCATAGACAGTTTTAGCCAAACTTCACTATAAAACAATTGAATAATCAGGCAAATATGATATTAATATGTCTTTCTCTGACCATCTTTTTCACTCCTTCCCTCACTACTACACAAGTTACATCATTCTACGCTTATTGTCATAATCAGCTACTTTATACATTTTCCTAATTCTCTCATAGAGAGCCAATATCAGTGAAATGATTTCCTATTACATAACATTTAGAATTGAGTCTATTGCTTATGGTCTTTAGAAAAGAAAGCTCATCACTCTACAGTCTTCCTGTGACTTTCGCAATTTCAAATGTTTATGGACCAGAATACCTCGTAAAATTGATATATGCATTAAAATGTATCGCAACTTATTTTATAAGTCATAGAGTCATTGCGAGTGTACCCAATGGTGATACTATTGAGATTGGAAAACACAATGATTATAGCCTGTAATAAAAATGTAAATTAGCCAATTCATTAATATGACTATAAAATATAAACCTTCCTCATTTTAAATGACTTACCTATTGGCAATGTAGAAGTTTTATAGCTGTAACATAACTCTTTTGCATAATCATAAAAAGTTAGCACTAGGTATTCAGTGAGATATATACAAAAAAATGGTTAAACCTAATTGGTGCACTTGCAGGTGCAGCCTGCACTCACACCCCAAATTGGTGTCACCGAACCAACCACTACTATAAAACAAATAAAAAAAAAATGACACTGCCTTCTCCCTTATGTGATTATACTCACAGAAATTTCTTAGGAAAGTCACCGGTACAATTAGATTACTCCAGACTATTATTCCAAAGTCTTTGATGTATAGTTTTGCTGAATTCTCCAATGTGGTGATGGCATTGGAGTGAAATTTATTTGTTCTGTCAGTCTGTGGATCTGTGACCTGTTAGTGAATAGTGGGATGGGTTTAGAAGTGCTTGGCCTTGTTCTATCGGGTACGGGTTCCACAGACCTGATGGTCTATTTTTATCATTTATATTACTGCATACATCTTTTGTGTTTTGTTGTTTTTATACTTTACATATATTAAAATTATATCACGCTAAAGCTTTTTCATTTGAATTTATTCCATGCAACATAAATTGAGAGACCAGGGAAGTTGTACATATATTATATGGAAGTTCCTTGTGGACACAATCTGTTGGACATTGGATGTTGAGGGTAGATATCCGCTTGAGCCTTGAACGCCTGCAAGCAGTGTGAGCAAGACTATAACGGGATGATCTCCGTGCTTGTGAAGTCTTCACTGTATAAGAGAAGCTCTTGAGCTGCCAGCTTAACATATCTACAGCATTAATATGTGAATTTACCCTATGTTCACTTGGCAACAGTACTAAACTATATATGCATTTTCTCTTTCTATAAAACCACTGAGAGGATGAAGCGAATTGGAAATATATAAAGTGACTGCGTTTGTATTGGAACGTTCAATTAGACTATACGTCTTTGCCTTTGGAATAAAAGGAATCTGATTGCACCACTGACTTTCCTTAGAATTTCTATGAGTATACTCACATTAGGGAGAGGGGATCGTGTCAGATGTTTTGAAAACTTTGTAAAGAATTTTACAAATTGTATATGATTGATTTCTTCTATGTTGTTGGACTTATTTTCTTATATGTGCAGTTATTTATATACAATACCTGTGTATATTAGTGGGAGCACCAGCCCTATGCTTGTTTTTAGTTGATTCTCAGTGAGACATATCTATTATTTGTCCACATCAGAACAATGTATTATACTTTGGGATTTTTATATATACTTTATGCAAGGAAAATATCAATAAAACACTATAAAATATTAAAATTATCCATCTTTTCTGAATAAAACACACTAACAGACAACAGTCAATTCTCTTGTCTAATTTTCAGACATAGCGGTCTGTGTAACAAACTGCAATAGCCCAATGGCTATCGTAGGACTTTAGTCTATTTATGAAGGCGTCACTAGAGGAAAAATTTCATTTGTTACCGCAGTCTTTAGTATTGCATTAGCCTACCTTTTCCTAGGGGTATATATATATATATATATATATATATATATACTAAAGAGATAAAATAAGATACTGGGCATAGCTATGGCCATAGCAAGGTCATGCAACTATTATAGGGACCCTGCCCAAGAAGAAAAGCTGTGCCTTAAAGCACGAAGATGATATGGCTTTATAACAATTTTTTCTTGGCAGTTATAGAATCGGAAAATAATAAGGATAAAAGGTATATATGTAACATACAAATGTGCCAGATTGCTACCAATGCAATTAGGGCCGAGTGGTGTAATTGCCCCATTATAAATTTGCTATAAGGCCACACATTTCTAGTTACACCCGTGCATGTAACTATGTTTTATACTAATATAAAGAGAGAATAATTTTCAGGGATCTAAAACTTGGCTTTCATGTTATTAAATGACCTCCAAACTCTAACATAAAGTCTAACTTTTTAATTGCAGGGTGAAGGCTTACTCAAACATAAAAAAAATTACTGCGCAGGAACAGTGACTCATACTGAAAACAAATTCTGAATTTTAGCATAGTAGGAGACATTAAATGGGATATTATGCTATGCTATCCTCAATGTAAAAATACAATTTCTCTAATGAGATCTCAGGTGTTTCAGTTAGACATGAAAAATGTAAGTTCTCTGCAATGCGCTGAAGACGTTTTTGTTCACAAATTCATTTTTTTCGACTAAAAAATGTGACTATGAATAAAGACATCCAGCTGTACAAAATGATGATTTAATGGATAAAATGAAGAGACAACAGTGAAGCATATATGAGAAGGTCAGTTTTACATTAGTAGAAAACACAAGTACAAGGAAATTTTGTCTGACTCTATTATTAAAATCTAATTGGTTTAGAAAAAATGTCCTATATATCCTTGGCATCCTTTGCACACTTTTGTCATAAAGGTCCACTTACACTATTGTCTTTTACACCGTGTTTTGAAGTGCTTGATTTTAAAGTGGCACCACCACCTCGTAAGAGATTTTACTGAATTGTTCATCCCCTGGCCAGAGTCTGCAGACTTTGTCCCTGGGCTCCTCAGACCCTCTTACAGCCCTAGCCAAAAACCAAGTGGGGAGGGCGTAAGGACCAATCTCCTTCACTTGTGATTGGTCTACCCACAAACACATCCCCTCTGCCACTATTCTAAAGTGGCAAGTGAAATTGATTTATCCGGATCTGTGTTACCCTGGAAAAAATTGCTGCAACTCAAGCTAGGGGGAGGGGTGTGTTAGTAAAACCCTACATACTAATAAATTATTTGGTTAATAAGCTTATTTGACAACACTAAATGTCCCATTTTTCTATATATGTTACTTTCACCTGGAACAACTTTTTACTTTTTCAGTCTAGCCAAATGAATATTATATTTTAGATATTTCAGATTTTGGGACTGCATTTCCATTTAGCATCATATTGGGATAGATATTTCTTTGTTTTACATTTAAATATTACAGGAAAAAATAAACAAAAATAAAAAAAAATAGATTTCACAAGTAGCGTGACTCCACAAATATATTGTAGATATATTGTAGATTTATTATGATATCAATACATTTATTTTTCAATTTTTAAGATTTAGAGGGATAACTTTTGATAAATATCATAATAAATGTTATATATAAATGGTGTGTGAAAATATTAGCTGAGATGTCAGTTCTAAACAGTTATTTATATAAAAGCATATTACACAGTGCTTTACATAGAAAATGTCTGTCCAGTGGAGTTTACAATCTATATTCCCTTACGACACAGACACACAGACAGACACACAGACACACAGACACACACACACACACACACACACAAAGGTTACTTTGGTCAGAAGCCAATCAACCAACTAGTATGTCTCTGGAATGTGGGTGGAAGGAAACCAGAGCTTTTGGAGGAAAATCATGCACAGGGAGGACATCCAAACTGCACACAGATTGATCCCTGGTTGGAATTGAAGTCATGACCCCGGTGCTGTGAGGCAGCAATGCTAATCACTGTGCCATCCTGCTCCCCATGGTGTTAAAGCATGTTAACACAGAATCTCCTAGGGACATCACTTCAATATAGAATGCTGTGCAGCTGGTGCACTATTGCAAAATGTTGTAATGACACCACAATCTTCATACAGCCAGATATACTGATATGTCTTGTTGCATGAAAAGGATTAAGAACATGTTTTGCTTCTGTGTATTAATCAAAATACACCAAAAACTAAAATGGAAAAAAAGACAGAATTAATGAAACCTCATGGAGTATGTTCTGTCCCTACTTCTTATTAAATGCAACACTGCAGTTCTGATAGATGCATAGCATATTTATTATATACATAAATAGATATTAATTATGCCTGAACATAGATTGTGAGACTACATTGTTCAATAAGGGGAAAATGTATCAATGAACAATCTATTTTTCTGCTTTACAAGTGATTTGCAATTCACCTAATATACTGAAGGAAAATCGCCATTTAAACCTGCACTTTTTTCTCCAAAAACATGCCATGTATCTCAAAATCACAGAAATCATTACATTTTGCTTTGAAGAATGCAGAGGGAGGGGGGGATGGGAAGGGGGGGGGGGGCTGGGATCTAGCAAAGGCCACTGCAGAAGTCACCATGACAATGTTGAAAAACAATCTCATTGGTTTCAGGCACTCAAGAAAACCAGTTGGATGAGTGAGATTTGCCTTACATTTCAATGGACAATGTATTTCAATGGTTGCGAAAGTCACATGGAAATGTATAGACATGTCTTTGGTGCAAACGTAGAGTGGTATCATATTAAATTCTGGCTCCATGAATGCCAGACAAAAGATACAACAGTTGTGCTATGTCTCAACAGAGAACAGCATAAAACCAATGGAAGCTGGGAACAAAAGATACATAAAGTACATCTGGCTATGTGACCAAGCTTTACTAAATCTCTTCCATTAACTTGCAAACTGCCCAAAATTCTGGTCTGCACTGCTTTTGCGCAATTGCTGCTAAAGCATTTCAAGGAACATGTCCATTTTCCCATTCTAAGGGAACACTCCTTAAAACAAGGTCTGATTTTATATATGGGGATTGACATATATCTGTATATAGCTGCTTATTCAGAACAAACATTTGCCACTCACAAAAGCCAACTTGTTATGAAGTGCCATAAAATCTAAAAGTAGTTGTGTGGTAGCTTAACAGTGTAAAAAAGACCAACTTTAGTATTCATTATTGCAGGGTTCACACGTGTAAATAACCCCCATGAGTTATTGGCAAATCCTTGCTTTGGATGTTGCATATTATATTTGGAATACTGGATGTCCCCAATTTCCAAAAATAAAAACTGGATTTGTGACTTATGCCCTAGCTGGTTATGCTGCCTATAATTTCATGTTAAATGCTGTTTGCACAAGATATGAACACGTTATACCTGTTTTTATATATTTTTATCTCTTTTCTTACTACACCATATGGTTACACGTCTGTTTTTCTATATACATTACTGATATCTATGTCAGTCTGCCAGTACAATGCAAGCTGTCAAAGTAGTATTTCATTTATCATGTGCTTAGATCATCTAATTACTTTCCGTTTACTACAATTGGCTTATGGTTTCAATCGGAATTCAATTTGCATTTGAAGGTTTCGAATCCACCAGCCTTGTTCCATGGAAGAAAAGAAATCATATTAAAACTAGTTTCTTTGAAACATGGGGTATAGAGGAAAATGGTTCAGGCGAGAGTGGAATGCAAGCTTCCAAGTCACACTAGAAGCCAGGGGAACCCTGTTTCGTTTTTATTTTGCCTATGTCATAGTGCTCAAGACACGCTAAAGCAAAGGGAAAACAAACTAGATGACCTGGTGACAGAATTATGGCTTACATAGCAAAAAAAAAAAGTAGGTGTAAGGGTGTAATCCAATTTAACCATACACCTCTTTATAAATGTGCAAATATTTAGCTAATCTCTGCAGAGCTGAAGAAAACACTGAATACATGCATTTCAAGATACGAGTACAGCATCAATGTAAGATTAGATGTGTGGAATATATAGAGGCAACACATTGCTCCTATTGATGATATTGTGTACATTTGAGTAAGGCTGGGTATACACTACAGATTTTTCTGACCAATGAGTTATCTACAATGATTGCACCTATGACTGAAGTTCCGATCAGTTGGTCGATTCATGTGTCCACACCATACATGTTTTAAATGATTTTTGCACAACTAATTGTCCGGGCAGCGATTTTTGTCAGTCATAATATAATCTCAAAGGATTGTGACTCCGTACACACTGAAACTAAATATGGTCTCCCTGCAGCGATATATATCAAATACATTTAAATAAAGGGCTGAACGTCACTGGCAAAAAACTTACACAAACTCAGATTCTGGAAAAGGAAATACATCATAGCCATTCATTCTATACCACATCTTTGTGTACGTTCGTTCGCAACTGCCCATTTACAATGGTTTACTACGGTTTATTTTAATACAATGGCCACAATTGAACAACAGCGAGCTTGTGGTCTTTTGCTACTCTCTATAGTAAGAACGTTGCAAACACAAACCCGAGGGGAAGAAGAAGAAAGAATCGAATCAGACCGGTTGGACCAAAGAGTGGTTCCAGAGGAGAAACTCATACTTTCATATCACCCTGCTACAGGAGATACGGGAAACAACCCTGAGGGCTTCAGGAATTTCCTGAGGATGTATGACCCCTCATTCCAGGAGCTGCTCCAACTTGTCACCCCACTCATCCAGGAGGAGGACACCCATTTAAGGAGACCCATATATGCCAGGAAGAGACTGGTTTCTACCCTGAGATTTTTGGCCACAGGAAGGACACTGGCTGATATCAAATACAGCATAATTATACAAGGTGACATATGCAATACTCATCTAAGTTCTGTTGGAAAAGACAGGGTGGACGCAGCTGTACAATTATGCAAGGTGACATCAATACACATCTATATAAATTGATTCCTACTCAGCTATTATTTTAAGAAAGTTCAATACACATAGAGGTATTAATGCCCATAATATGTACAATCAATACACATAAATGTAATGACTATTATGTCATTGTAAAAATAATTAAATATTACAATACAAAATCAAATAGATGGACACGTCACATGAGGACATATATGATATTTTAATGAGAATATGCATTTTCACATGTGAAAAGAATACATGTTGTATACACTTGCATACAGGAACACATACATTTCACATGGAGCACGTAAAACAGGTTTATTATTGCTTCTTCATTAAAAGCACATTATTCCCATTTGCTTGACGTTTTGACATCGCAGCACGTGGGAGAGGTAGAGACAAGATCAAGAATTTAAATATACATGCCCAGAATACATGCCCAAAAAGAGTCGCTGCTCGAGGAACTATCAGCAGTTGGTCGAGCAATTGGTCGTGATTTCGTTCACACTGCAGGATTGGAAGGAGGTTGCAACAATATTTATATTTCTGCTGAACAATCAAATGAAACGACGATTGGTACTTTGGAACGACTGTCATTCATCATTCAAGTATAAACACTTATGCGTTATTGCCCCGAATGGTTGTTTATCACTTGATTGACCCAATAGGCGGCTGAAAAACCTGTAGTGTGTACCCAGCCTAATAATGGCTCTTTTGCAGACCTGTTTGAGTAGTTGATTTGCTAGTTTCCCTTGCTGTTTTGAGACTTTCTAAATTAATGTGTTGCAGTGTAATGCTAAGCAAGGTGAAACCCAGCATAATGTAAAATCAAAGCAAGTAATGGCCTCAGTAGTCTCGGCAAGGCTTGATGAAAGAATATATTAAGATTGTAAGACCAAAATGAACTAGGTGCTAATGCAGGTGTGTTTTGGCTGTATCTGACAATATATGCTATTAAAGTCAATATTCCTTCATTTTAGTGATTGCATTCAGTATTTGAATGCCTCTGCCCATTGTGTAAGGCAAGACTGTATTTTAAAGATGTGCATATAGGTAGAAGTAGCATTTATTCATCAACAGCATTTCATACATAATTTGCTCTCTTGTTTCAAAAGCATATTTTTTTTCTATGGGCTTCAAAATGCATAGCTTTTGGCTATAGGAAAATGGAACTACTTAGTCTTTTAGAAATATGCATGTTTTTGGCCCAATGCAAAACAGACCTATCAAATATTTTTGCAAATATGTTTTTTCAGTATGTAAAAACAATCAATCACATAAGAGGA
Source organism: Mixophyes fleayi (assembly GCF_038048845.1). NCBI lineage: Eukaryota > Metazoa > Chordata > Amphibia > Anura > Limnodynastidae > Mixophyes > Mixophyes fleayi. Next base: position 55,905,100 of record NC_134408.1, read on the forward strand.
TATGCAATTGTAAGTTTTACACACAGATGTGGACAAGTGTGATACATTTTTGCATGCATAATAACGCTGGTTAATTCATAATTACATCAGCTGGCCAAGATAGGTTAAAATAAATGCAAGCAAATTCCTTGCTATTATTTTATGCATAATATATATATATATATATATATATATGTATATATATATATATATATATATATATATATATATATAGATAGATACATATATATATATATATATATATATATATATATATATATATATATATATATATATATATATATATTTAAATTTAATGAATTGCACCAACCACTTTCTTTCTGTTGTTTCTGATAATCACATTGAAGAGAGAATGTGCAGCTTATTGTTTTAGTGATTTATATGTAGTGTATTCATTGTTTGCAATATTGTATTGGCTTTTATATCTCAAAATTACTATATTTTATTCAAATTATGCACATACAGATGTAGAAAATGTTTGGACATGTTGACATGTTGGATCACACTTTAATAACCCAGCTCTTTTATTGCATTTTAATGGCATCAGGGTGGAGTCACAAATGATGAGATGAACATTCCGTGCAAGTGTTGCTCGCTGTGGGAAACCTTTATAATTTTCGATAAACTTAATAACATAGGGGCAATGGATCAGAAAGTGTATTCTCTGCTGTTCAACATTGTAGCACTTTGCCCCCATTTGATTGAATAAAATATGCTCTGCCAACAATATCAAGTTACTGGCATCGGACATTGCTTCACCTGGGGGCTCTTACAAATTTCACCATGTTCAGGATCATTAGTCAGGTCACCACTATAAATCTAATACTCAAGTCCCTCCAGCAGACAATCGTTGAGGATATCCTAGCGCATCACAGATCAATCAAACATTAATAAATAAAGAGTGGATGTGTGTACTGATCGGTATAGCATTACTGTAGCCATTGCTGCAATGCAGCATTTTGTCAGCAGAGCCTGTGATGTTGCAATTCTATCTGTCACAGAGGCTACATAGGGAGAGACAACATGTGGCTGGCAGCCTACTCTGTCTTTTTAGTTCAATAATAAGCGCATTAACTACTTCATGACCAAAACAATTTTGAAGGTTTGGGATGGATTCATTTAGTTAATTTAGTTAATAATAACTTTTAAAAAAATACCTTATATTGCTGGGGTTTTCTTATGGCAAGCTGAGATACATATTGGAATAAATATAAGTATATTTCAAGTACACTATATATGTAAAATGGTGAAAAAAATAAGATTTTTCAAAATGATGCTTATAGTTACAGTTAGTGCAAGTCCATTCATTCACCTAAGGGTGTAAGCAGTTACCTGTCTCGCATATAGTGATGCCAAATATGTTTTGTTTATTTTAAAATTGTAGGAATGATAGGGCTGTAAAAACAACCATTGTTTTTTCTTTTTTAACATAGGTCCAAAGTGTTTCAGCAGGCAGAATAGATCTGATACAGTTCTCTCCTGCACTGCAATTTGGCTTCCCTGTGCTGTCAACCTCAATTAGGAAGCAGTGAATAAGGTATCTTTGAACACTTTTTTCGCATCAGGAAAAACACATTTCTACGTCAAAAACAGGTGCTTTCACCAGAGATAAGGGTTTTCCCTATTTGCTATTCCTTCGCACCCAGTGCTAACTTTTGCTGGCTATTGTTTACTATTTACAAAGTATAGTGGCAAAACAAGTACCGCCACTATCCTCTTATCGTTATCGTCATCTTATCATTATCACCATCTTGTTATTAAAATAAAGCTGGGAAAGGAGGGGGAGGTGCCACTAAGCATTTGTGATGTGAAGTGGCTGAGGAGCGTAAATGTGAGTAGACAACAGCCAGTGTGATTACAATATTGGTATAGGCATAACTGTATTTTTCACTGTATGTGGGAACCACTTAGGGCCTGGCTTGGCTGGGCCCCTGCGCAACTGCCCCTCAGGCCGGTCCCTGAATTTGTTTTCGTTTAAAATAGGGGGAATACAATTTGCCAGCCCTCCCTTGGCAGCCACCCACATTCACAGCATAGCTGAAGTGTAATTATGGCCAACTAGGCAAGTACTCTAAAAATACAAGTTACATGTTTCATATAGAAAAGTCTGCTGACAATCCTCTCCTCCCATTGCTCACAGGATCAACTCTACTTGGCAATGTTTCCAGCTATCAGAATGGACAAACATATTGGCTACTAGCCATTCAGGTTCCTGTCCCTCAGTATACTCTTATTGGATTTCAGTGTAGTGCAGGAAAGAGTGTTACCAGCTTGCAGGCTGATATCTTTTCTCAGCTGGACCAATCAGTATGAATGAAGAGGAGAGAGAGGAAGATGGTGTCTGGGACTTGGTGGGAGAGAGCTTTTATGTTTTGTAAGTTCCTGCCACTTGCTATGGCTCTACTTATTAAACCTGACACCAATAATGAAACTACATATTACCCTTGACACCAGACATGGTTCTACATTTTACACTTGCACTACTTATGTCTTAAAATATTAGACTTGGCACTAAATATTGCTAAACATGTCATACTTGACATAAAATATGCTGTCACCAGATGATATTAGACAGCATAATATAGCTCAACTTGTATATTTGAGTACAGATATGGCTCAGTATATTATACATGGCATCAGATATACAGTAGATGGAGTAGTATTGTTTTAGATTTTGTAAGTCCTCCCTATATTCCCGAGGGTTTCTTATGGGTGCTCCAGTTTCTTCCAATAGAAGAAAACGCACCGGTAGGTACTAGTTTATGACCACACTGACCATATGTATGTGTACTTATGGTAGAGAAATTAGATTATAAGCTCCACTAAGGCACAACACTGCAGGATATGATTATACTATGCCAATAAAATGAGAATAATATTATAATAATAATAATTATTATTATTATCATTACTGGCCAAGAATATTGTGTGGACAAGAACAAACATCTTTGGTACTAGCGTGACTCTTGCTCCAGGTTTTCTGTGTTTGGATATTCACAATTCCCCACCAGTACCCTGTAAATCTGTAACTTGCTAAATTTATTTTCCTAAATTTCTGTTTTCTGATTTAAACAATTTAATATCATTAACAGAAAATGCTATAAATCATTCTACTCTATTTGACTCTATTGTGAAATCTTATAGTAGATTTTATTGATTAGGAAAACTTATGTCACCTGAATATCCTGGTTTTCTGTTTCCAACTGACGGGACCCTTGCTCTTAGTGTAAGAGTAGGTGGGCCATATGAAATGTGGAATTAGACATTGTATATATTAAAACAGGAGACTCTTAAAGGTGATTTATCAACAACATTCCACACGCCCCAGCCAGCATAATAATTGAGCACACTATCTGGAGGCATATGTCTTAATCAAACTAATAGCTTATTACCCCACAAAACTGATTGAAGGGTCAAGGAATGAGCAGCTACAAATATATACATATAATATATATATATATATATATATATATATATATATATATATATTATAGCTAACGTAATGCATAGTAGTACATATCTTAATGCAATGTCACTCTGTCTGGGGGGTTAATACTTAGATATGCAGATATGCGACGGCATTGCTGTATGGGGGGATGGTAATAGTAATAGTCAATATTATAACTATTATTACTATCCATGGCTGTATCTGTAAAAAGAAAAAGTTTATTACAAGTTAAAAAAATGCAAAATGTGATTTGTTTTCTGACCACCCTGAATAAAGAGGAGGAGCCACTGACATATTCAGACAACATAGGAGAGCCCACTGTCTGGGTTCTTAATTTTAGACCTTAGGGCCCCTTCTGTCTTATGTGCCCCAGGAACTCAAAGCCTTATTCCAGCTCTGCATGAGCAGATGGACCTAAGACTGACTGCCAATGTGCTAAGATGTCTCTAAGTTCAGCCAGTCAATATTGCAGGGAGCTGAGTATCCTTCAGCTCCCCTGTGGTGACATTTTAATAGTAAACTGAGACGAGAGAAGATTTTTCTATTGTGATAAGAAGCAATAGAAAACCTTCCATATCACCTTATAATGGTAAATAGACCCCTGTGTGCTTTAAGTCATCAGCAGGTGGTTGGTTGTTGGCAAGCAAATAAAAAACTAGCAAATGCCCGTTCTACGTCACCTGAACTAATTTTAAAGCTATAGATCGTAAGATCGGCAAGTTCATTTTACCACTCTCGGGCAGCTGAGTATCTCTTAGCCATCTCTGTAATATTTTTGCTGATAAGCGGCAGTAAAAAGTGACCATTTATCACACCAATTGGGGGACTAATGATAAACAGGCCCCTAGGTGTGCATTGCCTTCACTAACCGTTATGCAGATCAGTTTCACAACACATCACTTAAAAACATATGAGCAGATTGACAAATGATATTTGTGCCATAGCTAGCTCTTCTACTAAATAAAACATGTTTAATATTGTAGCATTTAAATGATTAAGTTAGAGCACAGAATACAGCATGATAAAATGATTTAGACAATGGTATAAACAATACATATAGTCACTGAGAAACAGATGGAAGTGTAGCATAAGCTATCATATGCTCTGTTGGATGTTTTTATAATACCCATTTGAATAAAATTGTACATGTGCAGCTGTATTAGTGGTTTTTCTCAGTTATTAGATAACTGTGAGCCTAATGTGTTAGGAGGTGTTGAGCTAATAGAAACAACAGCATTGATTCACTTGCCTCTGTCTAACATGCCAATTCAACAGCCCTAAGACAGCAACAGAGAACTCCCCTGTAATCACCTCCTGCAAGCTGCAGCCATAGGCAAATTGCTAGTGAGCATTAAGTGTGAAAAGCATCATAGGATCAATGTCAAGGTCTCAATTTGCCAGCTATGCAGAATCTATAATCACTTCCTAGTCAGATCTATAAATGGCTACTAGTCATTTTCAAAATTCACACTCCAACCAAACGACATTGTCTTAAATTGCAAATGGAAAGCAAATACATTGTGTTCATATAAAATATGCATATGGTTTACACCTTGTACAGCTCAGTGAATTTAGTGTAATGCCAAAGGGAATAATTAGTGCTATGGGCTGAGAAATTAGTGCAAAAATAATCATTAAAGAGGAGAGAAATTATTTTAGTCATAAGGGAATGAACACAGATCAAAATATGTGCATTTTACGCATCCCATATGTTAGATTCACCATTTCTATACAACATATGACATCATTAGAATGTTATAATAAAAACTGAGTTTTAAATCTAAAAACAAATATAATAAAAATACTGTGGATGTTTAGTATGGATGGTGCAGTCTCATGTCTCACTGTGTTAGTGGTGTAGATACACTTTATATATATATATATATATATATATATATATATATATATATATATATAAATATATATATATATATATATATCAGATTGTGAAGAAAGCAATATCGTTTAATCTTGTTCGAGCTATAGGGCGACATAAATATCTTTCCTGATTAGAAATGAGAGGGAAATTAAGCACATGGTTATTATGAGATCTGAGGCTGGTCTAGCAAATAACACATACATGCCAACTCCGGGAGGTCGCCCAGAATCCCAGGAAAGCTGTCAATTCTCCCGCATCTGCTGGCATGGAGGGGTGTATGGGCGGAAAGGGGGTGGTCTGTCACGATTCGCGTCATTGTGACCTCGACCCCAGAGATGTAATGCCTGCTTTGGGTCTTTTACCCACTGTAAAAAGACCCCAAACAGGCATACATCACTGGGGGGGGTGGCAAAAAGATGCAAATTGCGAAGCCCCGCCCCCAACACCCTCCCTTCACACCCCTCTTCAGTGATCTCCTGGAGGGAGCCTGTCAAAAGTAGGTAAGTCTGAAATAACAGAGACCTTGTAAGTAGTCAATGGTGGAATAATGGTGTGCCCATTTACAGTATAACAGCTTCTAGCCAGTAGTCTCAAAAGGGTACATATTAACTATAAATGTAGACTCAAATAATCAGCATAAAAAGTAGGTACAGGAAATTGAAAGAACCCAGGGCTACAACATTATCTTTGACTTAATGTTAATTTGCATACAGGAAACCTAGAGAGTTTGGGAACAATACAGTTAAAAAACCGAAGCCCTTTTTTGGAAGAGGTGGGTGGACGACACCATTGTTGGTGCTTCCCACCATATTTTATTCTTGTACGCAATATGGGTACAGTAGGAAGTAATGTAAAAATGATTATATAGCATATAAGAGGCATTTGTTTGTGTATTATGAGCGAGCTGTGACATTACTTAGCTATTAAGTGCCCCCTGCATAAGCCAACCATAGAAACTGAATGTTTCACTGATACCAATCCAACACCTTACAAATCTTAACTCAATTTACTGTAGAAAAAAGCTAGTCGTAAAAATGTTGTATTTCCGCATATATGCTGAGCCATAACCATCTTCAGATACATGCAGCTTAGTCCCAGTAACATATGTGCCTGGTTTACGCCAGACACACATTACAGATATTTACATCCCACTGCGCCAATGTTTTTATCCATTTGTTTTATTTGAAACAAAAGCAATTGCTATCAGGCATCAATAAAGTTAAACTATTCTAACACAGCATATATATATATATATATATATTTGCTCGAGCAATGAAGAAATCAGCAATAATCAGCATCAGTGTTGCATTCTCAAGCAGCCAGTTACAGTCGTTCACTTGTGCTGGAGACCATCAACTTCAACATCATCACCATACAGCTTTCTCCGGCATATATATGTCAGCTTGCACATAGCATAGTTGGCAACTTTTAAAACTTGTTCTCCAGGAGCTACCGGAGGACAGGTCATGTGACAAGTGTAGAGGGGGTCCCCGCCCTCTACTATAAAAAAAAGCTGAAATTCATGGCTTTGAATAGTGGGGATGAGGCTTAATGGAGCAATTGTGTCATTAAGTCACGCCTCCACAAGTGTCCAGGAGGTTACCTACTCTTATGGGAGTCCAGGAGGACTCCCTAAAATTCAGGAGCCTCCCAGAAATTCTGGGAGAGTAGGCAAGTATGGCACATACACGCCCTTACTGTACTCGGCCTACATTAAAACGCAAAGCAAAGTGCCAGAGGAAAACGAATTAAACAGCTGCCATATATACAATGAAAACAGTTCTGTAAACTGTGTATACATTTGTAACACATTTCTTCTCATATTATATTTGTTATTGATTCCCAACGCATTAGAAGAACACTTCTCAACACAGAAACACTCTAAACTAATTCACATTTGCCTCGAGTGTGGGATGTTTTATGACATATTGTATATAAGAGTAGGTTTGTGATTTGTTTCTTTGGAATAAAGTTTGTCCACACCACATTAAATTGTACAAGTCACCTTCACACTGTGTAAACCACCATTTCGTGGATTCAGGTTATCAATTTATTTTGAACCCGTGGCAGCACAGAGACATGAGGTGCCTCATGTCTTAATGATTGTCACACATTCCTAGTGAGTAGATACGCTGCATTCTCATGAATGTTCAGCCCACAAAATGGTTACCTCTATATTAAATAAGTGATGGGTATATTTTAAATAACCAGATATTGACAGGAATTTTCTTGGTATTTGTATATCTAGTGGCTGTATTTCCTGTCCCTAGTCATAGACTCTTGGAGAAAAATGACTGCAGATGTGCCTTTATCAGTCTTATGATAATGCCATGTATTATGCTTTTGATCAACCCTTCTGTCCTCAAACCCTTTAGAGTCAGAGACTCATTAAAACACAGAAAGATCAAACAGCTGCTCGTATAACAGCTGAGGTATTCCACAACACCTTCTTCATTCAGTCTATTTTTCATTTACATTATTTGTTGTCTAGGATGATGTATGCATAATAATAACTTAATATGCATTTTCAGGCATAAAAATCGGCAGATGGTTTTACTCATGTAATATGTACATTAGTATTCATTGTATGTGATAATACACCTCTACTGTAAATTATATGCATATTAAGAGACACAGACAATATCTCTGACTATAGAAAAGTACAAAGCTATAGGCCAAGCAATTTTATACAGGCCCCAAAGATCTGAGGTGGCGTCTATTATCTGTAATAATTTTCATTGGGAAAGGCACTATTCCTTATCGTAACAAGTTTTTTTCTTATAAACACTGAAGTCGAAATGTTCAAAACTGCTCTCTGAGGTATTTGCATCCTGAATATGGCTGTGGAATGTTTAATTTGTGGCTTGTATCGGCAGAACCTTGCACCTTGTAAGTACTCATTTGCCGCAAAATTCGATTGGCTCATCTCTATATTGAAGTGATGACATCAGAAGTCAATAATACAGGCGATGATACCAGAGTTGACCGGTTTTTCACATATAATTTACAGGCGTTCATGCATATATAACATCACTTGAATTATTTAAAGCTATGTTTCTGTATAAATAAGGAACTTTCTCTGCATTGTAAAATAAAAACAATATATTCCTGATGTGCTGTTTAACTTCTTTCATCCCTAAGCTAGTGCAAAAGAAGTCAAATTTTCTTATGCCTATCTGGCACTCCATGGGTTAAGTATGTTTTGCTGTAATGTGTGCTGACCAATCAAATCAGAAAAAAACAACAGGAGCAGCTCAGCTGTGAGGGGGGGAAAAAGCCAATATGTGCTAAATCAATGACAGCCAACAGCCATATCACCAGTGTTACTTCTCTACTCCTACTTATGATTCAGACTAGGGGAAAAAAAACTTCTCTTAGCTACTGCTAACATTAACTATCTCAGGCCCAAATTCCATGTATTCTACTACAAGAAATGCAAGTTTGTTAACTCCTAAGAATGTACTTGAGAGTCAAATCCTGCAGCAAGCTGTTCCGTTGATGGAGACATGCAAGACAACAATTAGTTACTGTTCGTTTTCTATTATTTCTTAATAACATATTTATCTAGATGAGAATAACAAAGCCATCTGACAAGCTTGTTTTCTCTCGTGAGCATAATTGTTCTTAAGCTTTTGCTGAAAATATCCTTCTCGGCATTAACGTTGAATAGCTCCTGTATTATCTTTGATAGCAAAACTGCTTTTAATAAACATTAATTGTATATTAGCTGAAGTGAGATTGCCAGGAGAAGTGGGAAAAATAACAGTGAAAACACAGCTACGGGAGGAAAAAGGCATAAGTGATCTGTAGTGTTATTAATGGATCAGCAGCATGATCGGCTAAGTATAGTAAAGCATTAAATCTGAAAGCAGTATTTACCTTGTAAAAACACAATCCCAAATCTCTTCATCTAAATAGAGACTTTTGCCAGAAATTGTTACTTCCAGTGACTAACCTGCTGTGGCAACCGTACACAAATATATATGTGTGATAATGTATGTATTATATACTTTAGTCCATATAGACATTATTCTAAATGCTCTAATGCTATACTACTGCATTTATCATGGCTATAGAATACTGTATCAATATTACAGCAATGCTACAGAACAGCAGAATATGTCAGTGCTTTATCAATAAAAGATAACACTACCAGCATTTCTCACAGATGCTAAATTTTCATTTCAGCCATCTCTAACAGTATTCACATACCTACAATTAGAAAAAGTGCTATTGTTCAACTGCATACTGTAGTAAAGAGAAAAAAGCCTTCCGACACGAGAGGACATCTGAGGTATAGGTGCTTCTTTAATGACGTTGCACCAATTGTTCCAGTGAAGTTTGCTTACGTTACACGCAAATGTGGAGCCTCTTTTTATGTGGCTGGACACATGACCTGGTCAGCCAATCACAACTGACTGATATAAGAAAAAAAATGCTTTATAAATGTGCCTTCAATTCAAAACAAACAAAGTTGTCAGACTCTTTCAATTAAAACACTGCTAGCTAGTCAACTGTATGCAGATTGCCTTATTTCACAGCTATAACAAACATGAGTAGTTATGTAATTGTAACCTTGATGCAGACACAACTGTATCTAATATAATGAGGCTGAATTGCAAAAAGAATACAATCACAGCTTGCACAATTACTATCCACAAAGTCCCAAATGTCTATCAATTTGTACCCCCTCATTGAAATAAAGACTTCAAAGGGGACATATGAAACTCACTGAAATAGCAACATTTTTCCTTCTGTTCTACGTGCGATGTACTGGACTCAGTGCAGCTGTGTAATATATTGTCAGCCTGCCAATGCAGTTCTATTCCACCTGCTTTGTAGGTCATTCTTAATAGTTGTTGCAGCACGTGAAGGAATCGGCAACTGTGATGAAGCATTTAACGGTTGTCTTTCTGACGTTTTTTATGTATAAAAATGCTTACATTAAATATACAAACTCACCCCACTGTGAAGTATGCCTCTTGCGAGGTTGGATGGCCACGAGACAGTGCTAGTGGCTACTAGGTAGCTCCATACAAAAAAGGAAGACAAAAAGCATTAAAAAAAGCATCAGTGGTATGCGCAAGAGAAAGAAAGAGGGATGGGAAATTAATAATCCAACAGGCAGGTTCTCTCAGTGTTATTAATCATGCTGCTTCTCACAAGCTAGAGAGGAGCTGAGATTTGCACATGGGTAGGGGAGGGGAGCAGACATCATTGGCCGACTGTGCTCATTCCTATACATCACAGCCAATCCTTCGTTTTTTGCCTTAAGGTACAAATACTGTATATCTGTGAAGCAGTTACAAAACCCTGGAAGATGAAAAACCATGCTCTCAGGCTAGGCAATGCTTTTGTCCAGTTAATGCACTATAAACTTTACTTGAGCTGATTTCTTATTTGATACCCCTGTGACAGGGTCAGTGAACGGCAAGCAATTCCATCCCAAATCATACCATAATCGAATTGCTGCCTATTTCCCAAACCTATAATGAAAAAGGCAACTGAAATAATGCAGGTAATGTTGCCAGCCTCCCATCGCTGTCGTACATTATTACTGCCGATTGCTTGCCTCCATTTCCCCTGTACTCTAACAATGAATATATTTCACAGCTCACTTGCTTTACTGTGTGGGTGGCATGGCATAGACACCTACATGATATGAAAAAAATCTAAAACAATAGGGTTTTGTCTGTGAAAGCAACCTAACAGGCTGCTGATAGTAAAGACAATTTTGTCAGTATGATCCCCCATGCAGAGGGTGGTTTAGACAGTAGAGCTGATGCAGAGGTTTGAATTAATGTGTTCTTTTTATTTTTGGACTGCATGGTAACATGCATGCTTCCTTTTATGTTTTATATTACCCGCTTTGCATATTTCGCTATGTAGCGTTTTAATTTACAATAAACAGTGTATGTTATGAATGTTGGCTCCAGCATTTTTGTTCTTACACAGCAACACATTAAATATACAGACAGATTAGAGGTTAAACAGTCAGACGGGCATATAGATTGATAGACTGAAGATTAAGGAATTGTAAATCATGACGGACTTCAGTTATGGATAATTATACTTTTAACAGTTTTAGTGTATTTAAAGTACTAGATTATTTCTATATGTAAAGATGCTTTGTGTACATGTTCATATTAATGAGGTCTTTTCTCGCTTTCTGACGGCTTCTCTGTTTGAATAGGGCGCATCATAAAAAGCGAAGTCCCCATTAGAGTCTTTCATAGGGAAAGACCCAAATACAGGTTACAATGTATAGCGTTAGATTGACAATTATTCATACAAACTTTGTTTTCTCTGTTAGGGCTTAACAAGACAGGCAAAAATATGCAGATTACATGTTACTGTGCACGTTTCACACAACCAGAACCACTAACAACATCAGCAAAGAAATTATTTCTACAGATAGGCTGTATGAACCAAGAACATTTCTACATTAATGTGCAAATAAAATCCACCAACATTTGCAGACAAAAAGCTGTCACATAATGAAATCCAGTATCAATAAAAATTGCTAAATGCAAATAATAATAATAATAATAATAATAATAATAATAATAATAATATAAGCGCTAAATAATTCAATAATACAATGATGATATGCTATGTAGTTGATATCTTTTTTAGGCAAAATTAGAATGTTTTAACTTGATTTCAGCTTTTCTTTACTTACACTACATGCTTGTATAAATATGCTCGTATGTACACGTGTATGGGTCCCCTAATTTCTGAAAGAAAGTTACTTATAGATGGCTACCCAGCAGAGGAAGCGTTTTTTTTCAGAGACAATGGTTTTGATTGCCTTAAAAAAAGAATGAGTTCACCTAGCGGTTCTTTTATATACAAATCACCAGGCTGCTAGAACAAGGCATGTGTCATTATAAAGATCTAGGGTTAACCCAAACTTTTGAGCTGTCACTCATATTGATAAAATATCCTCTAATGGGTGCTAAACTGCATGGAGCGGACTTTAGATTTTCTAAAGCTTAAGATTCTCTTTTGACTCTGGACCAGTGACCTGAATCAAAGTTGTAGACTGAACAGCCAAGTTAACCCTTAACAAAGCTTAATGAATCTCCCCCTGTGTTTGCTTATGTATTATCACAGTTTTGCAGCTGGAACACTTTGATAAGTAATCCTCTTCTCCCCATGTACAAAGCACTGCAAGGCTGAATCAGCATGACTCTGCATGGAGAACAAGATATACTGTATCCTTTTCAATCAAGCAGAAAGGATATGTGCTCCCTCTGACTGTTGTCAACTATCAAGAAACTAAGTAGGATGAGAAAAAGAATAATTGTTAAACAACAGGATTGCTACAACAGCTAAATCAATTTTGCTGAAGTGACGGATTAAGATTTTTACAATGATGATGTTAATCATATTAATAAAAATGTAACAATAGTGACATTGTTTATGCACTTTACTAATTGGAAAAAGTCCCCACAAAGATTACTGCAGAGGTGAGCAAAGTTGCGGGTGAATTTGGCACAAAGCAAATTTTGTGGTGGAGCGAATTTTGCAGATGGGCAAAGTTCCAGCCATATAATTTCTGAGTTCCGCTTTTGGTTTGTTATTACACGGAATAATGGCATTCTGTACGGTGATTATAAATTCCACACAACAGAATTTATAGTCGATAAATGAGCTTCAATGAGTCTTCATTCTGCTCCGGAGTGTAGTTGGAACAGTGTCGGACTCACTCACTGAGGTACCCACAGTTGGGACCCACAGCCATATGACTTCGCCCCCTTTCCTGATGGTGCGGGACAAAATACTGCACCTCTATGGGGCGTAAGCAAAAATTAACATTACATCTGTCAAAAAGTATCCACGCGTGGTGTCTGGTGGCTGTTCCGGAGGCACCTCACACAGATATTTTCTGAATTGAATCAGTCTCTAAGTGTGTATATGTTTTTTTACTAACCATATTGTGAGGACTGGTAAGTATGTAAAAGGTTAACATGCTGTAGGAAGTCATGTGTGTATTTAGAGGGTAATATAATGTGGGGGCTGCGGTGTGTGGGTGTAAAAGGTTAACATACTGTGGGGTTAATAGACTGTGCCTATATCTGTATCTATGTGTTAATACATCTGCCACACGCCTCCTTTCACTTCATGTGCCACATTCCCCCTTCCCTGCATTGAGACATCCCATGTGCCACAATCCCCCTTCCCTAGATCCAGGCACCCCATTTGCTATACTCCCCCTTCTCTGTATTTAGGCACGCTATGTGCCATACTCCCCCTTCCCTGCTTTCAGACACCCCATGCACCACACTCCCCTTTTCCTATGTCCAGGCACCCCATGTGCCACACTCCCCCTTTCCTATGTCCAGGCCCCCCATGTGCCACACTTCTCCTTTCCTATGTCCAGGCCTCCCATGTGCCACACTCCCCCTTTCCTATGTCTAGGCACCCCATGTGCCACACTCCCCCTTTCCTATGTCCAGGCACCCCATGTGCCACACTCCCCCTTTCCTATGTCTAGGCCCCCCATGTGCCACACTCCCCCTTTCCTATGTCCAGGCACCCCATGTGCCACACTCCCCCTTTCCTATGTCCAGGCACCCCATGTGCCACACTCCCCCTTTCCTATGTCCAGGCACCCCATGTGCCACCCCCCTTTCCTATGACCAGGCACCCCATGTGCCACACTCCCCCTTTCCTATGTCCAGGCACCCCATGTGCCACCCCCCTTTCCTATGACCAGGCACCCCATGTGCCACACTCCCCCTTTCCTATGTCCAGGCACCCCATGTGCCACCCCCCTTTACTATGACCAGGCACCCCATGTGCCACACTCCCCCTTTCCTATGTCCAGGCACCCCATGTGCCACCCCCCTTTCCTATGACCAGGCACCCCATGTGCCACACTCCCCCTTTCCTATGTCCAGGCCCCCATGTGCCACACTCCCCCTTTCCTATGTCCAGGCCCCCCATGTGCCACACTCCCCCTTTCCTATGTCCAGGCCCCCCATGTGCCACACTCACCTTTCCTATGTCCAGGCCCCCCATGTGTCACACTCCCCCTTTCCTATGTCCAGGCACCTCATGTGTCACACTCCCCCTTTCCTATATCCAGGCACCCCATGTGCCACCCCCCCTCTTTCCTACATCCAGGCACCCCATGTGCCACACTCCCCTTTCTCTGCTTCCAGATACCTCATCTGCCTTCTTCTTTGTTTCCAGTTGCCCCATTTGCCCCATTCTCCTGCTTCCAGGCACTTCACCTGCCACCTCCCCTCCCTGATTCCAGGCACCTCATCTGCCACACTCCTTCCCTGCTGTCAGACATGCCATCTGCCACACCCCACCCTCCTACTGCCACACTGCTCACAGCTGCCAGTTACCACATGCTGCTACTTGCCCCGCCAATACATTTCCCCAGGCCTGCTACTATTGCACCTCACCTGCCAATATTCTTCCCTACAGGACTCTAAGCTGGATTCCCTGCACTGTTTTCATAGCTGCACAGGAGAAGAGAGAAGAGCAAGAGAGAGAACGAAAGAAGCAATTGCATTCAATTTGATCTTCATAAGTGCAATATATATATCTAATATATATAAGCCTAGTGGCGTGTGTTAGTCTGTGTGTGTGTGAAAAAACAAAAACCAAGCTTCAGCGCCACCTGCTGGGCGGAGTTATACACTGACCTACTAAATTCTTAGTGTGTGTGGAAAAAAACTAAGAAAGGGCTGAAATTTGGTATACTAAGATGTTTTTAATTTGTTAATTTAATTTGTTAATTGTTAAAAGTGTTTATAAAGATTTTAAAAAAATACATATATATTTCTTGAAGGAGAAGTGACAGTTGGGAGTGGTTGGTGGTTGCCGGGGGTGACAGTTGGGAGTGGTTGGTGGTTGCCGGGAGTGATAGTTGGGAATGGTTGGTGATTGCCGGGGGTGACAGAGCGAGAGGAGTGTGATACTCAGGACCGCTGAGAGAGATCCCTGTGGCTGGATAGACATCTGGATAGATGTGGCGATAGAGATGAAGGATGAGGAGATGGAGAAAAATGATGAGGTGGTGACATGTGGACAAAACCACGTTAAAAAAGGGCGCTTGCGTCGGGAAGTAAAGCTCTTCACCTGAGGAGGCCTGGGCTATGGCCCAAATGCATGACAAGAACCTTTTTAACACATTAAGTAGCTTGATTTGACTAGAATGTATGAGTATCATGCACGGGTTAACTTGTGTGTGTATATATATATATATATATATATATATATATATAATTTGTAGGCCTGGATACACACACTCCGAACGTTGAAGGGATACAGCAAAAGGCAAACAGGACGTACTCACTGAACATTTACAGTGATTACAGTATATATATATATATATATATATATATATATATATATATATTTATTTCCCTTCTTTGGGTATTTGTTAATTACACAGATGCAACTGTAGTTCACCAGTGCCTGCTACTTACACTTGAGCTGCTGTTTTCAAATCTTCCACTACCTGGCTGATGCAAAGACCTATTCGATGACTTGAGGGAATGGGTAAAAGGCGGTTCAAACGAAAAAAGTAAACTGTATTCCATGGTCTTACCATGTCCTCTCTAGTGGCTAGGCATGCTCCTTCAGCGGCATGCCAAAGCACACACTATTTCATGGGTCCCTACCATTATATTTCCCCGATTGGTCCTTCATGCCTTAGTCTGACATTGAGTTGGGGTATATTATCCAGTCATAAAAATGACAATGCTAGGTCCCAAGGAGAAACGTGTAAAATTCTGTGCAGAAAACTTGTAGGACATTTTTGAAAATTTTGTTTACTTTAAATCAAGAAGAGATGAGTTGCAGTAAAATTTGAGATGCATCGACGTATGAAATGCATAGTCTAGCAATAGAGCTGGGATGATAACAGTCAAATCATTCTGCTGTGTGCTTTAATTGTGGTAGGAGTGGAAACACTTAAAGCCAAATTCTGCCGGAAAAACGTGTGAAATTTCCTAGCCAATTGTGGAATAAGGCGAAAACTCTGCAAGGCAGATTTAAAAATCTCTAGTCCAAAATAACTGTCTCTAAAGACAAAAAAAATTGGCAATATTTTGCAAATTAGTTTCCATATTAATACACTAATCCATTTTCTGCTTTATTATAATATTAGACAATATTAGATATTTCTTATATAATTGGATAGCAAATATGTTACCACTTGCAGACCAATTAGGTTATAAAACAACAGTGGTGTTTATTGTTGTCCAATTACATGTTTTAACACAAATAGCCACCGGTTATCAGTAAATATTGTGTGTAATTTTATAACCTAATTAAAGATTATATATATGGGACTTGAACTGGTAAAAACATTATTTAACATAAGTCAATTAAAAGTTTGCAAATGGTCCCAGGTTTTATGATTATATGTCTATAGAGCGCTTTGGTGGTTCATGTAGGAAAGAATGGACAGAAAAATGGCCCTGCAATTTCTGATCCTGAAACTAAATGATAAAACTCTCAATGTAAACCTTACCTGCTGCAGGTTGCAAGATAACATCAATGTCATTACATTAATCATTTCTTGAACTCAGATATTTTACAATTAAGTAAAGAACAGAAGAATCACATAAATAACGGAGGCAAGAAAATCAACCAATTTAAAGTTAATTAAGACTAATTTATGGGGTATAATTACCCTTTAAATAACTGAAGTGTAAAGAAGTAACCACACCACCAATCTTACCCATAAAAGCATGAAATAGATGTTTGTCGTAGCTATAAACATGGGTCGGTGGTCACTGCTTTGACTACAAACTAAATATATTTCTTGATGCTACAACTTGATTTAGGGCTCATTCACATTATTGTATTTTTACAATGATTACCTGCAGCATACTGGCCATGAAGTAGGCTGCTGAAATGAGTCTATCACAATGATAACTGATCCCAATGACTGTTCCTGAATGTTCATAGCAAACTGCAGCAAAAAGTGAAACCAAATCCACATGCACAGTAAAACAACATAGAATTCTGAGATTCATATAAGCTGCAGGGGACATGCAAGTGCAACTGAGGTACAGTAAGAGCATCATAGTGGGACCCCCTGGCAGGAAAAAACATCCCCTGGCGGGTGGATGTTTAGGAAATAATGTAAAAACGTACAAAAATAATATTTTATTACATGGCACTACTGGTCCCAGCAAGCCCTTGCAGCTCTAAACTGATATGCTTTAAGCATAACATTGACAGCGATAGCTTTACATGGACTATGGATTAACACATGATGCAGAATTCTCTAGCAATTTAACCCATTAACATGTGCCCAATGCCTTTTTACGCAAGGCAGAAATGGGCTTTAACCCTATGTGAACATAGGGATACACACTGCTATATATTCCAGAGACATAGTCAGGTAAGGTTTGGTACAACTAAGCAAAATTTCTCCTAATGTGATATCCTTAACGAAAAAAAAGAAAAGTTAGCATGCTGATTCATGTGTACAAGCTAAACACATTTTACATGATTTACCTTCAGATCTGTGCTCTTCTTCTGTCATAACTATTGGCTGAAAGGACTGTGACTCTGCACACTACATAGAGATCTATGGACACTACCATACATACGCACTGCAGAATTGGAATGACATCGCTCCTTCGTTGAACGACATTTTTAGTCCGGTTTCAAACGTTCAATGAAACAATACGATGTGCACTGGAACGATATTTGTTCATTGTTGTAGCGTACACTAATGTGATATTGGGTCAAATAGTCATTTATTGTTTGACTGGCCCAATAATTGGCTGAAAATACTGTATATATGATAAAGTATAATCTTGGGAAAGTGTATTTTGTTTATTTTTTTCAACTAATTAAGCATTGTTAAACCTAAAAACAGAAACTATTTACTTTAAAACACTGCCATTAAAAGCTCTATTTATCACATAAAAAAACAATATTATAACAGAAAAAGATTATTGTCTTTTCCGTGTATGCGTTTTAATTGTGCTTGCAATCAGTGAAAAAAATTAACATGGAAATTTAAATTCAGAAGCGATACTTTATTGTTTTGACGCAGAATTAGTTATGGGCATGACGCCAATATACTAAGCAGCAAATCTGAAATTTTTAGACACTGAATGTAATGATCTACTCAGTAATCACAGTTTTGATTCACATTTTTTTTATTAAATGGATGTTTGGTAAATTTGATCATTATTTGCCAAATCCAGTAAACTACATTAAAGATTAAAGATTAAAGATTTGTTCTACATGCCAATGTCATAAGTCTTTTCTAACATCGACAGTATAAATGAAGGGACTGGACCTTGCAATTTTTATCAATTTGCCATTGGTCCTTTTGATAATCTTGACTAACTTAGAAAGTTTTAGTCATTTTTTGATATATAATTTTAATTGCTATGGGCAGCATGGTGGCTAAGTGATTAGCACTTCTGCCTCACAGCACTGGGGTCATGAGTTCAATTCCCGACCATGGCCTTATCTGAGTGGTGTTTGTAAACCCCCATATTTGCGTGGGTTTCCTCCAGGTGCTCCGATTTCCTCCCACACTCCAAAAACATACTGGTAGGTTAATTGGCTGCTATCAAATTGACCCTAGTATGTGTGTGTGTCTGTGTGTGTGTGTGTGTGTGTGTGTGTGTGTGTGTGTTATGGAATTTAGACTGTAAGCTTCAATGGGGCAGGGACTGATATGAGTGAATTCTTTGTACAGTGGTTAATAAATTTGTTAGAAAATGGTTGATTTGTTTGTAGACATCCCCTCCCACTGTGAGACCAAAAGGAGATTAATGGACAATATGTAATGGCTGCTAGATAAAGATACAGACTACATAGTTTTGTGTTAATAACCTGTGAGACCAATGGAATATTAGTGAACAATGTGTACTGACTGCTAGATAAAGAGATATTTGTGGTGAACTTGCAAGTATTGTACTGTAATATATTATTGGACATTTAATAAGAATATTGCTATTACCGATTGTATAGTTTAATAAGATAAGAACTGGGCCTGTTGCTAAAGTTATAAAGGTTGCATTGTTATATGGACTGTATTGTTTTTGTTTTAATAAGAAGTATACTGTTCTTGTTTGATAGCCACTTTTCTTGAGTGGTATAAAATAGGCAATTAGTAAATGGCCTCCAGAGTGCCACATGCTGTCAGCATGTGCTCTCAACTTTGCATGGTATGAGGTCAGCCATTTTAAGCAGTGACTTTGCACTGGGAAGCTTTAATAAGCCGTGATGTTATATTGGCAAAATTTTTTGGTAAGATAAGTTTCATTGTGAGCACTAGAGTATATGTATATGTATGTATAGTGATATGGGGGAAAGGGAGATTTCTAATGGGCAACCTAGCACTCTGGGGGCGTGACCACACTCCCATCATGCTGTGGTCACGTCCCCATCATGGTGTGGTCACACCGCCTGTCCCACTGTCGGGGACTTTCATGTTAAGAGGTATGATCTTGGGCTTGTTGATAAACTCTTGCACACTCACATTGTAGATAACTGCCCATTCCATCACTGAATATATTTGTAATGGCAACACGAAGGGGCATATTCAATTGTTGGCGTTACTGCCTAAAGTAACGTGGCGCGCGCACTATTACCTTCATTACGGTAATAGTGCGCATAAATACCGTTATTACGGTACTTTTCTCGCTGGATTTGAGCTTGTGGCTCAGGGAGCTGCGAGCTGAAATCCGGCTTACTATTAATACTTTTTCCGCCGCAGAAACCGCCAACAATTGAATATGCCCCAAAGATGTGGACAAGAATTGTGCAATGTTTTCAGATAACAGTACTGTGGTGAACTGAAAACAGCAGTTTGACAAAATAATATTGGTGCGGTAAAAAGTACAGCCCTGCAATGTTTAAAACAAGCAGTGACTGAACAGACAAAAACATGAGGTTGCTTTTGGAAGACTTGTTTACATGAACAAGCAAAAGTCATATTTAAACAAGTGCTGAACCAGCTATTGATGTTTCCCTAAATCTGGATTTGAGCCAGATTTCCCTGGAAAATGCAAGCTTCCCAGTTATTGCTCAGTTATTTTTTTGTGCTTCTAATGAGTTCTCCCTGCTGTGATTGTCAGGTGCCTCCAACACATTCTTTTGCTGTCTGTTTTCAGCAGGCTTATTGATCAAGATCTGAGGATGCCACATTTGCAATACGCATAGGGAGCTTTGGAATTTTTTTAAAATTAATTTAAATTAATATTTAAACACCTTCAAAAGAAGATGCTAACAATGATTAAGCCATGCTGACATCCATTTACCTTTCCATTTATTATCAGAGTACAAATATTTAAACAGCAAGTCATAGTAAAACAAACTTTAGTGACATGCACAGAGAACTATAACATTCATATTTATATAATGCATTAGTTTGCCTTAAATAAATATTTTAATATACATTTGTTTATTTGGCATCTCTGTTTTGGAGCTGCAGGTTTGTAAAGTGACTGTGCCCTCTCAATTGCACAGATCATGCTATCTCAGAGCAGCCAGAGGATTTCTGTTATGTACTGTTATGTGATAACAGTGACAATGTCTAAAACATTAATGACCTGAACAGCAGGTGCATAAAGAATTTTAAGTGTTTGATACTTGCATCATTAATATGGAACTAGATTATTACTATTTTTTTATTATTAATTTTTATTTATAGGGCACCACAAAGAATCCGTAGCGCCGTACAAGGACAGACAATGGCACAGTACAAGGTGAAACAGCACAGTACAAGTAACAGTAAGCACTATAACTCTGGGGGCTCAGGCACAGCTAGAAAGAGAGGGAGGGGAAAAGTCGGTACAGGCAGGTAACTTGGGCCCAAGAGGGTGGGCAAGGATGACAGGTTAAGAGCCACTGAGGGGAGCGGAGAGAAGCGAGAGGAGACAGAGGACAGAGGGACCGAGAGGAGGAGAGCTGAGTTGCTGGAGAGCGCAGTTAAAAGTGTTGGAAACAGGAGGTAGGAGAGCCCTGCTCAAAGGAGCGTATAATTTAAAGGGAGGGGAAGACAGACAGACACATGGAGACTAGATAGGTTGGTTTGAGTTTAGTTAGCAGGAGGAAAATGTATTAATATTATAGACTTAACAAGTGTCCTTTATGCTCTTTTTAAGCAGAAAGCAGCCAATTTACTTTGACTATAATGGAATACATTTCCTACTTATAAAGTTGGCTACACATGCTGCACTATCACAGCTGAAATCGGGCAATTGATCCAATATCAATACTTAAGCGATAATGGATCATTATCATTCATGTTGAAAAATGTGGCTATTAGCTTGTGACCCTAGCAGTGCCAGAAGGTACCCATCTACTCAGCCTGAATGCAGAACGTCTGGATCTAATCAAATGTGGCCACTTATGACAGGGCTCCTGTTTCTCAGCTCTCGGGTGGAGTGGCTGAATCACAGTGCATGTTGTCAACATTGGTTTGTTTATTTACATTTCTCTATATGTTCGTGTAACAGCTACTTTCTACACATGTATTTAGTAGCATAAAAAAATATATATACAATCACAGATAACAATAGTAGAGTATAACCCAGGGGGTCAAATTATTTCATACAGATTGTAGTTTTCAAGCAAATATGTTTGGACAAAGCAGACAGTGATGTACCCTTGCCCCTCAAAAAATAAAACTAGAGATACACAGAGTAATATGCTAATTATGTGCTAAGTGGTATAAAACACACTTATTGACTACAACTTATTGTCTACAACAAAAATATGCCTGTGCAAATATAGTTATGCCAAATAGTATAATGCTGGTTCAATGTGCTTGATCAAAGTCATAGCTAAGAACTGCCTACTTGTGGACAATACCGCCAAACCCCATGTAAGTACACCTGCCTCCTAGAATCAATAAAACCCCAATGTGTCATGCTTGCTATGTGTTCCATCATCATCATCATTCATTTATATAGCGCCACTAATTCCGCAGCGCCATACAGAGAACGCATTCATATCAGTCCCTGCCCCATTGGAGCTTACAGTCTAAATCCCCAAAAACACAGACAGACACACACAGACTAGGGTCGATTTTGCTAACAGTCAATTAACCTACCAGTATGTTTTTGGAGTGTGGGAGGAAACCGGAGCACCCGGAGGAAACCCACGCAAACACAGGGAGAACATACAAACTCCAGAAATGGATGTTCTTTTTTTAATCTGTCCACTTCCTTTTTCCATAATGTATTCTCATGTTTGTGCAGCGCCAGGTGTAGAATGTTAAGCTGGTCACTCATAGTAACAGTTGCACAGAAGTCTATTGCTATATTTGAATGTAACTGGTGGCTTCTTAAGCCAATAGACATCCTCTTGGGAGTACACGTAGAAAACAGACACACATGAGCTCTATTCTATTGGTCCTTTCCTCCCTAAAAAAATATGTTGAGGAGTCCTGCCTCCCTTTAAGTTATAAATAGGTGCACTATACAATATTATAGCTTTAATCTTTCTTTCTAAATCTAGGAATGTATCTACCAATCTGCCATAATTCTTTCAAACAGCTAAGCACTGTAAACTATAGAGAACATATTTTATAACAAAAAAAAAAGGATCAATATGAAAAAAAATCACAGTGGATGTAATTGAAGTCATACATTTTACCCAACTTCAGCTCTACTACCAATTACTGCTATTTATCAAAGAGAAGATAACATAAAACCTGGCAGCATAAAAACAAATTTTACTAGGTCTGAAAAAATACTGGAATATCATCAGAAAGAGAAGAAAAAAAAAGACACAAATAATAAATAATTCAATATTCCTGAGGAAAGCTCTAGTGGAAGAGGCCTGAGCTGATTCAAACATCAGACATAAGGCTGACAAGAGGTATATCGATTTAGACAATTCTATCATTATTATTCTAGCCTGAGTCCTTCAGGAAAGTTGCTCCTTTGGCCCTGTTTTTATTGCAGAATCTACAACCCTTCCTCTTACACCACATGTGTTTGAGCGTCCAGTCATTTCTGGGATTCTGTGTAAACTTTATGTTTAAAATAATAAAAAATAATCTGTTCCTTTTTGTACCCTTCCTCCCCATGTAGTCAAGGACTGAAAACTGGTGCACAGGTAACTGAGGTAAAAAGGTTGTTTACCCGCTTGAAAACAATCATATGTTTGCTCTCATTTTTTAAACAGTACCATAATAATGACAGTTAGCATCTAAATGTTTGGTATGAGTTACAGAAGCCTTTGTACCGGTTTTCATTAATATCCCTGGTTGCAGTGGCAAGTGCAGTTTTCTAGCAGGCATCTTCCAAATTTGCCGCTCACTAAAAAAAAAAATATCATATGTATATGCTCTGTATTTATGCAAAAAAACATATAGGGCCTCATTCATTACCTCCTGGAGAAAACCATGTTACAATGCAAGGGGTGCAAATTAGTTTAGTATTTTGCACATAATGGAAGTGTGGCCATCAGCCTAAACGAAGTTAAAATCACGTGGGTGAGTGATTATGTGTTTAGCCTATCGGCTTCTTCAATTTGTGACCAATGAAAGCAGAGTAGGGGGAGTGGTTTAGTTTGATATAGGTGAATGTTCTCCTCCATTTTCCCCTCTCTGCTTCCAGATTTCCTCCCGCCCACCCGGCATGTTATTGGGTTATTTATTATGTTTTCTGGGAGAGCAGTGCAGTCGGTAAGTTTGCATATGGTGCTTGGGTTATCTCGTCATAGGTCACTACTCCCCCTTTTGGATTGTGTTGTCATCACGTGTGTTGGGTCCAGTGAATGGGACTCTGTACCAGTATGTTGGATATTTTACTGGTGGATATAAGGGGGGTGTAGTCTTGCCAATGGACAGATATTTCGCACCGGCCAATAGATAAGGTATTGTTCCTGGGTTGGTGGTACAATGATCTGACCTTTCCACCGTTATTGGTTTTGTGTTTGCTGACTGCCCTGCTCTCGTCCGCCTTTCAGCCCATTTAGTTTAATATTAGCCATTTAATAAATATATTTTATTCCAACGTTATTCTGGTGTCCGTGTCTTTATTGGTTTATTAAGGTATTATGGTAAATACTAAGAACTTCCACACTGTGCATTTTAGATAAATACTGGCTTTTTTTTTCATGTAGGACACAAATACTTGATAGTTTTATTTTTACACTGATGTTCGAAGTTGATCTAGAACATGCCCTACCCCAATTAGAAATCTGCAATCACATTTTAAATTTACCTCCCCTCCAATGCAACATGGTTTTGCAGAGGTGAAAAGTTACTCATTTTTTTTGCTTCAATATTTTTTTTATTTTTAAAGCTGTTCAGTTTTTTTTGTTTTTTCTTTTTTTTTACATTACCTGGTAAATTAATTTATCTACATTGTCTGAATTCTTGCATTGTATATTTAGTTATCAGATAAAAACAGCATAGTCCTGCACTTTATTAATCTTAATGAATCAGGCCCATATTGCTCCCAAGATTACAATTTTTAAATTCACGACAGGAATGTTGCCACCTTGTGGTTGGGCATTGTAAAAACACGATGTTGGCATCTCTAGCGATTCTGAGCACTAGGTCAACATCAACTCCCCCCCCCCCCCCCCACACTGCAAAAAAAACCAACCATGAACTGTTGCAGTGCAGAGCTGTACAAAGCAGCATTGAACATGAAAAACCTTCCAAACTTCCCAGCAGTCAGGCCAGATGCCCTAGCTGTCAGAACCGGGGGGACTATCCAGCTTTAATTGGGACTGTGGGGAGGTATGACATAAACTACATAAAGCAAATCATATTATTACATCCTGCTGTGATTTCCCTGCCATGCAGTAAGTAATATGTGCAAGTTCTTGTGCTGTGTTTGAATCACTAGTGCAATAACTATTCTTTATTTTAATTGGTACATTTGTTATAGAGGGGGATTCCAGCCCCTCCCCCCACCCCCAAGCTTGCCTATAGTTCAGCAACACAGGCTATTGGTTTTATCAGCAGGTATCAGTAGGCGTGGTGTTACAACCAGAATTAAAGCTTTACTTTCTGACCATTACCAATTAAACTACCGTAGATATTAAAGTGTATGTGTATTTCTGTATTTTTTTGTAACCACACGGCATTGGTACGCTTTAAGCAAAAATTATGGTGTGCTTTTTTTCGTAATCACTAAACTGAAACATGCCATTTGCTGGTCTGCATCTATTTTCAAACATATGTGCCAGGTCCGATATTTTAAACATTCAATATAATAACTGCTTGTCCAAATTAATTGTCAGGTTCCAAACATTTGCATCAAATCACTCTGTTTGAAAATAAGTACCTGAAGGCTGAGCATAGCAAATTCATTCCAATTCAAATTGCAATAGTTCAAAGCAATATATATGTGACTATGAGAGTAACCTCATATGACCTCTTTCTGTAACAATGATATCTTTACATGTTGTAAGAAAATCTAAAATCCATACGCCCTTCTTTTACTATATTTTGAGATGACGGCTCAACCATATGATTTTAATCTGGCAATCATTTTACTAGAAGAGTATTTTGACAGCATAATGACATAATGTCATCATTATCCTCAATTAATTTTATAATGTATACTTATAGTATTCTATTTTGTCTACTGGTGGAACAGCATATGGTCTTGAAGATGCAGTTCTCCTGATGAGGGAAATGAATCTCACCTCCCGGACAGATTAGTGACTGCAAAATCAAAGTATCAACATGGTACATTCACACAGAGGAAGAAGAAGCAGGATAAATAGTAGTATGTGCGCTGACCTTCGTGTTTTGGTTTTGGATGTGGTTTTGGTTCTAAAACGTCTTTGTGTTCTGGTTTTGTTACAGGTTTTTTCCCAAAATCATGAAAGGTTATGGTTTTGGATCTGGATTTAAATAAAAATTGTGGAAAAATAGGTAAAATTATGTGATTTGGAGCTGTTTTACTCCTATATTATTATTTATGGCATAAACAGTCATTTACAGTCTATTTTCTAATGATCTCTTCACAACTGTCCAAATTTTTACTCATTTTGGTCAAAATCTGCAGCGAGCTGGCTAGCTAAAATTAGTGATAGTAGTAGCAAATGTACATGACAGTTTATTAAAAGATACAATCACCATTTCTGCTTAATTTTCTTTTAATTCAATTCCATTTCTCACATTTTAAATCAACGTTCCGGCCCGATGATTGGACCTTTGTCAAGACAACCACATGACAGATATTAAAAAACTCATGTTTTTTATTATCACGCAGATATGGTAATTATCTAGCTACATACTCTAAGGTATCATGTCAGATGATATCTTTTTTCATGTGCTTTTCATGCCTTCTATGTAGCTTTTTATCCATTTTGTTGATTTTGTACTCATACATTTTTTTCTGTCTATATATACATGATTCCTCAAAAGGTGATAGTCTGCAAAACATATGAGGTAATGGCTCCCTTGTATTCTCTAAGAGACACACTAAACAATATGCATTCCACCCTGGAACGTATAAACTGGAAGTGTCAAAATCGGAAGTACACTGGTTTTCACTATGTAATATTGTGGCAGTTTCACAGACTCCAAGGGGTAAATTTATCAAGCTGTGAATTTCCGGAGGGTTTGAAAATGGAGATTTTGCCTATAGTAACCAATCAGATTCTAGCGGTCATTTTGTAGAATGTCCTAAATAACTGATAACTAGAATCTGATTGGTTGCTATAGGCAGCATCTTCACTTTTTTAAACCTGCCGGACACTTGCAGCTTGATAAATTTACCCCCAGGCCTCTTGAGAGTGGGGCAGAAAATCTTCACAGTGTAGGTGAGATAGGCCTCAGTTCAGTGGTCAAAGTGAAAATGTTTAAGTGGCGGTATGGAAATTTACAAAAAGTGGTATGGAAATTTACAAGTGCCTCATATAGCAATGGCCATCGAACTGGGTGAGGGGGGCTAGTAGGATGACAGGTAACAAGGCACTGTGTGCTAAGTCCCCATTATGTTATTATGGGCCTTTCAGCTGAAATAGCTGCTGATGTGACTTATGACTACATTTGTGGCGATTGGCGTTTGACCAAACAACCAGCTATAAATGTTAAATTGGGATCTAATGTTTGGCCACCTCTGACGTACATCATACCTGACACCAGTTGTATTGCATATTGCTTGCCACAAAGGCATGGCATAAGCTATTGTATTGTGAGAGGATTATTATGCTTCAATATAAATAACAGGTGGCTCTAGGAGGAGAAATTCGGAGGAAGAAGTACAAACATTTGCAGCCCTTTGAATACTGGTCTATGTAAGCAGGCTTATTATGTAATAATATTTTTAGACAATCTTCGCTTAATATTTACATCTGACGTAAACTAAATGAAAGAAAATACATTACATGACTAGATATTTGTAGGTAACAAAGTAGGGTCCTAAGGGGTGTGGCCATTACCACCCAGATATGGCCATTGCACAAAAAAAACATTCCCCTAGTGACCCAACAACCCACCACCACCACCAGCCAAGTCTACCACCAAAATCAACTTTGGCCCCTTGTTAGTATTAAGCTGGGTACACACTACACTTTTTTCGTCCAATAATCGGCTCAAACAGCCGACATACGACCGCTCGTTCAAAAGTTGGGTCAGTGTGTGCAGTGACACGATGGTCGAAAGTCTGCCCTAATGGACCATTGTCGCCTCATTTGGTTGGTCGTACCGTTTAATATTTTCGTTCCAATCTCGTTTCCGTTGTGTAGTGTGTATAAACTTCCAACCGATCCACAACAGTGAGTACGAAATTACAGTCATTGCTCACGACAACATGGCTGTAAAAAGTCGCTAACGGGACGTCCGCTCTTCCCTTTCTCGTCCTAAACAAGGCTAGTGTGTATGCAGTCCATGGACCGAGCGATCGGACCATCGGTCGCATGTAAAATCGCTCGGCATAAAAAGTTGGTCGAAATTTTTGTAGTGTTTACCCAGCTTTAGTGGCTGACAGCAGTGATCTCCCACACTTCTTACAGTGTCTCCTGCTACTAGCTGTGTGGAGTTGTAGAGGAGTCCTTACATAAACCCACACACACACATCCAAACACATACACACTCCCTCACACATCATCATCTGAATTAGTTTGTGTCTGTTTGGCTTAGAATATAAATGTTACTTTTCAACTGTACGGAATATATTAGCAGCCTATAAATAATTTAAAAAAAAATAAAAATTATTCTGTGGTTTTCCTTTACACATAAACAGCAGAGTGGAAACAAAATACCATTAGAGCTCTTTTTCCCCCCTGTAATGTGCTTAGGAAGTTTTTTTTCTTGATGTGTCTATACCTTGAAGCAATGGCTCCAATTGACCAATAACCTTGGCAATATACTGTACTGTAAGCAGTTAATATAATACAAGCTACGGGAGAGAGAGAGTCACTGAGCTCATATCTTGAAGTGATACAAAACACATCAGGAGGATGAGGTTGACCCCTGAGCATGAGGTCTTTCCTGAAGAATGTTTGCATCTGTATTAATGTGTTTTTCCTATAATGAATGCATACGCTTTATATTAAATGCACGTTTCAGTTTGCATTCATCTTTTTAATGTTAAGTGGGGTGAGGCTGTAAAGGGGATTGACAGCCATTACTCCTGCAGACTAAGTTATTTACTCCATTTGTTTATTTAGTATCAATGATGCCTAGCGTAATGAACACATATTTGATGTTTTTTTGATGTTTTTTGATGGGTTTTTTTATGATACACTTTTAAAAAGGATTTATAACAGATATAGCTATTATTTTCTCCATGATGCAATTAATGATACATACCTCCCAATGTTGATCTTGCTGGCAGCGGGACGGGGTGTGTGAACATGGCCTGCTGGAGGCATGACCATGGCACTCTGCCTTGAAGAGCTAGGCTGCCCTGTTCTCTCCTCCCCTCCCAACTAAACTCCTTCATTGCCGTGTGCAGAATCTGTTCACTGCTGCACTGAAGCAGTGAACTAAATCGCCCCCAACTTTCCCACCGATTGGGACAAAGCCCTCAATTTGGGACTGTTCCTAAATTGGGATGGTTGGGAGGTATGATGATGGAGTAAGTAATAAACTTTTGAAGATTGAGCAATGATTTGCTTTCAAGGTTAGTTCACTTCTCCTATAAAACATTCCTAGATATTTACTATCTATCTTCAAGTTTAGAATATGGATGACCAATCCTCTCTTATTGTTCACGGTCTTTCAATTACAGTCCTGATTTTTGGACAGAACCAATTTTTGGAAGCTGAATGGAGTGTGGCCTACTAGAAAGGAAACAGCTTAGTGGGAGATTCTTGTTGCTCTGTTAGATATGTGCCTGGTTTGAGTAGATGTATGTTGTGAACTAAGTTGTCCAAAAGTATTTATTTGTTATTCCTTTTTATGAATATATAGTCCCCTTTTTTTTTTAGTTTGCACTGATTAGTATATTGTCTCCTGTCCTATGTCTCTCTCAAATTGTTTCAGTCAATTACCTTTTCACTTTAATATGGTGGACATTACATTCTCTGTTACTATGGCAACAAAGAAACGGACATTTATATATTATTATCCTTTATTGATATAGTATTATGCAATCTGACAACTTTATTCAGGATCATCAGTCACTGCACTAGTGGAGCTCAAAATCTAATTGTTATACCTTAGGCACGGAAGCTCAAAAGCCATCAAGGAAAGTTTAGTCGAAGCCAATTAACCTATCAGTATGTCTTTGGACTATGGTGGCAAAAAAGCACCCAGATGAAACCTATTTAAAGTTTAAACACACTGATAGGTGTGCAATAAAGAAACGGAAAGAGTATGTCACAACCGTGAACTGGTCTAAAACTGATCATCTTCCCAAACTGAGCATCACTGCGAGAAGGGTATGTGTTGGTGTAGAAACCAAGGGACCTACAGAAAATCTAACAGAGTTGCTGCCAATGGGACTACAAATATAAAAATGTTACCCAGGTAGAAATCAGTGTTGGTATCAAACCCAATGCTCCATTACTGTGATGCAGCAATAGTAAATATTGAGCAACCATGCACATAGGTGAAACAAAAACATATAATCTATGTATACACTCAAAATATCTATAGTATTCTTCATTAACGTTTAATAGGATATAATGGGTGGGGTTTTAGTGACCTAGCCAATGCTGGTCATAGACATTTTAAATATCTTGCAGTATAGTTTAAAGTTTAAATCAGCTCATAAAATACATTACATTATCTGAGCCTATATTTGTAAAAAAAAAATTAAAATTCACGGTAGCTAAAAAAACGTTTTAACATTTTTTCATTTTTCATGCTTTATTGTTTTACACCTGGAACTCAAAATTGACTTATTTAGGAATTCTTACAACCAATCGACACAACATATTCTAATGTAAATTAATAATAAAAGAATCTAAAGCTTTCTCTTGAGTCATTTCAAATTAAAACCCAAAAATATTTGATTAGATACGTATTTACCCCTTTTGCTAAGATACGCTTAAATAAACTCTGTTGAATCAGGTTTTCAAAGGTCATAAAAGTTGAGTGGTATATAGTGGTAACCCGTTAAAATGTTTCAATTGATTTCAAAAGAAATATTTCAATATCTGAGAGGTCCCACAGTTGGTTAGTGCATTTCCAAGACTGTCACAATACTGGTGTATTTGGTTGTCTGATGTGTGAGTGGGTGCAGAAACGAATCACAAACAAAGTCAGTATACTGGATGGACACATTTAGAATAGCCAAAGGAAAGCAGGGTTTGTTACACAGGATTAGCAGATGGAAAATAGTCAGAGATAAGCTGGTTCGGTACACAGGAGGATTGGATCTGGAATAATTTGACCCTAGGTGGACACAGATTAATCAGGAATCACTGGAGCAAGGCAAAAAAACTATTTATAGGCTCAAGCAGGAAATTGATAACAGGAACCAAGATTGATTATTGAGAGGTAGTGTTGACCATCTTACTTAAGAGCAAGTCCATGAGCAGTGGTGGCCTCATGTGATTAGAGGTAGAATTATTAGAGCTAATTCCTAACAAACCTCATCATCATGAAGATTAAAGAACATTCACAGCAAACCTAAGAAAATGTTATTGAAAACACTATTCAGAGGAAAGTTATAATACATTTCTAAAGAATTAGGATTTAAATTCCCCCATGAGCACTTTCAACGTTATCACAAATAAAGGGAAAGAATATGACACAAGTGTGAATTGGACTAGAGCCGTCCATCTTCCCAAACAGAGCATCACTACAGGAAGGGCATGTGATGGGGAAGCCACCATTAGACCTATAGAAGATCTGACATGGCAGAAGCTGCCCGTGAATCATCAATAGTCTGGGAACTTCACACATTTGCACATAGTGGGAAGTGGTAAGAACAAAACCGTTGTTGAAGAAACCTCATATGAAATCTTACCTAGAGTTTGCCATAAGAGATATGGGAGTCCGATATACCAAGTGCAAGATGACTCTATTTTCTGATAAACCCAAGACCGAATTATTTTGGTCTCAATGCTAGTTGCTACGTTCGGCAAAAGTCTAAACTGAGCATCATCCCAAAAACACTATACTACCTAAAACATGGTGGTGGGATCATAATGCTATGTGAATGGTTCTCTGCTTCAGCAACTGGACATTTTTTCATGATAGAGGTCTAAATAGTTAGAGCAGGATCCAGACAAAATTTGGCAGAAAAGCTGCTGCAATCTTTAAGAGACTTGGGAAATAGGTGTAGTGTAAAGACTCAAACAAAACAGCAAAAGCCACATCCGAGTGGTCCTAGAAAGACCCAGTCAAAGACCAAACCTAAATCTCATCTCAAATCTGTGGAATGATTTAGAAATTGCTGCTCACCAACTTGAACAATATTACAAAGAATTATAGTTGAAAACTGCATTGTCTAGATGTGCAAGCTAGTAGAGTGCGTGGTGCATCAACCAGGTATTAGAAAAGGGAAGGTTAATATGTATATAATCAATTAGTTCCTGTTTTTATGTGTAATTAGTTTAGAAAAAGAACTATAGCTGCTTCCCTAATGTAAGAAAATACAATGTGAAAAATGCCAAAGTGGGGAATACTTCACATAACCACTGCAATTATTTTAATCAGTTCACATTTTGTAAGAAGGGGAAGAAAATATTTCTCCATGAGGCATTTGCATGCAACTCTACATCTTTAGATTTCAATGTGTTAATTGCAAGCAGATAGGATGTGCCATACAAAATTAACAGTCTGGCAAAGACATCAGAGGTAAACACACAAAACGGGAGCTGCTATGGGGTCAGGAGAGCAAGTCAATTTTGAGGAAGGATAAAAGAACTGTCATGTATATGATTGCTTATGAAAGGGAAGAGGGCAATCCTGCCTTGTTATCATCAGTTAATTAGGCACTACAGTCAGGGATGCACACACTGCAACATTTGCCATGGTAATCAAATGTATTATTCAAATGTCAGACAAAACAAAAGCATTTGCAATTGTGACAAGGCAGAAAACAATCTTCCCAATACAAAGGTGCTGAAATATCTTCGCATAAAACAAAAAAAGAAAATAAATTGTGCTGGTATTATGAATGCCTACAGTCCAAGCTATGAACATCTTTCATAGCAGCTTATAATAATTCACTAAATTCTCTCAGAGGACATGACAAAAAGGAATAAAAGAGGCAATGAGAGCACATGATTATTTCAGGTAAAAACTGTAATGGTGAATGTAAGCTGATATAAAACCCCCAGAAAAGCCACATATTGAAGGTACAAAGAAAAGCACTTGAGGTGAGGCTGAATTCCAAATAAGGACAATTGGATTTGCATTCTCAAGATAAACTGCCAAAAGATCAATAACGATAAACATAAATATTTAAATGCTCTGATATGAGCCATTTGACGTTGAATGCTTTTGTGTCAAAAAAGACAAAAGTATTATAGGAGTGATACCTTTATTGGCTAACCAAAATATTTTTTTATATTTGCTAGCTTTCAGAGCACAGAGGCCCCTGATGAAGATGCAGCAGCTACGTTTCAGCCATCTTCCGCTGCTTTGGTGAAGCAGCTCACAGGTTGTAGTGAGGAAGACGTTTGTGTAAGCGCTGACTCCAAAAGGTAAGTATGAGGCACATTATGATTTGAGGGTATAACTGTGTGGCATATTTTGACTTGGGGGCAACTGTGTGGCATACTTTAAATTGGGGGCACAACTATGGCATAACATGGATTGGGGTGATTTATCTGTGGCATAAAATTAATTGGGTGTATTACTGTGGCATAATATGAACTGAGGGCATTACTGTGGCATAATTTGAACTTGGAGCACTATTGTATGGCATAACATGAACGCTTATTTGCTGGTCCCATTGCTATTAATATTATCATGATATTAGCATGATGAAATAAGAAATAATTAAATATATATTTATAAACACACACACAGTGGTCGAAGTGGAAATTTAGTAGTGGCAGTATGGAAAATGTAAGAGGATGGAATCTTATAGTTTTACAATCAAAGCAGTAGAGGAACTGGCGGTATGGCATACCACCCTATACAGAACATTTTGACGTATATATATATATATATATATATATATATATATATATATACACACACACACACACACTACTGGCACACCTGGGCTTGAAGACATCTTTGCCGGCGCACTGATAGAAAAAGGTTGCCGACCCCTGTTCTGATAGATATTCTTGGAAGTGTATTAGCAAGAACGGTGCATCATTAAGGGGTAACCATCAGAAAGGGTTCTTTCTTTGAAAAGTCGCGTATGTCTCTGACAAAGTGGCTACTCATTGCTTACCTCTGGTGTTTGGAAACCTCTTGAAAACAAACTTCACAACGGACTGAAATATCCAAACGCACCATAGTTGATGTTTATAACTTTTACTGTGAAGTATGTAGTGTCTATTTTGGTACTAGATCCAGTTTGCTCAGTGGCCCAGGTCATTTTGGTGAAGTTGACATATTTTGTTTTAGTCATATAATAAAGTACCAATGTAGTCGCGCCCCAGATCGCGAAATATGGGTCTTTGGGATTGTGGACACAGCAACAACGTCAGCTGTTGGGTATATGGAAGTTGTTCATGGCAGAAGTGCTAAAACCCTCCTTCCTATTATTCGACGTGTGGTGTGTCCAGGTTCGACGGTGCATATTGATTCCTGTGCTACCTAAAACAATATTCAATGGGCACTGAATTTGAGTCATGACCGTGTCAATCACAGTGATCCAAATTTTCCATTTGTTTCTCCAACTGGTGCCCAAACGCAGCATACAGAGTCTTACTGGAATAAATGTAAGGCTCGTATCAAGATGAAAACTGGTGTTCTTCGCGATATGCTTCCAATATATCTTACTGAATTCAGGTGGAGAGATCGGTTCGGCAAAGTTGCATTTGCTTCTATATATAAATATATCAGTGGTGCACGCAGGGGGGGTTTCTGAGTCTCCAGAACCCCCCCCCCCGCGCTAACTAAGTGGCCGCCATAATGGCACTATCCTATACAGCAGCCGCGGCGCTGTCAAAGAAGCGTCCGCGGACACTTCTTTGACAGCGCCGCGGCTGCTGTATAGGACAGCGCTGCCGATACGGAGCTGCTGCGCGGGCGCATGCACAGCAGCTCTCACTCGTGTTTTTTTTTGGGGGGTCAGGGGGGGGAAACCCCCCTGACAATCCTGCGTGCGCCCCTGTATATATATGCATTCCTGTAATTTAAGGGAGATATACTCATAGATAGGCATCGAGAAGGAGCTTTAGATGTTCTTATTTTGAATGTTAACGTGTATCAGTATAGGTTTTCTATGTGAAAGATATTTAAGTTAAATATAGGAATACATTGATCACTTACTAATTGCTTTCGATGTATATAGATAATCTACATATACTTGTGGTTGGATAATGGCAGTCGATACGATGAGATTGTGATTACCAATCAACCACATTGTTTGCCAATCCCTATCAACAACTGAAAGATCCTGCTTAGATGTTGATCAGAGTCTAGTTATTTTGGGCACGTACATGCTTAAATATAATTCAACCTACATTACTGGCAGAATTCCATTTCATATGGGCACATTGAGGAATTGCTTGTATATAAGATATCATTAAACAGTGTGGTACTGTATGTACGGCATCTGTGTTTGTTGGAAGACCGGATATAGAGTTCAGTCACGGGAATCTCCTAAACTAGCAACCATTATCAGCCCATATCGAATAAATCTCATGTATTTTTAATGTATAGTCTGTATTATTTATGCATACTGTATGTTAATATTTTATCTGCTGTGTAATTCAATGTTCACAGAATTTGTGTTCATCATGCACTCCTGCTGAAGTAATACCTGTCAAAAAGACATCTTTATTCACGGCTGTCAGTAATATGAAAAGGGAAGCATCAAGTCCAGGATTCAGTTCAGAATTCAGCTGTATCCTAAGTGTTTTTCGCAAGATTTGTATATGGCTTCATCCTTCAGATATGGCTAGCACAATCTTACTCCTGGTTTCACAGTGACTTTTGTGGACAATGTTATCTCTTCCCACAGTAAAGAACAAATATAATATTTGATCATTTAAGCCTACCTGACTAATTTTAAGAGACATAGTAGGCCTTAGATTAGATAAAAAATTAATCAGAATATTTTGAAACAGAATTTGGTAATCAGCTGACTCATAAATTATGTATTTGAGTACAACTCTAATATTAAAATAAAACATACGTGTTGTTAAAGTGATTTTTTATGTAGACAAAACACATGATTATACCATTTCTAAATCTGAAACTAAAACATATATAAAGTCAAAAAATAGTCACTAAACATCTAAATATTAAATGATAACTAACTAATAATACTTTCTTGGGCAGGCTTTCTTTGACTTTAAAAATATTATTTTTTAACTAAAATGTCCATTTTTGGCCTAAACCATTACAATGATCAATTCAAAGTATATAGATTTTAATCCCTACAGTATAATTAGAACACAAAGTGGAATACTGTTTCCATCTTAAGTCAATACAGAAACTGGACACTTGATGGATCATTACAATAGTGGTGCAACATAGTTCCTTAGAGGTTCTTAGGACATCTCATGATCGTGGAAATCATTAGTCATGGTAAATAAACTACACAAGGGATATTCGGTAGGATGGTTACCAAGAGATATATCAATGCAATGTCTTTTGTGATTTGTGATTAACGAACAGACACTGTAATCACTGTAAATGTTCCGTGAGCACGTCCTCTTTGCCTTTTGCTGTATCCCTTCAACGCTCGGAGTGTGTGTATCCAGGCCTACAAATTATATATATATATATATATTCAGTGGTTGAAGTGGACATTGAGAAGTGGTGGTATGATTAAGGTAAAGGTAATGTGAGGTGATAGATTTGCAATGAAGACAGTTGGAGAAGTGGTGGTGTGGCATACCACTGTATACTTCCCTACCTTGACACCTTGACCACTGTATATATATATATATATATATATATATATATATATATAGAGAGAGAGAGAGAGAGAGAGAGAGAGAGAGATAAGCAGTATGAACCCAGCCATCTGGAATTGTGCGTACCAGAAATATATAGGAATGCGCTTATCTGTATCACTCCATCCACTCCATCAACAGGTTCAGGAGAGGCAAGCAAGAATAAAAAAGTCCCATATAGTGTAGTATATTCAAACCCATACAAATTTACTAGCAAGGTAAAAATGCACACTCACAATAAAATATATAATATAGAGCTTATCTGTAATCCAAGTCAAATCCTTATCTCCACTTCAGTGGGCTCAGATGTCATAGGATTCTGATGATAATAAGCTTTTTCCAAAATACTCAAAACAAAGGTTGGCTGCAGCATCAGCACTTGCTCCAGGTCCTTCTAGCAGTGATCCACCTTAGAACACATTTCCATTACAGCAGCATTACCCAGCCAGCCTCGGGAAAGATGTGCCGCATAAAGCCCCTCCTTCCTCTTGAAAATAACCAATAAGATCCGCTTTCTTTTGAGAAATACAGATAAGCGCATTCCTATATATTTCTGGTACGCACAATTCCAGGTGGCTGGGATCATACTGGTTATAATTGTTTTTCGGTACTGCACTATTAGTTTTTTTCCTCTATATGAGCATACAAGACTGGAGTGGATCCATATGCTGGTAGCAGAATTACTTAGGTGTCTTGTTCTGATGAGCACATGTTCAAGTATTTATCTGGTACGCATATGCACACACCTTGCTTTTGGGCCCTATACTCCTAAAATACTACACCATAGGCGCCTTTCCCCTTTCGTTTTATAGATCTGCTTACCGGTTTAACCACCCAAAGTTTGTAGGGAGGTTGCCACTTTCTACGAAGGAGGTGTTCTTGTGTGAACTATTACCAGACTGTCTCTACACAATCTCGAACAGAGCGCCATATTTATTGACATTTGGCTCATATATATACATATGCATACACAGTGGTCAAAGTGGACAGTGAATACACTGATTATATATATATATATATATATATATCTATATATATATATATATATATATATCTAATGGAAGCTATATCTTCATGGAAGAGTTGTCTTAATTGGATATTTTTACTTGAGCATACAGCAATTAACTCTTTGGTTAGTATCTTTTTTGGTCAGCAGTTATGCAAAATTATATTTTATAAATTATACATACACTGGACATTGTTCTCAATAAATACATGTCTTTTACTGGCTAAACTGATTGCTACATGTTGGTAGAGCAAAGATTCCTGTGGTCAGCACTAATAGTAGCAAAACATGACATAGTTCCCCATTGACTTAACTTGAATGAACCAAATACAAGGTGCAGAACTATCAATAGTCCCAATTCAGTGGGGCTCAAAAAGCAATTTTTATTCAATGTTCTTAGACAGCTGGTCTGTGAATAACCTCCGCTCTGACTCCTTATAACCATCCCTTTGGACTCCGTTAGTGGTTATATGGTTTATATTGCCCGAGGTCAATTCAGTAGGTTCACAAAGATTGAGAATTGTCTGCACCAGGGGCCCAACAATGTCCTGTTCCACAAATGCTAGGGACCTTTCATCATGCTGAGTGAGGCTCTCTACTTTATTACACTGCAACACAGTTTTAACACAGCACATTAGGGTTTTTTTCACTAGAGACTACTAAATTATTTGGGCGGTAAAATAGTGCTGATTGCTGTGGTCATGTGTTGTCTCATTTGATGAAATAGCTGGAATTCAAAGCACTTGCATCTCCCATGAGACCATGATAATTGATCCCTTGCTCTGTTTCTGACTCGTCAACAATATTCTGTACAGTGCAACAGCTTATCTCTTAGCAAGGGACAATCCTGCACAGGAACCAGCTGAATGCTTTTCAATAATATATTTAGTGTGGAAAAAACAGATTGCTCTAACACTGAAGTGGACTTATGAAAGCTGACAATAACACAGCGTAAAATACTTAGGAATTTTGTTACGACTACTATTTCAAATTATTTTGCTTACACTGATATATATCTGGTATTATTTAGATATATAGTAAAGATATAAACCAGATGTCAATATTACTTTAGATACATTTAAACCAGATATAAATTATACATCATAATATTAACATTGGTTTATTATAGCTTCCTGTACATATGTTAAGCTAGTAAGTAGTCATGATTTAATAGATTTTAGGACAAATTGATTGAAAATATTTAATCACTTTAACCTTATAACAATTGGAGTGTTTAAAAAAGTGAATATGTATGTCTGTATTGTATTACATTTATGTCAATTTAGGATTACAGTACACTCAAAATCCACATGGAACGCATAGCAGATTTACTGCTCTGCAACTGAACAATAATACTATACAATTTATACAGCAATACTAGAGCACAGTAGGCAAAGCTTATGGAATTAGTACAGGATTGGCATTATGGCTATGTGTATTGGTGTTAATAAAATAATAATAATAATAAAAATAAATTTAATCAACCTGTTTTCTTAACATAGTTCATGCAATCTTCATACCTTAGTACCTGCAGAGTTCTCCTGTCCAATCCAGCTTACAATTTAATTTGGAGGCCTAACCGAGGATATAGAAGAGCAAAGAGACTTTTTCAAAATGTGAGACCAGTGTTTTTAATAGCATTCCCAGTGTTAGTTCATTCTCTGTTTGATCAAAAGCTGCTAACCAGAAAGCCAATCAGAATCACATAATTTTAAAAGAGACATATTCTTCACAGTATTTTACTAAATGAGGTATGCGGAATGATATCACTAAGAAAGAGGATACATGATCATAAAGGCTTGCTTAAAGCATAATAAGCATGATCACTAGGGAAAGGGCTAATCTATTATCGACCTATGGCTGATTGCAGGCTGGGAATATTGTGCTTTGTAGCTAGATTGTGAAAGATGAACAGTCACTTTTGCTGGAAGTAACATGAATAGTGATGGAAAAATTGAGAACACAGTTCCAATTTGATTAATATGATTTTTAAAATGTGTTTTAATTCCTCTCAAATTAGAAAAAAAATGCAAATTTTACTGATTAAAGTTAAAGAATCTGTGTTTTAATGTGTAGATAGATAGATAGATAGACAGACATACCATTGTGTATATTGTTGTGTAGGCAGACATGTATATCCTGGCACAGATGGAATAGGTTAAAAAATCCTTCAGGGTTCAGATTTATAACTAATTCATCTCAGACTAGGTACTTATTGATTTAACTCACAATTTATGCCCCACAAGCCTATCTAATAGCAAAGGGGCTATGTGGTTTCATAGTTTCCGCTGAAAGTAGTCTACAGAATTTAATAGGTTAAAAGAAGATCCACACGGAATTCATGATTTGGAAGTAGTTCATCACACACTGTGTACTTATTGATTTCAGTCCCTATGTATGCCCCCAAAGCCTCTCTAATAACAAAGAGTCTGGGAAGTTCAATAGCTTTCAGTCAGGTCTTTTTGACAAGTCATTTTAAGAAGCAAAGTGTGCAGAGTATTGTTGTATATTAAATATGTGGCATTAAATATATATATATATATATATATATATATATATATATATAGGAAGCTGCAGGCAAGCCAAGTGAAATGCAGGGCTTTACTCCACGTGGGAATGAGTACAAAATATTTTCTTATTTTCTGATAAATTTTCATTTACAGATGTAGCACGAAGTATTGTCAGGACTGAAATATGCGCCTGACATACCTTGGGTCAAATACCATGATATAACAGCACCCCCAACCCCCCCCACCCCAACACACACGTAAAATCTTAATTATTGAAAGTAAAATCAAGGTTATTTTATTACTAAATTATAAATATATATATCATCATCATCATTTATTTATATAGCGCCACTAATTCCGCAGCACTGTACAGAGAACTCACTCACATCAGTCCTTGCCTCATTGAAGCTTACAGTCTAAATTCCCTAACACACACCCAGACACACGGACGGGGGTCAATTTGTTAGCAGCCAATTAACCTACCAGTATGTTTCTTGGAATGTGGGAGGAACCCAGAGCACCTGGAGAAAACCCACGCAAACACAGGAAGAACATACAAACTCCTCACAGATAAGGCCATAGTTGGGAATTGAACTCATGACCCCAACGCTGTAAGGCAGAAGTGCTAATCACTTAGCCACCGTGCTGCTTTTGATTCTAATTATACAGTCAAATTTACCTTTTTGTCACGTACGTGTGAAGTGTACTGTGCATTATTCTGCATGTAGTATACTTCCTATATTTCATTACTGATGTTACGTAAAAACCCATAGACTGTAATGAAACAATGACACCCAGTGGCCAAATTGTTCTGAAAAATTGCACAGCTCTCCCGTCATACCTTGACAATCTTCACTTAGCAAATAAGCTAAACAAAATGTGTATATCAGAATACTCTTTTCCTATCTAATGCACCTTATGCTGATTTTTCGTTATTGTCATTTTTTATACAGTACAGTAACATTGTGGACCTGCTGCTTTTGGTCCCACATTGCACATATAAACACCAGTAAACCTAACATCCAAGTTGCCTTCCCACTGGGAACACAATATTTAAAACATCTTCAGTTCTAAAACTTTTATATAATCATTTACCTATATATGTAAATATCATTAATAATTATTTTATATAAGATACCTTTGATTTTAAGTTTTGCAGTCTTAAACGAAACACAGAGAGATAGTTGCCAGGGACAATTCTACATTCTTCATCACTAAAAAACTGAAGCAGATTTTATGGGCTGCAGACTTTAAGAATGAATTCTAAGATGTGTACATTTTCTTGATGTTTTTGGAATTAATGGACTGATTTGATTAGGGATATTCCACCCATACTTGCCAACTCTCCCGGAATATCCGGAAGACTCCCGAAATCTGGGTCAGTCTCCCGGGCTCCCGGGAGAGAGGGCAATTCTCCCGATTCCCAGGCGACGGTGGAAATTGAATGGGGGAGGCGGGGCTTATCGGCATCACGGGCGCGTCATTGTGGCCCCGCCCCCTTGTTTTATTGGACGGGAAAAGTGGTGGCAACTTTGGGGGCGGGGCTAACGGCACAATTCTTCCAGCCCCGCCCCCACACACCCACCTGACCCCCGGAACTTAACCTGCCAATGTTGGCAACTATGATTCCACCCCCTTATAAAACTTGATATGTTAGTTTTAATGTCAAGCCCTCCACGCCTCCAATGCTCACCTCTTATCGCTCCCTATCAGCAACAGTCATTGAGAGCTGCAATAAAACATTATAGGAAACAATGCAGTGTAACACAACAATCACTTGTGCTTCTTCCTGCAATCACTGTATGGAGTTGCACCATCCTGTTTATCAATCTTTTGCTATTGTGTTGTTTGAAATAAATAAAATACATATTTCAATTACAATTGATATGTTGGCAGTCATTTAAACTTTTTTTATTTTATAATATCTCATAACTGGATATCAGCCCTTTGATAAATCCTCACCCACTGTTTCAGGCACTGATGACTGACAGGCTGGAGAATGTAGCTAACCCCTAAGCAATTGTGGGAAACGCTCTCGGTGAGCACTGAAATTGCTGGGTCCACAGGAAAGAATACTGATTGCCGTTCGCTTGTGAAGAATAGTGGGACACTGTGGAATGAATCGCTACCTCTTGGAGAAAGAGGTGCTGGGCAGTGCCATTATTTGTTACTGTAGGAAGGGGTTAGCTGGATCGCTGAATCTGGAAAAACACACTGAGGTTTAATGCCATTTTATGCAAATAATCTCATGGGGTTAATTGTCCAACGAGAAAAGCTTTCTTATTCTTTATTTCAAATGAGTATTTCCTGTCCAGAATCACCTAAAATCTCTTGCAATGAGCAATTTATCATTTAACCTATTAAACTTTATGGAGAATTTAAATGCTGAAGAAGATCATTTGCAGCACTGTATGATTAAAGGAAATCACATCACTACACAGGAATTAAAAATTGCTTCTTGTGTAACAGAGCAAATAAGAAACAATAGAAACAAAAAAATCTCTGTTCTGACATTAATTTCTTGAGACTGT
Source organism: Mixophyes fleayi (assembly GCF_038048845.1). Lineage (NCBI taxonomy): Eukaryota > Metazoa > Chordata > Amphibia > Anura > Limnodynastidae > Mixophyes > Mixophyes fleayi. Next base: position 55,947,890 of record NC_134408.1, read on the forward strand.
GCGACTAAAAATGACTAGTCTGTAGGGGATAGTGACAGGCAGTGGGCTGGATTGCTGAGTCTGGGAGGAAGGGGGGGGAGTGCTGCAGACATTTATTACCTGTCAATGTATGGAATATTGACAGACAGTGGGTTGGTTTGCTGAGTCGATCAGGGGAGGGGGCAAAGAGGATTGCTACAGACATATATTACCTGTCACTGTAGGGAGTGCTGATTGGGTGTGGGTTGGATTCCTAAGTCCTTAGATATGGGAGAGATAAAGAGAGGGATCGCCTGTAACTTGTTATTCATCTGTGCTGCTATTAGAAGCAATGGATTCAATGGTTAGAAATCACAGTCACAAAGTATTCAAGGGGTGGGAATAGCTGGTTTTCAATACTGCATCCCCCAATCTCTGTGTGTTACAGTTGTAGCACATTTTTCATTGTAGGAAATTTTAGTAACATCATCTGTAGATGAAAGAAGATAAATAATACCATACCAACCATACCAACTTGTGTTGAAGATCAAATTCCTTTAAGAGAATGACAAATGACCAGAATAGGCAGGCGAAGATATCCTTCTCCTGCCCAAATGGCAATATTTTCTTTTTTTGCTATAGTTGACCAATGGGCGCACTAGACAAAAACATGCCTATCTACAGCCATGGTTTAGGAGAAAACCAAGGCAGAAGCACAAAAGCATACATGTGACACATCACATGAGATAAATATCAGTTACGATCTCTACTAATACAGCAATAGCACAACTTATTGAGCCATCACACTTCTTTCTGCAATCTATTATTGCAGAGAACAATGAATGAGATACTGGAAGAGGAAACAAGAAGGGACCAGGAAGTGAGGTGAGAACCTTATCTTTACTGCCTCTAGAATGGTGCTACCTGAGATGAGGTTCCCACCTGTTCTTAATGAGAGAACTAGTGCAAAATACTATTGATAGTCTGTTAGTGAGTTGAAAATGAGAATGGTATGACTGCACAGGTGGCCCAAATAACAAAATTATTCATCCACCACTAGCAGTTGCTAAAATTATTTTAACATATTTCTTGCTCTGTGTAAAAAAAAATATTTTGCACAGTTATTGCATGGAAATCGAGAAAAGGTATTCTGTTTTGTAGCCAAGTATTTGTAATGTGCAATTGTTATGGTGTAAGAGTCTAGAGTCTTCATCTGTAGTGTTAGACACAAGACATCTGGCAGCCATTATAGCTTAAAAATACGTTGATATTATTTCTTCTTTTGGTCAGGATTGTTCTGCTTTCAGTGTGCACGTGTCGTGTTCTGTAAAAGACAGCTTTGCTTCCTTTATTTTATAATAATCTCCAGACATGAAACCCTCATTAACAGTGACTGTAGTTAATTATATCAAATCCACCTTTATCAGCCAATCAGAAATCACAGGAGAGGGAAGAGCATATTGCAGAAAATGTGGTCCAGGTGCTCAACCAGAGATTAGCTGGAATGTAGATACCACAATGTGTTACTGCACTGCTCAGGAACTTATCATCCTGATGCTATTATTAAATAAACTATTGTGGTATTTTTAAAATAATTTGATGTGAGCAAGTTTGCACTTTTTTTTTAACAGAGATGGGTGGACAGCGGTCAGATATTTTGGTTTGGTCCTTGGACTGATGTCTGGAAATGTATCGCTGGGTATTAGGGAATCCGTGTTTCATCACTAGCATTGTTAAGAAAATAGCCTCTGCATATCAGTATTTAACAATTATGCCACACGAAGCACTGCTGCCTTTATTATTTATTGCTACATTATATAAAGTGATCAGAATTTCCCATTACTGCTGTGTTCTGCAGAAAAAAAAAGATGAATTATGCATTGTCTTACTGGCACCAGCCCTGTCCAACCCAAATGAATCTGACTAAACGGCCTACATAAACAGGAAGTGTGGTCATCTTAACTCTGTATCATTACTGTAAAAGTCTATTATGGTAAATTCTGAGAACTCATTTCACTATGTTTATAATAAAATGATGTAACCAATTATAGAACTGATATCTGTGTGTTAATTTTCAGATACCAAACAGTTACAATGAATAGTGGGAGTTAATGAACGCTTAACCTGAAAATGTTGGTATACATTGATCAGAGCGCTGTTTTTAAAAGTCTTGAAGACTGATTTCTGTACTGCATGTGGGTGCAGAAAACAAGCTGATTATGACAGTATTCAACTCCCCATCTGTAAATGCCTGGATTGCAGCCTAGTGTGGTTGTTGACATGGAAACATGTGTCTGCTTATATTGGCAAGTAATTGCGATTGTCTCTAGAATACCAGTGAGTGGTCTGTAGTTGTCCTTTCTTCTAACTAAAATCTAAAACTGTATGCAATTTTAAAACTCCCAAGCTTATTAAAGATGTCATAACCAGCAAATATTGGAAATGACACAATGAGAGGGGCCATTTTTGAACATGAAACATAGGAAGATACAGTGCAAAAAACATTTCTTTCTTTTGTGTCATGTCATGCACCTGATTTTGCATTATTTTTGGAGATGCTCTCAAATTAATGCGTAAGATTTACTGTTGGCAAAGAAAGGTTGTCTATTTATGATGGACAGTGTTGGCTAGACGAAGCTGTAATATGCAGGACAACAGCAGTAATGTGATGTAAAACCTGGTTCTATGCTTGAATGCAAAACAAGTTTTAATTGAAGTGCATTAGAACATCAATAATTATTTTTCTTGATGTTCTAATGTACTTTGAGGTTTGGCAGATGTACATATTCAGAGGCATTGCTGAATTACAGATCCAGATTTGAATTGTTGCTGCTCTAGACCAGTGTTTATTAAACCGGGTCCTCCGGACCCCTAACATTGCATGTTTTCCATATCTCCTTGCTTTCGAATAGGTGTATTCCTTACAGACTAACACATTGTAACAGATCCACGGGAGGTATAATTATTTCCCTTGTCATCTGGAAAATCTGCACTGCTAGAGGTCCTGAGGACTGGGTTTGAGAAACACTTCTTCAGACCACTCTTTCTCGGCCACCAATATACCCTCAATCCAATTGCCTTAGCTCCTCATGGTTACCACCCCTAATGCATCTCATTTGTATATCTCCCAACTGTCCCGTTTAATGTGGGCTAGCCCAAACAGTCTGCACCTTTGTCCTGATGGAGGTATGTACCACGCATCTGCCACTGGTGAGCATAGCAATAGTCCTTTTAGGTTTGGGTCAGTCTAGTGCTTTAGAAACACATTGTACTCTTTGGACCAGAACAATGTTGTGGTTTATGCATTTGTATACAATAAACATATAGGAATTACTCGGCACATACTGAGCTTATGTTTATATGTTTCAAAGTTTATGGTATGTAATTAATTGATCATTAATGTACAAAATAATAAAATCTGTTTTGTGCAAAGTGAGCAGTTCCTCCCCCTTCATCCATGTCATCTGAGGACCAGGCCTAAGGAACATTTCCAGGTCTGATAATTCAGCAAGACTTTGCAGAGCAATTATAGTTTTTATCTCAGAGGGGGTGGAAACCAGGACCATTATTTCCATAGAGGCACATGTTGGCCATGTATGAGCATTCTATAGGAAATGAGAAAGATATAATACTTAAAAAAAAACTTCGCCCCGGTATCCACTTATTGTTACAAGTCCATTAATACAGAAATGCAGGTAAACCAAGCAGAAAAAACTTACAATTAAATAAGGGGTAGTCCAAATCTGTAAGAAACAGTACTTTGCAGCAATGTTTTATGGACATACACATCTGTAAATGCCTGCAAATGTCTGAACTATATCCTGCAAAGATCCTGCTCAGATCTACATAAAGTCGAATAGCGGTGTACTTCACTGTATGTGCCCAGGGCCGGATTAAGGGAATGGAGGCCCCTGGGCTAAGGGGGCCTCCATTCCCCCGTGAGGGCCCCCCCGTGATCCGAGCCGCACCCCCCCCCCCCCCCCGATGAGCCGAGCCACCCTCAAGGCACTTACCTCCTCCTGGCATTGCAGTTCTTCCCCGGCGCGCTGTATGCTCTTTGCTGAGGAGATCTCGTGAGAGTGAGACTCACGAGATCTCCTCAGTAAGGAGACTACAGTGCGCCAGGGAAGGACCGCAGTGAAAGTGCTCAGTAGCATTGATCGCGCCGGGGGCGTCCCCGTCCCCGACCGATCAATAATGCTGCTGAGCACTTTCAAGGGCCCCCTGGATGCCCGAGGCCCCTGGGCTGTAGCCCAGTTAGCCCTAGGGTTAATCCGGCCCTGTATGTGCCTAACGGAAAAATAAGCATTGTGCGTAAACAATGTTCTGCTTCTTCTGCATTGTTTCTGATACATACGTAACTCTTCTATTTGTTTAAAACAATTTACCTGCAAGCTCTGAGAATGTTCTGTAACAAATGAAGAAGTTATGTAAAATGTGTAAAATGTGTGGGTGGAATGTGAAATCTGGGCATCTAAAGCAAAAATAAAATTCATATGCATACTCATATGCTCATTGCAGTTCTTCCAGTTAAAGTAAAAAACAAAACAAAAACAAACAAAAAAAATTCATCAATTATACACTGAACACTGAAGCATTTTAGATTGGTAACATTTTCTGTAACTGCTGCAAAACACAGAGATTCAGTCTGCAGATAAAGCTTTAAACTACAGAACACTACCAAACCATGAATTCCAATATTTGTGTTCCTATCTCAACAAGATTGCTCTGTAAACCAGCTCGTATCCCATTGAGCTGTGATAACAGAATCCACAGACTGCTGCGGGAGATATATGAAGAGATCAGTTCGGGATTTTTACCTTACATTAGTGTTAACTTGTTGCTCAGTTTCAATTGCCTTTAAAGTCACTTTCATCTGATAATAGCATCACCATATGCTCATTGCTGTGGAAGAATTGAGACAATCAGTATTTTATAACCCAAGCTGTGGGTGAGATTTTGTATGTGTGATACAAATTCACAGGGGAAATCATGCAATTTGTAAAATTATTTTACCAGCCCTGCTGCCTAATGCAGTTAGTCCAAATGTGATATTATACAGCAAGGATAGTAATCAAACATTAAATTGTTCTGACATCTAAGTTGCAATTAAATTTTCATTTTTTTCCTTCTACTTTTGCTGATGCGAACAAATTGGGCCTTGTTTACAAACCCCAAATCAATCATGGTGCAGCGCAAAATCTTATTTGATGGTGCCACAGGCCTCGATTTTCAGTGGTGCACTTATCATTCTGCCAGAATTGCCAGAGCAAGATGATGGTTTGTGAAGGGTCAGAAGTTTGCACCAGCCAGTGGGGAGAGTTGGGTCCAGTTTGGTCGTTCCTTGCTAAGTACAAAGTTAGGCATCCTGGTATGCCTTGCTGAGCAGAGCAAAAACAAAATTTGGAAATAAAGGCATGGAGAACCTTCCTTGCTGTGCAGAGGGGCGTACAGCCATATTTACTCTAAAAAGGGCTTTATCTTTAAACAACTCTGAGTTAGCCAAAATAGAATTTCATCCTATATAATTAATAAACCTCATTATTCAGTTGCTCAATGATGGAGAAGCACTTTTCAATGCACACTTTGTCCAAGGTAAAAAAATAAATCTTCAAACACACAAAAGTGCCTTGTGTTACAAAGGCAAAACTAATGTTCTCTGAATCTCATGATTAATTAATAAATGGGACAAAACTGAGCAGTATTTTTGAAGAAAAATATAAAAGTTTTAATCAATGGAAGGGGTAGTTTTAAAGGGTAGGAGGTTGGACTTTGATATGACATTTATACTTTTCTACAGAGAGTCTCCTCAGATTTTCCCATTTCATTAAACACCTAAGCACACTTCTAGTTTGTTGAGGCATCTCCCGATAATAGAGAGTAGGTGTGTACCTTGAAATGCTCTGGAAGAACTATGTAGTGGCACCATTGTAAAACCAAGATGAACGTTGTGATCATCATTTGTGAACAGACAAGAATAGGTTGTAAAATGGGTAGATCAGTACAGTAAGTAGGCTTAGCTACATGGTGGATGTAAAAATCTGACAGTTAAATTAATTAAAAAGAAAGTTGAATGGGTAAACCTGGAGGCATTGACTATCATCATCATCAACATTTATTTATATAGCGCCACTAATTCTGCAGCGCTGTACAGAGAACTCACTCACATCAGTCCCTGCCCCATTGGGGCTTACAGTCTAAATTCCCTAATACACACACACACACACACACACACACAACACAGACAGGGGTCAATTTGTTAGCAGCCAATTAACCTACCAGTATGTTTTTGGAGTGTAGGAGGAAACCGTTGCACCCGGAGGAAACCCACGCAAACACGGGGAGAACATACAAACTCCTCATAGATAATGCCATGGTTGGGTATTGAAGTCCTAACCCCAGTATTGTAAGGCAGAAGTGCTAACCACTTAGCCACCTTACTGCCCATAACTATACATTTGTCGGGTTGCATTGTGTTTTTTATGATGGACACAATGGAAAAAAAAACTGTACCCAAACAAAAGGAGTAATGATGAGGGAGCTGGTGACAGATAAAGAGTGGGACAGTTGGGACTGTGTCTGTTTTGTATATATTGTTACTTATAGGTAGGGCTGGAGGAAGCATCATGTGTCAGAGGCGCTGCGTCCACTAGCACACTCGTCCTCTGGTCAATTTTTTTTATTAGGGAGACAAACAGCAGCATAGTGGAGTGCAGAGTGTGAAATAGGGGAGACATGAAGGGGGCAAAAGCAGCTGATGTGGATGTAAGGGGCATATGGAGAGATCTGATGGGCATACAAATGGCATTTAGTTAGGCTTGATGGCATGTGGAGCGGTGTTATGGATTTGTTGGCCATTTTTTACTTTTTTTTATCCCCATTAAAACAGTTCTCACCACAGCGATTGTGAAGTACTGTGAAGAGACTATATGTAGCTCTTTGAAACCTCCTCCCCTCAGGGCCATCTTAACAACATTATGGGCCCCCGGGCAAAGCAGTGCACTGGGGCCCCTAGATATAGACATAGATGTATAGATATATACAGATACAGATATAGATATATAGAGATAGAGATAGAGATAGATAGATGTACTTGCTCAGTGACCCTTGAAGGTTTTTTTTGCAGGTTTTTTTCTTTTGCAGGATTATTTATTCTCATTAAGAGCCGTGCCTATGGGGCCCCCTTGCCCGTGGGGCCCCCGGGCAGCTGCCCCTCATGCCCAATGGAAAAGATTGCCCTGCCTCCCCTGGATACAGCAGCAAGGTAAGAGTTGTACTGATTTGGTGATTGTTGTGAACATTTTAGCATTTTTGGATATTTTCTTTTCACTTAGCAAGGTATTGTAAATTATGTTATGTATTCTATATATGTGTGTATGGTATGTACGTAAATGTGTGTATTTATACTGTGTATATGAATACACACACATATATTATTATTATTATTATTATTATTATTATTATTGTTATTATTATTATTATTATTATTTTTTTATTATTATTATTATAGTTTATAATAATTTTGTTTATAATAAAAAAATGTTTATGTGGATTAATCTCTGTTGTACAGCATGTTTTTTTAATGTTTAAACATTGTCTTTTTTGCAGGTAACAATAAATATAAACTTAACTTTATCGATAATTTACATTTTTATTCCTGTGAGTGGCTGTGTAGGTAGGGGCCCCAGTGCACTGCTTTGCCCGGAGGCCCATAATGTTGCTAAGATGGCCCTGTTGCTGGATGTGACTTTTGCCCCCTTGCAGCATGATCACTCCCCTTTTTTGCATGACTCATGAATGTTGGGAGGTATGAATATTGATAATGGGTGTGTGGGCAGTTGTGTTTAAATGGGGAACTGAATACAGATTTCGATGCCCCAGGAAGATGTATCTGTCCCTGTAGTGAGGATGAGGGGAGCTGGACCAGGTTGTAGGTGTGAAAAAATGTTAATTCATAAAAGTGGACTCTAATTTGTAGATTACAGGGTGGCCCATAATATCCTAGCACTGGTTCGGCCTGTCAGTATCCCACTACCATGGTTGCCACCATTACATACAACATTATGTAAAACAGGTTTGGGACTTTTACCCCATTTCATATACTAAATTACTCTATTTACACATTTTTATTTATTTCCATATAGTCCATATATATTTCAACTAGTAGGGTCACCTGGCGCTGCATGGGTCCGTATTGGAATGTGTAGCAGTTTTTATATATTAGCAAATTATTGGTAAATAGATGAAAAATATATACACACACACACATATATATATATATATATATATATATATATATATATATATATATATATTTAATGTAGTTCAATAATAATTGTTTCCAGTTATTTAGTTATTTAGTTTAGTAGAAAAAGTTATTTATAAATATGGTTCCTTACAAATCTGTATTGAAGGTTTAGCAGTCTTGATCGCTACTGTCCTTGAATGGATGGTTTTTCATTCCTACTCTATGATGGTGTTAACTTGGTATTTCAATAGGAAGCTATTTGCACACCTAGATGCACAAAAAGCATCTTACAAGCATATGTATGTACTGGAGAGCACTGAAGTAAGAATGTTTAAATGGACAAAAATTAAATATTAATGAACCATAGCTTCTTGTCCCATTTACTTCCTGGACTTGTTTAATATTAAAATGAGTATGAAGCGAGCTGTTAAGCATCAGTACTTTTCTTTAATGACATGGGTGGGCTATAGGGACAAACACAGGCAGTGCTTGCAATTTTACAAGCTGAATTTGGCATTAAGTGCTCCCAATCTTACCCCAACTACAACACACAGTATAACTCCACACAGTAGAATAAATTGATCTCAATCATTGTCATAGACTATAAAGTCTGAGAAATGTGAATTTACAAATAAAGTGTGGAATAGCATTCCAGGGAACAGCAAAGCAGAAGTTAAACTCAGAAATTATTTTGACAGAACCTTGCACCTCTATGAAGTGAGTTTTGCAAAATGTTGCTGCAACTTCACTCATATCTATATCATATTGATATCTATAAGTGAAACCTGGTATAGTGGGAGACACACAATGTGAAAATTACACTGTGATTTGTATGTTTCAGAGATTTTATTCAAGTGCACGTAATAGTGAAATAAATATAATAAATTTGTTTTCACAAACGTAAATATGTCACGGCATGTGGAATGCTTATTATACATTTGCACTTAAGTAACAAAATCATTACAAGAACTAATTACGTCTATTGCATGTATGGTGGATTACACTATTATGCTGTCATTGTGATATGGCTACACTGGGCACTTTAGTAATTTATTACAGAATGATACATTACAGTATATAAAGGAATGTATATGGATCAAATTAACCTGACATGGATCAATATAAATCATTGGTATGTCTGGCAGTGCTCTGTCTGCAATGATCAGTCACAAAGCAGTATGTGAGAAAGAAATAATATCTTTCTTTGGCATTGAAATGTTCTTTTTGTAAGTCTGTCACTTCCTATTTCAGTTAACAAACTAGTGAATAAAGCTCATCACTGGTCAAATATTACCTCTACAGAATACTAAACAGGAGCATAGCTGATAACATGGATACATTCTACAGAAGAGATATTCAGAAATAATTAGCATCAGGATAGTAAGAATTGGAAAAACATTGTAATCTTACACCTAGTGTTTGCACAATATGTCTCATAATAGACAGTGAATTAGTTTATAAACTGAATACCCATTTATTTAATTTATATTTTGTCTGAAATGTGAAAATATATAAATAGGCAACACATACATTATATCTCATAAGGCTTTTTCAAAACTAGCTATGTATTGTGATGAACAAAATTGATGATAACCAAACAGAATGCAAGGGAAAGCTGTATGGATACATCTTGAAATGGACAAACCAACCAAGTACTAAACTGCAGAAGAATAGCTAGTATAAACAAGTTCTACAGTATTCATAAGCTTTGTCCTTCTGGTAGGAACATGTTGCTTGAAGAGTTCTACATTGTACCAAAATACATCTTTTTCCAACAACAGTTTAATTGCTGGTGTAAAATATGCAGGAGAAATAACATGCTTGTTTTGCTACTGGCATAAACGCTGCTTGCAGCTTTTTAACAGGTGTCAAAGTAGGAAATCTGCTTTAACAAGTATCCTGGCCCCCGAGTCCGGCAGCATCCTTGATGCCAAAGGAAAATTCCCGTCACATAGCTACTCCAAACTGGCGATTAATAGCAAGAGAACACATCATACACATCATCACCAAATTCCGTAGCGGTTTACAATTGGAAAACAAACAGTAATAAAGCAATACTGGGTAATACATACAGACAGAGGTAAAAGGGCGCTGCCTGTAAACTTACAACACATGCAGCAAAAGAATGACTTCTCCAGAACCAAGAAGAGAATGAAGGTTTGGTTAAGATAAATGGTGAAGGACATTCATGGATGCCAACAGATCTCCACAATGACTAGTTCAATTGTCATGTCTCTACCTCTACTGTCTCCCCTCATTCCAAACAATCAACACTACCAGTAGCTGCACAAAAATGCCAATCATCAATGACAGTAGCAACAATTGCTATTCCACTAACACATGTATCACGTGTTGCCCATATCTCTAAGATCGCAAGCTCATTTGGGAAGGGCCATATTGAAATTAAAAATAAGAATAACACATATGAGGCAGCTTTTTTGCAGTTTCAGCTTGCACTGCTAATAAAGACTTTCCAATGCAGAAGATCAATATAGCACTTTCCAATGCAGAAGATCAATATAGCACTTTCCCAATAGCTATTGCCTATGAAATAACTATTGGACTTTCTACAACAAAATCTTAACAATGTATAAAGACGAGGGAACATGCTACATTTAAATATGGTGATTTTAAGGAGGTCTCAAGATGTACATCTCCTCCAAAACCCCATCACAAGACCAAGTTATCGCTCTCTTTACCCATTTCACATATTTGTTCATTGTGATACAGTCAGTTCCTTTTAAACTATATTTTCCCTTGGAAATGAGGTAGATCTTTACATTTCTGGTAGACTTGAGACTCTTAAACTTTAATTGGCAAATATATATTAATATAATTAATAGTAATTTGAATTAGGTATTAGTTGCCAAAAGAAAGCAATACATTTGGTGTTACAAACTAGTTGGCAATTGATTTAACAAATGACTCAATCATTCCCAAATGTTACTAATTTTGCAGTGTCTCGAAAGTCTCATAAAAAAATTGTAAATTATTTTGATATAATTGTTATTATCGACTAAATTGCTCATATTTTAGTCTTCTGGCACAAATACAAGTCAACATAATTTTAATGGAGTATTTCTCTCAAATCATTAAATACACTATTTCTATATACTTATAAAGCTCTAAGGGTAATATTTGCTCACTAAAATCTTGATTGCCCTATTATTTTAAAGATAACAGCGAAGAAAGTCATTTATCCTTATAACTCTCCCTGTAGAATTCTAAAAACTTTGTAGCTACAGGTACAGGTCACTTACAGTTGTGATATCCTCAGGCGAAGTACAAAATCAAACTTTCCCCAGAGAGAAATTGACTCTTACAGTAGTGAAAACTGTTAAACTACTCTTGTTTGGTTGAGCTAACCGGATAGTTATAAATGAGCGAGCAAAGGTTGAAATCATTACAACTGCATTGCCTTTAGTCTTTAAATAAATGATACTCATGGAAAGAAAATGGATTTGGATCAAAATAGCTTTAAATAAAAATATTGAAGTTCAAGCCCTGTGTAATGGGCTAGAATTCCCTTCTATTCTGTACTAAGTGAAGATGTCTTCCCGTTTGCGCACATTGGCTGTCTGTTGATTGCATTTCCAGCTATACCATCAAAGAGGTCTCAGTGGGCATCCTAGCAGCAACAAACATACCAGTTCAGCAACACAAGGGAAGGTTATATGGATTGAGCCCTATTTTATTCATTGTGGTCTGCTGTACATGACACAACACTATTTATGAATTTTTATGAAGCAGAAGAACAGGTCACGGGCAATGAACCATGATCTACAAGTGTAAACTTGCTGCAGCTTCAAATGAAAAGGGAAGAAGTACACACATTTTTTTGAGTCTTTTGGCTGTAAAAGGCAATAAAAATCAATAACAACAGCTACAGGCAATTAGAGGTGTTATAACTTTGAGAAAAGTGCAGAAAATGATAGTTAACCCTACAGCAGAGGTATCACCTCAGGTACAGTGTATCCCAGTGGACAGACAACAGCTCCATCTCATAAAAGCAAAGAGTTATGACTCTGTTTTATATATATATATATATATATATATATATATATATATATATATATATATATATATATCTATATATATATCTATCATAAGAAATGGTTTTGAAAACATGAAATCAGCAAGTTACTACTGTAGGAAATGGAAGTAGCCTAGCTCATCTGTTCAGCATGCTATGCACGCATGCTCTAAAACACTTTTTACTAATACTGAACAACAAACATAAAGCAACACGTTTTACAGCAGGCTGCAAAACAGCACAGTAAAACAACACAGCGGTGAAACATGATATTGCAGGCATGAACTGCAATAGCTGGCATTTGATTGGTTGTGGCATGAGCCACATTCCTGTATGCAAACAAGAAATTGGAAAGAATGTGTGCTAATTTACCCTGCCACATACTATGGGCACATGGCATGCAAAGCTTGCTTTAGTGTGTGTTTATATAAATTTCAGCCAACCCATTTGTAGCCGGGTGATATGGGGTGGAGGTAATGTGACAAATTCCATTACTCCTAAATTGAGGCCCATTATCTCTGACCAACAGCTCCGATACCCCTGATCTTGCAAAAAGACTTCTCAACACGTCCACCGTATGTGTAACTGTAGTAGAGTTGGCTGTAAAAACTTTGGGTTATTTGGACGACCAGCAGAAACATGGACCCCAGAAACGGTCCTGCAAAGTCCATATTAATCTACTGCCACAGAGTGGATGGCCACTCTTCTATGGGTGCAACAGTTCTAGTGTGGGCATATTTTGGACATATTGGCACCCAGAACACTCTCTGGTCATATCCTCCAACTGCTGATCCAACCCTGGGCACCATACAAATCTTCTGGACAGTGTCTTCATTGCAGCCGCAAAATACCCTTCTGAGGGTTAAAGATGGATGAAAGCAGTTGATGGTCAGTTATGAGTGAACTTCTTGCCATCTAAATACGATTGAACCGTTTCATGCCCCAAACCAGGCTTAAGGCTTCCTTGTCAATCTGTACATAGTTACATTCCGCCTTGGTAGGAAACGCCTTTGAATCATCATCATCCATTTACTTATATTGCGCCACTTCTTCTGCAGTGCTGTACAGAGAACTCATTCACATCAGTCCCTGCCCCATTGGAGCTTACAACCTAAATCCCCTAACATACACACACAGACCGAGAGAGACTAAGGGAAATTTAATAGCAGCCAATTAACCTATCAGTATGTTTTTGGAGTTTGGGAGGAAGCCGGAGCACCCGGAGGAAACCCACGCAAACACGGGGAGAACATACAAACTCCACACAGATACGGCCATGGTCAAGAATCATCCTCTATCACCATCTGCAGGTACAGATCAGCTAGGTCAATCGCACTAAACTTTTTTCCTCAAGCCTGATTTGCAAATATTCTTGGTAACAGATAGTGATCTGTCTGTTATACTGCATTTATGGTGACCTTAAAGTCCCCACACAGTTGCACTGTGCCCTTTCTTTTTATTATTGGGATGACAGGAGTCGTCCAAGGGCTCCAATCCAACCTGGATAGGATTTTCTGAGCTTCCAGCCTGTCCAACCCCATCTCCACCTTCCTCTGGATAGCATAAGGTACTGGGCGAGCTTGATGGAACCTGGGAACAACTCCATCAATTAGCACTGACTTCCCTTTTATGTGCTGCAAAGTCCCAATGTCTGTTTGATAAACAACTGCAGCTCGGTCAAGGACTGTCTTAAGGGTCAAAGGCGAGGCGTGTGTGATGCGCAGGCTTTCGATGGCCGCCCAATCTAATTGTATTTATCTCAGCCATTCTTGGCTGCACAATAGTGGGCCATCTTTCCATATGTTCCATATGATGTATAAGTCCAGGGTCCCTTGCTTGTCATTATACTGAACGTGTACCTGCAGCACAACGCATGGAATAACTTTCTCTCCGGTATATATTTTAACAGCAGTGAAGTTTTGCCTAGTTTGACATTTATAAAATTATGTTTATACTTCTTCTGCTTCATTACAGAGACTGTTGATCCTGTATCCATTTTTAAAGCTTGGTCATTTACTCGTTGAGCAAACCAATTTGCTTTCTTGTCACCCCCATTTACTGCAAACACTTCCAAGCTTCCCAGATCGTGATCACTGTCTGAGTCTACCTTGTGGCCTTCCAACACGTATGTATTGTGTACTCCATTGTGATTCGGTCTCCCACCAGTGGCCTCCGGTTTATATGCCTGCGACTGTGAAACCCTTTTAATATGCCTTTTTTGTACACAGTTGTACACACACAGTTTGTGCTTAAACCTAGAGTCCTTGGGTGAATGTGTACAGCAGTAGCATACATCCATTGGGACACCATTTGCATGCAACGGAATTGTTATTGTTGCCATCATTTTGTGAACTTGAGATGATGACTTGCCTTATATCTGGAATTCCATAACATCTTTAGTTGTAGTTTCTATCGACAGTGCCACTAACACTGCACGTTTAAACGTGAGATCTTTTGCATGCACTCGCTTGAAATCCCACATACCAGACAATCTCTTAGGGCATTGTTCAGGCCATCCCCAAACTCCGACAGTCTTTTTAGTTCTGAACCGTTCTGCTATCAGGAGAGGCTTAGAGGACAGATGTTCTTGCATAATCTGAACAATATCTGTAAGAAACTTTGCAGCAAGATTTTCAGGGGTTGTTAAACTTTGTAGCAAACCATAGACTTTTCCACCAATAGCACTTGATAGAACTGACACTTGTATTTGCCACAAAATACTGTTCCAGACTTTCTGTATACAACAGCCAGTGAACCTTTTCTATGTCAAAATCATTTTCTGTTCCTATGTGAATAGCCATGTTAGCAGTTCCTTTTCAGTGCTTGCAGCTGTACGGAGTATACGTTGTTTCTCCCGCAAACACTGCCACCTCACTTCCCTTTTGAACTGGGAGATGTGACTTGTTTTCATAAGCCACTCACCGCCAATTGTAGTGTCTGTGTATGTGCTCATTCATACAAGCAGAACATGGAGACAAGGATTCCTGCTTTACATGCTGTAAAACACTTTTTACTACAACCGAAGACAAACATAAAGTAACACGTTTTACAGCAGGCTGCAAAACAGCTCAGTAAGACAACACAGTGGTGAAACATGGTATTGCAGGCATGAATAGCAATCTGGATCTGGCAGAATCAGATCACAATATCTAACATTAATCACCTATACTTTAGCATGATAAAAGGAATCATACATGCCTTTTGCTCCTGCAAATTGTATACAAACAAAACTGTATAGCAAACAAGAAGTTTAACAGAAGAGCAGCCTCTAGTAGCTAAGGTGTTAAGATTTAGGACACCTGTATTTCACTCTAGTAAAGGCTTTAATTGATCATTAAAAAAACAGATTTCCCTATTATGATAGTAAGCCAGTGTTAGTGACCCATGATTTTCAACTCAAAATAAATAGAAATCAATGTTCCCACACCAAAAAATGTTGTGACTTGCAAAACTATGTTTCAGGGCATAACACCCATCAGAAAAAGGGACCTTTATTTTAAACTACGTTTCTATAGTACATCAAATAATGCAGTTACAAGTCTATAGAAGACATGTTATAAAAATCAGATTAAAACCCTTTATCAATTAAATTCTAACCAACAATGTTATTTGTTTTACAATATATGAAAAGGGTATGCAAAACCACATTCGTAATGTTTCTGAAGAAAAATACCCCATATAATGTGGTATAAATAAACCATGTTTATTATTTATTATTATGTTAGATTCTCCATATATGCCTAGAACACATATAGTGAATTTATGTTTTTCTTAAAACCTCATTGAAAAGTGTGTGGCAATTATCTCTTCATTCTATATAAGAGTATTTGGCTTCTATGGTTCATTGTTGAAAATCTTCTTACTGTTTTAGCCATTTTTGAGGAACACATATATTTAAAAAAATACACCAAATTGGTTATTTCTCTATGAGAAACTTACCTTACATGAACTGTGGTTAGAAAATCCTCACTGTTTGCAAGTTTCCCTTCACACTTTTACAGTTATTTCCCATAGTTATACATGCCCTTCATCAGATCTTCTCACAATGGTGATAGTGGTTTTAACCAACAAACTTGACATAACATTGCTATGCTCTCTTAAATGCATTAATACCCTTCTTTATAAGAATAGAAGCCAACGTTATCAACGATTTGAGCATAAATGGGTGATTAAATACGGTTTATATGCTGAAGAGCCATAATCCACTCTTTAGCCACCAAATTATGCTTTCATTTACCTATGTCAGGAAACTTTTCATTTCGATTAAGTTCTTCAAAGGTTTGCATTGCACCACTATCATCCCTTGGGGAGCAACTTGGAATCAGATTATCTACTGAAATATATTTAAACAGTGAAACCTCTAAAGTCAAAACGTGTTAGTAAAGTTACTCTATGAAATAAGTAGTTACTTGAAGCACTTACTCTATGAAACTGTTTTTAAAATGCTTTAAAACATTTGTTGACTCTTGTATACACGGTATTAAATCCTATAAACTACAAAACTAATACCACTTTCATACTGCCGCCCCGGCAATATCCCGGGCTTTGAAGCCGGGTTTTTGCAGGGGCTCGGAGCGTCCCAGCTCAGAAACACCATTCATACTGCACCTTGGACCCGGGAATTTCCCGGGTTGACCCCATTCATACTGCACAAGTCTGTGCCCTGGCAATTTGTGGGAGTCATCACCAGAGCACTTTTCATTGGCTGAAAGCTGGAATATGAAAAAAAATCTCTCTCTCCTATGCAAAAACCCGGGTTGCACCATTCATAGTGCAGGCAACCCGGGTCCGACCCGGGAATTACCCCTCGATAAATCCCGGGTTGAAGACCCGGGTTTTTAGACCCAGGATTTTTCACTTGTACCATTCATACTGCACCAAGACCCGGGTCGTTTGAGCTCACCCCGGGAAAAACCCAGGATTTTGGTGCAGTATGAATGGGGTATAAGGGGTATATTTACTAAACTGCGGGTTTGAAAAAGTGGAGACGTTGCCTATAGCAACCAATCAGATTCTAGCTGTCATTTTGTAGAATGTACTAAATAAATGATAACTAGAATCTGATTGGCTGATATAGTCAACATCTCCACTTTTCAGTTTAGTAAATATACCCCCTGAACACTACTGTTGGAAGGCACCTGAGGATTTCTGATTCTAGAAATAATTTATTTAGTACATTCTGCAAAATGACAGCTAGAATCTGATTGGTTGCTATAGGCAACATCTCCGCTTTTTCAAGCCTACAGTTTAGAAAATATACCCCTAAAAGTATATTGGACTGTGCAAAACACTTTAACAGAGTCTCTGCTTTTATATAAGTTTTTAAAAACTGAGTAATATGCATGTCAACATTTTATTAATAAATGCAACTCAAAACATAAAGCTTTAAGTTAATACAGTGCAGGAATATTCATAATTGTAGTTCAATGAAATTTCTGTAATGGAAACATGCCCTTGAACGCAATATGATAATTTAATTAATGATGCAACCATATACTGTCCACTCCCACACAGAATTATCATAATGTACACACATAAACCACATCCTATAGAAAAAACCCTGTGGTAATTCCCTTACTTGAAATGCAGTGTGATTCATAAAGAGTTTTGGCTACAATTCAGAACAAATGGATGTGTTTTTCCTACATTGACATTTAACTTCTTTTTGGTGACCCAAGTCTTATGGTTAGGAGAGCTATTACTATCAGAGGGATTCACTAAGCTTTGATTAGCTGAATGGCTTTACTGTAAAGCCAGACAGCACCCCTGTTTCCTTCCTGGAAAGTAAATGCAGCTTTTGCCAGGCAATGATTTGACTAGAAAAGCATAGAGACAACAGAGTTTTCTCTCCAGAGAGAAAGATCTCCGGCTTATGTCTGGGCCAAAAGATGGAATATGTAAGTGAAAGATTTGTGCTGTGGGAAAAATTGAGCATTACAAGAGAGAAATGCATGCTCTAAATCTAAAAGGAAACAATATAACCATTTAAGAAGTAGCCTTCTTCTTGCACACTTTCTTAATTAATATTGTTGGTAGTCATTGTCTACCATTCTATGGGGCTTATTTATTAATTATTTTACTGTAAATTGAAAACTGCAGTTTTCGGGGAATACACGCAAATCTAAGTATCCTTCAAGCTTTTTATTGGTGCATCACAGCAGATATCATAGATATCTGCTGTTCTGCATTTTTTTTTATCAATACAGGGCAGTCCCCATAGATGTCTATGAGGTCTGCTCTATTCCGCAATTTAACAAGTGACGAAAAAGCATTAACACATACGGTAATGTACGCCAGCTCAGGCTGGTGTACATTGGCGTATATCAAATTTTTCAGGTCTGCTCCTATGGGGAGAGCATTGCGGTAGAGGGATCTTCGGATCCCTCACTGCATCTTACTGCTCTCCCCTCCGGTCACTATCGCAAAGGAGGTCACCTTGCGATAGGGACCATAGAAAAGGTAGGGGAGGGGCCTTCGTAGGAGCAGCAGTTTTTCATGACTGCTGTTCCTATTGAAGTTTTTTAATAAATACACACAATCTTTCAATCCTTATCTTTGCGAATTGAAGTGTTAAAATTTCTGTCATTAATAAATAGGGGTCTACGGCACAAGAAACAATATAGTAAAATTGATCAAATGCATTTCCTGTTCTACATTATTAAATTCTCAGTCATCTGGATATTTTAAAAGTTAATCATATATAGGACAATGGCTGATGGGGTTCACATTGCAAAACTGAGTGTCTAATTTTCACACAACACACACTTTATAAGCCAACATGCATACAATTGACAGTTTGCCCAGATAATGTTATGACTTGTGCATTCCTTGCACATGTGCAAATTAAGCCACGTTTATCTCACTATTTGAACTTACTCTCCTATTAGTTAAATCTTTTCTTGATTTCTTCTTTCTTGAGAGAGATTCATTAAGCTATGAATTAACAAGTAAACAATGGAATTTTCTTTCACATATCCTGCTCTGTCTATTACCCAAAGATTTCTGCAAATGCCTCTATTTTGGCTCATAAAGGCCAATTCAACCGTGTAACAGCAGATGCGGGAAGTCAAAAACAGACCCCAAAAAATCTGTTTTCTTGTTTCTTGCTGTGTCATCCAGGCATGATCTCTCATGTGTTGGACTATTTCGCATAACTACAGTGTGGAATGTTGTGCATCCTTTTGCAGATCAGGGTTTTTTTTTATTTATAAAGGGAGAGCCCGGTAATGTATTTGGTCTCACAAAGTAATAAAAATATACTTCTATCTACTAAAGCATATCTTTTTTGTAATATACTGTTGCCTATACAATGAATAAAACAAGCAGGCTTATAATATCAATTCACAGCTGTTTCTGCTTCAATGAGCTGTTACTGAAAGGTACAGAACAAAGCTACAGGCACATCGGACAAAGCTGCTGTAACAGGATTTACATTAAACTTGGACTGATAAGACCACATCAGAGAGACTGCTCAATCTACCTTTGATTGGAATAGCAGCATAGCTGTGAGGTACTTTGTCTGTGAGCACCTGATCACAGCATCATGATTATGCTTATCAGGATGTAATTTTGATCTAATCTAACATTTACAGGATAATTCACTTCTTATGGCATTTGGAGTGTGTTATATAGCAACTGCTGCCTATGGCAGATAAAAAGCACTTAAAAAAACATTATCAAAACGTACTTGTGTCCTTTAGAAAATGCACGCGGAAGAACATTTTGTAGATTACTGGGTGAGCGGAAAAAGCAACAACAAAGCTTGTCCAAATTCTCAATGAGTTTTGTATCAACCAAAGAACTATTAACCATCTGTCCCAAAAGAGTGAATCAAAAGAGTAACAGGTCTTAGCTTTTTTTCTTTTTTTTATAAAACATAGCATTGCTTCATCTAATAATGCAGAGACCTGCACACTTGTTCCCAGAAAAGGCTAAATAGTATCTTCTTTTCTCAGATATTGTTAGAATGGAGATACAAGTGCCTGCATTAAGAAGGAACACGGAGTACATATATAATGCATTTATACTTTCAGGAATTGTCTGCCATTAACAGGTGCCAAATTGTCTAAAAGGCATACAACATATAAAGGTATTGCCACCTATCACACTCAGGTGAGTAATCAATTTTATTTGCAAAACGCGCATTTCTGTATTAGGCTCAAAATCCATGCAAGATGCTTTTCAATGTAAAGCTGCTGTAATTCCTCAGTCTATATTTCTTAATTATAGAGCCATATGTCTGTAAATGATTTGCACTTTTTATACCATGATTACATTGGGCTGGTTTGCAAAATGGACATTTCCTTTTCATATTTGCTCAAGCAGATGTGTCTGCTAGATCAAATACAGATCTACTTGTATCTTTACTGCTTTTATAGCAAATGTTCCAAGAAACAAAGCACAATCTAAGGCAGTATATATTTATCTCCAAAGTTATCCTTAACATTCATATAGTTCTCCACATTTTTCCAGCTTTCGTATGCATGTGCAACTGTTCTGGTTGCGAAATTAAAAACGCTTAGGGGCATATTTAATTGTTGGCGTTACAGCCTAAAGTAACGCGCCCCGCGCACTATTACCGTTATTACGGTACTTTTCACGCTGGATTTCTGCTCGCGGCTCAGGGAGCTGAGAGCTGAAATCCGGCTTACTATTTACCGTAATAACGGTAATACTTTTTTCCACGGCGGAAAAAGTAAACAATTGAATATGCCCCTTAGAATCCTATAAAAATATGAATGACTTTAAACAATTGAAACAAACTATATATATATATATATATATATATATATATATATATATATATATATATATATATGGAATACTGTAAACTTGCGAGCAGGGCCGTCTTACCTTTCTGTCTGTCTGTATTACCCGATATTGTTTTATTACTGTGTTTGTTCCCAAATGTAAAGTGCTACGGGCTTTGCTGGTGCTATATAAAGAAATGATGATAATGATATATATATATATATATATATATATATGTATATATATATATATATATATATATACATATATATATATATATATATATATATATATACAAGTTAACCCGTGCATGATACTCATGCATTCTAGTCAAATCAAGCTACTTAAGGAGTTAAAAAGGTTCTTGTCATGCATTTGGGCCATAGCCCAGGCCTCAACCACCAACCACTCCCCACTGTCACCCCCGGCAACCACCAACCACTCCCAACTGTCACTTCTCCTTCAAGAAATATATATATATATTTTTTAAATCTTTATAAACACTTTTAACAATTAACAAATTAAATTAACAAATTAAAAACATCTTAGTATACCAAATTTCAGCCCTTTCTGAATTTTTTTTCCCACACACACTAATAATTTAGTAGGTCAGTGTATAACTCCGCCCAGCAGGTGGCGCTGCAGCTTGGTTTTATTTTTTACACACACACACACACACACACACACACACACACACACACACACACACACACACAGACAGACTAACACACGCCACTAGACATTTATAGTATAGATACATACATATACAGTATATATAATATTTAGAGCAGCAATAATAGGCATCATGCTGAGATTTTAAAATTATTGTAACAAAATCCACACCAATTTACAACAGTAATACAGTAGTAGTTGTTTCCAAAGTTATAATCAGTCTTTCATACTGAACATGGTAATCTACTCCATCTGTTTTAGCATGTTTAGTCCTGTGGTTTGCATCTTTTTGGCAGGGCTCAAAAGAATAGCAGAAAGCATACTACTAGCATAAGGACACAACACTCTGACATAAAAATTTCAGGGACAAATTCATACCACATCCTTGTTTCATACGTTATATCTCATACTTTCAATGGATTTATCCTTGGCAAACTACAATAGGCTCCATATATGTTGAAATTTTACATTTATGTAGCCAATATCAGATGGCAATTGTATGCATTGTTTCAACCTTCATGTGTGCACTTGAGGTACCCACCAGGAGGTTGTGTCTCTCTCTACTATAAATCCATTTGCGAGAGCTACGTAGAGCACCAGGTGTCCTGGGACCAAATGGAGATCCCAAGGTAAGATGAAAAAGGTGCAATAGTAGCAATCCTTGTGGTGGTAAGTGATAACTTTGTTGTGTTTTAGAAATATGATGGTGATTTTCATGGCCATCTAAATTTATCTGCACTGTAAGCTTCAGTAGCTGAAACATTGTGATTTGGTCATTCAACACTACTGACAAACAAGCAGATCAGATGAGTTGATTATACACTTGTAGGGCCAATTAAATTATTATTCAGTTTGTTGGATCACTATGCAAGCCTTCTAATATGAACTCCCAGGTCACTGTTTCCACAAATGTGAGAAGGGAAACCATAGTGTGACCTGAATGTCCACTATACTTGATCCAATCTGATACAGTAGTGATTGTTTAGGAGCCCACACAATATGCAACATTTAGTAGATTTTAATTCAAATGACTCTTCTCAACAGGACAAGCAACTGTTAGGGCAATGGGTCTACTTCATTTTAAAAGCATATAAACTATAAATGTCCTATGGTTGTACAGGGTGTATTTATGATAATAGCAGTTTAATGTCTAAATATTGACTTATAAAACCTGACTATTAATGGACTTTAGGGAATTTTCAGAAATTGGCTCCAGTGGTCAACTGTGCTTGGCGTTTCTGAAATGCACACCTTGTTCCTGGGAGATCTCCTAGGAGATATCCACTCTGCATTTCCAGGGACCATTAATCCAGCATTTCAAATACACAAGAAAGAAAGAAAGAATGGTACATATTGTCCCCTCTCAGCTATCAAAGAGAAAATGGATCAGATCCATAGAATATTCCGCTGTTACAAAAATATTCACATTTTCCAGAAAACTTTATAGACAGCATGGGTGGTAGCTCTCATCTGCAGATAAAAGTTTAATTGGTACTAAAGAAAAATATAGAAACAATTAATTCTTCTTTATCATCCTGTTAAGCAAATTCATGACGTCTGACATGTATAATAAAAATAAATTTGTATGTGCTAGCACAATTCATACTTCTTTTCAAACTCTGTCAGCTCTCATTTAATATACTGTGATTAGCATTTCTAGAATTCCCATAATTGCAGAGTCTTTTTTAACTAACAGTTCATGAGCTACCAATCTATTAAAATTGCAGTGCCTTCATATTTAATAGATTGTTGACTGCAATGATTACAATCTCAGCATCAGCCCTCTTAAGTTCAAACGTTAGTTTAGATTATCATGGTCCAAAACATATAAATAAACAATCAATCAAATTACTTTTTCCCTAGAATGAAGAGATACAAATTGATGTTCAATGCAGGAGACCTTGATTTAAATCTTTAAAATTTACACCAACAATCCAATTATGTCAATGTATAAATGAGTCTCTGCTGTTAAACATAAAAAAAAAATCACATCAGCAATCCAGCTTGGCTGCTTAACTAACCACTTAGATTTTCTAGCATTTTCTCTGCTGTAGCTGTAACTGCTTTGTACATTGCCTTAGTATGTGGAAAAAAAAAGTCTGCCATGAAAATATCTTTCTGTATGTCAATGTTAATACTAAACAAATGTGACTTGCAGTAATGCACACATTCTATGGGCTCAGCTATGCAATATTTCCTGCCAATGGTTGCCCAACGGATGGGAGTACATTTCTATAAGAAAATTGGCCATCTATGAAAACAACATTGGCTTCCTGTTTCACCCTTGTGCACTTTTTAACAGCAAAGTTGTCCACACTTGTGCTGGTCTCATCCTCAATTTTGGCGGTTTACACTTTCACATAACTGCTGCTTATTTCATGATTCCATAAAAAAAAATCCAATCAGATTTTTATTGCTCCTGGTGAAAAAAAACATCAGTTGACGACTGCAATTTATTTTGTGCACATGGAGTCTACAATTAACTGCATTGATAGGATCTCATCCACGATCTATCCTACTTGCCCACCCATGCACGTGTTCTGCAATCAAGTCAAATAACTGTGGACCTGATTCATTAAGGATCCTAACTTAAGAAACTTCTTATTTCAGTCTCCTGAACAAAACCATGTTACAATGCAAGGGGTGCAAATTAGTATTCTGTTTTGCACATAAGTTAAATACTGACTGTTTTTTCATGTAGCACACAAATATCAACTTTAAATTTCAGTGTACAAATAAGCTATCAAGTATTTGTGTGCTACATGAAAAAACAGTCAGTATTTAACTTATGTGTAAAACAGAATGCTAATTTGCACCCCTTGCATTGTAACATGGTTTTGTCCAGAAGACTGAAATAAGATACCTCTTTATTTAAGATCCTTAATGAATCAGGCCCAGGATTTTCATGTGAGTAGCCAGATTAAACTGTTCATGAAAATGTTTTTCTCATATCTATTTCCCCTTAAGATTCCAGTTAAATAAATAAAAAACAGATATTTTAACATTATATATTTAATATATTGCTGTTTTATCATGTTTTTCTGAAAAACATTAAATCACACAGTTATGGCATGTAGTTCAAAGAAGGCATTCTGTCCTTTTTTATGCATAGTATTGTATAAGCAGTAGGCTAAGTATGCAAAAACATTAGCTTTTAATTTTCTTTCCCCTTGTGAAATCAAAAGTATATAAAGATAAACAAACATCTCATTTTAATTTTAATTATGCACTTACAAATTCATGCATGGTAATTGCATCTTGTTTCTTTTACGTTAAACTGTTTAAAGCAAAATGTTCTTTGGCAGCACCTGGTGGAATCTGGGTAAAATTACACTAATTCATTTAGTACAGTACATAATGCCTTTACTGTTACATGTTATATGCAGTCCATACCTAGAAGGCAGTTATTCTTGTATATGTCTTATACATTTCAGATCAAGCCTGTAATAGAGTTATATAGTTTTATTTTGCACACAATAAATGATCGACTACATTAACACATCAAAGCAACATTAACAATGAAATCTCTATCATCTATAAATGCTGTTTGTCTCAAAATGTGGTCCGTCTGTATGTGTATAGCCTCAGGTTATAGGAGTACGAACAATCGTTCCATTATAACTCCACCCACAACTGTCATTTTGCTCACACCTAGTCGCACACTTGTGCTTTTTGTCAGCTAGCCACAACCTTATGCAAAAGCAGTTATGCACCACATCTCTGTGCCCAACTCCAAAAATGTGGCCTATTGACCTAACACATATGTGCTAAGGCAAGCTGTTCCTAAGCCACAATGCTGGAATACAATAACAATCATCACTCCTTGCCTTCCTGATTTCAGCCCCTACTTATTGCTGAACCTGTGGACAAGAGGTACCAAACAAAACAAATATCCTGTATAGTACTATATAATATATACTATATATACTACACTATTATACTATGTATAATACAAGTACTCAGTATCCATAGCCTGCTACAGAAAAGTACTGCCACAAACCATGCTATGAAAAAATATGCCCTCTGACGACCATTCTAATAGAACACCGAAATGGAACACTGGAATCTTGCCAGGAAGAACCCACATTAGTACCTTTTCGCAATAACGGACCTGCTCTATTTCCACAAACCAAGGTAGCAAAACATACAACATCCAGCAACATAGAGATATTCGCCCACCACTATCGGCTAGATCATTTCTCAAAAGAGAAAATAGACAGATGTATTAAAATATATATATAAAATTGAATAAATATATTATAAAGTACATATGAATATCTGTATGTTTAGAACCTCTCTTATACATCTACAGTATTCACTATCTCTGTTTTTTTCAACATACTGTCCCTGTCTACATGATTCTGCTGACACTGCAGGTGCCTGGGATAATTTCAGAGCAATAACATCCTGGTCTTGCTGTTTAACATGAACAGCACGGTAACCCAGCTTGTCAAGGGCATGCTCGTATTTTGGATTTGGGCCTTTGCACTAATGGCTTTGCAGAAATAATGTAAAATACAAAGACCTGTCAGATTTAAGGCCAGAATAACCAACGGTTTAGAACTGGTAAATATCTGAATAAAACATTATTTATTATTCTTATTTATTTGAATATAACCTAATTGGTTGATTATGATATTTGGACGAATTTCAGCTATCCACTAATTCATTTGCAATCTGGTCCAGAATTGTCCTAAATCTCCATCTTAATTTAAACTCCCTGGAGAACCAATGTAAAAAAAAAATCATCAAGGTTTAAGAAATGTCACAAAACTATAGCTTTGAAAAAGCTTACTCATTCTTCCTGGATTGTTTAAGGTGAAAACATTAGTGAATGCTATTATAAGTGACTTGTGACGTGAGATGTGACTTATCAGTAGCCTGGTCTCTGCCTATATTCCCCTTATTGTCACATTTTATTCAGTACATTAAAAAATTCAAACCCCATTGCTTATGTAGCTGTCATTATCCATATAGGTGTTAAAATACCCTGCAATGCTTGCTATCTTATGGATTTTTGTATTTTGTTTACAAAAATACCCTGCAATGCTTGCTATCTTATGGATTTTTGTATTTTGTTTACAATGCACCGACTTTATAACACTTTCCTCCGCTTGTCATGAACGCCGTTGCCTATATAACAGTAAATAATCCCAGGCAATACATTGCCATTGCAATTGGTGGATTTTTTAAATATAAAATTATGGATTGTCAAATTTTGAGATTAAATTCATCCAAATTACCCCAGACAGAATTTGGCATTATATAATGATATTCACATCCATAAAGTGCAGGTAAAGTGCACTTTTGGATACATTTTTAATGCACCTGAAATCTGTACAATATGTACATTCTTGGTATCTATAAAAAAACATTAACAAAGCAATATTATTCATATATTTTTTGAGTCAATATATTGTCTATATCTGCAACCTACTCTTGAAGATAGACTTTGGATGGTATGTTAGTAGACTGAAGTTAAAGATCTGAGGCTCAAGGGCTACTATTGAGAACTTCTTTGATAATGTGTACTAATTATTTATGTGTAAAATGTGCACTTTAATTTGGCTTTTCCCCAGGCACATGTATTAGATAAGGGTGAGAGATGATGGATGTAGCCATATGTCTGGTTTG
This sequence comes from Mixophyes fleayi, assembly GCF_038048845.1. Classification (NCBI taxonomy): domain Eukaryota; kingdom Metazoa; phylum Chordata; class Amphibia; order Anura; family Limnodynastidae; genus Mixophyes; species Mixophyes fleayi. The sequence continues at coordinate 55,975,186 of NC_134408.1, forward strand.
CATATGGCTTACAGGAAAAAACAATGAATCAACTATATTACTGTTTTCAGTTTATATATATATTTGAAGTGATGATAGAAATGGGAGCTCTGGCAGTCAGTTGAGTTTCTAAAACTTATATTTTGTATTAAAATATAATAAGCTTTGATGACATTGTGGGATTTTGATGTAACAGATAAGTTCACATTTGTAGACTTTAGTTTTTTAGTGTGAGAGACATAAAAAGTCTTATTTGCAAATGTAATCACTATACATATTAGTCATATACACTCTTTAGTAGAAGGTATCTAACATGTAATAAAACTTCAGGTATAGAATAGTGACAATATCCCTTTCAGTGTATTTCACACTTGAAAAAAACTAAAAGTCCTACAATGGTAGACTTTACAACTTCAAGGTACATGTGCATGAAGCTGGTGTTACAGTGAATCATACCATTTTAAATTGAATTGACAGCAAATTGCTTGGGGGCTACCATCTACACCAGTTTTGGCTAACCTGTGACACTCCAGATGTTGTGAAACTACAAGTCCTAGCATGATTTGCCAATATATAGCAGCTTATTGCTGGAAGGGTATGCTGAGACTTGTAGTTTCACAACAACTGGATCGTCATAGGTTAGCCAACACTGATCTAGACTGATGACTGGTGCAAACTGCAGCAAAACAATGATTATTCAGACCAAGTGCCTAATTTGACCACATGTGTGTGGTCAAATTGGACACAAATCGGGCAGCTCAGTTGGGTTGAGCAGCTGAAACTCTTTTTGTATTAGCATTTTAACAAACTGTGCATGACCTTTTTTAAACAGCAATGGTCGAGCTCTCACTGAACTTGATCTTCTATGGGAATGTCAAATAAAAACATTGCGTCTAATAGAGGTTGGAGTGATGATGGGATGAATACACCAATCAAATGTAAATGGTTAATTCTGTATGTTTTTAACATATGTATAGATGTTTTATTCATACAAAAATAAATAAAACCAAAAAACATCCTGGCGATGATATGATCATTGTTGCTCATCACCAGTTGGCAGATCAGTGAGGAATCTGATGGAATAGTTATAGAATTTCTTAGCAATTATGCAATGTGTCTGACGTTTTATACTTTTTTATACTTGACTTGCCATGTTTACATGTACTCTTGACACCAGAATACCAACCAACACTAATATGACTAACATCTGCTTGTCAATGGGAATGTAAGTCAGGCAGTGATTGATGTCTGCAATCAGTTTCTGCCATCTTACCCTTATAGAATGACATGCAGCAATTCAGTGTATAGCATTAAATAAAAAGGGTGATATTGAATGTGCCTGAGGAGAAAACAAAAACCAATAAATATGTCATTTAATATCCAACAAACATATGGTGTCTTACATAGTAAGTGTTTGCAGATTTTCCCCCTATTTATAGCAAATGAGGGTCCTTAGAATTTTATTTAACCTCAAATACTGTGTTTCTTTGTTTAGCTTTTCATTCTTTCATTTCTTACGATCCTCAAATCCAAAAAAAGTCCATTTAATTTAGAATCAACAGTGAATATTGTGCTCTTTTCTTATCTTCAAGAGCAGGTTACCAAGTTAAACTATGCATTCTAAAATGTCTCATTAAGGTATTTCACAGCTTGGGAAGGTAGGAGTGCAGGGTGCCTGACTTATTTTCAAGTATCATTTGTAGTTTTTAAACCTACATGTATAACATCCACTGTGTATGATGTTACAGTGACATTCCCTAGGAGTGATGTGATATGAATGGAATCACCTTTGGTATGGGCAGGTAATTGTGGCAGGAACTGGGCAACTAAACATCCCCTCCAGTGCCTGGGGAGGCTTCGAATTCAGATAAAAAACTCCCAGCTGAGTTAATGTTATGAGAATACATACTACCTCATCCTTAAGCCCTAGGACTTACTCTGATATGATCTCCTGTTCTGGACTAGAAGCCTTGCTACACAGTACTCTATTGATACATCATGGGCTAGGGATAGTGGCATCTATGCATGACAGGGTACTAAGATGGAGGTTCTGAAACTGTACTGCAGCAAATGATATATTTAAGAGCCAGAGTCCAATTTCTGAGAGGGAGGCTACATTAACCTATGAGATGCAAATACAGAGATGTTGGTGTATTCACTAAGAATTGAGGAAACAAGCCTAACCTCCTAGCTAGTCACAGATACTGAAGTGTGAGTGTTCACCCTGTGTGACACCCCAGAGAAGAATGTGTAAGACACAGTACGTTTGTGAGTATCGCGTGGCAGACCAGAAAGCAGCTAGTGGGGAGAGATGCCAGCGGAAGAGGAGAGAGCCTGATATAACTTAGAAGAGTGTGAAACAGAGCGGCAACTCCAGGCTGAGAGAGTGTCAGCTGTGGGTTTTCTGATATTAGTTTGTAATCAATTGCAGGAGGAAAATATGTAATAAAAGTGATATCCAGTCCTTATATCAACTGTTTCTATACTGATTTACTAAGCCTGTATTAGCCTTATATATCTAAACAACACTTACTACTAAACCTGCATGTGCAAAGGCACACAGTCTGGCGGACTGAGCTAGACCAGGGTGGCAAGTTACAAGATCTTCAGAGGTACCACCCCACAGATGGCAAAGGTCATCATCATCATCATGAGCTATTTATATAGCGCTAATTCTGCAGCGCTGTACAGAGAACTCACTCACATCAGTCCCTGCCCCTTAGGAGCTTATAATCTAAATTCCCTAACATACACACAAACAGACATACAGAGAGAGACTAGGGTCAATTTGATAGCAGCCAATTAATCTACTAGAATGTTTTTGGAATGTGAGAGGAAACCGGAGCACCTGGAGAAACCCCACGCAAACACGGGGAGAACATACAAACTCCACACAGATAGGTTCATGGTCGAGAATCGAACTCATGACCTCAGTGCTGTGATGCAGAAGTGCTAGCCACTAAGCCACTGTGCTGCCCATAGGGGTCTACAAATACAAGTGTTTGTTTGTGTCAACCTTCTGCTCTTAGAATATGCTAACAGTATCGCATTGAAATTAGTGGTTAATGCCATCTCCAAGCAGGCATTAAGTACTAGGATTTTGCACAGTGCTAAAGTTTTATGCTGCTGTCTAAGGAAGTTAACACTTTCAAATCTACCCGTTATCGCTCATTTAACTATTTGCACACAAAAATTGTGTTTTTCTCTAAAACTGGCACACAATAGCAACTAGATAACTGTGAATACAGAAAGTCTTGATCTGTCTGTCCTTCAGAGCCATCATTTTGTTTTTACAAAAGACGCCATCTAAACCATAAAGTCTAGCACCATTGGGTTAATGTCTTGCAAATGGCATAAAAGCACTGCTGCATTACTTTATTCACTCATAAATTACCGTAAATGTTTCTAATAATAGATAGCTTTAGGCAAATAAACATGGATATGTTAATAAACGGGCAAGCAGGACATTTTGCTCTAGGCCCACCATAACAAAGGGGGCTTACCATCAACTACTCTAATAATACAGTCTGGAAAGAAGAAGACCGAAAATAGCTTCTATCTCAGCCGCCTGATAGCCCAGGAAGTAGATTTCTTGTTTTAAACAAGGTAATATTCTCTTTCATATAAAGAGCTTGACCAATGCGATCTTTAGGTTTCCTGGGAATATAAGAAAAAATGAAGATTACCCAGAATCTAGTTGTCTTGATCATAACCCTAATATTGCTCAAATAACCAAGGATCCCACACCAAGGGGCAGATTCAGTTGGCCACGGTGTTCATGAGGCCATCGTGGATGCGCTTTATTACCGTTTATACAGTAAAAAGTAACGTTTGCTGTTGCTTGCACCTCTATAGGGCGCAAGCAAAAGTGAGTGGTACTTTCACTAAAAAAAAATGCAGCATAGTGTCCTCGGCCGTTCCAGGACAATATGCGACAATGCTTCTTAGAATTGAATATGTCCCTAAGTTAAAGTCCTAACAATAGACCTTTCTCAAGCTCTAAAATGAGTTCTTTCTTTGCATCCACATATTCTACAAATGTGACAAACTATCACACATCATACATTATACCAATGGTTATGTACTGCTCTTGAGAGATCTTGATGCATTCTACATTTGGAAAACCATAGTATATAGGTAACAGTACCTATACAGTACAGTAGCAAGTTACAGTAGTACAGTAGCAAGTTACTCCTTGTGTTATGCCAGTAAGTGTTCTAGTAGACTTTAGTAGACTCAGATATTTGTTCTGAGTTTACTCAAATCTTAAACAGGACCTGGTTATTAGTTAAGTGCTAATTGCCAACTTAACTAGACTCTTCTTTAGCGCTGTTATGAATATTGTAATGTAATTGACTACAGAAAAAATGGATCGGCTTAAAACAGTCATAATGACTCATTTATTTTGTTTTGCAAAAAAAATAAATCTTTTTCTGTTTTAATCCCTTCAACTTATTCTGTTTCAATTACAACAATCCTAATCAAAACATTTGAAACCCACATCTATTTCCCACTGGAGTAATTATTTTAATGGCAATTAAAATGCCACAATGCATCTCCGGCGACCCGGTTACTATGCCACACTGTTGTCTTCAATCTATCCAGAACTGATGTCAATGCAGAAAACAAACACAGAAATCTCTAGAAGATGAGGTTAAATGTGTAATTGAAATCATAAAGCATAGCAAGTGACAGGCATTTTCTGAAAGAACACCTACACTTGGTGCACTCAAAATACACAAACAAGAAAGAATACATTTTAATGCCTTTAACAGTTTTCTTTTTTCTAGTTTTTATTGTATAAAATATATCACCGTGTTGATATAAATTATCAAAACATTTCGGGGCTGATGCTGATTTCAACTTGCACCAGCTTGCGTAGTGTAAAATACGGAAATTGGTTCTGTGCATGCCCCTAAAACAGGTGCAGATTTATTCGAATTTGACACTTGCGTCAGGTCTGGCATAATGGGAAGGAAAGGGGAGGTCAAACAGAGGCAGGCTACAGTAAGGGCATGGTTGCAAACAGACACATGTATCTTTCAATGGCACATATATATCTCTCAAAGCTGTACCAATTGTAGGTGCAAATACACACTGATAAGGATGACAGTCACCAGCACTAGCTAGCCACTTCTGATTAGTAGATTTCGGATCCACCTCTGAAGCTGATAGGTTCTTTTTTCTTTGCTAGCACATATAATATATGATTTTGTGGGCATCTTTTAGCAAGATTTTGTTTTTGGACTTGAAAAGAAAGAGTTGTACCTGCTGTATTAAATATGTGTTTTTAAAATGTTTTTCAAACCCAATAGAAAAAGCATATTTAGCTATCAAAATAAATGTTTAGAATATTAGGAGTAAGTATCTGATGTATGCCTGATGTAAACTGGATACATTTGCCACTGCTGCAGAGCTGCCCGCATCTTGTAATTAGTCCATTTTTTTGTAAGCATGTAATGCGTTTCCTTTTGTGAACGCATTTTATGTCTGCGAATTTGGACGCACATATGTTGAAACTTAGCATCAGGCTCTTCATTAGGAACTTTTAGGACGCATAGTGGGCATATTCTATAAAAAAAACAAAAAACTAAAAAGAATAGATAGTAAAATGAATTAGAAATCTAAGAAAACAATACAATATCAAGATTGAGATTAATTTTAAATCAGAAGTGCAGTTATGCTCTCTGTTATAATTTGTGTATGTTCCTACTATATTTAGAAGCACCAATGTGCTTTAATTTGCAGAAGCCAATTATGTGATTGCTTTGTTTAGTCTATTGCAATTTGGAATAATGAGTCAGGGTGGATTTACATCACTGGAGTCTGTAGGGTACATAACCAAATGACACCCCTTTCACTAAGAATATTGATGAATCATAGATCAGTAGATATTTCTAATTGCCTCCCTTTTTTTCTAATGAAAAAATTCTTGAAATATAAACTGTAGAACCCCCCCCTCCCACACACCACACACACCCCCTCTAAGACTGTTAGGTAAGGCAGCTTTAAATTGGGATGAATTAATCATAACATTAGTGGGAGACAAGAGTAGAGCAATCCTCTGGTTACATTGTGTGAACGACACCAAAGGCGACAGGGATTAGGAGGAGGGTAAGCGTGCCCACCATAGATGTCTCATGAGCATCCTCAAAATGGGCAGTCTGAGGAGTATTTGTGGTCACAAATATGTAATCAAGAGCCAAGTGCAATTTGAGTAACAATTGCACTTTCCAATATAAGATCGTGATCTCACCCTCGAGAGTATGACTGTCACATAAATTATGTAACATCTGTTAAAGCTACAACTAGAGGCTTGAACTGTGCTGACGGTGCTGTCCCCATTTGTGACATTCATCAATGATTGACAGCTAAGAATGAAAAGTCATTGACTTTGTATTAATATATGCACTGTATAACACTGTGTTTTCTGTTTCTATTTCTTGCCGCAATGAATACATGTTAACTTGTCTACAAATAACAATAAAAATAATAATACTATTGTAATTACTATTATATTTTTTTTTTTTATAAAACTCCAACATATCTTTAGTGCTTTATAACACATAAGTGGATAAATGGTTAGGTATATGAGAGATGTTTACAGAGGTGGCAAAAGGCATGAATTATGGCAATAAAAAACATCTGTTTGATTTATTTTATTAAAAACAACTAAGAAACCAAGGCAAAACTTTAAACAAATATATTATTATTGTCCCAGTGTAACTTTTAACTTCTTTTAATACATTTATCTTACAGTATACGACCTAAAATCTTGTGATACATATGGCCTGTTATGATGAATACCCAAACCACACTCAAAGACATACTGGTAGGTTAATTGGCTTCAGATAACCCTAATGTGTGTGCGCATCTGTGTGGCAAGGAATATAGATTGTAAGCTCCCCTGGGGCAGGAACTAATATGAATGGCTAAATATTCTCTGTAAAATGCTGCTCAATATGTAAGGTGCTGTATAAATAGCTGTTAATAATAAATACATCATTATGATTAAGCTCTGTAGTCCCTGGCTCTTTCTCTGTGCACTCCACCTGGCGTATGGCTCTGGAAAGCGAAGAATAGGAGGCAAATATCGAGGAAGTAGTGGACATTTGCTACTCGTCCTCCATATTTTCCTTAGTAAATGGATCACATTAACTGAAATGATGTCACTGGAAATGATTTAACAAAAGTGAGCAACTATAGGAATGTATGGTATGATACACAGCTAAGCTCTACCTCACTAAGGGCATTTATTTTAGTGAATTTATGGGCTGCATTATTATGCATATTGGTTCAAAGAACAAAATGGTTACCTCCACTTTATTTAGGCAACAGGTGCTAGCTAAATTTAGGAACATAACATTTGTTCCTATTGCAACTTTCTGGTATACCATTTATTTTAGTTCACTGGAAGGCAAATTGGTTATTGTTTTTACATTAATTTATCATACATTTTTGTTACAGAACTGAGGTTGATCAGGGCACTGCTTAGTAATTGGATAATGTCTCCTATCGGACCAGGACTTCAACATATTAATGTCCTATAAGAAGGTATTCACAAGGGGCAGCCTGTCATTTTCTAGGTAGTGTTGTAGGAACTATTTAGCATATATAGCGCCAGTGGCTGTCAAATTAGTCTCATTTAAAATACTGTAATTAACATAAGGGAACCTAACATACTTATCTCAGTAAGCCACTTGTATTTAAATCATGTTAAAAATCATGTTAAAGTGGTTTGAATGTTACAAATATATTTCCCATTCCCATTGCTCCAAAACCCAGGGGCATTTTATGCCTAACAAAAACCTTTCAAAACCATTGGAGACTTAATTTTCTGTTGAACAGAGAACATAAGTGAATGAAAAAAAAAATTATCTGAACTTTCTGGGTTATAAGCTTGGGATAATAATGTATATAAAGTAGCATGATAATGGTAAAGTAGGATAAGCCCTTTATAATGCATATGATTAAGCCAAGCCAAAGAAGGCATAGTGCAAATGACATATGGCATATTTTACAGTTCTAAGCAAAATCCTCATGATGTCTGTAAAAAAATTCTTACATGTTGCTACAATGGAACTAACTACATCGCTTACCCATATAACCAATTCTGTAATAAAATTAAATCTATCTCTATCTGACCTTTTGAATAACATGGTACTGTGCAACTAACTCATATTTGCTGTCACAAATACTGACCTATCTGATAGGCAATCTAACAATGCCCATCAAGGGCATCAGAATGCCCTTTAATCAGGGACAGGCTGGGCTGGGAGGCAGGGGGCATTTGCCCCCCAGTACCGGTCTCATAGTGGGCTACCTTGGGCTGGGTCACTGGCCCACCTGCATTTTCTTCCCTTTAAAATTTTTCTAATAGGCTGCTGAGTTGAATTTTGCCCCCCCCCAGGAAAAAAATGCCTGCCAGCTCCCTGTCTTTGATGCATATCAGCTTAAAGTACATTTGTATCCTTATATATCTACAGACATGGTATTCCTTAAAGATTTTATCCACCATCACATAGGCAATGCGCGGGGGGTGGGGTGTCCTACTGCCTGGAAACCCCCCTCCAAGCCTGGTACACTGTCTGCTTGAAGTGGCTGGATCCTGCCCCCGGGATCAGCCACTTTGCAGCTTGTGTTTCTGTATGCATTGCTCACAGCCCTCTCTCCCCTGCTGTGTCCCCCTGCCCCTCTCCCTCCCACTGCCTGCATGTCTTGTGTGTGCAGCAGGATACAAGACAAAGCACTAGATGAAGAGGGTAAATGTGTTAATGTGTGTGTGGGGGGTCTCCTCTGCTTTTAAGGTAAGAGGTCGGATTTAATGTAAAAGTACAATAGTTCCTTTGTAAACATAGGCATGGAGGGACTTTTAATATTTGTGTGGGGAAGGGTGGAAAAGGGATTTTAATGTAAGTGTAGGTGGGTATTTTGTGTGATGTGGATGGTGTGTGAAATATTAATTTCATAGTAAGTTGAGAGTGGGAGCTTTTAATTTATTGGTTTAGTGAAGATTGGGGATATTTAATTTAGTAGTGGGGTTATGGCGGACCTATTAAATGTGGGATGATGGGACTATTAATTTAATGCTGGGGTGGTTTGGGCACTATTAATTGAATGTGTGGTTGAGTTTGGAAAGAAGGAGAGCTATTTCTCAAAAATTAATGCTAATTATTAAATGTTTGGGAGGAAATAGGTTTATTTATTAAATGTAAATACTATTAATTTAATGTTAGGGTTGTTTGGGGGGAAATGGACCTTTTTATTAAAGGTGAATGACATTAATTTGCTGTCTGGGTTGGTTGCTGGGAGGCCTAATTATTAAACGGTGCTTTCGATTTAATATCAGGCTGCTTTGGAGAGGGATCCCTATTGTGTTCACTCATTGCTGGGACTTCTATATCATGTATCTGTTGTTTTTCCAAACAGGGACCCAACATTCCAGGATCCAGACAAGCAGCAACTGATTCTAGGACACGAGCACCAGCAACAAGTATTGAAAGCAGCAAAAACAGGTAGGTGAGAGCAGAACAGTCTGCCAACTGTGCTGACACACTCAGTCAGGACTTTGCCCTGACTGTAGGGACAGTTGGGAGGTATATCCCGCTTCACACGGCTCTGCTCGAAAACGGAGAGCTATGTTCACCTAACAGTAATGCACGCAGCATTGCCCATGTATATGATGGGGATAAGAAGAGTTGGAAAGCAGCCAATCTAAAATCATAGCCACTCCCCCATCCATGCTGGTTACACCCACTAGCGGCATGGCGTGGAAACCCCTCTCTATAAATCCTGCGTTTGTCCCTGCATCAGACAAAATGAATTTATTTACCTGTGTGTGCTCCTCTGCAACTTTTACCAAATATATTGCTTTACTATTCTGGCTTCCTTTTTACACTTTCAGAAAAAAAACCTTTTTATTATGCAGAGAGAACATTATTTATTTATTTATTTATTTGTTTGTTTAATTAGTACATCGCTCAGCTCTGTTTTTACACATTGGATAAAACTTTGTCTACAGTGCAGCTCTGTGTCGTATTCAAGTGCAATTAATATGAACCAGCCATTCTGCATGATTTAAAGGCTTTGATGAAAAGTGGTAAAAAAAGCACAGAATGAAACAGGAAAATGTAGCAAAGGATTTAATAAAAGTCATAGGAGGGCACGCATGTAAATCAGAAAGTTATCTGGTAAAACATAGTAATAACTAGTTAGAAATGTATCACATGCTGCATATAATAGTAATGCATGGCAAAGTAGGCACAACAGGTCAACCTTTAATACTATATTAAATCACAAACCCAGTGTCACGCCAGGTAATTTTTAGAGATGAGTGGACTCGGATATCTGAAATCCGAGCCCACCCGAACGGTGCCGATCCGAGCCGGATCCGAGAGAGATCCGGTTATTCCCGCCAATTGCAGAACTGAAACTGAGGCTCTGAGTCATAAGCCCGCTGTCGGATCTCGCGATACTCGTATTCTATAAATTCCCCGCTAGCAGCCGCCATCTTCACTCGGGCATTGATCAGGGTAGAGGGAGGGTGTGTTAGGTGGTCCTCTGTCCTGCTATATCTCGTGCTGTGCTGTGCTGTGCTGTTTTTTTATGTTTTTTTCAAAATAAATCCGAATCCAAAACCTTAAATCCGAACCAAAACCTTTCGTCAGGTGTTTTGCAAAACAAATCCGAACCCAAAACCTCAAGCAAATCCGAATCCAAAACGCAAAACACGAGACACCAAAAGTGGCCGGTGCACATCCCTAGTAATTTTGCATTCCTTTATTTGCTTGCCACGTATTTTACATTCAGATTTTTCTTGAAGATTTATGCATAGTTTTTGAAAGTAAATGACACTACCTGAAACAAAAAGTAATGTGCTAAGAAATAATTTTTATTTTTATTTTATGTTAATAGAATAATTTTTTGTATATATTCATATTATAAGGTTCATTACGATGGCCATACTGGTCTGCGTCCTTTATATATTCTGCAGTGTGCAGTCTGAATGTGCTCTGTACACATTTCCTTGCAGCTTCTGTCTCTTCAAGTCACTATAAAAATTAATGTTGTTTTCACTGCAGTCATTTCACTGCAGCCGTTAACCATCTCTCTTACAGTTCTGTATTAAAATGCTGGTATCATCTTTAGTTTTTAAATATTTAAACAGCACATATAAACATAGCATAAACCTAACATATACAAATAACAAATTAGTATAAAATTAGAACTACGTACATCATTTCTCTTTTTATTCTTCAAATTTGCTTTTGCTGGAACAGTTAAAGAGATACCTTTTGTATAAATTACCGACTGTCAGGGAGCCTCACCTTTGAACTCTACAGTTCCAGAGAAAGTAAAGATTATACCATGCATTCTCCAAGCTAGGCTCTCTGGAGAATTTATCAGGGAGCGTAATGTGTCTCGACGGGACTGGCAATGTCACTGTCCAATAAAGTATCTCATTCTACTGACTAAAGCCATCTACCGGTGCAGTATACATTGTGCTCAAAACTCTTTATAGCCTGCAGAATTCTGGGAGCTTGTTCTTGGAAGCTATTACCATTCTATTAGTTACAGCATTCAAATGCTGCATAGAGTGTATCTAACATTACCTGCAATGTCCCCTTACTTCAGAGAACGATCTTATATGCATCACCATTGTTACATCTTCTGCCTGATGTCAGTGGCTTTAAAACCAAAATTGTCAATAGCTTTTAGATTGAGCGATAGGAAACGGTCACATATGCCAAGTTCATATGAGGTCATTCACTTAAGGGAGGAAAATGTTTACATTGCATGTAATGTTGGATACAATCTGCTAGAAAGAATTATAGGCAGGAGGTCTAACTGATAAAAAATGAACATTTGGGTTTATTACATACGTTAATTAAAGAAGCCCAAAGAAGTGAACGAAATATGTTTTAATTCTATTTTTATTTGATTAGCAGTTCTTTTTAGTTCAAGACATCCTACGCAGAAATTTGTGAAACAAAATAATTGAGGGAGGTCATGTAGAGTTGGATGCGAATTGCGCTTTCGGCGTATAATGCGCTTCGTCTATTCTGTGCACACAGCTCTAGTTTCTAAACTAGTGTTTTATGTGTATGTTCAAAAGCAAAAAAGCGTGTTATACGCCGTAAAAACGCAATTTGCGTCCAACTCTACTAAAAGCTTAATAAAAGGAGTACCCTTGGGTGATCAGTTAAAATGCAGTTTGTAAATGTGCTATCTATTTTATGTATAAAGCATGTTTTTGTTAGCTGTACATCTCCCGACCACACAATATTGTGAGCTGATTTATATTACAATGTATGATTTTGTTTATGGCATGTCTGCTCTAATACTGGAGAAAATTCCTCGAATGAGATTAAACACGGCAAAAGGTTTAAGAAATAGAGCAGTCTCAATTTTATATATTGTTTTCCAGATTACAGAGGACTCCGCAGTGTTTCTGCACATGATAAACCAGTTAATGAACGGCACACTTTATGGATACTCATGAAACGGCTTGCATTGCAGCCTTTATCTAGGTTTGCACGGAATGCTGATTGCACATTGTAAGGGTAGACTGGATGGGAAAAGGACAAAACCAATATCTCTCTAATTGTATGCATATTCATTTTATAGACCTGAGTTTACTGGTTTTAGTCTTTCCTTTATGAAGGCTATCTGGGCATGTTAATAATAGATGTTCATATATGGGCAACTAGGTCCAGAGATATTTGACCTTTTATTGTAAATAAACACTGTTTAATTCTTTTGGATAATCATTTGTTTTCCTTACACTTTTAACTAGATGTGTGGAGATAAAATCACAGTGATTTTGCTATTGTACACTGTTATATAGTAAGTATGTAAGTGTAAATGATGGAATACAGTATCACTGAGACGAAAATAGTATATAAGGAGAAAGACACATACATAGTATGCGAGCGGGTGGACCTAAATTGGAGCAATCTGGTAAGTGTTCCCAGAATGAAATGCATCGGTTTACACACAGCATATTATTTAACACTGTTCAATCTGTATGTTATTTACATGATTTTAACATGTTCACTTAACTACAGAATCTAATGACTACTGCCAATGATTTTGTACAGCATTGAAAAAGTGGTTCATCATTTGGTATGTTAACAATAACAGATAAACAGAACACATGCTGCATATAAAGGACCAAATAATAATAAAAAAAAGATAAATACATAATACAAATGAAAACATAATCGACTTCTACAGCTTTAGTATATGTCACTGCTGCTGTTGACATTTGTTAGAACCTTGTGCTTACTATACCAACTGCTACAATTAACAATGCATTAGACACTCATGAAAAGGGATGAGACTATTGTGTTAAACATGCCATTATCTGCCAAAGAGTGTTTTTTTGTAGTGACATTAAAGCAAATAAAAAAAGCATGTAATAGCTGGAATCATTATTTATCTTTCACACTAAATTGACAAATATGTTATTGTGATGATTGCATGCTCTGTGAGCTGTGGGATCATAGCAATAATGTCCTGTAGCGCAGGCATAAATTGAAAACTCAAAAAATTTTAGTGGACTGAGTAACACTTTGGAAAAAGTCAGTTATGGTTCTCAATTTTTTTTTAAACTTTTTTTTTGTATTGATATTAGCTAATAAAACAATCAGTTATAGTCTCAAGACAGTATACAAAAACATTAACGCACTGAATCACTGAGCCATTTTCCTCTATTATTAGTCCCATAGGTAAAAATCTTTATTGATCTTACTGTCATGGCAACTAAGCCCATTTGCAAATGTGACCAACAGAACATTTATTTTGGCCATCTATGCACATCTATCTCAAAAACGGTCAATGAGAAAACATTTTTATAACACTATAATCCACTTTTGATTATTATTTCTCTTTGGCAAATATAAGACATGGGACAAAGATTACAATGTATTTCACTATGATGTACAATTATAACATACTTAATTCACGTCAAAGAGCAACACAAATAGTACATTTGACATAAACACAGTTACTTAAGGATCAGCAAATGAACACTTCTTTCTCAGTCCTTATTCCTCCATCTTAAATATTGCTGATACAATTTACATTGTACACAATATAATATACACAGAAGTGGCCCTAACAAATATAATTACCACCCATAAACCCAAACACAACTTGGCACCTCCAACATGCACAGCCACTTGCCATAGATAGACTGCTTTCCTTTCTCTCATTGAAAAAAACACCCAAAAAACATAGTTAAATAAAATCTATGTAAATGGTAATAAAAATTCCCAAATTGTGAAATTTATTTGCTAAAAAGTAAGACACTCCTGATTTGAAAAACAAGGATATTATTAGAAGTTTTATTATTGATAAAGGTTCATTGTCCAATCTATAGCTAAAATGATTATTACAAGGGGAACAGAACATAATCTAAAAGTATTGTTTTATTGTTTCCTAATTTCTAAACATTTGTAGCCTTATCTATTGTGTTGAATAGCAAGCATGTGTGCGTGATATTTGTTACTGATACTGCATCCACAAATTAATATCCATTTCTGGTCCCAGATGTAATTAATAAAAATGTCAATCCAGGTTTTAGATAAGATTTACATTAACTAACACACTCTAGTATGTGAATGTTTTTCTTTCTTTCTTTTTTTTTTTACCAATATACCACATAAAACACTATATTAAATATGAATTTACCAAATAGTACTTAAGCTCTCATTGCAACACAATTCATAATAAATTAATAATAATGCTGTACACACAAAAACACAACAGCAAAGCTTTATAGCTAAATACACCAACATGCAAGTACAGTATATATTTTTTTTATTAGGTCACATATGCTCTCAGCAGAAAAACTATTCTTGAACTCCTGCTGTATTTAAACAATTTTTTATCACTGAAAGCTTTAAAAGCTGTGTTTTAAGTGTAATCTTTCCTAAAGCAATAGGTTTCTGCTAGATTTAACACTTTTGTCCCTTTGTATTCACAGACTACACATAGCTTCTACCATGCTGGCAGGGCAACATATTAGAAATAAAATGCAATTCTAGTATCTGACACTTCAATTTAGCTTCTTCAGCAGCAAAGATCATCAACTGCACTGCTTTCTCCCATGATAGAAGATCACCTAAATATCACTTAACTGATGTGAGCTCTGTTGGTAATGCATATACCCGCTTCCCACTACATTACCGCCATGCTGCCTAGAACAAAAATCAATTTTTAATTGACTGGATTATTTGAGGAATGTTGCTTATCCATTGTGTGCCTTTGCTGATGGATTTTCCTAGTTTCTCTGTCATCCAGAAGACTGCAAGTCTGCAAAACTCTTCAACTTAATAGCATTTGAATTTATATAGAGGGTAAAATCACATACTGTTTGTTCCTGGTGTCTTCTAACCAACAGCAACATGCAAAGAAAGCTCACGGATTAGCAGATTTTCTACTGTCAGCAAAGCTCCCATACTGTGTTGTATATATATATATATATATATATATATATATATATATACCCTTCAGTAAAATAAGGATAGGAATATTACAAGTCATAATGGAGTGCAACCTGTTGATTTTATACGCTGATATTACTACTTATTATATACAAGTTTCAATTTGAAATAACGAAAGTTGCTTGTATTAATTGATCTTCATTTGTAGGTGAGGAAATGATTAATTCATACAATAATATGTCATGTGACACACATGATATCACTATTCGCAAAATATGTTATATTTTACAAGTGTTACCTCAATACTCTAAATATAACTTGAATCAGCTTTCTGTAATTTTAACCATGCCTGAAATTTAGAAAATGACATAAAAATGGGCTGACTGGGCAGGAGGCATCTTCTCATCTTCTCCCTGAACTGGTCCCGTATTGGGCTGCCTTGAGCCAGGTCAGTGGGTCACCTGCATTTCTCTCTCTTCAAAATGTTCTTAATAGACTGCTGGGCCCCACAGCTTAAAATTTGCCATCCAGTTCCTGGGCTCCTCACAGTGATTGTAGAATACGACAATCAATGACCATGTGTGTATATGTACTTTTTCCCTGAAGAAGAAGTCCCTGCTCTGATCTTCTGCTGGCCTTGTGTATGCTCAGAAAAGACCCCTGCCCTGCTCTTCTGCTGGCCTTGTGCATACTAAGAAGAGGCCCTTGCTCTGTTCTTCTGCTGGCCTTGTGCATGCTGAGAATAGGCCCCTACTCTGCTCTTCTGCTGGCCTTGTGCATGCTGAGAAGAGACCCCTGCTCTGCTCTTCTGCTGGCCTTGTGCACGCTGAGAAGAGGCCCCTGTTCTGCTCTTATAATAGCCTTGTACATGCTGAGAAGAGGCCCCTGCCCTGCACTTCTGATGGCCTTGTGTATGCTGAGAAGAGGCCCCTGCCCTGCACTTCTGATGGCCTTGTGTATGCTAAGAAGAGGCCCCTGCTCTGCACTTCTGATGGCATTGTGTATGCTGAGTTCGGGCCCCTATTCTGCTCTTCTGCTGGCCTTGTGCATGCTGAGAGGATGCAAATATTCAAACTTTAAAGCTAATTTGACTAACCAGTTTGGAAACCCCTTTTTAACAAATTTGAGCATGTCTTTTTCTGTACTCTTGGTTATGTGATCTTTTTCCAGTCTATTTTTGTTCTTAATAACACAAGTGATATGATTTTACGAATAACTGATATATACATATGGTATTATGTTTACTTGAAGAATACACTTCCCAGTTCATTTACTTAAATGTGGATTCTCCTTCATTTACAGTAGCAAAAGCTATAAACTATAATGTTCTGTGCAAAGCAGTGACACTAGGAAACCATGTGATTATTCAAAAATTAACTCAGAGCCACTTTACAAGTGGTGAAATGACTTATATTATTAATGACTTAATAAGTGCAGAGCAACAACTCTACCATCACAGATGTGTGAGATAAATGGTCCATCTCACCTAGATCGCTTAGATCGTGTGCTGTCTGTTGTACATAAATAATCACTCTCACACACTATATCACTTTACACAGCATGCTATAATGTCATCTCATGTACTGCTATTCTCTGGTCTACAGGGCCGCCTTCAGAAATAATCATGCCCAGTATGGGCACCCGTGTCCCCCCCCCCCCCAATGAGCACACCCCCCGATGAGCGCGCCCCTCCATGAGCAACAGCAACATATACTTACCTGGGGGCCCGCCGCTGGTCCCCACTACTGTGTCTTCAGCCTGGCTGTCACCGTGACAGCCAGGCACCAGGATGTGATCGCAGGGGTGGAGAATTCATTCCCCCTGTGATCATGTGCTCTGCCTGTGACAGATCACATGATCACAGGGGGAATGAATCATCCACCCCTGCGATCGCATCCTGGTGCCTGGTGCCTGAAGACACAGTAGCGGAGACCAGCGGCGGGCCCCCAGGTAAGCATATGTTGAGCTGTTGTACCGGGGCCCCTGGTGAGCCGGGGCCCGGTACAACAGTACCCCCCTGATGGCGGCCCTGATGGTCTATGAAACCTTATAAGAATTAAGGGGCTAATTGTGAGTTACACATTGGTGTGGCGATCTCTATACCTTCATATTTAATACAGACACAAATGTCTCCACATTAAAGATAATGGGGAGTGTATCCATTCAGCTGTCATAATGGATTTATTTTATACATTTCTGTCTCCAACCAAATTCTTTTTAGCTTGATATATTGATAAAATCCTCCAATATCTTTTAAAACCCACATCTAAAATTCTGGGAAGCACACATGACTGGATTTACACAGTTTCCCCCCCAATACTCACATATATATATATATATATATATATATATATATATATATATATATATATATATATATATATATATATATAAGAAAAATGGAGGAAGAGGCGCACAATAGTGTAGTATGTTGGTAAAATGTTGGGATCACACAGAAACCCACAATAGGACCGGGAACACCAGTGGAGAAGAAACCAGCAAATGAATGCTGTAATCAAACACCCAATGTAGAGATATAAGTTACAACTTATTCTCAAATAATGGTGGCTATATTCACAGTATTTCCATATAATATATGTGAAAACACCCAGGACACACTTATGTAGATATATGCGTACCAGATAGCGAAACTTTACAGCTTGTTGATGTAGATATCCTGCAGCTCATCAGAAACAGGTTACAAAACTGGATACACAACTGTCAGCCTCAGAAATAGGGCACACAAGGGACCATAGATGTGATATCAAAATAGTACACTTTAATAATAAAAATGTAGTAACTTACAATTCAAGTAGCAAACACAGGGATCAACTCCCAATGCAGTATAATGGCAGTAACAGCTTCTCAACGCGTTTCGTCTGTCTCCACAGACTTCATCAGGAGAGGAACATAGACTTTTTGTTTGCTGGATTATTGGTGATTTGTTACAAAGCGCCACTTGTTGTATCTTGTTTTTTGTAATATATATATATATATATATATATATATATTACTGTATTAAAACGCATTTATGGCTTTATCTGTATCTTTCTTTCAAGCTCATCAAAGATCTCCCTGAGTGGGGGAAGAACTGTATAGTTGCAGGAAAGATCGGGGTCAGGCATCTCCTGCCTGCAATCACTTAGAATTCTAGTGTAACCTAGATATAAATAGTGGAAGGCCATCTTCTATTAGATCCAGGTTATACTGAATCTATCAATGTCGACAATTGCGGTTATCTGTCACAGTATTCCTTTGATTAGAAATATAAACAAAAATATTATAAAAAGTTTAAAAAAGTAAACAGTGTGTACCTTTGTTGTGGAATTTTTGTGAAACATGAAAGCTTTCTGAGTTGCTAAAAGTGTATGTAAAACTGTAAAACTTGTATTTTTCCCTGAATAATACATTGAAAGTAGAAACAAATATATTTATCTCAATATGCTACCAAAGAAGAACAATACCTGGGCCAAAATCCATAAATTTCACACTAGAACACAAAGTGGTTAAACAATTATTCTTGGTTTTGCTGAGATATAGCAAAATTGTGAAATTGGATCTGATCTTGAACATTCTATCCCAACTGATTCAAGTGTGCTTCAGTGAGAACAGCAACAATTGCACTATGGTGAAAAATAGAGAGAAACATCTTCTGAGCTGCAGCGCCATTGTTTTTGTTTTATAAATAGCCCCATTAATAACAATTGCTTCACATGTGCAATGAAACACCATCTCTGCACTGGAGCCATCATTGAATCAATAAATATGCGCAACACTTTAATTGTATTTTTAAATGTGGGTTTAAGCTTTGCAATTCCCAGTTAATACGTTTGTACAAATTCCTGACCATTTACTTGAAATAATTACTAATATGTGTCTGTGGGACCAGTGTTCTGTCTTATTTAAGGAATTCCAAATTGAAATTATACGTAGATAACACATTGCTAACTAAAATGGAAACCCAATTCAAAATGCAATTTTAGGAAAATTTAATTCATGTTCATCTAAAGATTTTGTAGATTTGGCTTAGGATTCATATGTGTAAACACTTCTGCTTCATAGAAAGTCATAAATGTTAGTCACACCTATATATCTCACATAGAAAAATATAAGCTATTTCAAAGGAATTTAATACCAAGGTATAAAACACTATGGCATATCCTGAGTATAAATATTTTATAAACTGCAACACAGAAGCAAGAATTCAGTGTACAGCCATCTCAATCATACTGTACAAGAACAAAGATTTTATTGTTCACTAACTACAGAACCTAGAGTAAAAATAAAAGTAAATGTGTGCAAGTGAGAATAAAATACCACTCAAATAACTCCTCTGACAGTTTGGTCCTTTTCATGAATGCATTAATATGATATCATCATGCATACATTTATGGGCAACAAAGGCACACAGCACTAGGGTCATGAGTTCGATTCCCTCTTGGATCCTATATGTGTATGTTCTTCCTGTGTTTGCGTGGGTTTAGTCAGGGTACTCTTGGGTTTCCTCCCATGCTCCAAAGAAATGCTGATAGGTTAATTGGCTTCTTACAAAATTATCCCTAGCATGTTTCCTGTGGTAGAAAATGTAGATTATAAACTCCATTGAGACAGGCACTGATGTGAAAGACTAAATATTCTGTATGTATATAATATTTTTTGGTAACGCATAGAATCCTGCAACTGCACAGATTGCCCTATTGTGATTGGCCACTCATCCTCACAAACAATGAAGATAAGAAGGGCCCGTATAACTGAAATAAAACAATGGGAGCTGGTTGGAAAGTGCCTGTATAGTTCATAGCATTAAATGAGATCTTAGAATTAAAATTACTATTATTATTTATTTATTTAAAGAATTATGATATTTCCAATTATCTCAAGATAGACAAGTGGAGTATGAATGTAATACATTCTAGTGTTCATTAACATTTAGGGGTTTGTCTATGTCAAAAGTTTGCATTGTTTATAGTCATTTAAAGACTACTAAGCCTAAAATACACATTGTCTTGTATAAAAGTACATATTTTCTATGAAATGCACAATTGCTCTCTATTATCAGCCAATACAACCTCCAAGAGACCCTCTGGCTGTGCCCTTTAATAGACATAACAGGAAATCATAGGAAAATATCTTCCCCAGCTTTATCTCAAATATTCAGTTCTAATAAGCTTCTAACATGTATTCTAAAGCTTCTAAATATGTATTTGTGAATTTTATTCATTACGCCTCTTAGTTGTATTTTTGTGTAATATATTTGAATTTTGCTCGTTACCATTATGTTTTGTTGCGAACTTCAACTTGATTGTCCCTTCACAACTTCAGTAGCCTGGACGCTTATATTTGGTCTTTGAGGCTCACAGGCTCCCTTCGTTTAGTGTGATTGATTTACAGAGCATATTTGTTTGCCAGTCATTGCTGTATTATGGACGTTTGACAAAGAAGCGCTGATGTAATGCAGATAGCATATAACAGTACATAACACCACATATAATAGTGTCTGACTTGCCAGTTTTATTACCTCCAGGTTATACTGAATCTATCAATGTTAACAATAGCAGAGATCTGTCACAGTATTCATTTGGTAAAGTAAACATACACACACAGAACACATACAAAGATTTCAAAAATAAAAAGGGTATACCTCTGTTGTGTACTTTAGAATTATATTAAATCTTAGACATGGGACATATATTCTATATTTAGCTAATTCATTTCTGGAAAAAGAATTCTGGTGTTGCATTAATTATGTAAAAGTGACTAAGTAAAACTTTATATTTTCCATGTTTTTATTTTACCTTGTGTAATACATTTAAAATAAAATAAATAAATACAAATATTTAAATATTTATCTCAATATGCTATTAATAAAACACTATATGGTCCAACATGTGCAATTTTCACTAGAACACACAAAGTAGGTAAACACTTATTCTTATTCAGTACAGAGAGTCAAGCTGCACTACTTGCTTTCAGAACCAGACCAATACTAGGTACCAGAAGTGGGACTGACTACACAATATCACAGGAATATCCCAAGAAAGTATAGCAGCAAATGGTAAACACATTCTTTCACTGGACCTAGATACTTCTGTGAGGATTCACAACACCAGCTCCAGATGACAGCTAGAATAGTATAGACAAATATGAAACCCATTACAATCCCTTGAAAAACCTCTGACATCAAAATTCAGATGAGGAAATAGAGAAATGGCTAAAGCTGACTACACACTACAGAAATGTTCTCCCAATGTGATATCTATAATGATTTTACCAACAACTCATTGAAAAAAACAGTCCAGATCAGCATGCCGACTCATGTGTACACACTATACATGTTTTACACCATTTACCCTCAGATCTGTGCTCATCTGTGCATATCCATCGGCGGAAAAGATCATGACACTGCAAACTTTATGGATATATTGCATCTAAAATGGAAGTGAATAGGGGGCCTTAATTTGATGCAGTTGATATATTTTGTTTGTCAGTAGTTGCTCTAGTTTAGTTAGAAGAAGTTGAGTTATCTGTCTAAGAAGTCTTGGGGGTAAATGTATCATACTCCGGTTTCTTCAACTCGCGGGAGTTCGGCGAGATGACAGCTAAAATTTAAAGCGGCGCTGCCTTGTAAAGGGAAACTTGCCTTTACAAGGCAGCGCCGCTTTAAATTTCAGCTGTCATCTCGCCGAACTCCCGCGAGTTGAAGAAACCGGAGTATGATACATTTACCCCCTGATTTATGCCAATATAATACAAGCTGTCCATTGCAGAGGCTGGATTGTTCACACAATATCACTTGATATAACAGCAAGTGGCTCAACTGAACTCATTTCAGAAATAAGGACAACGTGGAACACACAACAAAATCACATCTTGATTTACTTGAAATATTTCTATAGACACTATAATGTCCACGTGACACATTGGGCTATGAGATACAATGACAAGGTTTAAGTGCTCATATACAGTACTCAAATGCTTACTGAGCCACAGCAAGCAATTAGGAATTGGTCTTTATTTGTCTATTGCAAGTTAGTTGTTTGCTGTGATATCGAACAATTTATAGACTGCATTGAAAATTAAAAGTATGTTCCTTTTACTTTAAATAAAATAGATCCGATCATCTGCATTTGTATTTGTTTTTAAATAACTCAATGTTGTATTCAGCTCTGCAGTACCCTGTTCTACTGTATTATTTAAATGCATTCTACACTTATTTGATTGTTCTTTTCCAGACAAAGGCTCACTAATATATTCAGTGGGTCCTTAAAACAATTTACTATGCAGATTTTTTCAGTAATAATATTTACATGATTAAACTACTGCAAAATTTGCTAAAAACCAAACACAGTAGTTTCTATGTGTGTGTTTGTGTATTTGTTTATGTGTGTGTGTGTGTGTGAAACTCATTTTCTGTTTCCATAGCAAATGTAATATGCCTTTGTCTTGGCGGTTTTGCCTTCTTTAAGCATTTACCTTAATGAGCTTTGGTTCTTTGTCCCACAAGAGATTAGTATTCAGTCCAACAAAACAATTTATTGCCCAAAATGTTACAACTGCTGATAAAATCTCAGCTTCCCCAATACTTCTGCCTTGACAGCTAATACCCTAATGTTTCATTTACAGCCGAACAAAGCAGCTTATCTCTGCTAAAAGGGGAATTAGTAGCGAAAAATAATTTCAATCATCTGTTTGGCTTCCTGAAGAAAGCGATGACTTATGCATTCTTGCCTGGTCGGAAGACAGGTGTGTATAACTTGGCGAAACAGAGAACAATTCTGTAGCATATTCTTTGTAATGCACACAAAGCAGTTACATGGATCAGTGAAGAGTTACTAGTCCTGGTCTGTCAAAATGGAGAAAAAATGCAATTAGCTTTATGCTGTGGTCAGCAATTCTCCTGAAAAGATCAGACTGCGACTGAAAAAAAATCAGATTGAATCAATAAATAGCTTTCTTTGTCACCAGCAAATGTGTGTAAAAAATACCAAAGTGTTAAGGCAGCATGGATCGAAGAGCTGGATGTTGATAAAATTATACTGTCACTGAAGTAAATGGGTTACAAGACTGCAAAAGGATGGCATTTTTTTCCATTTCTGTGTCTAAATTTATTTAATTCACTTTACAACACTGTAATGTAATTGCTATCCCTTTAGGATTGTGAAAGAGAGAAATCTACATGTAAGGAATCTATGGATAAGTCAGCTATCACCAACATTTTAGGTCCAACCAACCTGTACAAAGCAACATCTAGCATATTCTTTATTGTAGCTAAACTTTTCAAATTGGCTATGGATATGATACCTATATTTGTGATTTACAATAAGGTTATGAAAAGCTAAATAATTATATAAGCTCTGACGAGCAGGGCCCTCTTGACCTTCCTTGTCCTCTTGTAAAGGTTTTGTTTTTGTTTTAAATTGCGTTTTCTGCTATTGTTTGCTCTCTTGCTCCAATATTTATTTGTATTATGTTCTGTTTGTTTGTTAATGACTGTACAGAGTTGCGGAATCTGTGGCTCCTCATAAATAAATTATGATGATGATAATATAAGAACCTTTGCACTGGCTTTACCAAATTATGTATAGAATTGGTAATGTAACTATTATGTGAGATATGTGAAAATCAGTTTACCATGGTTTTCTAAAAAGTGTTGATTTTTTCCCCCCACTAAAGTAAAGAAATTTTAATTGACCAAAATTGCTCTTCAATTATTGATATACCGTCTAAGTGAAAGGAAGAAGTAGCCAACATTCAAGCCTTGGATGCACATAAAAGCTGTAATTTATTAGACAAACTCCATTAAACTCCTTGAGTAAGCACCCTGTACGTGAAATGCGTTAGGGTGTCATTTGTCTTTCTTTCCCCTATTACATCTAATGGAGTTTGTTTAATAAATAGCAGCATTTACGAGCATCCAATACTTGAGACTGGATTTCTCTCTCTCTGCTGATCATGTTCCCGGAGGAAGCCCTGCAGTATGAGTTGTTGTTTTGGAACAAAAGCCACTTAGAAGTGAGTTCTAGCAATATGAATGCTACAATCAAGGGCATTCTTTGCTAAATGTGGGTTAGGTGCATAAGTATGGCAAATTTTTCACTAAAGTACATAAAATACATCTTGGTTTGTGGGACAGGATTATTTAAATGGCATATACTGGTGGAGAGACTTATGCAGGGGTGTTATGCACTGTTTTGCAGAAGGGTGTAAACTCTTATCATACTGGCAAAGGCATTTGAATTCTCTGCTATTCGGATGTTGTTCCTAGACATTTAGTGGGACACATTTTGCGCCCACCAGTCACACTTTTGGCAATTTGAGACACATTTCAACCACTCTAATAAAAAGCTTCAACCATACAGAAGGGACACAAGTAATACAGACAGTCCTAGTGTCACTAACCCTTCCTCCCACCCCACACACAGTTATGATCAATTAAAGCTATATATATTAAAGAGCAGTATTTTAAGAGAAAAAACAAAGGTTTAAATAAGAAATTGTGTCGTACAATAGCGTTAGTAGGTTTGTTTTTGAAGTAATGATTCTCCTAATGTGGGGGGTGTTATCAAAGAACATGATGAAGTTGTGCGCCATGAAAAATAAATTTGCACACACAAGATCCATTGGGATTCAACAGATTTTACAATTTGTAAATGTTCCTTAATGTGGTTGGAATAACAGACCATTAACATAACTACACTTAATAAAACAAATGCTGCAAATCAAACATTCTCATAAGAATATATAAATGTTGCATGTATGTTTCCTACATGTTTGTGATTATAGATAAGGAATACACCAAAGGGAAGATGAAGATGGAAGCTCATTTTCAAATGAACATAAGATGAAGACAGAACACAAAACAATGAAAGCAAAATGTATTTTAAATGCCTTATTAAACCTATATGGTATCCTATTTTTGAGATGAGCCTTGTTAACCATGTTTACCCACCTCTGTTGTGTCTTTCTGTTATATTAAAGTTAATGGAGAAGTAATAAACTATGCAGTGAACAATTTAGTATCTCAGTTTTATTCTGCATATCACTCCATCCATTGTCTATAAATAGTAAAACATTTCACTTCATATTAGCTGTATGGGTTGAAGTACATCACAAAAAGCACAATTTGAAGATCTCTTGGGGCACTATGGATTTCACAGTTACAATTAAATGTAACATTATGTTGCTGTAAATTTTCATAATTATGGACAATATTAAGGGTGTTGTAGTTTTCAAAGGAAAGTTCCACTTCCAGCTACTGAATAGGGTGGCAGAAATTAATATCACTCCTGGTTTCATGCTTACAAATTAGGGCAGCCTTTCCCAAGACACCCCCTATTTAATGTGGTTAACATTGAATACTAGCAGCACAATCTGAACAGGAGATCAGAGAAAACTTTCCTTTGAACTTATCTTGAATGCACATGTGCAGCTTGTCCTTCTGAATTACAGTTTCCTACTGTATTGATCAAAAATATCTAACATTTTTTTTGAAAACATTTTCTTTCCTCCTCATACCGTAATACTAACATGTTGCTAAAAATACTGCTATGTGAAAAATTCACATTCACAGTCCACATGTGGGAGCAAAATTCAGCATTTTTTTGCAAGCAGATTGTGGCCTTACATGTTCCCAGTTCCCAAAAGAGCAAAGTTAAATGACTGTCATCATCCCAGATCTTTTCATCATACTTACTACTCTCCTGGAATGTTCGAGAGACTGTCGAATTTTGTGGGGAACACAGGGCCGGTGCTAGGGTCCACGGTGCCCTAGGCATTTTTAAAAAAGCGGCGCCCCCCCCGCAAAAATCACCCCCCTCCCCCCCGCAAAAATCGCCGCCCTCCTCCCTCCTCTCCTTACCTTGTCTCACCACCACCGCCTCTCTGCTCCGTCTCCTCCCCTCCACTCACTGACACTAGTAAGTGGAGGGGAGGAGACAGAGCAGAGAGGCGGCGGTGGTGACAAAATAGCCTCTTCCCCCCCTCCCCGTCCATCTGAATTCTGTGCGGCGGCTGTGACAGGTATGGTCAGCGGTCGCCGCACAGTTTTAAAGTATTTTAGAATACTGTGGGGCCCTCCAGGCGCCCTCCAGAGCCCGGCGCCCTAGGCAAGTGCCTAACCTTGCCTAATGGGAGCGCCGGGCCTGGTGGTACCCCTGAACAGAAGAATAGGTCAATCTCCTGGATCCCGTTTGATATTCTTGCAAAGTGTATGGGATGTGTGAGAGAAGACGAAATTCGATGCATTGCTCAACAGGGCGGGCGAGTACCATGATGACATGTATTGTCTTGTCACAACCACTGCTCTTGCACCTTGGACCAATGTTTGGATTGGTGAAGCAAAAGCTGAACTAGATGATTATTTCATCAGAAGTTCGTACTACTACAAAACGGCCAATTCCACCATGAAACCCAATTTTATTATGATTTTGCTCGTCTTTACATTTTACCATTCCTCTATTTCTTTAGCCCAATTAGCCCTGTAATGCACTCTATATAATAACGTGAACATAAGCAATGTGAGAAATGGTGCAATGTTTTAGAATAGATCAGGAAATAGATGACGTTATCAAAGTATGCCTTATCTGTCATGAAATGTCATGTTTTCTTGAGGCATTTTTTCTTAGAAAACAGAAAATAGCTCTCTTCTGCCATCTCTCATTGACTTCGACTGGGATCGACTGCTGGCTGTTTTTATTATTACACTGCTAAACTCTTATTTTCTGTTAGCTTTTTACATGATTCATTTAAGAAAACATGCAAAGAAATGGGAACTAATATGAGCCAGATGTGAATAAAAGGAAAACAAGTACAAACACAATGATTAGATTATAAAGCTTGATGTGTTGCTGATTCTTTGCACTGCATTTACATATTGATTGAAAGATGTCCATGCAATTATTTTTACAGTATGTGTTTTTTTTTAAAAAGTGACACATATGATGACCACCATGAAATTCAGAAAGGCGAAAGGTTTGCAGGATTACTCTGCATGGCCGGCTTCCCAGCAACTATGAGTACAAGACATGACATTAGTAAAGTGTGGTATTGTTCAGTTATTATTTATTGCATATCATATAACAGAGATTAGGAATCTGATGCATGAGGCTCCTGGTACTGTTATTCCTGTTAGATTGTTTGCCACTTTTACCATACAGAGGCAAAGAAGAATTATAGTCACTGGCATTGCAGTGAATTATAGTTTCCAGTAACTCTGCAACTTCGTATTACTGCAAACTGACTTATATTGCAGTAGACTCTTCATGTAATGCTATAAAGAATAACTGCAGCTTCAAGTCACCCTTGTTCCTGATATAACTCTTCACATGTGAAGGCTGCATCCAACCAATAGGAGAGATCTGGCATGGAAGTGAGCTTGGTGGGCAGAACAATACCACTATGAAGGAAAGTATGATGAGATGAGATGTTGCACAAAAAATTTCAGCTCTGACACACATCTCTCAATGTAAAACACTACTTTTGCCATACAAGATTTGTCTGCTTCAGCTGCAACATGCTGTATTTTGACAACTGAAAAAAACTCTGAAACATATAATGAAAACTACGGTAGAAACTCCGCTCATGTTTCCTTGCACCCCAAAACTGAGTGGAGACTTCTGTCAAAATCTCAGCAGCAAAGTGTCTCTGGAACGTCTGCGAGACACTTTGCGGCTAATTGAATTCTCCCCTGAGTGTTGTACTGATACAAATTTCCTGCATAGCTTCAGTTTTTATCAAGCAGCGATCTGTCTTGACATGTGTCAACTTTATTACCAGCATCTACCAGATGGTTGGGAACCAGATAATCCAATTCCACTGTTGAGATATAGCGCTGCACAGTGCATCAAATGCATATTATATAAATCTATCAAATGGGTTGGTAGTTTTATTCCATAATATTTAATTCTGATGATGAATTAATATAAAGCCAGAAAAAAAAGTTTTAATATATCATATAACATAGGTGAAATATGTCATAAATATGTATTTAATCATTGTTAAAAAATATATCTATTTTTATTGACCTGTGTTATATGGTTACTTAGAGAGTGAGCAACAGGAATATGAAGAATATATTAACTAAACTCAGTACTGCTTTTAGATAGCATACAACTGGCCAGATGATGTACAACTATCACAAAGCTTGGGAGGACTCAGATAAAAAAACAACAACATCAACCCTCATGAGAAGACTGTTCTGCAGTTAGAATGCAATGAGTAATTGGTTCAATTCATGTCCTAAGGGATATTTTTCTTATGTCAGATGAAGAGCTACAAAATTTTAAATGAATGATGCCCTGATAGGTAGACTAAAACCATGGTAAAATGTATTGGAAAAGAATCATCCGGATGTACAGTAATAGGTCTAACAAATGAGGCATATTTATAAATAACTGTGATGGAACCTGCATTGTGTAGGCCCCCTGCAGTACCTGTTTATATGATAAATAGGAACAACACTACAAATCACTTAATTAGAGGAAGTTGGTGGTAGCAGATCCTCTTGAGCTTCTACATCGATCTACTACTTCATAGATTTTTCACGTTTGAATGTCCGGAGAAAAACAGGCATTTGTTAAAACAAAATGTACTCTCCATTATTAGAAACCAAGGTATTATCTTGTGTATTCACTCAAGTTACACTGCTGAACCATTATTTTGTTGATAGATTTTGTAGATAGATAGATAGATAGATAGACAGAACCACTCACCTGCAAATACAGTACTAGAGTTAACTACATTTAAAAACACAATATATAAACAGACAGTACTAGAATAGTACTACTCACTTATAGGGCCGTCTTTCCGACTGGGCATGATGGGCAGGTGCGCATGGGCCCAGGTAGAAAGGGGGCCCAAGGCAAAAAAAAACAAAAAAAACTTACCTTATTTTGTGGTCACCCGATCGCTCAGATCAGGTGGTCAGGTGGCGATTCGGCTCCCTCCCTAGCCCCCTCCTCCATGCTGTGCTTGCAGTGAATGTCGGGCACGATGACGTCACACACGACATTCACTGCGAGTACAGCATGGAGGAGCGCAGAACGGAGATACAGCGAGGACCCAGAAAAAAGAAGACAAGGGGATCGGAGGCGATTGAAAGGTAAGTTAAGGGGGCTCATATATATATATATATATATATATATATATATATAGGGGCCCCAGTAAACTGCTTTGCCCGGGAGCCCATAATGTCGTTAAGATGGCCCTGCTCGCTTATAGTTGTAAACATTCTAATGATAATTGGGGTTACTAGCATAGAGAAAAAATATATATATTAGTGGCTTTGAGCACTGGTGTGGACAGATTTTAGGTTCACACTAATCTACTCACATGAATTGCAATGATTCTTTGCTGTGCATGAATGAAATAGTCAAGTCAAAGCGTTGCCTAATATGATTTTTGAACCTGCTTTCTCATTTAGCTACAGTATAATTCAGGAACGTAAGGTGTTATTGTGGCTGCCTTTATTTTGAACTTATTATTTAAGATTTTCAAATGTTAAATAAAAATGTTAATAACCATTATAATACCTAAACTGAGCAAATAGAACTACATTGAAATCAACGGACAAGCTGTGGATACTGAAACCTCTGTGGTGGAAGTACACACTGCTTGTCTACTGCTCTTGAAAGTCTACTGCTGGAGTTGGCATTTTGCATGGTAAAAAAAACTCTGTGACACCTTGGAAAAGTGTTATTATTATTATTAAAAATTTTTTATAGGGCGCCACAAAGTATCCGTAGCGCCGTACAAGGACAAACAATGGCACAGTACAAGGTGAAACAGCACAGTACAAGTAACAGTAAGCACTATAACTATGGGGGCTCAGGCACAGCATGAAAGAGAGGAAGGGAGGGGAAAAGTGAGTATAGGCAGGTAACTATGGCCCAAGAGGATGGGCACGGATGACAGGTTGAGAGTCACTGAGGGGAGCGGAGAGAAGCGAGAGGAGACAGAGGGCAGAGGGACTGAGAGGAGGTGAGCTGAGTAGCTGGAGAGCGTAGTTAAAAGTGATGGAAACAGAAGGTAGGAGAGCCCTGCTCAAAGGAGCGAACAATCTAAAGGGAGGGGAAGACAGACAGACACATGGATGAGACGGAGAGACTGGAGAAACGGAGACGGAGTCGAGGAAGGGGGAGAAGGGAAGAAGGGATGAGAAAGAGAGGTAGCCGACCGGTGGGAGTTTAGGCATGAGACTGAAAGGCTTTAAGGAAAAGGTGGGTCTTTAATGTTCGTTTGAAAGAGGACAGATTAGGGGAAGTTCTGATGGAGCGGGGGAGCTTGTTTGAATGGAGGGGAGCGGCGCGGGAGAAGTCTTGGATACGTGCGTGAGAGGAGGTAATCAGAGGGGAAGAGAGGCGACGATCGTTGGACGATCGCAGTGAGCGGGAGGGAGTGTGAATAGAGATAAGGTTAGAGATGTAGGGAGCAATGGAGTTGGGGAGGGCCTTGTAAGTCAGAGTGAGGAGCTTGAAAAGGATTCTGTAGGGGAAGGGGAGCCAGTGAAGGGCTTGGTAGAGTGGGGATACAGAGGTGGAACGGCGAGAGAGGAAAATAAGCCTAACAGCGGCGTTAAGTACAGATCTAAGGGGAGCGAGATGAGAGAGGATGGAGGCCGATAAGGAGAAGGTTGCAGTAGTCTAAGCGGGAAATAATCAGAGAGTGGACGAGAGATTTGGTGGCATCCTGGGAGAGGAAGGGCCGAATGCGGGCAATGTTGCGAAGCTGGAAACGGCAGGATTTGGCGAGAGAGTGAATGTGAGGGGCAAAGGAGAGAGAGGAGTCGAGGATGACACCTAGGCAGCGGAGTTGGGGAACAGGGGAGATAGATGAGTTGTCAACAGTGATGGAGAGGTCAGAGGGGAAGGAGGTACGAGAGGGAGGAAAGACAATGAGTTCAGTTTTAGCAAGATTGAGTTTAAGAAATCTAGAAGACATCCAGGAGGAGATGGCAGAGAGGCATGCGGATACCCTGGAAAGAAGGGAGGGAGAGAGATCAGGAGAGGAAAGGTAGAGTTGAGTGTCATCAGCATAAAGGTGGTACTTGAGGCTGAAGGAGCTGATGAGTGCACCCAGAGAAGAGGTGTATAGTGAGAATAGTTAGGGTCTAAGAACAGAGCCCTGAGGGACCCCGACTGGAAGGGAGGAAGAAGGGGAGAGAGAATCAGAGGTGGAAACAGAGAAGGAACTGTCGGCAAGGTAAGAGGTGAACCAGGAGAGGATGGTACCGGAGAGGCCAATGGACTGAAGGGTGTGAAGCAGGAGGGGGTGGTCAACGGTGTCAAAGGCCGCTGAGAGGTCAAGGAGAATCAGGAGGGAGTAGTGGCCCATGGCTTTAGCCGAGAGGAGATCGTTCGTAACTTGAGCCAGGGCAGTTTCAGTGGAATGGAGGGGGCGGAAGCCTGATTGGAGAGGGTCAAGGAGGGAGTGTTCAGAGAGGTAGGTGGAGAGACGGTTGCAGACAAGTCTCTCGAGTATTTTGGAGGCAAATGGGAGAAGGGAAATGGGGCGGTAATTAGAGAGTGAGGTGGGGTCAAGATTGGGTTTCTTGAGAATGGGTGAGATGAGAGCATGTTTAAAGGCGGAGGGGAAGATGCCGGTGGAGAGGGACAGATTAAAGAGGTGAGCGAGGTGGGAGCAGGTGGAGGCGGAAAGGGAGCGAAGAAGGTGAGAAGGGATGGGGTTCTGGGGGCAGGTATAAGGGGGGAAGAAGAAATGAGAGAGTGGACTTCCTCACCCGAGGTGGGGCGGAAGGAGAGAAGGAGTTGGTGGCTGGGGGGAGAGGGGGGGAGAGTAGAGGGGGGAGGAAGGGCGAGAGGGGGCGTGGCGGAAGAGTGGGTGGAGGAGGAGATTTCAAGTCTGATGGCCGCGATTTTAGAGGAGAAAAAGGAGGTGAAGTCAGTGGCAGATAAGGAGGAAGGGAGGGGGAGGTGGGGGAGACAGAAGAGTGTTAAAGAGTGTTAATACCTTTACATTTGTTGTATATCTATACCCTTTTTATCTCACATTAATATCTCCAAAAATTCCCCAAATAAATCTCCCTAATCTGAACATCATTTAAAGGACCAGTTTGCTCCCTCCGTGAAGCCTCATTCATACTACACAAGGCTTTACAGAGAGACATAAAGCCTAATTCAATAGGCACAGAATCAGTTACATAACAGGAAAAATGGATGATTGTTTAAAAGTGTTATAATGTTGCATATTTGAAGGGTATATCCTAATGTAGATAGGCAACTTATTATTGTCCCACCATATTGCTCTACAAATGCATTTTATTTCTTATTAAACCAAGAAATTCAAAACCAGACATACTGTAGTTAGCAAATGGTTAGATGCACAATAAATATACATGCTCACTATGCCACTTTGGAAAATGTTGAGATCCATGTTTACTGACAGATTGAGGCCATGTTAATGCATAACAGGAAAATCAGACATTACTGTTACTAATACTGAGCATTAATAATTCAGCATTATTAATTTTAATGGACGTTGTGTTTCCTGAAACAGCACATAAGTACAATTGTATTCCGTACATAGCTTCAGTGTTGTTGTTACACAATAAAAAAACAGTTCTGATGCTGAGAATGATTTGTTTTTGCCTTGATAGAATCTACATTTTTTTGAAGATTCATTCCAATAAGAATTTAAAGCACACTATAAAGTATATTATTTAGATACCTATCTAGATGTGAACCTGTAAGTCTGATGACTGTGAAACTGTTTATTAAGTGTTCTAACTAATGTAACATTACTTGTAAGTCCTTTCTATATAACAAACAAATCTATGTTTTTAGTTTTACATTTTGAAAATGTATAAATTGTTGACATTATCAAAGAACACAACAAGCTTGTGCCCCTAGTACTATGAAAACTTGACTTACTTGGAAATTTAAGGAAAAGAAAGTATAGTTAATGGTTACAGGGTGCAACATTATTATTATTTATTATCAGCGCCGGTGCTAGGGTTCACGGCGCCCTAGGCAAAATAACGCCGGCGCCGCTCGCTGCCCGCCCGCCCGCCACCCCCCCTCACTGCCCCCCCGCCGCCCCCCCTCACCGCCCCCCACTCACCGCTCACCGCACAAAAGAATAATTAATTAAATGTTACTTACCTTTCCTTCCTCTAGCTGCTCCTCGCGATGCATGCTGAGAGGGAAGGGGAGAACTCAGAGACGCCGCCGGACAGACTATCACATGATCACTGATGTCAGTCAGTGATCATGTGTGACTAGTGTGAGATGTAAAAACAGCGGCGGCGCCCTTCTCTCCTGAACCGCTGACTAGATTAGAAAATCTAGTCAGCGGCACCCTGCAGGTCCTGGCACCCTAGGCAACTGCCTAAGGTTGCCTAATGGGAGCGCCGGGCCTGTTTATTATTTGATTAAAGAGAATGGGGACATTCCTTTGTTGAGGTTTTCAGGGCAAGTGAACTGAACTTGGAAAACCAGAAGTCTGTAGATAATTTGTATGTGACTCTGATGCAAGCCGAAGGCTTCTAAAACCAATTTGCCATTTTATTCACATAAAAAAATGTATTCAGCATTTAGCAATTAAGCCTGGTCACAAATCTGGCCATATAGCTATGGCCCAAATCTGGTCCCATATTGTCATATGTTTAGTGCAAAAGTAAGCATCATATCCAATAATAACTTTATCAATAAGTATCAGATCATTATTGGGCATTATTATTATTATTATTATTTTATTATTATCTTTGACTTATAAGGTGCCACAAAGGGTCCGCAGTGCCGTACATTACATATACAGAAAACAGAACCAAAACACAACATGATACAAAAATATATACAAACACAGGTGACAGGGTAAAGCAAATCAGATTATATCTGACAGATAGTGAAAGGGATGGTAGAAATCAGCGAGAAGAAGGTCAAAGCTTAATAAAACAGGCTAGCGAAGCAGGCCAAGAGGTACAGAGGGTGATGGAATAGTAGAAAGAGCACACAAGGAAAGAGGGCCCTACTCATGAGAGCTTACAACCTAAAGGGAAGGGAGAAACACAAAAATTGTGGTACTAACTGGGGGAGAGAGCCGGGACAAGAAAGTAAGGAGGAGGACTGATAGACTTGAATAAAGAAATGAGTCTTAAGGGCACACTTGAAGCCTTTGAGAGTAGATGCTAACCTGATGGAACGTGGAAGATCGTTCCACAGCAGGGGAGCAGCCCGGGCAAAGTCCTAAAGACGAGAGTGAGAGGAGGTGATTAGTGAAGTAGTGAGGCGGCGGTCACAGGCAGAGCGAAGGGTAGGAGTGTAGGTAGAAATGAGATTGGAGATGTAGGGAGGGGAAGATTGACTATATTACTGGTCTGTGTGTGGTTATATTCTAACTCATCTAAAAAGACCCCAATTGGTTCCAGAAGTGTGGCATGAATGGAAAATGATCCCTAAGCTTAGACTTTGGGCTGAGTGGCACGTTTGGCAGCCCATATGTGGCCAACATAATTCTAATAACAACCACTTTAGTTAGTAACTCAAATATTTTGCAAATATTTTTCTTCTTTAGTGAAAAGATAATTGAGCAGCTGTTTTGATTAATGGATCATGAGCAAATGACCTGTTTGCCCTTGGGCCACAATCTGTATTACATTGTATCAAAATGAAGTTTAATTTTACAAAAGAAAACATTTCCAAGTCCTTGCTGTTATGTTTAAGCTGCCTTTGTTGTCTAATTAGCACTGTCTTTCCTAGCAATGTATTATTTCCATAAAGAGTGTACCATGCCAGGTATTTAATATGCTAGGAATGTAAAAGTATCTTCATAAAGACATCTTTCCATCTGGGGTTAATTCAAATTAGAAAACGTAATGATTTTATTATTAATCGATTAGAGCTGTTTAACCTTTTGACAGAAAGATTTCAAGAGCGCAGAGAAGCTGCTGACTTGGCAAGGAATTATTGAAACAATGCAATCTCATTGAACATGGTACTTCAGATAATAGAACAATACTCACTGAAATAATGAGTACTCAGCCTGCTTACAGTGTAATTTGTAGCACTTGAAGAATACAGATACACTGGAAATTACTTATCTAAGGTCACACTGGGATGTCAATTATTGTTGCCAGTATATGCGGTCTTCAAACCTTCCTAGAACAGATTTTTGCACCCTGGACAACCATAATACTTTTTGTTAAAGCTGTGTTTTTACTCTATGTTTTTTTATTGAACAATATATATTTTGTTGATTTAAATAATAGTCCTAATAGTGTTAATGTGGATGTAATAGCTCTCTACTTAAGACAAGATGGCATTAAAAGAGAAGACTGTAAAGATTTTCAAAATATTATTTTCCATTTCAATATATCCATATATCAACAATTCTAAACGGCCTGTGTGTGCTGTCATCTGCAGACCACACTAACACATCTTAATGTGGTCTAGAACACCAAATGACTTGATCTTGTCCATTTAACAACCACCATGTCTAGGAAATAGGACAATGATCCAGTTGGTGTTCTGGTTGAGTGCCAAGATGTGCTCATCTGTGGCCAAGTTAAAACTAGACACACAAGGTGAGATCTTGCTGGTCAAATATACTGCTGAATGATATTGGTACTTTTATATAAGGTAACCTATGTTTTAGATTTAAAGGGCTTTTTATTAAAAATTCGAACTGTGGGCAGTTTAGTTGAGGCACCTTAGGGTCATCATAATTTCTTCAAAGCACCCCTAAGCCAAAATAATTACCAAGTAGTCCCCTGGCTTGCTTACCACCAACCCTGGATGCAGCACCCCTGTGAGATCACCGCGGTACCCCAGTGAGATCACCGTGGCATCCCAGAGAGCCACTGCCCAATGACCTAATATGGCTGAAAATCCAGCTACAAAAAATTATTTCCTAGTCTGTGAGAGCCTATCTTAATGTAACAGTCACAATGGAAAAAATAACTAACTGGATTATTTTAGAAATAGCAATTATCTATTAAAAATACATTTTTAACAAAGGACATAACATATTTAAATTGATTTGTTAAGCTATTATGTGCGCTCAGCCCAAAATAAATGTAAGTTTTACAAATGAAATTAATTAGTTTGTTAGTTGTGACCACCTCATTTGAATAGTGCTGTGTTAAATTGTTGTTTTCCAGCTCTTTTGATAATATTGCCTATGCATTTTAAACATCTTGTGTGACGACAATGTTGAGTTCTATGCAAAGTCACCTGAATTTCTTAGATAGGTCAATATTTAAACCATTCTCAATGGAGTTTACAAAAAGAACTAACTGATGTATCAAACATAGTAGCTTGTCAGAGAAAGATATTTATTGATGTTCTTCTGACACCTAGAAGATAAATTACAGTCCTATTAATTCATGTTGGCAGATTCAGCTAGGCAAGAATAATACTGAGATAACACTAGTGAGGATTCAAGTGTTAAGGGACTGTGACCTGGAGCACTTAGATAGAAGCAGCTTACAAATCTCCTGTCAGTCTTATTATGAGAAAAATGTGGAACTCGTTATATATAAAATATATATATGATACACACATATGATTTTGTTGGAATCTAAAATTCATACTTGACTTCGCTTCAGTTACATGCAGGGTCTATGTATCACAAAACACTTGGCTTAGGGTGATTTAATGAATCCAAACTATTACTGTTGTTTGCAACCATTTCTGGTAGTGCACATTTTTATGAGCAAACCTAACTTATCTAACTTCCTTAACTAGCTTTGTGTCAATAGCTGTGGTAATTGATGTATTCACATTTGCATAACAAAGTAGTTGTCCATGTAGCAGATATTAAAGAGTATGGTGGCGGGTCTATGTGAAGCTAGTGTTTAAAAATAGAGGTTATGTAAATAATGATAATAACATTATTATCAATAACATTCTTCTGACTAGTGCTTTGACATCATGGCACACTTCTACCTCACCAACCGCTCCTCTGTTTCTACCTCTGTTTCCTCCCCACCCTTCCCGATACATCCATCCAGTAGGAGTCTCACAGGGTTCTGTCCTTGGTCCTCTGTTCTTTTCTCTGTATACCTCCTACCTGGGTGAATTCATAAGTTCCTTTAGCCTCCAGTATCTTCTCTATGCCAACGACACTGATCTTTACCTTTCATCTCCTGATCTCTCCCCTTCCCTCCTCTCTTGGGTGTCCAGTTGCCTCTCCGTCATCTCCTTCTGCATGTCCTCATACTTTTACAAAATTAACATCACCACAACTGAACTCATTGTCTTTCCTCCATCAAGAACATCCTCCCCTCCCCTCCTGACTTCTCTATCACCATTGACAACAACAATATCTTCCTCTGTTTCCCAACTCCACTGCCTGGGTGTCATTCTTGATTCATACATCTTCTTCGCCCCCCACATTCAATCTCTTGTACAATCCTGTAGTTTCCAGGGCTGCAACATCACTCGTATCAGATCCTTCCTCTCCTAGGATGTCACAAAAACTCTCATCCACTCATTGATCATTTTTCGACTCAACTATTACAACCTTCTTATTAATGGCCTTCCTGCTGCCATCTTGCTCCTCTTCGATCAATATTTAATGCTGCAGCTAGACATATCTTCCTCTCTCACTGCTCCACGTCTGTCTCACCTCTCTGCCAAGCCTTACACTGGCTCTCCTTCCCCTACATCTCCAACCTCATCTCTATACATACTCCCTCCTGTCCTCTCTGGTTGGTTAATGACATTTGCCTTTCCTCTCCGCTAGTAACCATATCTCACTCCTGCATCCAAGATTTCTCCCGTGCTGCCACCACTGGAATGATCTCCCTTGTTTTATCAGACTATCCCCTAGCCTGTATATCTTAAAATGGTGACTGAAAACTAACCTGTTCATAAAAATTTACCCGTTCACCACTTAACCATTTTACCATGTAGTATACCTCACCCTCTTTTACCTGCCATTTCTCCCACTCTTGCTTTTTGCCCTCACATCCCCTGAAAATGGCTCACCAGCATGAGTCAACTGTTTGCGTGCCCCCTTTAGACTATAAGCTCTAGGGAGCAGGGCCATCTTCGCATCTGTTCTCATTACCTATAACATTTGCTCACCAGCTACACTACGCACCTCCCCCTTGGGCTCTCTGCCCATTGACCCCACTCCTCTATTGTTTTTGCACCTCTTTTAGTGGCTCTAAACCTTTTAGTTGCATATATCCTTGCACCGAATTACTCATCCAGGCTATCTGTAGCTGTGTTTAGAGTTGTAGTGTTACTTGTTTACTGTATTGTACTGTTATACCATGTACTGTCTTGCTGTCTTTCCGTCTGTACAGCACTGCAGACCACATGTGGCACCCTATAAATAAAGGTTATTAATAATAATAATAATAATAATAATAATAATAATAATAATATAATAATAATAATAACAACCCAATTGCTGAGCAACTATAGTAAATATACGACCATTTCAACCAGACATGGTGTATAAAGCTACACAGATAAGCTTTTTCTGTTGTCAGGCAAAATTATTAGATCACATGGATTGTATGAGGCATGGTTGTCCAATGACTATAACACACATGCTGATGCAATCACCAACTAATTACATTTCTGAGTATGTCCATATGAAATCCAATAATAACCCTTTTGGAGCCACACACTTAACATTTTTGAGCCACTGAGATCCTAACATGCCATAGCTTGGACATTTACTGGACAGTTTTACATTTAATCATGGTGCATTGGCCTTTGATGTATTCCGTGGATGGTGAACATATCCTAATCTAGACTGAAACTCATGCGCAAAGATCACTATGGAGGAATGGATTAAGGATACTTATTGCACTGTACTTTTATGAAATGACTGATGGAACTTGAACACTGTCTGGCTTATTTTGAGTTGAATGTAAAAAAGGCGTCTGAACATTTTTCATGTTTCTTTAAATATGTGCTAATGTCTATTGCAAAAATGCGGACTTCATCAACATGAAAAATTTCACTGAGCCAATAGTACATGTAAAAATATGTTTTCTTAAAGGTGCATCATAAGGATAGTTATGAGAAAAAAATTGGAAACATCTCTAAGGGGTATGGTTGACTTCCATTTCCATAGCCCTACTTCCCTCTAAGTCATGTAAATGTGAGATGCAGCCAATTTTAAGTGAGGCACATTTTTATATAGTGCAAACGGATTTAGGTCCAACTCTAATTCAGACCCTGCTTGTTCTATTTTTGGTCTGTTAGAGGTGTGATAGAAGAATTATGAGTATAGTAACCCTATTTCTTCATAGTATTCATTTAACACTAATTTTTTGCCACTTCAAACTGTCTTCATCATTCATTGAACACAGTACAGGGCATGACAATATACCATATCTCAGGGGTAAAATATAGTAGCTTTCCCTACTTTATCTTTTGCAATTATTGTGAAGCATAAATGAAAAATCTCAAGTGTATAAGATATAGTAATATTAGAATCTATCTTTCCATGTACAGCATCTTCAAAAGACAGGTCATCCTCAATTGCAGGACATAGTACACAAAAATGTATTCCATTATGGAAAAAGTAATGTCACATCAGCCAAGGGCCAAGGAAAAAGAACAACAAACTATGATGCCTTTGTCACATAAAGTCTTTTTGCTACATGTTTATAAATAATTACATTTTTTGATTATTATTATTATTATTATTATTATTATTATTATACCAACTCACTTCACTCCATCATTTTCCACCTTTCAAACAACCCATCTCTTTTCTTATTAGGAATCTGTATCTTGGGAGAGGATGTCTGAAAAATAACCCTCTTCTTTATTCCCAAACAGCTAACTTTCATTTTAGAAACCACATGCATTACAACTAATATTGTTAAAGTCAAATGTCACATTAACAAACAAGGTCAATGCCAAATTGTACAGTAAATAACAGAATGCATTTTCTTTTACTGCCTTCTATCAATAGGTAATAAAGGTATTGAATTCCGTAACTGTCTCCACATTTCAACCTGGATGTAGCAATGTTGTCTCTCTCTTTGATATGTTACTGTGCCTTCTCCTCTGCCCTCGGGTAACCCTAAAACAAAAATAAATCTCAAAGAACTGTATTTCATTTAGATATGTCTGTTGCCTTAATCCATGGATTGAAGGGACTGGTAGCTTTTCCCTTGCTTCTAGATGTCAACAGATAATGAAAAGATAATTGCTGTATTGATCACAGATTCTGCGTGCGATCTTTGTGAAGGTTTCTCCTTCCAAAATGTGTAAAGATAAACCACTGATGTAAAACTACATGGCTTTTTATATGGCTAGCAGGCAGACCCCATGCGAAGATGGACGGAAAGGTGCCAAAATAAAACATAGAATGTAAATGGATATTGGAAAGATAATCTGAATTGAATTGGTGATTTTGGTTATTGCAAAGATGTTGCCTTAATGCTGGTGAGACAAGCACTGCAGTCATTTTTTAAGTGAATTGGCTGAGCTTTCATAAAACATGGTTTATTTCAGAGATGGTTGAATCAATTACAATGATTCTGAAATTTAGTTGATTTTCAGCAATTCACAATGTGTGAATGAATTTGTGAATCAGTTCAGATTTGCCCAAAAATTTTCAAATAATTTTAGCTCCCTGGAGAATCATGCTGATCACAGTGCATGAAAAATAAAGAAACAAGAATCAACAAATGCCACATGTTCAAGGCCTTATAAAGCGAGGTTAAAGCCCCTTCGATACTCATTCTTCTTAAAAAATGTTCTAGGGGAGAATATCTGTAAATCTATTACTTGTGATTGTGACTTGTGACATGCACTGTGACTTTTCAGTGTCCTGGCCTTTGACTATCCTAATCTTCATCTTCAGTTCCATCTTGTGTATGCTTGACAGCATTGCCTGATTTGCCTATTTTGCATTGTCTATTTTCTATTCTACTTAGCCCTAGTGACTCATAATTGATTTGGCTGATGTACTCACATGCATAGCAAGTGGTCATTTACCAATCTTGCAATCCACCCTGCACAATTAAGTCCACATTTTATGCCACTACATTCATTTTACTGCATATATTAGACCTCTGAATTGGTATGACAATAAAGGGATTTAATCAATGCCCAAGACATGTCTTAAATGATTGCATGCCAATTCCTTATATCTCATTTTATTAATAAATGCACTAGGTTTTAGCAAATCAGACACATTGGCAGTGCATACTAAAGCCTGACAAACAGGTCACAGATAACCCAACAATCTGCACACATTCTGTATGCAGCATAATATTAGGCACAGTAGTTGAAAAGCAGTCATGTTATGTCATAACAGGGACAAACGGTTTGAAGATGTGCTGAGTTTTTTTACTTTATAAATAAGCCCCTTTTCCTTTTGGCTGTGACTGTGAAATTCTTTACTGTTATTGTTCAGGAAGCAGCCTTTCCCCCTTATGTTTCACAAGAGCACTTAACTGACAGCTTTCTAAAATTCCAAAGTGTGCACATCGAAACTAAATTTGACCGTTTTCTAAATCTTACAGCTACTTGCTTAATTGCATTACACTTGTGTAAGTAGTCAGCAATTTAGTTTGAAGTGGTATGCACTTATGTATTTTTCCTTTTCAGCTTTTCTGAAGCACTCTTGTTAATAGATAATGCATTATATTGATTTAACCCCTGAGTACTCTTGACTCTTAAATACGTGTTTACCAACTGCTTCTTAAAAACAAATATATTT
This sequence comes from Mixophyes fleayi, assembly GCF_038048845.1. NCBI lineage: Eukaryota > Metazoa > Chordata > Amphibia > Anura > Limnodynastidae > Mixophyes > Mixophyes fleayi. The sequence continues at coordinate 56,017,269 of NC_134408.1, forward strand.
TGCTCACAATTCATTAAATCAATCAGCTATTATTTTTTTCACATACCATTTTTCATTAAGAATAATAACATGAAAACATTAACTTTCTCTTACTGCTCACCTCTTCTATAATTATCTGTATTAACTTTACTTCATGTCGCATTTATCTAATGTGATCCATGAAAATGATATACAACCTACTCTTAATGATCAATGAGCGGTCCCTATCCTCATATAAATGTGCCTATAAACAAGCACAATGCCAAGCGACTGGATCAGTCAGAGTTAACTGAACTGTACATGTACATTTCCCATATTTGCCTATTTTGTTGGCCTCCTGCCGTCATGGCCCCGCCTGTCAAAGCCTAATGATGTGAATAATATCATCAAGGCCCCATCTTCTTTACAAGAGGAGAAGTGGGTTCTGGAAGGGTAGTCAACTCTCCTGGGAGTCTTGGAAGATGCCTGAAATTCCATAGTCTCCAATGGGTAAATGTATCAAGCTGCGAGTTTCCAGTGGGTTTGAAAAGTGGAGGTGTTGCCTATAGCAACCAATCAGATTCTACCTATCATTCATTTAGCACATTCTGCAAAATGATAGCTGGAATCTGAATGGTTGCTATAGGCAACATCTCCACTTTTCAAACACCCCAGAAACTCATAATTTGATACATTTACCATTTGACATTAAATCCTAAAGTTTTGATTAGAGCTTAGACCAAACAGCCCAGTCATACAGGACAATTAGGTATGCACTTATGTATAAATCTACTTAACTGGTAATCACAATGACAGCATGTAGGAGCACATTTAGTCTGATGTTTTGTATCACCTAGTAATTGAGTCTAAGGCGCACAAGAATTGTATGTACTACTGCTTTTCACCTCACTAGGCCTCATCATATCAGATCATATCACCATAACATTGTTCACCATGCAATTGTACATTATCCATTTTATATATTATATTTAAAATTCTTTCAAAGTTCCCCTAAATTATACAATTTAGGTCTGTTTGTCATTGATAATATATATTACCCTATGAGAATGGGATGGGAATTGAGATATCTCTTAAAAATGTTATGCTACTGTAAAGATTATTTACAGATTATTGATAGATGCCAACAGGTATTACTGATAGCACAGGGGCAAACGCAGGATTTGTAGAGGGGGGTTTCCACATCACGCGCCAGTAGGCTTGGGGGCGTGGCTATAATCTTAGGCAGTGCTTGGCTGCTCTCTAACTCTTCCTATCCCCATAATATACATGGGCAATGCTGCGTGCACTACTGTTAGGTGCAGGCAGCTCTCCCTTTTCAAGCAGAGCCGTGTGAAGCGGGGGCAGGGACTAGCCACCTTAATTATACAGTGCTCTAGGCTTGGAGGGGGGTTTTCAGGCACGAGCAAACCCCCCCCCCCCCTCTCGGTTTGCCTATGTAGCACCTATATCTCATATCAGGAACGTTTGTGAAAAGTTACACAGATTTTCAGCAGTGTGTAGCTCACTTTTGCTATTAAGTCACTCCCTAATACCCCAGGCAATAAAATATATTATTTCCATTCAGATGCATTTTCCTCAACTATATGTGCATTGCATTTATTTTCAAAGACTACATGTATAAACCAATATGAAACTAGACTGTGAGGACTCTTAAGGGCACATTTCTCCCTTTCATTGATCTTCTATGGCTATGTCCCATCCGATACTGAAAAACAAAACATGGCAGCTGACTAACATTTTGTGAATTGTCTTTAATTCCGTTTTAACTTCAATTGTACATTGTGCATTAGAAGTTATGCACAATCAGATCTACATATATCTCAACATCCACATTTATTTTTAGCATACTTCAGTGGCATAGACTGCTGTTATTTTCATGTATACATTTTACTACAGATTCTAATTTAACTAAATATTTTACATTTATAAATATGACAATATGATATCCTATGTCAGTATAAACAGCTGGGAGTAAATATTTTTCTAAAGCAATGTCTTTTTGATGCAGAAGAGAAATTCAACATTGTAGAAAATAAGGACGCACAACTTAGTAATCTAAGTTATAAAACTAATCAGTGTTAACGTACAGCAGATCGCCTTTATCTTACTATTTATCTGCATATTTCAGAAGCTTTACTTCCTAACAGGACTATTTTAGAAAGTAGTACACCAAAATGCTATAGAGATATAAAAAGGTGCTCTCCAATAGATCCCACTGCAGACCTCTACAAAATGCTGCATAAAATGGCTATGCTTTCAGCATTCTGCAACAAGAATTTATTATCAAGTCAATATGTATCTGCAGTTATATAAAGCAAATGAGGGGTTGTGATACCTTGAAAAATATTTTTTTGTGAGGCTGAATAACAGTGTTATTGCTGCATTTGATCAAGATTACACAGATTTTTTTTTTAACACCAGTTCGGCAAAACTAAAACAGAATAGATTCAAGCTTTGTTGATTTTCTTTGAAAATCATTCATGCCCAAGTGTACATTTTGCTTTATATTAATTGTATTAATACATTGAAAAAAAGCAAGCAAGCAAATAAAAATGATACAGAAAAGTTGCTTCAAAACTAATTAAATTGATGAGTGGCCCATAAATTTAATTAGCAATATTCAATACACCAGGCACAATGAAAGCATCTGCTGATGCAGCAATGTCTAATTTCTTTTCTATATTTATTGGTTTTCAGACTGGTCCCAAATATATATTACAAACTTTATTTGTTGCTGCGATAAATTTTAAAAAGTATCCAACCTTTCCTCTGTACAATACAGTAGGCTGTACAGTATTTTAATGTTTCATACTGCTAGGATCACTCAAATTTCCAGGGTATGTCAATGAAAATCTTTCCAAGAATTTAGACTGACGATGTATTTGGATTACAAGATTAAATTAAAAACTATTAAATTCCATTCACTTACATTACCATTACATTTTTCATACTGCCACATCATCATCATCATCATCATTTATTTATATAGCGCCACTAATTCCGCAGCGCTGTACAGAGAACCTATTCACATCAGTCCCTGTCCCATTGGAGCTTACAGTCTAAATTCCCTAATATAGACACACACTCACACACAGACACACAGACAGACAGAGAGGGAGACAGACATAAAGAGAGACTAGGGTAAATTTTGATAGCAGCCAATTAACCTACCAGTATGTTTTTGGAGTGTGGGAGGAAACCGGAGCACCCACGCAAACACGGGGAGAACATACAAACTCACATCTAAATTTACACATCGACCACTAGAGACAAATATATGTAATTGGTGTGTAAGTCAAAAGAAAGCATAAGTGGTGGGAGTCTTTAATGGGCTGACCACCTACATGTCCATGTGTGCACCATATATGCTGCAATAACCAGTGCTGGTCCTTATCAATATCTTACTGTATAATATGGCAGAATAATCACTGCAATCTGATCAGTGTGCAGTCACTAATTGTGTCTTATAAGACGCAGTACTTCTGGACATCTCCAAATGCGGACAAAGTGGACATAGATCTGGCTTTTATTACTTTAAGATGGGCAGCAGTACTGTAGACCATATAATTTACACACTAAGGGCCTCATGTATAATTGGACACAAGTCCAATTGAGCAGCGCAAAAAGCACTTTTGGCCAAGGATCTGGATCAGTTTGCACTCCAAATGAGACAGATCTCCCCCTTGCACCCCTCTGTGCCTAGAGAGGTGGAATAGGGAAGGTAGTGGGGGAGACTAGCAATATAAAGGCGTGTTCATGCTCTTTACCTGCCATGCTGAGTTGAAAGCAGTCGCACATAGGTCTCTAGAAGACGTATCTATTCTGGATGGTTTCTCCTGAATGTAATTATTAAAAAAATAATTACATTTAACAAAAATCTGTGCACGCCTCCCAAACAGCTTAACGAACCCTAGTGTTGTTTGGGGGAGAAGCATTATTATTATTGCTTTTACATTCATTTATTTATTAATATATCTGCCTTACAGGGTCGCTGTGACCAATATATTTAATTCTATCATGAACACCGGCCCATAAGGAGGATGAAGAGGTGTATTTGTGCGATTTGTGCATAGCTTAAGAGCTAAAATGATAAATAGACAGACAGACAGACAGATACATAGACGCACAGACAGAAGCTATCCTACTGTATGTTATATAAATATATATATATATATATATATATATATATATATATATACATATCACATAACAAAAAAAGAAAATGCTAATTACTAATTAAAAATGTTACGCAGAATTGACTGCAAAGCACTTTCATTTAATTAAAGCAATCTTTCATTTGAAGTAATAAGAAACAATTAAGATGAATTATGTTTTCAAAGAGGAATACAAAGTCAGATTTTTTATTACATTTCAGAAGTGTAACAATTGCTAGTTATCCAAACGTCATCATATGTTTCCTGTGAGTAATATAATTTACGTAACCCAATATAACTACAGGTTTTCAAATATTTAGCTGAACAGAGAGTAATGAATATAGATAGGATTAAGTTTAATTAGTTTCTTGAAAATGACTACTCTTTGTGCCTAAGTGTGATGTATTGGCTTTTGTCACTTTGAATAAAAAAGAAGCAATTAGTCCTTACTTGAATGCATTGTTTTCTTTGAAACAACTAAACTAAAATATTTTAGATTGTGCTGTTAAAAATTCCATGTACCACTTGAAACATTAATTGATCATTTTCGTATGATAAATTTCTGTCATTGGAAGCTTCTAAAATGCACTTTTAGAATAAAATAGAAACAATTAGCTGTGCAAGCAAAGATGTATTTTGTTTCTCTTTGGGAAAAGGATTATGTTATTTCATATTTTCAGTAGATTCTTAAAGGAACTCAAGCTCTTTCTGCCAATTCATTTTCCAACTGCTTTAAATGTTTTGTACACCCTCCCTCTCTGTTTTGAAAGTTTTGAGATACGGAGTGGGTATTAATTACCATATATCAGCATGTGATTGGTTGTAAGGGGCCTCCCTCTGCAACATTAAATTCTCCCTTCCCCTTTCAAAGCTTTGCTGCTGATCCTTGATAAAAATAGGGAATCTACATTTAAAAAGAGGGAGTATGTACAGCCCCTTTTATTTACATAATTAATCTTGATGGATATTATTGTGCTGTTAACAAGCAAACAAATAATAATATACAATATGACTAAAAAAGTTTTTTTAAGATGTTAAATACAAATTTAGCACATACTGTTTACACTCTTTTTTGGGTGTGATAAACACAATATGAATATTTATTTATGTGAAAAATACAAAAAAAAATGTGGCTTTCTTTTGGGCTCAAAAAACTGGGCCTGTTAAAAGTGTAGACAGAACCTTGTAATTTGCCTTCACTTGTGTTTGAAGTGTAAAAGCCACCCTGCATCATAATGTGTTATGTACTCAATGAGCGCTCCCATAGATCTCCATTACACTGTGCCAAGAATTAATACACTTTGCGATTGATGGAAAACAAAATGAATGCTTTTAGAAAGTGTGTGTATACAGTCCATTTGCTTACATTATGTTTTCGACTATCAGCATAAAAGGGTGTTTGTCAGGCTTTAATAATATATGTGGACTGCTAAATAATATCTGTATACAAGCCCTTATAGATATGGGTGTCATATAGTCTCAGGAACATGACCATAATTCCACCACATTGGAGTTTCACGATGCAAGTAACATCAGTGACAGACCAATGTTTTTATAGCACTCAGGACCTCTTTGTTGATGATGGTTTTACATCGTGGAAACTCAAGTGTGTAGTGAACTTTTCTAATCCTCCTGATTCAGCTCTTGCCAGTATCTGAGCCAGCACTGGGGTATTTGCTGAATGTGAGAGTAGACTGTACAGACTGTTCTTAGTCAGCATTAATACTTTTGTACAAACTCTCTAGATGAAAGAGACATTGAGACATACTAAGATTGATTATGAGCTGTTACCGTATTGAGCCATTCACATGAATAGGTACCATTTTGAGATGCTGGCAAGTCTCATACACTGTTTGGTAGCTATTTTACAATAAATTGCTCCATGTTTCTGAATGCATTGCCTTCAGGAGAAGGAAAAGAGACTACCAAGGTGATTTACTAAAGCTGGTGTCACCAAGGGGTGATTTGAATGTTTCCCAAACAGTCCTAAACAAGCTTCCGAATGCTATTTTTTTTCTGGCTTCAAAATTTTTCTCTTTGACACTGATCCGAAGCTTGTTTTGGTCAATGGGCAACATTACTGAAAGCTACAATACAAGAAAAAACATGCTGTTATCTACAGAAACCAATAAGATGATTGTGTACATGTTTTTTAAACTCTACTAAAATGATTACCCTTTAATTGGGATGTTATGGGTTACAGAACGTTTTCAATAATTGCTTCCCTATGTTAACCTCAAAGCCTCCAGTCAGCTTAGGAAAATGTTCTAGAACATGTACATAGAGCTTAAAAACAAAAAAAACCTCACTATACTATTTGGTGATAAAATGTATTAGTTTCATAAATCACCCAGTAAGTGTGAGCAGAAGAGATCCGGATAAGTTCAGGAATTATTTTGGAGAGACCAGAGAATGGTGAGATACTATAGCGCTATGATGAATCTTATATCCTGCTGAAGATGATTGGAGTGGAGCGACTTGTGCTTGTTGCTAAGATCAAATATTAACATGTTATGTTTTTATTACAATCTACCGGCCCAATAGCACTTGCAAACTACTTTTGGTGCCTGAGATATAAGAAAAAAAAATGGAAAATTTATTAAAACTGATTAAAGGGCAATCCATTTCAATGTATCTTTCTCTGTGTTGGTGTAAATATGTAAATAGTACTGAAATAAGTTATAGTTCTAAATATAAGCAATGCAAGTATAGTAATTAGCATTTTCTCAAACAATGTCTTAGTCAGTGATGCAATTAACATAATGGGCAATTCAAAAATATGCATTGAACAAGTCCTAGCGAAAAGAGCAAGTTAAAGTAGACACTATTTGAAAATAGGAAAAGTGCTGAGGATATTTTGCAAAACTATTTACAGTAGCACCTTAACCTGCTGTGGCTGAGTTGTGCTGTTTGCTGCTAAGCATAAAGATGAAAAAGATTGCACTTTCCATTCCTTTATTAAATAAGCCCTAACGTGGATTGTCCAATATTTAATGTCACAAGGTGCTGATATTGGGACTTGAACCTTGGCATTCAGAAAATTTCAGTTTCATTATATGATAAGAAGATTTAAGTGATGAGCTACTCATTCTTCCTACAGTGTACATGTAATGGGTATAGGTATTGCATAGTCATAGTATGTAATCAAATAGAATTGTAGTTTTATATTATTATATACAAGTAAGATTTTAATGTTTATGGCTTTTTACATATAATTTATAAAACAGTAACTATTTTTGGAATGATGTGCTGTGGGCACATTAGATGCAGCTACAAATTAATTTACTGTCATTCATTAGGAAAATCAAAATATACCTTTCAGGATTAGCAAGAATTGACAGCGAGCAGTTCAAGAGTAACGCACTAACTGAGCTTGTCAGACCTTCTCATTCTGGCCAGTGGTTGAATTTTTCATGATTATGCTGTCATTTTGGTGGCTGACACCATAATGTTAGACATTGTCACTTCAGCTTTGTTATTGAACCTTTATTCTTTGACAGGCATTTTATCTTGGTGAGTTCCAGTCACTAAAAAAAAATCAACTTTTAAATTCTGGTGTATTATAAAATAAATATAGACTCATAAAATGTGTGTGCACTTTTCTACACTCAAACTACATTGCTAGAGAAAAATGTGCTATCGTTTGCTAATTGTATTTCAGTATTTTATTTTGTATTTTATATGCAGTGATTTCTTACCAGCAAATGTATGTTTTACCTTACAGGCCATCTCTCTATTTGCGGTATCGCAAGAGATCTGTGCCAGAGACCTAACAGCCAATACCATGCAAATGCAACAATATCTATATTTCCCTCTGCTAAAAAACGTGAACATTTAAAAATGAAACCGCAATGTGTCAATTTGTAACATACGATATGATTGAGGTGTACAAAAATATTCAAAACTGTGTAGAAACATATTTGCCTCGTTCCGCACTTGACGGCAAAAGTTTACACATTCCGCTTCTCTAGTCCTGCTCCAGTCACAGCAGAATGAATTGACCTTCATTTTTCCAGCTGTATTAATTTCATAAAATATGAATCTACCAATACAGTGCGGGGTGGCAAGCTGAAAAATGGGCTAGCAGAAGCGGAGCTCAAATATTGTATTGATGGAACTTAGCACATAGCACCAGAAAGGTCTGTTCCACTGCAAAGCTGGATTTGTGCAAAATTTCGCAGCTCTGTCCAGGCAACATCAATGTCAGAAACTGACACAGCACAGAAGGATAGCAGATAGCAGAGCTGGTGGGGGTGCGTTCCACTGAACTGAGAGTTATCATTTCACCACAAATTATGCATTATTTCATACACATTCATCACAATCTTAAACTTTATCACCACTTCACTTATGGAGTAGGAGAGGCAGTTCTTGGTACTGAAAGATTACAAATTTATATTGTGGCATGATGAGTTTGGCTTTTTTTGACCATTTAGTAAGAATCCTTTTCTAGCTGTAACTAAGCATTCTCAGCAACCAATATTTATAGAACGACAAGAGAATTCATTCCATATTATAGACATAACAATATATTTTTTAACCTTTGCCTTTTGTTCTTTTCCTACGAGTTTATAGTAGGGAAGGTTGTTTCATGTTGCTGGCTGTTTCTACCATTCTATCCTTGTAGTCAGCAAAGATATTTCATAGGAGACAGGGCAGTTACCCACTAAGTTAAACCGCCTGGGTATAGAATTTCAATGGTCGTGTAAATAACCAGAAAGAGATTTGGCACTTCTCATGTTTTCTTTTTAGAAGATAAAAAGTTTTATTTTTGGTTCAACACTTTGGTCATGCAATTTTTACATTTCCTAAAACAACTGGTCTTGACAATAACCTGTGTACTGAGTAATGTGTACTGTATAGTATATTTTTAGGTGATTTAATGCATATATTTTATGGGGGGGATGTTTTCATACAAGTTATGATTGTATTTTCTCCGAGTATCCCAATATTTCATTATCATGTTTGCAAATATACCTGGAGACATTTTTGGAAAACCGCTGCATGGAAAATAACTCAAATTATAGCTGGAAAAAAAAAACTAGCATCTGATAGGTTGCTAAAGGTTACAGCACAATTTTCCTTAGCATCAGTTTTCCTGAATGCCTCCCACTATTTATATTTAAATTAACAAACCTATATTTTTTCATTTTTGAATAATATACATATACATATGCATAAAACTCAGTCAATTAAATCATGCTATTACAATTATCATTAACTAAAAATATCAACATGCATATATATGTAACAATACAACAAAAAGAGGGTATTAATTGCCCAAGGAATCAAATGCTCATAAATGACATGACATTTCAACAAATCAGTCCATAAACTGTATCCAAAAACAGACAGTTCTTTAGGATGTGATAATGCTCTTGCTTGCTGTGAGAATATCCTATTCTTTTTTCTCCCATTGTAACCAGATAAATTTGGATAGCAAAGCAAAAAACACAATATTCAAATCCATATACAGTTTCAGATTCCCCTGTGGGTGTGCGCTTACCCCACTGGATCAAATAGCAGACATGTAAAAGAATCTCTGCAGTGTATCACCGCAGGATGCCAGGTAGCCTCTCTCCACGCTCCTAAGAGATCACCAGGAAAATCGTCTCACTGGGTCTCAGATCCCCAACTGCCACCAACGCATTTCAATTGTAGTAATTGTAGTAACTGAAATGCGTTGGTGGCATATTTGATCCAGTGGGGTAAGTGCACACCCACAGGGGAATCTGAAACTGTATATGGATTTGAATATTGTGTTTTGTGTTTTGCTATCCAGATTTATCTGGTTACAGCAGGAAAAAAAAGAATAGGATATTCTCACAGCAAGCAAGGGAATTGTCACATCCTAAAGAACTGTCTGACTGTTTTTGGATGCAGATTATGGACGGATTTGTTGACATGTCATGTCATTTATGAGAATTTGATTCCTTGGGTCACACGTGCCATTAATACCCTCTATTTGTTGTATTGTTATATGAATTGTGGTTTTTCAGGATGAGAACCAGTGGTAGAGATTGCTGTATGTGACTGAAGCGCAGGTCAAACTAGAAAAAACAGTGTTGTTTTGTTTATTATGCATTTGTATGCGTCTGACCTGCAATACACACATTGATATAATATATCTATACAACATTAATAAAAATTTAAAATATGTATTCACCCTAAACGGGGTGTAATTACATTTAGTTCTCTCCTAAGAATTTGTCAGTTAATACATTTACAATGGATTGATAACAGTGGAAAGCAAAGAAAATTGGAATAAGGTAAAGTATACAAGAGCGCCAACCTGTCCGCCAAGTGCATTTAATGTGCACACCATTTAAGGAAGCTCCAGAAAATGTGCTGGGTGGAAAACAGTAAATCACAGTAAATCACATCAAAGATAAACTTAGTAACACTTTAGGACAGGCCCCTTTTCTTAAGTTAAGCTTATAAATTGTTTCTCCTAAAATAGTGCTCAATGTAGTCTCAGTTAAATTAATCATGGCAATAATTGGAGGTTTCTTTATTACATATGTCATTTATGGATGTTGGGTGATTTCTACAACATGGGTGGAAGTTCGCCTAGAATAGCGAGAATTAGGGTCTTTTTTTGGGAGTGAAAGGCTGTGCACCCCTCTGTACCCAAGTTATACCGCTTTCATACTGCCGCCCCAGCAATATCCCGGGTTTTTGCCGGGGCTCGGAGCGTCCCAGCTCAGAAACACCATTCATACTGCACCTCGGACCCGGGAATTTCCCGGGTTGACCCCATTCATACTGCACAAGTCTGTGCCCTGGCAATTTGTGGGAGTCATCACCAGAGCAGTTTTCATTGGCTGAAAACATTTTTTTTTTTGTAATAGTCTGCTTTTCCGCTGTTTTGTCCATAAAGATGTGTGAGTGTATCTTATAAGATATTTAAATTTTTATTGTTCCATTGTATCATTTGTAAACAATCAGACATTTCTTCAGTGTTTCCACCAATTCCGTTCTGTACTGCTCACCGCTCCGTACTTTACTTTAGTCACCTATGTAAAGTATGTGCGACCTTTCTCTTTAGTTTGTTTCTTATAGTGTGGATGATAGAAGTAGTTGTTTCAGTCCATACTGTTGTTTTGCTCTCGAGTTTTTTTTTCCTGGTTTTATGTATGCAGTTAATGTAAATATTGTGAGCATTACAGGTCAGACAGCCAATCAGCTTGTTTTCTGTGCAACCCGGGTTGAAAAACCTGGGTTGCACCATTCATAGTGCAGGCAACCCGGGTCCGACCCGGGAATTACCCCTCGATAAATCCCGGGTTGAAGACCCGGGTTTTTAGACCCGGGATTTTTGACTTCTACCATTCATACTGCACCAAGACCCGGGTCGTTTGAGCTCGCCCCGGCAAAAACCCGGGATTTTGATGCAGTATGAATGGGGTATAAGTGAGCCTTCTCCATCCCTTTATCTCGTTTAAATAATCCCTTCCTGAAAACACTTGTTAACACTTTCTATCACACACTTGTGGTGTTAGAGCTAGATATTTGGGCTTGCTCATGTGTGTCCCTAACTCAGCTGGAAGATACAAGGCAATAATCATAGGTCAGTGCAACGGTTTAGGTTACAGGTGCCCAGAATCTCCCCCTGGTGCACAATAGTTACTTATTCAAATGTGAAAGAAGTTCTTGTACTGAACATTTTTAGTGCACATTTTTCTTAAATGAAAAACTGATAGCATTTGAATAGACATATAGGGAAAAGCTTCAGGAACTTCACAGAACTAAATATTTTGGAGGAAACCTATAATCATGATGGAAGCAAATCTTTCTCTGTACATGTATTTCATAACCGTTTGCTGAAGAAAACTAGGTTTCCTTTCAAAACGTAAAATGACAGATTATGAAGAAAAATAGATTCCTGATTCTACATAGCACATTGTATTGGTTATAAAATTTAAAATACATTGAATTCTGACACAGTATGGAAAACTTTGCATAAATATTTATGTTGAAATAAGTTCTTTTTTCTAGGAAAATGTATACAATCAGTTTAGTAACAAATAATTATTGTATTAAATATATGCCATAGATGACAGTGCTCTTTTATATCCATAAACACAATAAAGAAAATGCATGTTTATGAGTTGTAAATATAATGGAAAGAGGCAATCAGTACAAAACAGAATAGATAACATGTTACTAGTACATTCCTTATGTAGGTCACATTACATTATAACATTATTTCCAGGTAAAAGCAATATCATTGCAAATGGAATACATTCATTAATAATGAATTTACACTTGATAAGCTATGTGGTTTAGAATAGATTTCCATTCATGATACTAGAAAATCAGCAGTGTCTTCACAGCAGGAACATAGTTGCATTAAAAAAATAGTCATGCCTAGTTTGTAAATATCAAGGAATCCAATACCTTGGTAATTGTAATTAATTATGAAAACACTATTTCCGACGCTAGTAATACAATAATAATACTTTTGTTATCATTGACATTGAATTTAAATGGTAGCTATAATAATACATTGAATGTATAAAATCTTAGTAATGTGGCTATTTAAATGTGTGTTGTTTTTTAGGGACAGAAGGTGAACAGGGTGGTTAAATAACAATAATGAATCTCACATTGTATCCCTTCTCAATGCTAACATTTGTTTCAGTGGTAAAAAAAATTCCCTACAACATACTTGCCAACTCTCCCGGAATGTCCGTGAGACTCCCGAAATCCGGGTCAGACTCCCAGGAGAGCAGGCAAGTCTCCCGCATCCTGCAATTCCCTGGCCAAAATAATGCGATTCGCTGTGAATCGCGTCATCTTGGCTCTGCCCCCCACAACATTTTTTGTCATGGGCGGGGCCAAAATTATGCAATTGACAACACCCAGCACCCTCCCGCCCTATAGTCATGCCCCTTTCCCGGACTGCACTGCCTGAAAGTAGGCAAGTATGCCCTACAATGTTCTGTAATACTATATATATTTAGTTAAAAGTCATCATCAGTCAAACACAAATTATTACTATTGTTAATAGTTATTATGAAGCACAGTCCCTGCCCTATTGAAGCTAACAATCTAAATCCTTACTCCACACACTCTAGCGTCAATTTTGTCAGAAGCAAGTTACCTGTGCTTGGACCAGAGCACATGAAAGAAACCTTCATGAACACAGGACAGACATACAAACTCAAAACAGATAGGGCCATGGTACAAAATTAAACTTATGACCCCAGCATTGTGAGGCAGCAATGCTAAACACTGTGCCACTGTGCTGCCCAGTGGAGGTTTAGGAATATCATACTATATCACGGCAGCTGAGAGATGGGACGGTAATTTGAGAGAGAGTTTGGGTTGGAATCTTGTTTTTCTAGAATAGGAGTAATCACTGCATGCTTGTAAAGTGACGGAAAGATGCCAGTAGAGAGCGAGAGATTACAGATTTTAGTTAGAGGTGAGATGAGCACAGGAGACAGGGATCTACCAATTTGTGAGGGAATAGGATCAAGAGGACAGGAGGTAGAGTAGGAGGATAAGAGAGTAGAAATTTCCTCTTCATTTGTGGGGTCAAATGAAGAGAGGGTGTCAGAGGTTGGTGGGAAGGAATTGAACCAATTGCTTGTCGAGGAAGAGGATACCAGTTCTAGTCTGATCTTATCAATCTTGTCCTTGAACTAGGAAGCAAGATTCTGGGCACTGATAGTGGACGGAGGGTATGGGGTGGGAGGATTGAGAAGAGCTTTAAAAAGGCATTTGAGGTTGGAAGCCTGAGCATAGATAAGAGATTGGAAGTATGTTTGTTTTGCAGTGTCCAGAGCATTTCGATAGGAGCGGTAGATAGAAGTATATGTGAAGAAGTCATTAGAGGTGTGAGTTTTACGCCAGTGACGTTCTGCTTTACCGGAAAGTTTTTGAAGATTTTGCGTTGCTGTAGTGTGCCACGGCTGACATTGAAGTCGACGTGTAGTATGTAGTTTCGCTGGAGCCACTTGATCAATGGCTGTTGCTAAGGTTTGGTGAAAATCAGGTACTGCCATCTCAGGGGAGGAGAATGTAGAGATAGGGGAGAGAAGGTATTGGAGTGAGGTGGACAATTGTTGAATATTAATAGAATTAAGATTTCTGCGGGTATGAGGAGGCTTGGTAGAGTTAGACAGTAGAGAGGTTAGAGCAGTGGGGGTGAGCGTGTAGCTGATAAGGGGTTGATCCGAGAGGGGGAAGGGTGTCTTAAGAAAGTTAGAAAGTGAGCATAGTCTAGAGAAAACAAGATCAAGGCAGTGGCCATCCTGATGAGTAGATGATTCAATCCACTGCGAGAGGTCAAGTGAGGAGGTTAGAGAGAGTAGTTTGGAAGCAGCCTTGGAAGGTGGGTTATCAATGGGGATGTTAAAATCACCCAGGATGAGGGTGGGGATGTCTGAAGATAAGAAGTGAGGTAGCCATGCAGAGAAATCTTCAATAAATTGTTGGTGTGCTCCAGGGGGACGATAGATCACCGCAACACGTAGAGAGAATGGATTAAAAATGCGAATAGCATGTACTTCAAAAGATGTGAACGTGAGTGATGGCACATTTGGTAGAACTGTGAACGTGCACTGTGGGGAGAGAAGTAGTCCAACCCCACCTCCTTGTCTGCCTTCAGGTCTGGGGGTGTGGGTGAGATGGAGGCCACCATGTGAAAGTGCTGCAGGTGAGGCAGTGTCTGATTGCATGACCCATGTTTCTGTTATTGCCAGAAGGTTGAGGTTTTTTTGAGAGGAAGAGATCATGAATGGAGGTAAGTTTGCTACAGAGCATGCATTCCAAAGGGCACATTTAAAGGACTTTGGAAGAGAGGGGAGGCAGGTAATGTGTTTGAGGTTTGCTATAGAGCCGTAGTGTTCTGATGCATGTGTGTGTGAGGAGTGTGGGGGACCTGGATTAGGTGATACAACTCCGGCTAATAGAAGCAGAGAGAGAGAGAGAAAGATAGGTAAGGGGATTGTAGGATGTGTGACCTTTTATTTTCTGGCGACAGGTGGAGGCTTTACTTGTTAGAGATAATAAATAGGACAACAGTTCATGGGTGTTAACTAGAGGTGAGTGGAGTAATGAAGGTGCAATGTGGACAAATGTTTGTGTTGGTGGAGGGGTGAAAGATGACACAGTCCTAAAAACAATGCCATGAAAAGAGACCAAGAAAAGCAGTTTGTTAAACATTGTGAGAGTAAAAGCAAAAAAGTAAGGGGTTTTTAAAGAATTACCTCTTTGCAGTGTACCGTATAGATAGACAAGTATTGCAGAAATAGACTTTGCAGATATAGCTTATTCCTGGGAGCAATCCAATGCATGATATTTAGGGGGAATGTTCACATGGGTTTTATTTGCCCCTTTATCGGTCCATTCAGTCCCACTGCAGTTGCAACAAATCAAACACTGAGAGTGACCAGACAAAAATCTAGTCAAGTATGATGACAGAAATTGTGGTGAAAGAAAAGGACCCTTCACCGAGGTGCGAAGATCAAACCATACAATCTTTGAATTTTGCTTCGTCATTCTGCAGACAATGGTCAATTCATTCTTCTGTGTAGCGTGGCTGGAGAAGGACTGGGAAAACTTACCACTAAATGCTGCCAGCAAAATGTTGTGACTAAAGACAAAATGAGGTAACACTTTGATGGAACAGATTCAAAAATGTAGCACATTTTTACCCACAAAGTTCTGGCACATTCTTATTCAGTATGATAGGGCTGTATAATTTAATACTGGTAAAACATCTGTATTATTTTATTGATCCATGAAATGGTAACTTGCATTTGAATCACTTGCATCAACTATCAATTTTAAAAAATAACCAAAAATATATTGAATTTAGAGAAAATTTCCAGTTTTTAGAAATTTCCCCTTATGCAAATAGGGATATGGGACAGTGCCCTGGTGGTGACAAGTGTTGATGGGTATTTCATAACTACTGATTCATGTGGGTATGTGACAAATGGAAATGTCCAAGTTTGTATATATAGGTAATGGGTTGTGTCTACACAACACACAATTTCCATGTATTATTGACAAGATTTGATGCATTTCATTTAGCACTTAATCTGTAATAGCAACTATTGCTGACTTTTTAAATGTAATATGCTTTCTACTTACATTGCGTCTTTACGTACATAGAGGTAATGGACCTGGTTTATGAAGTGCACTACAAAATGCCTTGGATTTGCTCCACCACATGTGATGGTACACATCTGCCCTCCACTCTTATTTGAGGACCCCACAAATTAGAAGTGAACCAAAGTTTGGAGGGAGATGGAAAATCTGAAGCAGTGCATTGTGCAAGAGTTTAAATGTCACTTTAAGTTCCAAACTCATACTAGTTTGGAACCCACCCTTTCATTAAAATCAACTTTTTTGCACTGCTCTGCAAAAACAGACACACTGGTGCTCCTACTCTCTACTTAGTACGAAATGTCTCCCATTGGTTGGTGCAAACTTCTCCTCTGGAAACACTGCAATCTTTCTCCACAATACTATGCAAAAATTTAAGCCCATCTGTGCTAGTTGAAGTTCACATTGCCCCTGAAAGACATTGAGCCTCATTTTGCGCTTTTTTAAATTAGTTTCAGAGTGTTTAATGAATTATTTTTGTTTCTTTAAGCTGCATTATTACTTAGCACATACATTTACCTCCCTGATAGGAAGCCTGTGGCTGCTTTGTGCTAGCTTTGTAGACCTTCTCACAGCCCTGGCTAAAAAAGAGACTTTGGAGTTTATTTACTAAACTGCGGGTTCGAAAAACTGGAGGTGTTGCCTATTGCAACCAATCATAATCTAGCTTTCATGTATTTAGTACATTCTACAAAATGACAGCTAGAATCTGATTGGTTGCTATAGGCAACAACTCCAGTTTTTCAAACCCGCAGTTTAGTAAATGTACCCCTGTGACTTCTCATTGGTTCTCCTGCTCACAAACCAATCAGCTGCTATTTTGAGAAACGAAACAGATTTTACAGTTCTATGTGGCTGAATGGAGTAGTTTGTAAAATGTTTATATTAGGTGATAGTGCAGATTTAAAGTGCAAATGCCCTATTTAATTATTATTTCTGAACTGAAAGCATATAAACAAATTAGTTTAGAAACTAGTGCTTTGTGCATTTGCACTGAAGTAAAAAAGCGTATTATACGCCAAAAATGCAATTTGCTTTTGACTCCCTAAATGCAAAATCCTAATTTATGGAACATTCAGATTGCTTCCATAAAGTACTAAAAGACCTTATAACAGCAGCCCTACTGAACATGTTCAAAATATTTTTTTATATTATTTCAAACTCTTTCTTCCGATAAATCTAGATGTTTATGCAGCATTAGGAATAAAAGCAGATGCTGAAAATTGCATTCTGGATACTGAACTAGAGAAGAGGTACTGTTCCGTTGGCCTATACCAAACACCAGAGCTTATAGATTTGCATTCCAAATAAAAAGTGCTTCCTAAAAGACCCCAATTTGAATTCTAAGCATGTTTAGAGGAGCCACTGTCATCTGCTGACAGTTATAGACTAGCACTGCACCTAACAAGAGATTAAGGTTTGCTCAGACACTCTTTCTAAGTCATCTCCTTGCTACAATCCAACATTTATTACAAGACGGCAAGAGATGAATATCTTTCATTCTGATATGAGAATGGTGTCTTATGTAACCAGCAGGTTCGATGCTACGACCTATATAAAATACATGCTTTTAATCATCAGTACATTTATATTATAACATTGTTTAACATTAATTTAATGTCGCAGTCAATATTTAAAGATCCAAGCCCTAATTATTCAACAATCAATTAGACTACTTTCACATAAACACTTGGGGGTATATGCAAGTACAGATTTACCACTTTGTCACTCAACGATGAAGGGCTTATAGAAAACAGCACTGCTCATTAATTAGCACTCAGTGTATGAATAGTAGTCAGAGTAGGTGTAGTCTAGAATTAATGATTAATGAGCTAACAAACAAGGCACACCTTACAGTTACTTCTTGCAGGAAAAGGTTGCTTGTCATCTGCTTGCGTCCCAGATTGTGTCATAAATAGACCACACTTTTTATGGCCTTTTCCTAGTAATGCATATTGTCTCGCTGGAATGCAGTGAGACAATATGCATTAATTTCTTAACTGTCCTTGAACACTCACATTGATGTGGTAGTAGGTCATAAACAATTGCGGGCAATTTTAGCCATCTGGAATCCTACCTTCTTAAATATATATTGCTTCCGAAGACGGTAGTTAAGAAAAACAAAAACAAAAATTACTGCTGTGGTACTATGTGTGGCCAGGAGGTGGCGATACAGAGTAAAACCACTCTTACAATGCTAATTTATAAGACTCTGGTGACAATGCTTATATTTGGCATGTGCACTACATAGCACTATGCTGGAAGCTTTCTGTGGTGTATTGCAAAGTTCAAAAATGAAAGTTAAACAACCTGTTTCAAGATTTACACATTGCAGAATTATTCTTAATGAATTCTTCCTACTGTGTGAAGTAATATACTATACATGATGGCAGAGTCTGTAAGATGAGACATGTCAATATATACAATTTGCAGCTAAACATTTGTTAGTGACTATAGCCATACACAGCAATAAATAACAATGTAAAGCACATAAACAATTTATTACAATTGATTTATTGACAGCATTGTCCCTTCCCTTTAATGCCATATATACAATATATTCTATTCATTCTTAACTTTCATTGATCTGTGCAAGTTCTGTAATGACAAAGGCATGGATTTCTTTGAATAGATTCATTGCATAACATAATAAACAATGCTTTTTATTTTTTAAAATCTATTTTAAATAGTAAAGCACAAAGAATATTTAGGGGCTAATTTACTAAGAAAGAGCAACATTACAAATTTGCAAAGTGCAAACCGACCAATCAATCATCTATTTTCTGATTTCTAAATCCATGAAGGCTAATTGCTGAATGAATGCTAAGTTATTATACTGTATATTTGCACTTACATAGCAGATAAAACCAACAATGTTTAAGAAATACATGCTGTTTTTAAACTAATTTTTTGGCATTACTTCTGTATAGTATTCATGTAGTTTTCAATTTAATGACCACTTTACATAGGTATAGCCTAAAGAAATTGGACCACTCTTTTGACTAAAACACAGATTGTTGCATATTATTAATATCATTAATAATAATAATAATATTTATTTATTTATATAGCAGCAACATATTCCGTAGCATTTTTCCAATGAGACGATTCAGTAACTTTAAAGAGAAGGTTATTCTGGGCCAAAGAGGGCGATATGTGATCCAGAGATTGTACCCATGATCAGCTCACAAGTAATCTCTTGCTGGTCCCTTTGCCTAGTATACTTCTCTCGTTTTATCTATCTGAAATAAGAACTTCCTTAGTAATTACTAGGTATGGTACACTTGATACATCTGTTAAAGATACATACCATTTTGTTAAGGATTCGTTTTTGTAAACAAGGATATATACAGTGGTTAGAAATCTTTGTTAATAAAGCAGACACATGCATACTTAAAAATATTCCGCACTAATGTCAATAATTCACTTTTTCAATTACTGTGAATTGATTCAATGGACAGTTACACTATATTTAATAAGTCTCTATGACACTTATTCCCAACCCTTGCAGGAATAAACTATTCTTGCTTCAAACAATAGTAACAGTTTGAATCCAATTGACTCTAGACAAAAGTATTGAGATAATCAGCATATTAAAGCCAACAGTATAACCATATGTTAATTATGTAAATGACTCATTTTAATCAGGCAGACCCATGTAAAAAGTTACCGGGAATGCAAATGTATCGAGTTATTAAAAATCTCATTATTATTCCTCTTAGTTCCATGCTTGAATCTATCCATCCAAACAGATAAATTAATAGTTAGATGAAAGATGAAAGAGCTGGAGGGGAAGTCTGTGGGAAACCATCTGTCTTTCTTTGTAGCCCTTCAAGGCCTTTATAATTCGGCAAAGATTACATGTAAATATTGCTACCAGAGACAACGGATGGACGTCAGTATAAAAACCATAACCTGTAGTCAAAGTTTCTCTGGGAGCTGTTTCAGCAATTCTGATTATAAGGCTTTAACGGCTCACATTTTTTGCTAATCAAAGCACCTCAACATTTTAGCTCTAATGGGGATGGGTTATTTATTCCAGTATTTGGATCCTTACAACATCTGACAGATGAGCTCATTTATCTGATGCTCCGTCTTTAATTGTTTTCTTTTTTACACTGACAGCAGTATAGCGACCTTGTTACACCTTTGAAGGATAATTTAAAATAAAACCCTGTCCTCAAGATAATTTACCTGGGGTGCATCCTTCACAGGGCACTCAATGTCTTGCGATTTATCAATGGCACTGGTCAGCTTGTTCTTGCATGCCTCCTCTGGCAGTATATTGCTGCCTTACAAAACACTGTCTGAAAAAAGAATGGGCAGCCAGCAGGAGGGCAACCGGGGCACTGTTGGAAAATGTAAATGCTGGACCCAAAGCAAGTAATCCTTTGGATCCAGAATTTATATATATTATAAACTGAAAATTATTTTTTGGCACCTACAGTATAAAGTGAAGTTAAAACCCATTTTAAAGCTGGCATGATTGTTTTGATTTATTAAGTTAAGCAACACATGGACATACAGTAATTGTATATTACCTGAGAACACTCCCAATTTTCACAGGACAGCACCGTTACCTATTCCCAATGCCCAATGTGGGTGTAGTCTATCAGGAAAGGTCTATGCCATGACAAGGCCTGGTTTGTCCCAATTTTCCAATTTGGATATTGACAGCTAGGCCTGTCAAAATCAGTAAATACTACCTTACATTAAGGTAATTTAATAACCAGCTGTATACTATAATGGAACAGTTCACCAAGTAGCTAAACCTTCATCATAATATATGTTCACCATAACATTGCGGGCAACAGTGACAAAAAGTAGTTGTTTCAGACAGAAAACAGAAGTATTTGAGTAACATTATTAGGTGGAAAAAAAGACAATAGCTTATTTAATATATGTTTAAATGTTTTCATACTTTCTGAAAAGTCAACAAATAGCAGCATTGTTTTTAATTAATCTACAGCATGCCATTGTTTGACCAGTGGCTAGATAAACATGCCTTGTGCATCAACAAGTAAACAAGATGAAAATAAATATACACTCTGTATGACATTTATCTCTGTGGTAAAGATAAGAAGGTAAATGTTTGCAGACTCTAATTCTAACTCCCTGCACTTCCATGCCTCAAAATATTTTAACCCTGATATACTTTTGCAATGAGAAGAGCATCTAGCTGCAATACCACTACTATCCATCAAGAGGTGCCACACAACATTTCCATCTATGTAGAGTATTGCATTTTATAGGTGTTTCTAGTGTACAATTTGAAGATTTTCATGTTTGTATTATGTCATTGGTGCAATGCATCAGTCGGTCCTTGTTCTGGGATTCCAACTGGTTCAATGTGCTAAAGTTCCAGTACTCTAAAAGGGGAGATTCATATTATAATGTATTGCATTACCGATATTCTGGGGGAAATAAAACAGATTCTGGGACCTAAACTGAGGTCTCAAACCACAGGTTATGCACTTCATTAACACTTATTAGTGTATAGTAAATAAGTGGCTTATGCCATACTAAGATAATATTGTAGTTTTTGAGTCACTAATATTTAAATATGTGTACACTTGCCTATGCAAATTGAGAAACCAGCAATTATCTTATCTAGTGTTATGATGAATTCATAGTAAGCCGTAGTTTAAGTTATGAAGGATATTGATACACTAATGTGGTAATTACATCTATCAAACACATTCTGAGAATGCAACAGCAGTAATCCAATTTTGTTGAATGGTTCCGCTAGTAAGAAAATAACTGGTTCTTAATATGAGCTTTGAGAGATTTATTACTTAAGTAAATTATCTACTATTCAAATAGTCAAACATTTTCTTTGGTCAAAATAATTCTTTAATTAACCTCATAGACCCTAGATAGATACACTTGAATAAATGAATGCTTTAGGTCACTAATACTTTTATTTGAATGCTTTTGCCTCAGTGTTGAAACAAGATTTCATTAACTTCTAGGACACATGACTGTGTAAATTTAGTTTAGGTAAAAATCACCACTTGACAGCTATGCAGCTGCTGTGTGACATTATCCAGTAAGAATTCAGCACGTCTTGCCTGATGCATATTTATCAAAATCAAACATGCTCCAAGAAAAGAAAAATCTGTTTTGAAAAAAATAAGAGGTGAATTTGGATAATTAGTAAATTGTCTGAGTGCTAAATCTATTAACACTTCATCACAAGATCACTTGTTTGGGATTATCAGAGGATTGTGTTTATATCAGTTTATATCACACAACATGAAATAAGATTGCTTTAGCTATGTTTCGAATAGTTAAAGGAAAATGTAACCGCAGTACACCGAAAAATACAAATTTTCGCACCACTCTGTTCAGTTCAGATGATATTTGCAAGATAATGGAACTAAGGTACCAGTCAAAGACATAGGACTCACTATGGCTGGACCCCAATAATGTCAGGTAATACATATGCTATATATATAGAGTATTATTATTATTATTATTATTATTAATATTTATTTATAAGGCGCCACAAGGCATCCGCAGCGCCGTACAGAGACAAACAAAATTACAATACAATGGGAGACAGCACAGTACAGTAAACACAGCAACTCAGTAAGCTCAATGCACAGCTAGAGAGGGCGGGGAAGGGGGAGGGAGGATCCGCAAACGACGGGGCCCAAGAAGGAGGGCGCGGAAGACAGGGAGACCCCCAGGGGGGAGGAGGGAGCGAGAGTGGACGTGGGGTGGAGGACCCTCGAGGAGGAGGGCTAAGTAGCTGGAGAGCAGAGTTAGAAGTGGTGGAAACAGGAGGAGAGATGGCCCTGCTCAGAGGAGTGTACAATCTATATATAACAAATGCTTACAAATAGTTTAGGGGCTAACTCACAAAGGATAAAAGGCTTGAAGTCTGTTCTAAAATAAAATGTTAACAATTGTTAACAATGTGTCTGTTCTTTTCACATACTAAAGAAGCATGGGTGTTTTTTGTGTATGATGAGAGGTGATGGATTCAGTTCTGCCCAGACTCATTGTGATTTTAATCAGTTGCTGCTTATATTTTATTAGTGAGGAAACTAGCATATATACACTCAATGGCAACTTTATTAGGTACATCTGTACGCCAGCTCGTTAATGTAAATATTAATTAGCCAATCATATGGCAGCAACACAATGCATAAAAGCAGGCAGACATGGCCAAGAAGTTCAATTGTTGTTCAGACCAAACACCAGAATGGGGATGAAATATGACTTATGATTTTGACTGTCGAATGATTGTTGGTGTCAGATGATGTGATTTGTGTATCTCAGAAACTGCTTATCTCAAAGGATTTTCACTCACAATAGTCTCTAGAGTTTACAGAGAATGGTTCGCAAAGCAAAAAGTGGCAGTTGTCTATGCGAAAATGCCTTGTTAATGAGAGAGGTCAGAAGAGAATGGCCACACTGGTTCAAGCAGACAAAAAGGCAACAGCAACTGAAATAATACAGGAAACTGAACCTTGAACTGCCAGCTAAGAACAAGAAAATGAGGCTACAGTTGGCACAGGCTCACCAAAACTGAACAATGACGATTGGAAAAATGTTGCCTGGTCTAAAGAATATCAATTTATGCTGTAACATGCAGATAGTTGGGAAAACATTTGTTGTAAACAGCATAAATCCATGGATTCATCCTGCCTTATGTCAACAATGCAGGTTGGTGGTGGTGTGGTAGTGTGGGGAATTTTTTATAGGCACACATTAGGCTCCTTTAACACCTGTGGAGCATCGCTTAAATGCCAGTCTGCCTGCGTATTGTTGCTGACAATCTGCACCCCTTATGGCCACAGTATACCCATCTTCTAAGGGCTACCATGTCACAGAGCACACGTCATCATGTTAACATAGACCAGAATCTCTTACAACTCTTTCCAGCATCTTGTTGAATACATACCACAAACTATTCAGGCTGTTCTGAGGGCAAAGGGGAGGTCATACATAGAAAGGTAACAAAGTGGCCACTGAATGTATATAATATGTAAATAAAAAAGAATAAGGGACAAATAGGCGCTAATAAAGGATATACAAAACCTCATTACAACATTGTATATCACTCAAAGCTGTCACAAGTCTAATATTAAAGTATATATAGAAGTTGGATTGGAATCCATTGTTAGGAATATTTTACTGAAAAGAAGCTGCAGTTCCCTCTCGACCAGCTGGAAATGTATTACTTAGCAACATTACAGCAGTGGTTTTAATCAGTAGACATATATCCTACCCAGGATCAGGAAAGATTCCTCTAAACTGAGCCAGATTCAGTAATAATTCTAGTGGTTTAAAGAGAAAATATCAGCTACCATGCAAGAGAGCAATTTTTATTTAATTGCATTCAATTTGCTGCTCCTGCTAAGACAGCTGTCTTATTATAGGCTCGCTGCTGCTAGGGTTTTATCCTTGGGAAGATTTAAGTTGTTTCTAGCATGAAATTAGCAACTATAAAAGTATGTATTTCATATTTAAAATACACTAATACATTGTGTATGAAGATAGAGGGCCACTTATTATTGTATATATACCATGGAATTTTACTTCCTTTCTCTGGATAGACAGAATAAAAATATAATTTCTTAGCACGAGCACAATTTAATTCTATATTGCAAGGTATACAGGTATGTTCTAAGAAAAAGGATGTTGATGTGGTGGCTCCAGGGCAGAATGCTTCTTTTTAAAGCTTCTCTATAGCCCCAGCTGTCGGCTGAACCTTCACAAAGTCTATGGCATAAGGTCATTTTGTAACAGCATATGCTTAGAATATCAATCTGATCCTCCCAATGAACAACTTCAACAACAAACTAAAGATCATCAAATTATAGCTGATGGATTACTTCACATTGCTTTTATTTATTGTTGAACATGTTCCCCTCATTTCTGAAGCCAAATTCTTTACATTTAGCTGAAATGATGAAAGATGGCCTTTCAGTGGACATTGGCAACTTGCACGATTTATACTGCTCTTCCAACTTGAATCTAGACGCAGCTTGGGAAAAAGGTTAAAGGCAAAGTAACTGGGACTTTTCATCATTCTGGCCCAAATCATTTATTACATTAAGGGATCACTGCTTCAATTTTTCTCTGATGACTAAGATGGAGAGGTATACTTTATAGAATTAGATTACATATACTGACGGCACTTCATGATATGCTCACAGTGGCCTAAGGCATCCATGTTAGAGTAAATGAAGTTCCGATCTGTGTCCATTGTTTTCTCATTAATAGTAATTCTCCTACATCTTGTTCTTGTGATGACATTTCAACCTTTTTCCCTGCACCCATCATGCAGAGCCCAATTCTGAGGTTTTTCTGCCCTGAGGTGCCTCTTGTTTTTTACTTAGTATCTCTAATAGCTCCACAATCTCGTATTCCAATCTCTCCAGGACACAATAATAAGCGAAGAAGCAGTACAGCTACTGTAACCTCCCTTAACAATAAGCACAGGTGTCTAGCAAAAGAATAAAGAAGAAAAATATTTCTGTCATCAGTAGAATCAGCTGGTTAACTTAAAGGATGTATACTGACCTGAAAATCAACAGTGAACATAAAGTAACATTGTCATCTGGTAATATGTGTCTGCCTAGATTCTAAATTTAACCTAAATAAAAGTGATTTGTGAATGATTTGTGTTTAAATTGTTTGCCTCCTTTGAAACATGAAGTGCTATGTGCTGTAATATTAAATGACAGCTACTACAACAAAAAACGAGTCTAAACAAAATGACAAATTGTATTAAATAACCATGGTGTGATACAGATGTAGCCCGCTTTATTATAGAATTTTGTGAGATGTGGCATGTGGCAATCCAAGCTAGGATATTGTTGTATGAGATAACATGAGATATACTTTAAAGCATTATTGCATATCTAGAATCTGCATTTATATGTTTGCATGTAATATTGGAAGCTTCAACATCTTTAGATAATACTGTATGCCATACACTCTAAATACTGATAGAGGTATAAAGGGATACTTTAGCCATATGTCTGTACTATAATGATGTTCAAGCTGGTCAACATTTCAGGTGCCACCCATAAAAATTGGTTTCCAAGAGGTGTAGCTATCAGATTCTAGATGTCATTTTGTAGAATGTACTAAATAAATGATAACTAGAATCTGAATGGTTGCTATAGGCAGCATCTCCACTTTTTTAAATCTGAAGTTTAGTAAATATAACCCCAAGCCTTTAACCCATCCCAAGTTGGATGACACAGAATGTTGCCTGACAATGGTGGGGAAAAGCAGAGTTCAGTACCAAATGCGAAAGTAAGGAGTAAAGTCTAAGATCTCTGCTAAAGTGGAGGACTTCTTCAATTTTGCCGATGTGTTATACAAGAAGTGATCATTTCTGAGCCTCATATCCAAGTGAATGATATATCAGATACCTCCTCTATTAGAGCTATAGTTACTGCATTATCCATCTCTATAAATGAGTGAGTACCTGATGCTAAGTCATGGTCTACCCTGTGAGGGGAAAGTATTATATAGGCCTACTGTCAAGCCTAAAACCTCTTACCAGTGGTTCCCAAACTGTGTGCCAAGCGTCCCTGGGGTGTTGTGCCACAACCTGGACCGGGGGTAGGCTGGGTAACCAAGGCAGGGGGCTACTTGGTTATTATTTTGGCTTAGGGTTGCCTTGAAAAAATTATGGATACCCTAAGGGTGCCTTGAATTGAGAAAGTTTGGGATCCACTGCTCTATTCACTAATTTGTCTAATTAGTGCATAGAATCTTTTAAGAAAATCAAGAAGGTGGCAATAGAAGTCCAAACATAAATAATTTAACTATCCTACTTGATAAATCCCGCATCCAGGATGCACTTTAAATATATATGTATCAAGAATCAGTTTGGTATTCTGGTATTTAGTGAGCCTGAGTAATAAGCTTGGGGCCACATAATTTTCCATCATGTTTATAGCCATCTCTGTAAGTTACTTAATTTAGTCAACATTGGTTACAATTAAATCTTATCACTCAGTGAACATGGTTTGATCTTTCCAGAGGCCTGTGTGTAGCGTTCTATATCATTCCCTTGGCATCAGGGGACAGAATTGGAAGCTTACTCCATTTCAGTCTACCAGTTTGGCCCCATTGCCCAACACAGTGATAAGAATTTTGCCCCTCTTTGTTACCCAAATAAAAACCCAACTATTGGTAATCCTACTGTCCTAGATTGTGTCCACAGGAAGATTAACACTAATTAACTCTTGAATTAACCCATAAATGTGCATGATATTAATAAGAGCATCTCTCAGCAAAAGCATTGAGCTCGGCATTACTTTTTCACCATCTGGCATATGGGATCATTCTCACATAAAACCACAATGGGCACTAGATTTCTCCAGTGAACTGTAAGCTAAAAATAGAAAGGTAATTTTGCAATTACAGCAGTCCTCATCCCAATGTTACAGGGGCAAGGGTCATATTATGTGTTTCCTTTGAAAATGGAAGGATTGCTGTCAAATCTGTCACCTTCTCATTAGTGTAGAAAACAATTGCTATTTGGCAGACATCTAGTAAAAATAAGAGAGGGTAGTATTAAGTAAGTATTAATATCTGAAACACACAGCGATATACACAAAAATAAATACTATAGATAAGAACATTTAAGTAGTCTTTGATGCATTAGTTATGCAGAACAAATAAAATAATGACATTTAAGGTCAATATTTCCCATTTGCATTTGTAGAGTAAATAATTAATGTTATCAATCTTTATCAGAGACATAGACATATTTTCAAATTATTTGCTTGGTGTACTGAAATATTTGTAACAAATGACCGTCATATGAATTGAACATATTGTATGCTTGAAAATATAATGTATTCATTGGTGTTATTAAATATGTTTGTATTTTTCCTCATAGAATTTGTGTATTTTGTGTAAGGCTAATACTGTACCATTGGCTGCTTACTAAAAACAGTATTTTGACAATAGACTTGCTGCGAACCAATGTCACAGTCTTCCCATTTTGAGTTCAAGGGAATAAAAATGTTGCTAAGTCCTTCCTACAAATTGAGCATTTAGTTAAAAAAGAAGACAGAATCTAAGCTTTTTATCCACAGTGAACAGACCTGGGAACCCATTGTATATGTGGAATTGTCTGCTAGATAATTTATTGCATGTGTTAAGTTATTGCTATTTTGTATTAATAGAACCTTGATATCTCTAATAGCATACAGAAACACATAAATGCTTCTGTGAAGGTAATATAACAAGCAGTTTTAATAGAACACATAACCATAATTCATGCTTCTGATGTGTAAGGCATTTATACAGGACTCTGCTTTGATAAACATGTGACTTAATGTTTTTTTAATCCAGTGTGCAATTTACAGAGATATGGCTCCACATTACTTAGGCATGAAATGGAAGGAAGACGCTTTAACAGCCCAAAGCAGTGAACCACTGCATTCCGTACAATTAGAAGTTACATGTTTCTGATGTTCAAACAGAATACATTAAGCATATTAATGAAAACAAAGACGGCATAAGCATCTATTTAATTAAACACTGTACATTTAATTTTAAGAGATATTAGGCATTTTTTTTTATCATATTTCAACTTCACTTCCTGATTTCAACCAGTTACTGAGTTTACTAAATCTGTGCCTTCAGTTAATTGTAAAAACCATGCCTAACTAGTGATTTAATTACACAACTTGTACTGTAGTACTAAATAAAGAACAGTGACAATTTTGCACACATTAGACATCGTTTACGTAGAGCAACTAACTGCAGTTTCATAAAATGAGTGCACACAATTATAATATAGGATTGCTGAAAACAGTAGAAACTATAAACTATATATGATTATACGCCTTAGATTTTACACGTGATTCTGGAATGGGACAAGCTGCGTGCACAAAATCCTTATAGAACAAATCAATTGTATTCATTCAAATCTAAAACTATTCCAAGTTTGGCTGTTTCAAACAATCTTAATTCATCCTTCAGTAAAAACAACTCACTTTGAGACCTATTTCTATTCTTAAAGTATTCATACACACGCGATTTTGAAAGCGAATTAGGACATTTTGGACTTAATTAACTGCAAATCACAATGTAACTGCCAAACTCGTTCAACTACAACAAGTTAAGTGAAAACATTTGCATTGATCTTGGCTGGAAGAAGATGAAGTTGGATCATGACACAAACCGCACAGCAGGAGTGTAGCTATAGGCATAACCGTAATACCACTACTATGAAGCCTAGAAATATTATGAATCTGGACTTACACTAAAGACCACAATGTACTCACAAACGTAATCACAAAGCACTTCAAATCACTTTCATGGAACAGCACTTGATAGCAAGCTCTATAATTTGGATGGATGAGGTGTGCTGGTATATGGATTAATGGTCTCCTGGTCACTGTGCACGGGCATAGCTAGGGACTCTATAACAAACATTTGGAAGGGTCATCAAGATTTATAAGACCTTTCCCCATCTCTTGCTAACCTTAATGAGCTGGCTCCTCTGCATATGTCTCTGCACCTACTCTGCACTTATTGTTCAGAAAGGAAAGGAACTCCTCTGACCAATATTAATCCCTCGCAATGCCACCCAATCAATGAGTGCATTGCAAGCAGGAGGCTCTCGGTCAACATATTTTGTCAAAACTATTTGTATTACATGGGGAAAATCCTACTGTGAGGGTCTGTTCTCCCAGCTCATCAGTGCAGAAATGAGAGTGATTGCTGATGCAGTGAATGAGTAAGGAGAGGAGAGGAAGAATACTTTATTTGTCCCTCTCATCATTTTTGTCACCACTAGGATAGTGCCACCTGAGATAAGATTCCCATGTTGTCTCATTGGCTCTACCAAGGGTGCCAGGTTACTTAAATTTAAGCTGTGAAGGAGAGAGGCCCTTGATATATTTTAATAATACTCTCCCAGTGAATAGCATCAGGAGCGTTATTGCTAAGAAAACAATCATTTCAAGTTAAAGATTTCTTGTGGCAAAAATGGGTAATGTCCTAGGAACACAGATAGCCCCACATTTAGATATATTTCCAGGTCAGAAAACCAGAAAGCTCCAAGCTCTTATTAATATGCTTTATCATCTTAATATAATTCTATGACATCTACTGGAGAAGGGGAAAGTCAACGCCACATGGCAATGGAAGATAAAGAGAGACATTCAGCGTTATCTACTAAAATTCTTCAATGTTGCAAATTTACATTAAACCATACCAATTAATTAGACAGTTGTCTGATTGCTGTTTTGCTGCTAAGGTGATCATTCATATCTTTTTAATGAATCATATCATATTTATTCAATGAAATGCTATTTCTAAAATAATAATAAAATGCTGCATACCCATTGCTGATGCAATATATAATTACAGGTGCATGGTTTATTTTTTGTGATGTCAAGTAAAATATGCTTTTAAACAGAGTACTATTGACTGCACTTTTAATTAGGCCACAGAAGGCATTATTGTCATGATAAATATGCTTGGCATCTGTATTATGCAATCCAATCTGTTTTTAGCTTGAAACATATTTACTTTCTCACTAATGAATGTTCTATGTGGTAGTTTATTCATATGTATGATAGGAAGCCAATGTGTCAACCTTTGAAATAAAAAAAGATGCACTTGGCACAGAAAATGCTTAAAACATATTTTTATATGTCTGCATTTATCTGAGCTGTGATTTGCGTTATTTAGATAAAATGAATATAATACTGCATATAGTTGCTTAAAGGGGTAGGAAACCACTGACTACATGGCAAAATTACCACAATGCAGCTTAGCATATGTGGGGCATACCTGGCTAATGAAAGACCACAACAGAATGTTGCAGTTGGTTATAAAAAGGTAAATTATTCAAGCATATTAAACTAAAGAGGATTAGACCTCTATCTGAGTAATTCACGGCAAACTATCCGCAATTTAGAGGAGAAGAACAGTAGTTTATCCCATAGTCTAAAATACAGCAGATGTAATAAATGTAATACATGCAAATTCCAGGGAGTATATATACTAAACTGCGGGTTTGAAAAAGTGGAGATGTTACCTATAGCAACCAATCAGATTCTAGTTGTTATTTCCTTGAATGTTCTAAACAAATGATAACTAGAATCTGATTGGTTGCTATAGACAACATCTCCATTTTTCAAACCCGCAGTTTAGTAAATATACCCCCAGATGTTGTATGCCTTCTGCTGTTTCTAGAAGTACCACTATCTGCAAGCTGATAGAACCACTGTACAGGTGTGTGCAGTGAGTTCCGAATATTGTTATTGTAAGAAACAGAGTGCCCCATAGTTTGTCATTTGAACCTTTTCCAAGTCAACCTCAGATTCTTTCAAGGACAAAAGTGGTATATATGACCAGATTAAGATTCAATGATGTATGTGCAGTATATAAACCAATGATACTTATTTACTGGTGAGTAGGCCTTTTGTAATAAAATCCTGATAATTTTATGGACAATTTCCCAACTGAGTTGCCAGGTTTGGTTCATCTGAATAACAGCTCATAGCATTTATGGTGCTTGTCTGATAACCTATGTTAGCCTACAATGCAACCCTCTGAACTATTAATTAAGAAAGGAAATGTGAGAGTCACAGACAATGCAAATTAGTATAGATTTTATAGAACATTTGGCTCATATTTATTTCGTCTGAGTTCTTTATGTATACAATAGCTCCCTCCATCATAAAAGTGTTTCCAAGTTTACCCGAATATAAGTAGGACCTTGCAAAGCAACCTGTTCATTATATGCCAGGTACTACTTGGGAATAGCCCACATCTCCCATACTGTCCCATGTTCATTTCAGTTTACATTCAATGTATATATAGTACAGTATACCATCCCAAGTTTAATTAATTTTGTTCAATCACTGCAAATCAATGATCAGTGACTAATATGCGGACCACTGCCAGCAGGTAAAATCAGGGCAAATTTTACCATATTTATATGTCCATTTGTTTTCAATTTACTTTCCCTACTATTAGAATATTTGTAATTCCATATAACCCTGACATTCTGCACGTAAAGTTTCTGCTGACAGGCCAATAAACACAGATATTTAAAACAACAATTTATATCTATGCCCTAAATCACCCTTAAGTTAGCTGCTTTCCTCTTTGTTTCCTTGCTGCTTGCTATTTGTAAGACTATACAGAGTTACTCTAGTGAAATAAAACCATGTTGAGTTTTCTAATGCCAAACCTGGAGTATGTCTCTGACTTGAGGAATGTTCTATTTTTTGTGGATGTAGTTCTGACAGCTTACATGCTGATGCAGTGCCTTGTTCTGATAGCATGCTTGCCTAACTGTGAGATTGCACTTCTCAGCTTATTCTGGTCATGTATTGTTCTTTGTTGGTAAAGCCTGTTTTGCCAATTTTAAAAGCGTCCACCTGGGAAATTAAGTGAGTCTGTAAAAAGGAGACTTTGATATTGAATAAATACTTTCTGTTCATGATTTCTGCATCCATTTTAGCTCTATTCAAGGCAAGAAAGGTTGGCTTCAAGAATAAAATGTAACTGGTTTCGCAGGACTTAGACCAATTGAAAAGGAAAAAATACAATAATGGAAAAAAGACACGAACCAGAAAAAAAGTGCCATTTCCATGTAGTTTTGTGTTTCCTATAAAGTACCATTACATAAATCCTTATAAAAGGTAGCAGAAAATGATACATTTTCATTGCACTTTGTTCTTTTATCTGTTTGCCTAATCTGTTTACATACTATGGTGCTCTTAACATGTAGTGGTTGAAATGCCCTCAATATGTCAATGGCATGTTTGATGTCAGCAGCATAGGCGAAAAGATCAAACACAGCACTATCAGTTCTGCTTCCCAGCTCTGCTAGACAGACATTAAGGGCTCATTCACATGGGCATGTTTCTCCCTTGTGGTATCTATTGCATTCTTCATGGAGCACACAAGGATCAGATACTGAAGAAAATCATAGAAGTCTCTGAAACAGATCATAGAGGTAAAGATACATGTACCATTTTCTCCTTGTAAACTCTGTAGTCCCATTCCCCACACATCGCATAGATGAGTTGCACATACATATTGCATATTCATATTGAATTGCTTCCGTGTTTTATCCATGTGCGTTGCAACTGCTCAAACAAAGATAAACTACACCCACGTGAAAGTATCCTAAGAGAGCCTCATAATGTCATAACTACTTCCACAGTCAAGTCTTTAGTGTTTACTGGAAATTACAATATCTACCTCTGAGTTAACATATATAATGTGCTTCCCTATACTACATATAAACCTATTTTGTTGTGCATTTTGTACCAAAAGCTTATGTTTATAAAAAGAGCATAGGCACTTGTTAATAAATATCTCACTATTTGAATTTTTTTCCTATTTTGTTTTCATAATTTACTGCATAGCATTGAATATACCTTTATTCTGCAGTGGCTGTAGTTTATATAATAATAATAATAATAATAATAATAATAATAATAATAATAATAATAAAAATTGAATTACGGGCTATGTTATTAGGTGTTTCACACTTAATAGCATTCAATATCCCTTTATGATTCTTTCTCAAATCTTTATGATATAATTAGAATAAAGTGCAAGAGTCTATATTGATAGAGTCAATTCTGATATTTGCATTTGGTCCATTTATCTGTGTAGGTTTTTAGTGTGAAGAGCAGAAATCAGCAACAATTGTAGATAACCATCATCATCATCACCATTTATTTATATAGCGCCACTGATTCCACAGCGCTGTACAGAGAACTCACTCACATCAGTCCCTGCCCCATTGGGGCTTACAATCTAAATTCCTTAACACACACGCACACACAGACAGACTGAGACACAGACTAGGGTCAATTTGTTAGCAGCCAATTAACCTACCAGTATGTTTCTGGAGTGTGGGAGAAAACCGGAGCACCCAGAGGAAACCCACGCAAACACGGGGAGAACATACAAACTCCTCACAGATAAGGCCATGCTGCCCCACCCCTAGTTTTGATTAACAGTGATATATGGCCATATGCATCCAGTATACATCCAACTCTGATTTTTGAAAATAAACAAGTTCCTAATGAATAAAGGGTGATGCTATCACCTGACAAGTCATAGCAACCAAAATTAACTCTCTAAGATACATAGAAAGTTCAACTTTGCACATCTTCCCAATATTACTCCTAACATCCTTGTAGAAAAAGGGATAGGGGCTCTTGATAACTATCTTTTCTTAAGGGATATAACACTATTGCAGATTTGTGGAGAATCTTCATCCTCTGGAGCTGTAAGCTCACAGTGTGTCAAACAATGGAAGATTCCATGACAGTTGTCCAAACATCTCCTTTAGCATAGAGTATCACAAGGCCAGGAAGAACAGAAGAATATTCTAGTTGCGTGTTGGCCACTGTTACAAACATACCTTTATGTTAACATATTTGAGGATACACTAAGAAATTACTTGTAACTTATAGGGCCTCATTTAGAGTCGAATGCAAAGTACATTTCAGGCGCATTGTGCACATTTCCACTGATGCGCATGCACAGTAAGCATCAGTCCCGTCTGCTTTTCAGACGCAGTGTACACTTGCGACAGCTTGTGGCTCAGCATGAGGAAAAGAGTGGAACACGGGAGTTATGTAGGCGTGACCGTGAATAATTTAGATAATATGGGAGTCTACCCGCAAAACCAACCAGACAGATCAAGATGCAGACAGAACATACGTCACAAAAGACTGAAAAATTGCAGCAGGAACTAGGTGGCGCAAGTAGTTAGCTTGCTGCAGGAACTGGTCGCAGCTCAGTAGATTATTATGAGTGGGATGCACCTTTGGTTGCATTCCACTCGTAATACCCTACCAAACTGCGGCACACTCCCACTCCTGCACTTGCATGTACGTCTTAGATGCACATTGCGTCCGACTCTAAATGAGGCCCTTAATGTACAGTACATAGAAAACACAACAGCAAAATATGCATTAACTTGCAGGAATGGTAAAATAGCCAAATATTTACAGAATCTGCTACTCAGCACAAATGAGATGCAGTTATTACAGTTTCAATTGATACTTAATTGAATCATTATTTCATATTAATAATGCCAATAAAAACTAACCATAGCTGGTCTTCATATAGGTGAGATATAAAATGGTGTAAGTCTAGTCTGAAGGAAGCAATAGAAAAGTCTGCCACAGTTTGGGTCAGTGAGATGAGAAGGCATATACATGAAACATGTCACTAACCAGATTTTTTTAATTAAGAATTGAAGACATGGTATAACATTTTACATTTATAAGAGCTTAAAGAGTCAATTTACTGTTGGCAACTAAGAAGAAAATGTAAGAGTATGACGCATATACCAGGAAAACTATTTCCTGTTTCAAAACAACCAGCTTTCAATCCTCTCCACCTACTGCGTGTAGGGCTTTATGAAGAAGCGTTCTTTTATTGAAACTGGAAAGTGGATGGGCCATGTTTGTGTGACACCAGCCAAACATGAGGTTTTTAGTAGGTGGTAAAGAGTGTTTCCCAGCAGGGCTTCTTAGTGAATCCCTGCACTGAAGCAGTAGTGAGTCTTTTGGAACACAAGCATTAATAACAATACTTTTCCTGAAAAATGTAACAACCAGTGACAAGTGAAAGTAATAAGGAAGATATAAAAAGTTATGGCAAAAATGCTTCTATTTTAAATTAGAATTCTTTAAATTAGACTATAGTCTAATTAACATGTTTTACTACATTGCCATTCTATAAATGCAGCTGATATTTGAAACGTATTATTATTAAACTTTTGGTAAATGTTTACTGAAAACATTAAACATAACGGAATAAGACAGTGTAATTATCAGACTAATGGGATATTACGATAGTCTAGGGACAGATTTGTGTACTTTATATAGGTTGCACAATTTAAATTCCAAGGTCAATTGCTGAAACAAATACTCCTAGTAATGTATTTTCATTGATAGCCTTTTGATTGCTTGATTTCAATAGGTAATAGTGAAGGTCACCAAGAAAGGCAGTGTCAGTGCATTTTTATACCAGGACTTTATACGCATTTGACATCTACACATTTCTACAGGAACACATCAAAAATGTAGTATGGGGAAAATAGATATACTCTGGCAGTAACATTGATAGAATACATAGCTCTCGAGCTGCTTACAGCCTCAAGAGCAACTGACAAGTTTGACAGAGAATATGTGTTGGTAACATTGTTTGATCCATGTTTTAAAGTAGAAATTGAAGCCATCTTTCCAGGAGCTTGAGACACTGATAACTGCTAAGAAGTCATTGTAAACAAATAAATACAGCCCATGTCAACCACCTTATCATGGCTCCTTGCTTCCTTTGTCATGATCTAGCACTAGATCTTCTTAAGAAATGGGAATCTGAGTTCTCTATCAATGACAATGACAACAGTCCACGACATTGGAACAGTGAATGAATTGCACCATAATTATGTGCGGACTTGATGTGAACATACCACAAATCACATCAACGTATGGCTGAAAAGAAAATAGAATGTGTAGTATGGCTTACCTAGTAATAATGACACTGGATAATTGAATGCTCTTTTTGAGCATACAAACTTCTCAAAGAAAATTACTAGTCAGTTGGAATGGCAAACGAAGAGAGTGTTAGAAAATGAAATAGATATGAAATACAGTAGC
Source organism: Mixophyes fleayi (assembly GCF_038048845.1). Taxonomy (NCBI): domain Eukaryota; kingdom Metazoa; phylum Chordata; class Amphibia; order Anura; family Limnodynastidae; genus Mixophyes; species Mixophyes fleayi. Next base: position 56,054,170 of record NC_134408.1, read on the forward strand.
TATCTGAGCTAGAAACGTTGGCAATATAAAAAGCAGATCCGAGCCTATGATTTGGAGATGCTTCTGCTTCATTAAGTAAAGTACTCTATTGAAGGAAAATACTATTATATGCTACACTTTTCCACTTTTTCCCATTTGCTCGGTTAATGCTATAATGTTTATTAAAATATATTTTTAAGCTTTATTATTATTTTCTATATACTTTATGTCATCGGCAGTAATAAGGTATTAATAGAAAAGCCACCATTGTATTTGTAGAAATTTTATTTTTACACAGTTTGTAAACATCCACATCTACTGTGTAACCTACGGGTTTTGCCGGATATAATAGGTATCAATAAAGTATATTAGTATATTAACCAAGGTGGTAGACTTAGCCATAAATATATATATATATATATATATATATATATATATATATATATATATATATATATATATATATATATAAATATCTCCTTCCCCTCACTTTTGGAGATTTATCCACAAAGAACTTATAAAACACTCATCTAGCATAGAAATGTAAGGATTTAGAAATGCAGAATACATTTTAGGTTATCTGAGTAAGAAAAGCAAGAAGGTTAACACTGGCAGTGATTTCACTAATCTGCTGCTATTGGTGTTTGATTTTAGATTGTATATATATTTGTATATATACAATATCATATCATTGCGCTATCATTATCATTGATACTATAGATGGTGTTTAGTGATCTCATATAAACGGTAAAATAATCAGTCATGTGATGCTATGACACTACCAGAATATAGGTGTGTTCACACAGCTGTTCCTTCCATTTCGGCTGTGTTATTTTCACCTTCTGTTGAAAGGAACAGATCGCCGTTGAAAAAGAACATCAAAAGTGGATCATTAATACTTATGAAGATCACAGGGGATGAAAATACTGCATTTCCCCAAGTGGCCATGTGAAAAAGTTATTTTATAGTTGCATTCTGTTTATTTTTTACATCGGACACCCACTCCAGCAGTAAAAAATCGATTCAGAAAAATATATAGATATAACCATAATTTTCCAAAAGTCAGTATATTGCTTATCATGCGGTGCTACCTCTTCAATTGTCGCCATAATACCTTGTTAATATAAAACAGGAGCAGATTTATGCGGTTCTCAGAGGCCAAACCTTTGTCAGCTGTCTGACATCCAGAGCCATTATAATATTACATGCTACACATGAAAAACAGTAGGTGCAAAAAATCTAAATGCAAATAACCATACAAATATATGATTAAAAAGACTTTTTCCAGAAGAGCTTGCAGTCTAGAGAGAACAGGTACAAGTAAAATACACGATTTGAAGAAAGAGAGTGTTTGGAAGGGTGGATTGTGTGAAGGCGCAGTAATTGAATTGACCCAACAAGATTGGTGTCAATGATGCTGGAGTGTAAGAAACTATAGTCAGGGAATAGAAATAGCTTTCTAAATTGAGGAGCCGCAAACAACATAAAAGTGACCAGGAGAAATCCTTAAACAAGTTTAAAAAATGTTTTGTGGTTTATGATGTAAACGGTTTCATTTTTCTTTATGTCCCAGTGACAACATTGATGACATTGCCATTATTGATAACAAAAGGAGCTCTGTCTCTGCTTGCACAGATTAACGCTGTATGTTTTATTTGCTTTGTTTTTTTCTTCAATCTTAGAAATCCAGTTGTTAACTCTTTCCTCCCAAGAAGCCATGTTTGCAGGATTTTCTATACAAAGAATACTGCAGAAAAACAAACTATTTTTAATCACTGTTATATATGTACACATCTACCTTGCTAAAGACCTAGAGCTGCTTAACTAAACAATTGCATGATCCCTGCAGCTGTACATGTGTGATATAAAGACACATCCAGAGGGATGTTCCTTTAAACTAATTGTAACTTCACGCAGTGCACGCTCATCTATTTCTAATGACAGCACATAGGAAACATAAAAAAGGTTTTGAAAAAAAAAAAAATTTGGAGTTTTTTGGTTTTAACAGTAGCTAAAATATCTAAAAGGCTTCTAATTTAGTTAAATGGTGATAAATTTTGATTTGTTAGAAATCAATGTAAACTTGGTTTCTCTAGTTTGTAAGCTCGCACAAACAGGGCCCTCTCTACCTTTCATCTCATGTCTGCACCTCCTTCATAACCCTCATAGTATGTAGTTTCTCTGTATGATAAATGACAATGGGCAGCATGGTGGCTAAGTGGTTAGCACGGCTGCCTCACAGTGCTGGGGTTATGAGTTCAATTCCCGTACAAGGGCCTTATCTGTGTGGAATACATACTAGTAGGTGAAGTGGCTGCTGTGTGTGTGTGTGTGTGTGTGTGTTAAGGAATTAAGACTGTAGACTCCAGTAGGGCACAGACTGATGTAAATGGCTACTGATGTGAATGGCAAAAAAAATATTCTCTGTACAGTGCTGTGGAAATGGAGGTGCTATGTAAATAAATGGTGAAGATGATTTAGGTAATGTATGATTTGTGATTCCCACTGTCCAGTGCTGCAGAGGATTGTGGTGCCTTACAAATAAACCATGATTATGATGATGTCTTATCATCAATTCTATAAGCACAACCTGCTGTCTAGGCAAAGTAACGCTGGGTACACACTACAGAAATTTCTACCAACTTTTTATGCCGAGCGATTTTATATGCGACCGATGGTCCGATCGCTCGGTCCATGGACTGCATAACACACTAGCCTTGTTTAGGACGATAAAGGGAAGAGCGGACGTCCCTTTAGCAACTTTTTACAGCCATGTTGTCATGAGCAATGACTGTAATTTCGTACTCACTGTTGTGGATCGGTCGGAAGTTTATTAACACTACACAGCGGAAACGAGATTGGACCAAAAATATTAAACGGTACGACCAACCAAATGAGGCGACAATCGTCCATTTGGGCACACTTTCGACCATCGTGTCACTGCACACACTGACCCGACTTTTGAACGAGCGGTCGTATGTCGGCTCTTTGAGCCGATTATTGGACAAAAATAGTGTAGTGTGTACCCAGCTTAAGTCTCAGCTTGTCCAACTATTTGTTTTTGGTTTACTTCTAACATACTACTACACTATGTTTGCGGCTTACATACTGTATATAACACCTACCATTAGAGAGTTAATAAAAAGTATACAAAGAAAAAATGTTGTATAGTAAAACAAATTTCCATAAAATAAATGATAGCCTCACAATTGTCTGGTTCTATCTGTAAATTTTAGTGTGAAAATACCTTTAAGGCTGAAAGTAATATTCTGGCTTTTGTGGTTTCTACGCACCACAATGCCAATTTATTCTAAAAAAGCATACTTGCTGATACAGCAGGTCTTTAAAATTGTCAGAATGACAGATGGCTACTGCAGAAGCAAATATTTTAGTTGGCTTGCTGATCTTAATCAGAAGAGATTGACAAAGTTGTTTTAATCTTTTAATTATAGCATACTAAATTTTATGTAAAACAAGAACTTTTGTCCAAGACATAAATTTAAAGGACTTTTTGGGTTCTTAACAGAATAGATGGAGGTAAAAATGAAATACACATTTCACTACCAGTCAGATGGGAGTGAAAGAGACATCAGAAAAAGCGAATGCAGATTTAAAAAATGTCTTTGACTGAATACTTATGGGAACATACAGATGAAGTATAAAGTCGATTGTAATGAAGCAGCATCATTAATTTTAGGAGAGCAAAAATGTTAACCAGTGATTGTTATAAACTCTTCTGAGCTAGTGTTACCTAATTTTCTCTCAATTTATAATGTTAGCCACACACACTGCAAATTGGCAACTGATATTGCGTAACTGGCCTCATTTTACAGAATGTGTGGTCCAAAAAACAACTGTTATGCTTGATAAACTCCAACTGAAATCTATGTGACCGTTACTGGGGATGTTGGTAAATGCATTAAGAAGATAACTGATGATGATAGCTATTGACTCGTGTATTCCGCCATCTTCCAATCGCACTCATGGGCCCTTGTCATGCTGTAAATAATCAGGATGTTCGGCATGAGTAAAGAAATGACAGAAAGTGCCCAAGCAGAATTGAGGTGAAGGTGTATATAAATCATCTTTTGTGATAGGTCATGCGATGTACCTCATTATGTGACAACCTCAAACTGCACAGTTTCAAAGGAGTAAAACATATATAGTGAGCTCCTAGGGAGGCGATTGCCCCATCGCCCCTCTCTGGATCAGCCACTGAGCTCTGGGCTATTCAAAACCAAAATGGGCTAGGTTGGTGTTTTTCAAGACATTTATGTGATGCCAGGGGGTATAGAAAAGGCTTGGATGGCCTCATGCGACTATAGTTGGAAGGATTGAATCAAATATGAGCAATTTAATTATATTTCATTGGGGCTTTGCCTATGACCAGGACTCCTATATATATCAAGATATTCCTGGGTTAGTCCATGTTTTTGACCTGGGAAATCTTAAATTGCCTACTATTCTAGGATTCAGATTCCTTATAATCCCAGAGACATAGATTTATCTACGATACATTAAGACATCATACGGAAGCTTTTATGGATTAAGCAGGGTCAATATGTGATAGGCGTTTATTTTTATTTTCTAGTACAAAATCTCTTTATTTTATAAACATTTATATATATATATATATATATATATATATATACACACATATATATATATATATATATGCTGTGTCATCATATTCCCCAACACTGTACAATAAAGTATCTTTGCTGCAGATATATATGAAGTCATAAGACATTGATGCTTTCTAGAACTCGCTAAATTACACTTTATACAATTATAGTAAATGTGTAGAGCTGTATTATATTCAGACATGAGACATGAATACAATATAGCAGACTGCTGTATTACTTCACAAACAAGATTCTGTACCCTCTATTTAGCTTCACATGCAGAGAAACTAGTGTCCTGGTATAAAAACAGATTCAACCACAGCTGCTCCCTAAATCTGCATAGTAATTGAGTACAAATCTCTGTACACAAGGCGTTTACTGACATGTGATGTCCCATTGAGAAAGTGAAAGGTCACAAACCTTGACAAGAAAGAAGCTGCACAGAAATATTCAATTTGTTTCGTCTGGCTGCATTTTAGTATGATTGGAGAATTGCCATTGAAGAAAATTGTAGTAAAAGTAAATTACGTAGAAATAATTCAAATATAGAATATTTAAGATTGGTGTACAATTGTATGACGCTCTAGAACAACACAAACCTATATCAATAAGCTCATGTGCAATCATTTGTCAATTATATCAGAGCAGTAAACTGTATCTATAATGATGGACGATGCGCAATATTAATATTCACTTCCAGTAAAGAATAATGATACAAAATAAGGTCTCATTCCTGATTTTAACATCTACCTTTTACACTGAGACATCTAGGAACATACTGAATTATAAAGACATGTAAAAACTCCCATTGTGTTATGTACTTTATATGTTGTGTAAAATAGTGCATTTATTCATGATTTTGTATAGCATTTATACTTGTACCATAAAGGCTCATATTTTTTTTTGCTATTATGCATTAACATATGACAAAAATGGGCGACATATACTCAGATTCGCTTATTCATGGTTGATTGACAAGACCTGTGTTTAGTTTTAGGCAACAGATAATAGGGGTCCCCATGCAGTGCAGCAGCCTTATGACCACACAAATCTTCTTGTACATTAGGTAGATTTAAAATGAAAAATATGGTATAAAATAAATAAAGGTATAATCAACCAACATAATAAAATACAATTTGCTGAAGGTAATAAGAAGCAAGATATGCAAGCTTATGTACCGTCTCTTAATATGTTTTAGCAAAGCTTACAGTCAAGCACATAATGCGCCTTATTTATTGTAACCAATTCCTATAGGTGTGATGGCTCTGAAGAACAGAGGATGGGGATTTGTGGATATGGAGGGGGTTGACGGCTTTAGAAATTCACTAATGCCATAAAAACACAATAACATTAGCATATTTAAATAAAAATAAACTAAGAAGAAGAAGGCAACGACACTAGAACTGCACTCTGATGGCTTAAAAATGATTCCTGACTTCAAAACAGCAATCAGATTTCATCCTATGTTCCGTCATTAATACGTTAACATCTGATGTGATTTCAACTACCTTGGTCTACAAATCTGCATAGATTTTCCTAGAAAGCAACGTCAACAGTATGATGTAAATGATCTATCACAAATCCATGCTGGCATCTACTGAATTTATTATTGTCAAACAGGTTCCCTTAGGAGCCCTACAAATATTTTCTTACAACAGTCATGAGACTAACTGGTCTTTGAAATCATTGATTCAAAATGAAAACCGATCTTGCAACATTTACAAATAAATATTTTATTTGCTTGGCATTGAATGTACCCATGTTATCTTGCAAAAAGCTATATAGAAACACCTTAGTACGCATTCTGCAACATGTGACAGCTACAGCCAATCACCCTCAAGTAAAGAGCTTGTGAAAATGTTGGATATATTCCTTAAATTGGTTGAGTGCACCTATTTGCTCTGTAATTCCTCAGTGGACACATAGTTTGGCATACAAGGAAAAACTGTTTTTTTATATATATAATTTGTATAATGTAGAACTTGGCACTGGGGCAGTAATTGCTGTGACAGACTCAATTACATCTGTATGACATTTTTGAAAATAATTTAGTAAATATATTAACATGTCAAGTCACAGTAACACTAGATCTATATGATATATTGGTTTGCATCAGTTTAAATTAAAAACAAACAAACCTTATCATTTTTAGAAAGGATTAATACATACACAGCAAACATCATCAAAAGTTTTCCTAAAACTTTTAATTCAGCAAGTCATCACTTTCACTCCCCTCTTGCAAACTGCTTTTATACATTACTCTTAATGTTCCTGTCATATTGTCTGCATTGTATTCACATTTTAAAGGGCACAGTCTATTGTCTACATATTTTAAATATGTTTATCTCTTTATTTTATTTAAGAGGTGTCCCTGGTTCTAATCTATCCAACCTACTAATGCTTGCAGATTTGGCATTTTGTAATGACAGCAACATCCCTACAAATCAATAGTTATTTAATTCACAACAAGCTCTCAAGTCCATTAAACTTGATTACATTCACCCATTTCAGTTGGGTGCAGTTATTTTTCCTACACCGGCACTTAATCTATAACAGGAACTTATGAGAACTTTCAAAAGCAATTTCAGCATCAATCAGCATATAGTGAAAGGCACAATTTGCTTGTAATTATTTATTGGACTGGATGGCAATGGGCCTGACTGAACTCCAGTATCCGACCTTCACTCATTAAAAAGTAAAAAAACAAAACACATGTGATGGCCGGTTTGGCTTTTCCAATATCTACATTGTTTCATTTTATGATGCTATCTAATTCTGGAATCATTGCTATTTTTTTTTTAAGTTGATCAGTCAACAAAATCTTTGCTTCTGAGCAGAATGGGGCAGGGAAATATAAAGAAAATAGTTTAACACTGTTTTTTTTATCTTTACACAACTGACTATTTGATACTAATACAATTGTGAATCTGCGACTTTCCATTGTTAGGCAGCAAACATATGGCTGTGGATTCCATGTAGAGCTGACAAAAGATGTTCATGTGAAATGCATATACACGTTTATATAATATAAATCATTATTCATGTGCATAGCAATAGATTGACATACTCTCATCATTTAAAAGGAAATCACATTCGGAAATGTCCTTTTAAAATAGCATCATCCAACCCTGTACTTATTTACTGTAACCCCCTCCCCCTCCCTCTCCCTTGTTTCTACAGGACTATACATTGTTTATTGGGTATTTATTGTGATATATTAGAAATGCTATTTGGTTCTGCCTTTTTTGCTGGATTTTGGAGGGTGATGTGCGTTAATTTGAGGGTGGATGCAGGAAAAAAAATCCAGGCCTATACGCAAATTTGACCAAAACAATTTTAAATGAAAGCAAAAGCTGGAGCTTGGACAAATCTCGATTCTTTAAGATATATTCCATATATCTAACACCTTTATGATGATAAACATATGTTAATAAATGATGATGCAGCAATATAGTTTTATTGCAGACTTCAGCTCCCTTGAATATGGTTCATCATTTTTAGTGCCTATAATCAATTATTTTTACTGCCATAGAAGGCTATGATTGATTGTGGGCTGAAGTTGTGAACATGATATATCGAATTGTAGAATTAATGAATTAATTAATTAATTAAATGCTTTATTGATATGTACAGTATTTAGTAGAGAAATTTTATTTATATGTCTGTAAATGTAAAAGTGCGCATAATATAAAAAATTAAATAAACAAAAGTAATGTGCATCTAAACGTAAGAGCTTCCATTTTTGGTTGAGGATTATAACTAATTTTCTTATGAGATATATATTTTATTAATGTTTATGGCTTTCTGGGCAATGTCACCAATTGTTATAAAAGAGAGATATCTTTGGCAAGGGTCTAGCACAGAGCATATTGTACTCAATTAATCTCTTTCTGTAATAACGAAGATCAGCAGAAAAAAGAAAAGTGCAGAGTTAGTACTGAATACTGATGAGCAGAGATGATCGAATGATTTGAAGTGGTTCCAAATCTGATCGAATTTGGTCAGTTTAAGGGCCTCTAACTTGTTAGTGGGAGAATCTGCCAGCTCAATATGGTTCAACTGTAGAGGCCCCGCTGCCCTCAAGCAGTGAACCCTGAACTTGTGGTTGCAGTTTAAAGTTCACCTTCAGTGTTAAAAGTTTAATCTTGTATACACTTTGGAGATTTTTAAAGATGTTAAAATAAAGCAAGTTGTTGCCTGTTCAAGTTTAAACGGCTACATAATTTAGTATTTTAACAGTTATTGAATTTGAACATTGAGTTTGACATTTGAACTACAATGTTTAAATTCACTGTTCGCATGGAAAAATGTTACAAATAGTATGCAGCCATTAAGCTCAAATATGTTCAAACCAGCACTAGAATTTGTATTCTAATCTATCACATTTGTCAAACATTTTCAAACTTTAGAGCTGCATTTGATGAATTGGTTTAAGAGCCACTTTGAAACAATTTCGAGCAATGAGTTTAATGAGTACACAGTAGCAACACCCAGTGCAATTGCCCTAAACCATCACACAAATGGGGAAATTGGCTGTAAAAGTATTCAAAAGTATCCAGTTAGAACTGTAAATATATGGCTTATAGGAACTATAGGAAGTTGCAAGTTTGCCAGGCTGTTCTAACTTTAACCCAACAATTTTGTTTCATTTCCATAAATTTGACTAGAGTACTATCTATAATTAATCTCACTTTGAAAACAACTACATTATTTAAGCAAAAAAGCAAATGAACCACATAATTTAAAGGGCAATTAAAGCTATTATTTGACATTAAAATATGTCAATAACTGGGTGCTACTGAGCTCAATTACACATATGAAATAACTGGAGATACTTAACTAAGTAAGTCCAACATGTTCTTTGTCTCTCCTCTGCAGCCTTGTTAGGGAAGGTTCTTCTTGACCACACCAAGCACAGAGTGACAGCTTGGAAGACTTGCTTTACAGAAGTGCACTGTGCCCATCGGTTGACTTATATACAGGAGCAGTGATTCACAGTAATTTAAATGAGTTCATTCTTTTTTTCCTATATCATATCCCAGGAAGGAATAGCTAAGACAGGCTAAACGTATCTGTAATGGAATCTCTGTCTGTCTGTCTCCCTCTCTGTCTGTCTTTCTGTCTGTCTGTCTATGTCTGTGTGTGAGTGTGTGTCTATATCAGGGAATTTAGACTGTAAGCTCCAATGGGGCAGGGACTGATGTGAATGAGTTCTCTGTACAGCGCTGCGGAATTAGTGGCGCTATATAAATAAATGATGATGATGATGATGATGATGATGAATGGGTGAATTATATTTTGCAGCTAACAAACCTATAGAGTAATGTCATGTTAACACTGAATATTTTAGTGTTCCTGAATGGTTCGTAGCTGAATATTTTAATCCCATGCATATGCAACATTGTTATACAGTAAAGTTATACAACAGATTGTCATAGAATGGCCATTACAATGTTTAGGTAAAAGCATGCTTTGAAATGTCACAGACAACAAACTAGGCAACACTGCAACAAGAATTGTATGCGCATTACATCTTATGTAATGGGACACAGATGACGGGGCACACAATAATATTCAGAATTAAAATTGCTTATGTCCTACACTTGATTTATCTACTACACAAGAAGGATTTATGAGGTAAATGTGCTATACATATTGTGTAATAGTAGAACCATACATTTGATAATGGAAATGATCTATGAAAGAAAATAGGATGAATACACTTATATGGTATTGCAATCATAAAATGGTAAAATAATGCCTTGGGTTTCCCATAAACAAGAAATGAATTATGGGAAAGTTAATTATTTGACATTTTGACCCACATCTAACTTCATGCGGGGGAAATGGCAAATCTGTGCATCCCTATCATTCTTTAAGGAATAACAGATCTCAGGATCATTTACTTCCTACACTTTGTAATTGGAAAAAGGTCATTTCCATGGTACTGCCCCCTTACTGATTCATTTAGTCATGCTATAGTTCCAGAACAAACCGCAGTCTCTGAAATTCTAGGGTTTCTGAACAGTCAGTTTTCCTTGAGGTGAAGATGATATTATGGTTTTAAGTAGGAAATTATTCAAATGTCTTTATGTAATTACATGCTTCTGAAGAAAGGAACATTTAAAGCTGTATAGATATCTTACGTAAAGCTTATGTCTAGTCATCTTATTGGGTAGACATTAACAATGTTTTGTGTTCAGTATATTTTTGCTATAAAATATTTCCAAATTCCATTTTTAAATATATTGTCTTTCCATGAAGGTTGTTAGCACTAGTCAGTTATATACATTTATATAACATATCACATTTACAACTAGAATTAAACTAGGATATCTTGTCAGATAATGCCCTAACTACTAGGAGTCACCAAGCTATCTGCGATTATAGAAATGCACAAGGTTATAGACCAAGTACTTTTAAACAGGTCTCAAAAGTTCAAGAATACTTCTAATATCTGTAATTATTTACAATAAGGCATGCACTATTCTTTAAATTCACAAATTTCTTCATGAACACTAAAGTGACATAACAACTCACTGATAATAAACGATGACATCATAACTCACTCATTATTTATTTATTATGTATAGGACTTGAGTAATATTAGTATGACTTCTGTATTATTATTATTATTATTATTATTATTTTTATTACTATCTTGTTTCAAAAGTGAATATAAGAAGTGTCATGTGCATACAGAACTTAATAAGTGGATAGGTGTTTATTTGCTACTTATGTTACACATAACCACACCATGATCTGCTACAATGCTTTATGATCAGTTGTGGGCATGCAGAGTCCCTTAGAAATGTGGAATGGATAGAAAATCCTCTTCTCTGCCCTGTGGTCAACCTTGCAAAGTGATGTTATGAATTTTAAACAGTAGTCAGATCAATACAAGCAAATATAGCTCAACTACACCATTTATTCAGCCATGAGAGATGTCAATATACAGATTAGGGTGATCCATCTTTTTGATTTCCTACTGTCTTCTCAGTGACTACATGAGAGCTTTTGCCTGTATTAAAAGTGTTTGCTTTCTCAACCATAAAAATTCCAATTATTACACTAAGTGCACTAGAGTTAAGCTGCTTGTTGGAAGCGGCCTTGCATTACCTGAACAACTCCTGCGAAGTATGGATCTGCAGACAGAATCATGGACGGTCCATAGGGATGTAGCAGAACTCCTTGAGATGACAATATGATTTGAGTGATTGCACTAGTTCCACTATAGCTAAACACATCAGTGGAAAGTCAAGGAAACATCAAAACAATCCTTCCAAACTTCCCTGCTCTAAAAAAGATTGGTTCTGGCAGGCCAGCGTCATCAGCAGTTGTATCAAACGATTAACATCAGCTGGCCTTATTACTTAACATTGTCTTATAAGACAACAATTAGGGACCGCAGCTGCATGTTCGAGGTTTATAAAAAGAAAACTATCTTATTTTACACTATCATTTCTGTCCAACCAATCTTTAAAATGATTTAATTTTTAAAACACAGGCAGCCTGTTTTCAGACCTTCATAAACTAAAGAGAACAGACAGTGTGAACAGTTGTTATTGTTGTATCCATTCAGTTAGGTAAAATGCTAAAAACGGCTAATTGACATTTAGTTTATTTTTGTTATTAGATAATTGCAGGAAGCATACTTACTTTAAAAATACTAATTGTATAGTCATATAAGCAATGCTTGCCAATTACTATAAAATATATATTTTTTTTGGTTAATACATAGTAGTTGGCCCATTTTAAAGTTTCTTCATAGTTAGTAACAGCAAAACATATCACTAAAGGATTTTATTACCTTTATTACCCTACCACCAACATTTATAGTTTTAGAAACTCCCTTTGATAGATAACATCCCACTATAATTAGGAGCTCTCTTAAATGATGATGCACACAAGGGTGACGATGCACACAAGTGAATAAACCAATTCAAAATTAATTAAAAATCTGCTACTCCTGGCAATTCTCTCACTGTTGTGCAGGGTTTTATTTTGAATCTGCTGGGAAAACACTGTCACCACATAGTAAGTAGCTGGTTATATGTGACAAGTGCACATTTGGCTGACCAGATTTAATCATAGAAATCATAGTGTAAACTTGACCCAAAAACTGGCAAACCAAGGGGATGGCAGGAATGCATGGCAAGCTGTTTTTTTGATAAAGTTATAAGAATTCCTTTTTGTGAATGTTTTCTATGAATTGTTAATATATTAAATATGTATTATTAAGTACTTACTTTTTTTTAAAAAAAAAAAACCCAGTTCAGATTAGACATTAGATATGAATAGAAGAGTAATATAAGTTAAGGAGACAATACAGCCTCGACTATCATTATTAATAATTTAGAGATGAATAGGGGAGGAGAGAGGGGGGTTTGCATGTCTGTTTCAGGGAAGAGAGCTAGGGAATGAGCATATTAGGACTTTCTAATGGATAGAGCAGTGTATGCTCCTTAATTGTAACTAACTGGTTTAATACATTACTATTACTTATCTTTTCTATTTAAACCAATGAAGTCCTGAAGATGACTGCGTTGGGAAGTGGCTTGGCGCAAGTTTTTTAACTATCTCCTCTAAGATGTTTTATGTGACTGTGGTCTCTGGGCAGTGCTTATAGATGAACATCAGATAGCTCATGATGTGCAGATAAGTGTTTTATCTTTATCTGAAACATGTTTACTGCCCCATTTTTTTTACTTACTTTACAGGTTTTTTTTTGTTAACCTGGTATTTTGCTATACATTTAGTACACAAAATATTGAGCAACTTAAACATGCCTGAGATAGACAGAAGGATATCCTTAAAATGAACTAAGGATTAAATGGGGTTGGAGGTTACCATAGGTTAAAAAAATGGTCTGACTAGATGGGCCAAGTGGTTCTTATCTGCCGTCAATCTCCATGATTATATGTTTCTATTGTTTTATAAATAAGTTAAACACAGATGTCTTCTCTACATCCAGGGTGACAGTTCAAGTTGTTCTATTTTAAGTATATCAAATAATTTGTTATTAGTCAAATTACTATTACTACTGCTACTACTATAGTGTTTAAGAAGAAGCAGGTAAAGCAAAATATTAACACATTGGGGTATCTTTACTAAACTACGGGTTTGAAAAAGTGGAGATGTTGCCTATAGCAACCAACCAGATTCTAAGTGTGATTTTGTAGAGTGTACCAAATATATGATAACTAGAATCTGATTGGTTGCTATAGGCAACATCTCCACTTTTTCAAACGCGCAGATTAGTATATATACTTATATACTCCATGGACTCACACATTCATTGCTAAAGTTTTATATATATATATATATATATATATATATATATATATATATATATATATATATATGTACAATCTGGATATATATATATATGACTGCATTCTGTCACTACTTTATTTTAGCTTAGGTTTAAAAAATAAGGTGACAGCAATGTAGAGATACAGTCATTTTTTGATAAGTTGCTGCAGACATATGAAACGTATGCCAATGGTTAATGTCACTTTTGACAAATTTCCACTAATTGACTCTCATGTATGATGCTTCCAGGTTAAAAGTCACCCTCAGCAGCTGCATAGTGACCCCTGTCATGAACTCTAATACAATTTTTATTTTTAGAAGTGGGTTGCTAACCTAACCTTTTAATGCTTTCTGTATGAACCCTGGAATTGAGCAAAGCTGTTAATAATAGTGTCATGTGACCATGTTGTGTTTGTGTAACCCTAATAGTTATGCCTACCCACGTGCTATTAATGAGCATTGCATTAAAGTCCCCAGCAGCAAAACAGTTTAATGGCAAGAATAATCTTCTGAAAGAGTGAAACTGATTAGCCATTAGTAGCAAAAAGATGAGGTTGTCGGCTTTAATGCTAATTTACCAGGCATGGTTTAATGACTTTGTCGGTAAGGTAAAACTCTACGGAGCTTAGTTTTTTCCATTTACTTGTCCAACCTCAACAGGAAGCAGAAAGAAAATGGTTACACTAATCTCAGTATAATGCATAAATATAAACGTGAAAACAGAGAGTAAAAGACAGGCAAAAATCAAACTCCTTGGTGCCCTTTTTGAAAAGGAACGATAGGACATTATTCTCCACTACACTCTTTAAATTCAAAATAATAATATACTGCGTAAAGAGAACTACTGTAAACAAAATGTATAGAGACAGCACAGATGTCCAAATTCTTTTTAATGTAGAAAGTATATAATGATCTAGAGTGCTATTTACTAAAATTGTTCAAAGGTTGAAATATGCTCTAAAACTATAGAACCAATCAGTAATTAGATTTTATCTGTCTAGTGTAAGTTAGAAAATTAAAGCAAAAGTCAGTGGATATATGATTCCTTGCTTCCCAGTCTAGGAAATAGGAGTCTATGTTGGATTCACATAGGCATATCTATGTGTACTAATGTATTCAAAACACATCTAATGCTATTTATTGCGAACAGGCAATGTCACAGATAATGACCATAGTACAAGCTGTCACTGTTAGACTAATGAAAAGGCACTGTAAGAATAACTCCATATGGTATTTGCATCATC
Source organism: Mixophyes fleayi (assembly GCF_038048845.1). Taxonomy (NCBI): domain Eukaryota; kingdom Metazoa; phylum Chordata; class Amphibia; order Anura; family Limnodynastidae; genus Mixophyes; species Mixophyes fleayi. The sequence goes on from NC_134408.1 coordinate 56,069,333, forward strand.
ACAGCACATGTCCATCTACCTTGTAGGCAGGTAAGAACCTTTCCAGGAGAACTTCCTTCTCATGTAGTAGTTTAGGAGGCCTCACCCTAACTCTGTAGTCTCCCAGATATTTTTGGAGAGTACACAACAATGGACAGTGTGTGCAAACCACATTAAGGATTCATTCAGTGATCAAACAAATTCTCATATGTCTAATTTATTGCCAAAGAGATGTTCCAGATTGCCTATAAGGGGAGAAATCTTCCAAAACGCCTAGCAAGGATCACCTAGGGGTATCCCAGATACACTTGTGTAACAGACAGCTGTATAAATATCCAAGGTTTGCTACATATGCCACTGAATGTAAGTGTGATTATTATTTTATTAATCATTAAGTGTCACTTGTTGTATTGAAAGCTTTCTGTGTCCCTATGATAGGACTCCAATTTTACCTGTTGAACTTCTTCCACCAGACTAGCTGTACAGTTTGGGGATCATCACAGTTTCCAACTGTTTTACAGCTGGTTTGCACATCACTAACCACATAGATTGGTTTTGGCTTGTGAACTTTCTGCCATAAGTGGGTGCACTTACCCGATCCCTCTGTGGATTTGACTGTTCACTAATTTATTAACAAAGGCACATAATATGGTGCTTTTATGCATAATATGCAGCAAGCGACCAAAGTGAGCATATTCAATATACAATGAAATTGATTTTTGCATTGTAAACCAGAATGCCAATGGGACTCACTGTTTAACAGATATGTTACACTTGTCTTTGTAATTCTTTTTATTGCCTGTATTCATACACATCTGCTGAACTGTTTTTGTTATTAATATTTATTTTAGAATGTATAATATGATGTTTTCCCTCACTAGCTAACATTTGTATAGCTCTATTTTTCCTGTTTATGGCTGTGCGGTAGGGGGGCCCTTTTAACCCAGGCACCCCTATACTTACTGCATGGAGAGAGTGTTATTATGCTTGGAACTGTTCCACTGTTTGCTTTATATTAAGAGGCTTGCCTGAAGCAGCCCATCCTGCGCTGCTTGCCTCAACTGGAGGCAATGTTTTGATATTATGTTTCCATGTGTGAAACCATCTCTGTGTGCATTTCTCATACTTGTTCCCAATATGTCAGTGGATATTCACTGTGATACTGATGTGTAAATATCATTCAACCTGCTTACTCATCAAATTCTTGTTATATGTGTGTTGTATTATTTAGTGTGTTGTATTTTTTAGTGTGTTTTAGATTCATATTATATCTGTTGCAAAATGATTTCATTAAATGTAACTATTACGTAATTCCACAAAGCAAAGAACTCTCATTCATGTATAACATGCTAAACAAAATATTTAGCACAATCAGACCAATACAAATAACTATAATATGTTTTAAATTGCAAACAATGAGTATTTTGCAGTACAATTTGTAAAGATACAACTCTGATTTATGTTTAAACTCAGCCTTTGGCCATGTTGAGTATTTTTAATGTTACATACAATAGATGGACATTTGCTAATATAATGCATTATTTGGAGCTATTCTACTTCTGAAAAAATATATGTATGCTGTGGAGGATTCACTATGTAGTCTTCCCTTGTTTAAATTTTAGAACACAAAGGTTTTCAATAAACGGTGCCATATTTCTGTGAATGTCCACCCTCATTTGAAGTGTCTGATTATCAGTTGATCATTATTAACTTTTATTAAAGCAGTGCTAAAATAGTCAACAAAAGATGATTTTATAGAACTGTTATTATCTACTTAGCACTCTCACATGCATTTGTTCACAATTTGCAATTCATATCTCCAGCCTGACTTTCAATACAATCATATTGCATCAATACCTTGTTCTAAATCAATTATTTTTTTGTGTCTCTATGTGGTATGCATTTCTGCAGAAGTTTGGATGTCACTATAAATACATCAATAAATAAATACATATACACATAAAATATAATAAATGATGATATCTAAGGCCTGTAAGTAGGGCAGTACTGTTACAAAGGAAAAAATAACTTCATAACAGGGACACAAACATTGTACAATATTACTTCAGCTGCATCATTCCCAACAAGATTTTTGCCCCATGCAGTCTTCTTGCAAAGGCAGCAACATTACAGTGTATGCAGCAGCAAAAATACACTATGATATTTCTAACGGGCCCACTTGTATGGTATGAATATTGCATATGTATGCAGCCAGGAAGCAAGAGTATGTTTCTATTTTCAACATGGGGCAATATGGAGCAATATGCTCTATGGATAATGGAATGAAATGCCCACTCCCAAAATCAAAATTCATAGTGTCCTTTATATCTGTGGATTGTTTTTTTAAAGAAATACATGTAGGTTTATACATAAGAGAATGAGCATAATTGAATATATCACTTTTATTTGCATCTGACAATCTAGTGATTCTTATTAACAACCACTGGCCTTTACCCTAAAATGTAATTCACTGTGTTGTAAGCAGCTCCTGCAATAAACCAGTCAGGAAAATATAGTGTTGGTCTGCAGGCCATGAAAATGAATAATCACTGTACAAATAATTCAGAGCATCAATATGGTAGTATTCATGCATAAGCTACTGTAACTAGAGTTAGCAGCTTCTAATATTTACCAATATTTTTTTTTTTTTTAATATGAAGCGTTAATACTCATATGAACCTACTTGAACATCAAAATTACTGCTATTACATCCATAAGTATCACACATGGGAAATGAATTACACAAATGTAATATTCAATAGGCAAAAACTAATTTCCTCAAAGCTCCAACATAAAAAGATTTTTTTTGCTAGTTTTTATTTCATGCAACATCATTTTTCACTTCTACCAGCAAGTATAACCAGAAAAATATTCTTAAATGTTACTCCAAAAACCATACTGGTAGGTTAATTGGCTGCTATTAAATTGACCCTAGTCTGTCTCTCTGTCTGTGTATGTATGTTAGGGAATTTAGACTGTAAGCTCCAATGGAGCAGGGACTGATGTGAATGAGTTCTCTGTACAGTGCTGCGGAATCAGTGGCGCTATATAAATAGATGATGATGATGATGATGATGGTTGTCCTTCTAAGAACTTCATTATGTATTGTTCCACCCAGGGACGAAGTTGGGGTGTATACGATGGTATGCTATCCCGACATTTCTCCTACTGACTTCACTGTAAAGCTATCAAATTCAATTCACTTACATTCTTATTACATTTTTCCTACTGCCACTAAATTTCCACTTTGACCACTGGTTCCACCCCACTCCATGGTAGTCCCTCAGTGATGTACCACTACCATAGAGTATTGACAGAAGGAGAAGTAGAGATGTTTTTCTACTCTAGATACTGTTTTGGGTGGGAAATATAAACTTATGTGGATAGTATGTAGTGATGGGGCCCCCAGATTAGTTGCCATTTGAGCATCACCCGTCCTTGGTGCTTGTATGCCTAGGATGACTGAATACCTAAAGTACCAAAATGTTTCACCTTGGTGCAAATCCTTAAATAGCTTGACTGTTTTTAGGACAAACTTTGGTAAAAACTAATCACGCTGAAGAGAGGCCTCAAGTGCAGTAGTATCAGACCGCTGCCTTCTATCCTTACATGCTTGAAAGAAAATGTCTCATACTGGGACTATTAGTATTTCTTCTGTCTGAGAACTAAAGGCTCTTATACAGTATACTAGATAATTATGAACCAACATACTGTGAAAAAAATAGTTGAGATCCATCATTTCTTATGCTCTCCTACATACCCCTATTTCAGTAATTTTATAGAATACTGGACCCTAAATGTATATATAAAGTGCAAGAACTCTCATTCATCATAATGAAAAAGGAGATCTGACTATTTATACTTTTATACTCTTTAGTGCATGTTTTTTATAGACATTTTCATGATTATATGCAGTTCATTTATTTTCTACTACTATGGCCACTTGTTATGTGCTCCCATTTGATCACTGCAGTGGCTCTCTGTGGTCACAAACCTTACTATGTAAAAAATAAAAAATTAATATTATAGGCCTATTCAAGCCTATGTTTCCTGTTCTATGTATGTACTGCATTATTAACATATGAAATGAAAAAGCTAAAAATGATTCATATGCAAATTGAACAGAATAACGCTGCTATTTCCATCGACTTAGGTCCGAGCCTATGTTGCATTGCCTAAATCCAGTTCCGATTATCTGCTACTTTTTATACATTAAATATAATGCGTGCTATTTAAACAAAGGATTTGTTCCTTCCAGACATTTTGTTAACAGAGATTGTGACTGAAAAATCATTGACTTTCTCAGCTTTGCTCCTAAACAATGAAACTGCTGATGAATCAAAAATGATTTAGCGGTTGACCACTGTTGATATCATGTTTCTTGAGCGTGTCATACATATTTGTGTTATGGTTTCAAACACATTAATCAATATGTATACACTTTTGACATTGTCATAATTGATATTTGAATTTCATTTTCAATATGTTTTTATTTTGACATATAGTAAACACAAGTTAAAAATGGCATTATTCATTTTCACAAAGAAGGAGATGATTTAAATGGGTATTTTGTGAAATATAACCCTAGCACATGTTTTTTCCAGCTTGTTATATTTAGAGTGCTTTTCAGAAAATTATATATTTATTAAAACAAGGGCTTGTACCCACGGATGTTGAAAAAAATGTCTGTTAAAAGCATGGACAAAACCTTGCATTTTCTCCTCACAGTTTTTACAGAACATTTAAAGCATGTTCTCAAAGCTTCCCTGCAGTATAGTGTACTATGTACTTAATGAGCCCTCCCATATAACTCCATTAGATTTTACTGAGCATTAACGCTCATTACCGTTGCAGACGATGTTCAAAATGATACAAGGCAAAATGTATGAACAGGTCCATTTGCTTATATTATATTATGTTTTTGTTTTTTTTGCGCTAAAGCATGTTTACCTGTCTTTAAGCTCGAGCTTTGACTGTGATATTGATGCCCATGTGTGCCAATGTTTATACTTAATTTAAATCATAGTAGAATGGCCTTGCAGATGTTTAGGATATTTAAGGGGAATAGTACTTGTACTTAGTTGATACAACAACTGCATTGCGTTTTATCTAATCACTTTACTATAAAATAAGTTATATTTTTAGCTACGTGATCACTATAATATCATAAGTAGAATCCTGGTTTACTACCCGAGGTTCAATGATCATGTGACCTGGTGGATCCCTGAAGTCTTGCCCATACCTGCAGCTGGAAAGCTCATTCGTGCTGGCAGTGTGTTGTTGGTGGACAACGCTCTGCCTGTCTGAATATAGAACGGGTCAGCAGGGGTAATAACAGAGCAGTTTTGGATGAAATAATCCTTTAATATTAAAGTAACCCCACATGCACATATGTTGCTATAACTGAAAGAGGTGGCACTTTAAATGGTGGGATCATATTTGAGCATGTCCTGAATAGTTGCTGCTGATGATGACTGTTATTGTGGTCAGGAGATGACCACCCTCAACCTGCGTGCACAACTCTAGTAACAGGCCTCCATGACTATAAATGTGGTAGGTAGATGACTGTAAGTGGCCGTTGTGTGTGGCCATCTTCTAAGTGCTCTAACAACCCCCATATGTGCCTGGCTGCTTGGCCAGGGTGTCTAATGTCTGAATCTATCAAGTTTGGCTTCCAAGGAATATAGCTACATTTGAAACTGGTCCTGTCAATCAACTCAGGCCAAGTGGCAGAATTGATCCACAACTTTAATGTGGTGCTAAACTACAAGATCAGCTCTGGAAGTTAAATGAAAGAAAGATAATGAGATTTACAATGCTCCCAATTACCCTTGGTTATGTTTATCCTTCTTCTTGTTTATTCTGTATTATAATCTGATAGCTAAACCTTATGCATTAGCAGCCTTAATAATTTAAGTATAATGCATCAAATACAAAACAGTTAGTCAAATATTGCAATTAGGGCAGTTAACTTTCAGTCCATTTGTTTCAGTTTGACCAAACCACATTTAAATCATCATCAAATAAAAAAAACATGTTTTAGGTGTTTAAATAAAATAACCAGCTTACAGGTAAAAATGTTGCAATGTACCACAGTGGAGCAGTAGTCCCTCAAGAATAGTAAATGTGGTCCAACCTACTTGATATGATTGATTGATAGAAAGAGATGGCACTAAACAGCACTCCAAACTACCCAGAAAGCATGGACTTTTTTTGAATTCACCTTTAATTATTCATTCAGCCCTCTGTCACCTCTTCTAAAATACATTTTTGACACATATGTACCTGTTAAGGGATTTTGTCTTTTGACATGGTATGCATTTAAGAAAAGTGCTATGAGCACTGGTTGTTTCTGTCAATCACAGGATTGATTCAGGGCCGCAGTTGGAGGAAGCTATAGAAAAAGGCATAATACTATATGACTAATGTAGGAGGATGAGCTGAGAAAATCTCGAAAAGAAAAAAAGACAGTGGTTGATTATTCACTCTGTCAACTCTTCTAACGTCTGCTAATTAAAATACATATTGTTTTACTGTTACAGTTTCTTTTTTACATTGACACTTGATTTTAATTAAGTAAATACAATTTCACCCAAAATATTATTAGGCTCAAGACATGATAATTTGTAACAAAATACACCGGCACTTAACTTACATTAATACATGTATATCCCAATCATACATTACTGCACTGTTCTGTATTTGAAAGGTTAGCTATAATTGCATATCTTTTGGAAAGGTGCTAGATATTGTTCTGGTTTAAATTACCACCTGTCAGAAGAAGTTGAAAATCTTTTAAAAAGTATAGATTGTAAGGTGACATTTAAAGGGACAACTTTCTAAATTGGTGTCAAATTGCAGTAAGCACCAACCTGATTGAAAGCTGAGTGGGAGGTTAGCAAGTGAAGTACCACATGAAGCAAAATACTTCTTCTTCTACATCTGCTGTACAATGAACTATCTTTTTACTTGAATATATATTGATTCTACTAATTTTATTTCTTCCTGAGAATGTGATACATTCGCTCTAATTCCAAACTAAAGCTGACTACTGCACTGTCCAATCCTGCTGCTCATTTAAAATGCTAAGAGACTGGATGTGGCCATATACTTGTCAGGGCAAGTTGCTTGATCAATTCAACAACATCATCTGAAAGATGACCATACACAAGGCCAGTAGAGGTCATCATCTTTGGACCACGTTTAAACCAACAGGATCAATAATTATCTGATTACTTTAGATTATAATATTATTGGACATTGTGATTGTTTTTGGGTCCAAATGAGTAGTGATATCAAGTCAACAGTCAATATCACTGACTGCACGTGTGGTGAGCATCATAGTCAGTCCAATAGTCGGGTTTTTTTGGCCAAATACAAACATATTAATAGACATGCTTAAGAACCAGCATGAAATATAGGGCAATAGCAGAAGCTTACACCATTATACACTTCAGTGCAGCCAGTAAAAATAATGAATTACATAAAGATTTTCAGGATTTGAACCCTTTCTCAGATTGGATTAGCCCTGAACTGGGACTGGCGGTGGACAAAAAATTGAGATCAAGTGGATGAAGAAGATGAAAAAGGATTGTCAGTCTGCTTTCAGTAAATGTGCACTAAAAGATGAAACCAAGAAGGTATAGGGCCTCATTTAGAGTGGAACGCAAAGTCCACTTCAGGCACATCATGCACATTTCCCCTGAAGGGCATTTGCAGTAAGCAACAGTTCTATGCAGTTCTGCCTGCTCTTCAGACGCAGTGTACATTTGCAACAGCTTGTGCCTCAGTATGAGGAAAAGGGCGGAACATGGAGTTATGTAGGCATGACCATGAATAATTTAGATACTATGGACGTCTACCTGCAAAAACTACCCTACTTGGATCAAGACCCAGGTCTTGATCCGACTAGGATCAAGACAGGAATTAGGTGGCACAAGTAGTTAGCTAGCTGTGGTAACTGGTCACTGCTTGGCAGGGTATTAAGACTGCAACGAAACTGGGGTTACATGCCACTCGTAATACCCTACCAAGCTGCGGCACACTCCCACTCCTGCTCTTTCATGTACATCTTAGATGCACATTGCATCTGACTCTAAATGAGGCCCCTAGTGTACATACTAGAAAACAAATCTTGTTTTTTTAACTTTACAGCCTACATAGTAAAATAAACAAAATATACATAGTGTACAATTAGTTCAAATAAAAACTGTACAGTATAGACAGAAGCCTTATTTAAAGGACATCTGCCCAGTATTAATCCACATTAAAGCACTTTGTATAATAATTAGTTTTTTTCAATGAAGTCCCGGAAAATTAAACCAAACAAACTGTACTTTCAGGAGTAATAGATTTTTCGTGTTACTTAACTCCTCTAATTAATTGTGTTTAACTATTAGATCTCATGAATAATTTGAAAATTATTCTGAAATACCTGTTACTAAAAACTCTGCATTAGAAAACCTCAGTATTTCAGGCTACACTCTCCTATTTGTTTATTCATGTATGCATTTTATCCGTTCCGAGACATGAGACTAACATATATACCATTTACTAATATGCATCAGGGTACCCGCTTATAGCATTATGACAAAGATTCATGTCTACATTTCCATGTCGGAGTACCATACTGGTTGCGATACTGCCTACAGGTGTGCCATACCCTGCTCTATCTATATGTCTATGCCATGTTAAACACAAAATCCAATGCAGTTATGAGCCAATTTAAAGGATAACTAACCCAATTGACCCAATAGTAAAAATTCAGTTTTGGGTAGAATAACACTGAGGGGTATATTTACTAAGCTGTGCGTTTGAAAAAGTGGGGATGTTGCCTATAGCAACCAATCAGATTCTAGCTTTCATTTATTTAGTACTTTCTACAAAATGACAGCTAGAATCTGATTGGTTGCTATAGGCAACAACCCCTCTTTTTCAAACCCGCAGCTTAGTAAATCTAGCCCTGAGTCTCATAAGATTACTTACTTGGGGTTTGACAATCTCAACACACTGCATGCACCTGCCCATGTTCAACTCGCTACCCATTGCTCCTGCCGGCAGTGTATTGTTAAACAAAATGCTGCCTGTCTGAAAACAGACTGGGTTGGCAGTGAGGAGAGACCTGCAATGTCTGCTACTTTGTCTGCTTTTTTCAGATAGGCAGCACACTGCCCACTGACAACACAGTGCCAGCAGGAGCAGGCAGAAGCAAGCTGAGCACTGCCAGTATGAGCAGAGTTAGAGAATCCCACTTATTACTGAAAGTCAGGCCCTAGCTGAGTAATCTTTTGGGACCGGGCTTTACTTGGTATGTTCCACTTAAATCTAAATTTTCAGTTTAGGGTGAAATTATTATTTAATATTAGACATAGTAATGAATGAAAGCAATTGATCATGGATTCCATATTTCTTGTTTTGTATTTAGACAGCATCATTTTTCCTACAATGAGGCTTCATTCTGTCATCAAGACATATACACTCATGCTGTTAAAGCGCTAGATCTTTTTGAGAGTAAAATATGTAAAGGGAATTCATAAAAGGCTATGCAAACAATTTGCATATATAACAGCCAATCATCTCTGTCATCAATGTTTTTAAACATGAATTACAATCATAACCAGTTTTCATAATATTCAGAATTGCCTTTTGACAGTATAATATTTCTTCATTAACATCATGTCTATTGTTCTCTTACATAAAGAGGTAGTGTCTGTTATATACACTTGTTTAAGTAATGCCAGGTAGCTTTTGTTTGCGTGGAGCAGTTTGTCTGGTGGAACAAAGTGATGCGTTTTATTGAATAATGCACCTTTGTAGCATAGGATGAAATGTTCTGTTTGTTCTTCTGCTGTTTTCTGTTTAAAAATAGATTGCTTACTAACCCATCAAAGTTATATGTAAACCTAGGAAACAATAGAGCAGATGTTGATTGCTGTCTCGCGCATCATAGACATAATTAAACACAATGAGACACTCATGCAACCGAATAATAGAGGACAAACAAATACAAACTGTACAGTATAAACAGAAGCCTTATTTAAAGGACACCTGTCCAATATTAATCCACATTAAAGCACTTTGTACACATAACAATTTGTTTTTTCAATGAAGTCCAGGAAAATTAAACCAAACAAACTGTACTTTCACGAGTAATAGGTTTTTCTTGTTACTTAACGCCACTAATTAATTGTGTTTAACTATTAGATCTCATGGCAATCATGAAGTTACTGACATTTGGATGACATTTTTGAGACATATTACAAACTGTACAGAGGTCTACAATGTACCCTCTTAGTGGACATTACACATTATTCCCGCCCATCCAATTATAATCATGTCTTTAAGTCATGTCACAGCCCTCTACAGTTTTATATAAACACCTTCAATAATGTTTTATTATTATTGAGCATATGTTCATATTTAGTGAGTACATATAGAATTACAGTAAATTGCCATTGTTAATTGTTAAAAATTATACTACTACAAATGAATTATATATTTCTGCCCTAAACATTATTTATTTTCTCCTATATTGTATTGCTGCTCCTTTCAAATGTATTTCCTGTTTAAACGTAAAAAAAATATCTAGAACATTATAAAGTATCACAAACAAAATTAAACAGTAAATTATTTAAGTAGACATAGCTTATATGGATACCACAGATGAGTTCCATAGGTCAGATATAACTAGGTGTATTTGTCATTTAGAGACAGTTATACTGAGTATCCCATCATGAAAATTACAAAATGTTTAAAAAAGTGACATCACTACTAGTAATAACCAGATATAAGTGCTAACATCACCCCTATATACTATATAATGTGTCCTAAAATACATCTATGCATAACATAGATAATCAGAAATATTGTACATATATAGCATTTATCTATAATAGAATATGTTGCTTGTACAAGGCAATCCTCATATTAAACTGTATTTTTTTGTAACTTAAGGTCCTAGATGAGTTGCTGCATAGGATCTTCAAACAAAAAATAAACAATTATTAGGATTGTGGTTGGTTTTGTTCGTATAGAGCTGGTCATTGTTATTGTTTCAGGCAATATTATAGAAATATAAAAGATGATGAAGAAAATAAGATCATCTTTATTTATAGTGCAGACAAAACACTTTAACGAGCTCTTTTGAAATCACATTAGTAGTAAGATTTTTAAAACTGATTTTCTGATTTTCCAATAAGATTCCATTTGAAAGATCATCTTATCACCTGCTAGTGTAAGCGCCATTGTATGAACTGAATCAATATTCATCAAAATGCAGCCTGATTCACCATGATCTCGTGCCTATTGAATATAAGTCAGACACTATGAATATTGGTTAGGAAGTGCTGCAATGATGTCATTGCTTTCTAGAGGCTTGATAGGTTTATTCACAGGCAAATTGATTCCACCCAAAAAAAGATATTGGCCTATGAGCCTGATTTCAGAGTCACAAAATGTGAGACACAGTGTAAAATCCTCCCTCGTTTGTACTGCTACACCTACATATCTGCCAAAGTGCATTAGCTTGTGTACTGAGTTGATGTTCATGGAGGAGCAGATGATTGCACTGGCCAATAAGGGGGGTTTGGATTGAGCTAGGGCATTCCTTTCTAAGTACGTGCTAGAAGCACCAGTATGCCTAGTTTTGTAGAACAATGCAAGAAGCAAGATCATTAAAATAAGATAAAGAGGTGGCAACTGTTCATTTGTAGGTCTGTTTCTTGCTGTGCAGATGGTTGCAGAGCCATTTCCACCTTCCAAAGTACTTGTATTTTAGATCTAGAAAACAATTTTACCGGGGACAATTTTGGGGGGGGGGGGGGCGATTTACTCGCTGCCTCCTTTATGACAGATAAAGATGCCGATGGCTGCACACTATGTGCAGGTCCGTTAGGCACAGACAGGCAGGGAGAGTGTGCTGCCCAACCTCTCTTAAATACAATCAGAGCAGCCGGGCAGCACACTATCCCTGTCTCTGACGAATGGACCTGCACATAGTGTGCAGCCGCCGGCAGCAAGCTAGGGGGGGCGATTGCCCGGATCGCCCCCCCCCCCCCTGCATCCGCCACTGGATAGACCTGCATGAAGCCCCATGGTTGCCTGTCAGTAGTTGTATCAATTGTGGGTGCCTGAGGGCTAATGCAAAAACACACTGACAGTGATGATGGTCAATTTGGTTGCGGATTGACTTTTGAAGCCGATAAGAGCATTTATTCTTCATTTATCATGCACATATTATATGATTTTGTAGGCGTTTTTTGCAATTTTCATTTGTGTGAGTAGGAATATTATACTAGCTTTATAATAAAGTTTTTAGGTTTTTTTTATTTAAATCAAATCTAATAGTGTATGTGTGTTTCTCTATTAAAACAAATGTTTTTATTGTGCTTATGATCTGGTTGGGCGTAAGTATGCCTGACATAAACTAGTGTAAAGCTGGATGTATCTTAAGATGTTTACACCTCAGCATATATGCGTAAATACGCTAGTTTTGCGTACAGCATTTTCAAGCTTTTTCTTTAACGCAAATGCGTTCAATTCAGCATGTGTTCAATACTGTACTGTCTGCATCGCATGTAGACGCAAATGTTTACTAATAGTTTTGGAATTTGTATTCATGCTGTTCAACAAACCAAAAGTTAGCAAAGCAACAGCTCTGTGAGAAGTGTTGGTTCATACCAGCAGTGTTGGTACATTATAAAAAAGCTGAGGAGCTCAGCCAATATAATGTACTGTAAAATGCGACAAGTGCTCTAATATATAATGGAGTTCCACTGACTATATTATCTCTAATAATCAGATACATGATTAAAATATGGTTTTCCATTTAAAAAAACAAAATATAACATTTGTAAGATAAATTTAAGCAGTTTTCTTTAAATTCCTGCTATAAAACTTATCAAAAAGTATACTGTTGTTGATTTTTCAAAATATAACAAAAACATATTATCTTTAGTATGTTGACATCAAAGCTGATGTTTTAACTGACCTGAGAAAAATATCAATGGGAAATACTCATTTGTCAAAACATTGAGGGAACCAAACTATACTTAGTTGATTTACAAACTCTGACAAAGACTTATCTAGGCTATGGAAATATCGGGGCATAGGTACACAATCACAAAATAAGCAACTGTTACCTCTACTGTGACGGCATATTTGACAACAAAAGGGTCATGAGTTTTAATTTGTAGTCTGTGTTTATTCAGTTGGCTCGTCATCTATAATTTGCTATCCACAAACTGAACAATGTAACTGATTTGATTAAATTGATTTTGTAGAAATATAATATTGTTACCTGTGTGGGTCCAAACATCCTGATTTGGTTAGTGGCTAGTCAGATTGCTGTGTAAACTAGACTGTCATGTGAATCAGCTCCACAAAAGTGACAAACCATCACACTGTTTATGGGCTCATTATGCCTCTTCAAAATCAGAACCAACTAAATAGGATTGGATTCAGTGTGGTGAAATACTGGGTCAGAATATTCATATTTGGGGTTGGAAATGCAGGTGGGAGATAGAGAGAATACCGTGAACTACAATGTTTGCATTCTCAGCAGAACCAATCAAATTAGTCAAATTTGTTTACTTACCTGATTGGTAAGTTAATAGTGCCAAATAGTCAAATCTCTACGGATGTGGAAAGCGCAGAACAATTTACAGTAAATTTGATTTGCTCTGGCAAATCAGATTGATATGGAAAGATTTAAATAATAATTTTTCTTTCATTTGATTGCTGATCAAACCACGGTTTACACTGTATTTTATATATAGAGCTACTAAACATTCAAATTTGTTTTCTTTGCTGACAAAAGGTTACCAGGTGGTTTGTAAGCAATGTCTGCACACTGTATTAACAGTGCAATGTGAACCAAAAGGAAAACAGAAAAAAAAGAGTTTTGCAGCATGTAAACATCCTACGGCTGCTCAGAGAAGTCGTAGATGGAAAAAAAAATAACATTTAAATCTCAGCAGAAGATTAAACATTTTCAGTTTGTAGATACAGCTAAAAGGATCTATGCAATAGCTCTATGCAGTAGTCTGTTTCCTGAAATTAGTTTATTTATACAACCAAGCCTTGCTAGTGAACAAAAGCACTGGTGCGGTGTGTATAAATCATTAATACTATGCAATGCAATGGCTGAATTTGCTGCGTTAGCAGGAAAACCTTTCTGCACTCCAGGGATTTGCCGGATAGAATTGGCTGCTATGAAATATACTCCATCATTCTCCCGTCTTCCTTTTTGCAGCAGCTTTCTGCTTCTTCACAAATTCCTTCACTGCAGCAGCCCTCAAGAAATCACTTCCAATACATATGTTTAGATATAGTATTAAACAAAGACATAGATTCACAATGTAAGCATATAATTGCTCTACATCTGCAGCTTTAGATAGCAAGAAATATAACTCTGATATCTTATTTTACATATAGATATGAAAGCGTTTATCGTGTATTTACAGCTAAATCAATGCATATACTGCAGTATACTGTATGGCTTGCCTCTGTTTTATATAAGATCAAGAAAATAGCCTGCTGGCCGCCATGCCATTCCAAAATCTTTGTAGTGTATTTACATATGTAAGATTTTATTTTATTGATTTATTTACAGTTAATTTGTCACTAATATAAAATTAGACGTGCATATATAATGATTTTCATGCTGAGCTCCATGGCACATAGGAGTCTACAGTCATTTCCGTAATCCTGTTTTGCCGCAGATAGGAAATACAGAATGTCTGCTGTATGACTGCATCAGCAAGTGTAATATCTGTCTTAAGTCTTGATTTAGGCAGATATTCAGTGCACAAGGCAATGTGGCTATATAAAAGATACTCTGCAGTGTATTCAGTCAGTGGACAGTCTGCCATGTGCTTTCTTCAGGGTATTGCACAGGATTACAGCTGCTTTAAACTACTGCTGTTTAATTTATAGTTAGCAGATAACATCATACCAGAGCTCACAATGCTTGAAATAGACAAAGCGGGACATACATCCAGGCAGGATTTTGGAATCAAATAATTATAAAACACTATTAAAAACACCATAAGACAATAAAATACAAAATAACACATACTTGGCAGATACTGTTATACATTGTGGAATCAAACAGCCACTTTGGCAAACAACCAATTTGGAAGGACAGGTTAAGCAGAGCATTAGGGTCAAAAGATGGACAGTGGGTGGTATGTTATTCATTTGTAAAAATCAAAGGCAAATATCAGTATGCAGAATGTGTGTCTGGCTGCACATACAGTAAGTGCAAAATTTTACAGTTTTTCTATTAAAAGATTTTAGCAGAATTGGTTTAAATTGACCATTGGAAAAGTACCATTTAATTTGTTCTGTAACTCATCAAGGCAACTGATAAGGTCCCATGTGGTTTGGTAACGTTTCTCACTATAACACCAAGTCACTGGTGCCTTGGATTTTGAATAATTGCAATATTGTAAACTATACTCTTATAAAGTAGTTGTGACTTACTGAACTGTAAGGAGTACAGCTCCCACTTTTGGAATACATGCTTATAGAAAAATGTGGTATTAATTGTTACAATGTTAAGGTTGTACTTCTAATAATGAACTACAGTCAATTAGTTTGCATTATTGAAAATATTAATTGAATGCTATAGCCACACGCAAATATAGGTTATTCTGTATATTTATATGTGTGGTTGTGCTCAGTGTCTTCATGCCAGTACCAGTCTCCTGGGAGTGTGTTTTGGCTGGAGCAATGCACTCCTACTTTCCACTCAGGGGCAGAACAGTGCATCGGCAGGTCCCTTAGCAAAATACCTCTCTAACCTACCGAGTTCCCTGCTCCGCTCACAAAAGAGCACTGCGTGGACATCTTCTGAGCATTATTGATCTGTTGCATGTCATCCACTGCGCATGGTAAGGACTCCCTTATTTCTGGGTCCTGTAGAGGACATACACCCCAAGTAGACCCATCACAGGAGATGATTCCAGAACTAAAATGGTGCCAAGGTGTGCAGACAGGTCTGGAAAGGTACGCTGAACAACAGAGTAAATACCACACCAAAAGTCCACCCTGCTCCCACTTTAAAACTGCCATTTTATTTTACATTTTTTTCTTTTTAATTGTTTTCCTTTTTTATGTTAAAATAGTGTTTAATTACACCTTTCTTTTTTTTTTATTTAACAAAGAGCGAGAGGACATTGGGGCTGTCTTTATAACATGTGGCACTATTGTGTGTTTGAAGCTATGTTTTACATTCAGTAAAGTTTACCTAGACGTGCCCTTCTCCACCAAAATCCAACTTGAAGACATAATATTTGTCTCATTAAAGATAAAAGGGAGATCCAGTCTCCACCAGCTCAGAACTGGTAAGCAAATTAGGCTCTTCTCTGGAGTGGAAATGGCCATATGCCACTCATTGCACAGTAAGCAATGTCTCTAGAAATTCCTCTCTTCAATCCATTATCTCCCTGGCATAGTCTTGCTACTCAAAATTAAATCTAATTTTTGGCACTGTTCTGCAAAGCTAAGCCCATCGGTGTGCCTACTCTAGCAAGGAATGCCCTTATTCTGCCCAACTCCATACATTGTTGCTCTTCTGCGATCACCCTCATTTTGGTCTGTAAATGTATGTACTTTGGCGGTAATCTAGGTGTACTTCCACCTGTCAGGGTACAAAGCTCTACCAAACATAGTCTTTCTCTTTCACTTAGACATGCTATGCTTTGTAAATCAGGACAATAGTCCGTGCACCCAGTTCAAGTGCACTGCTTTGAAATTGTTCTGCCTATTTTCCTCTTGCTGAATCATTAATTGGTGAAAAGGGTATTTGTTAATATCAATAATTTACAATAAATGTCCACAACAGGAAGATAAGTAGGAAGTTAATGAGCAGAGTACTCTGTGAAGAACACACGCAGAGTAGCACTATACAGGTTATGCACACTCACATACATGTTTATGTGAGTGCAGCACTCTTGGACATTGAGCTGCAAACTAAATTCAGGTTGCAGACACAATGGGTGTATATCCATATAATGGGAATTGTTCTGATCGTGTTTTATTCCAAATATGCTTACATAACACCTACATGCCTGGCTATTTACAAACATGGGAATACACAATTCTTCCAACATGTGACTAATGCAAAGGGTTTGTGATTACATTTATTTTGCAGAAACCAAATAAGGGTGGTTTGTAATCAATAAAAGTGCAAAAAAAAATGCAGAGCAAATGCTCTTCTGTAATGTGACATAAATTAATCGTGCTGTACCTATTTCTAAGGAGAACCACATGGATTTGCAGACTGAGATGCAAGTATATGCAGAGATAGAAGTTTGCACCGGCCAATAGAAGGGGGGTTGGCAGACTGGGGAGTTTTTTGCAGATTAGGCGCAGTTAGGCGCACCTAGTTTTTCACTTAACTGTAGAAACAGGATTTCAGTTTGAGAGAGATAATTATTCAAATGAGATTAAGGGGTGGACGGGTCTACTTACAGGGATGGTCCTTGCTTTGGGGGCATGTACTCAGCCCTTCTCTAATAAATGCACTTGAATTTGACAGCACCTTTGGTCTCATCCCTTCTAATGGGACATACTTTATGCCTTTCAGTTGTACTAATGTGGGAAAGAACATTTGTGAGCGAAATTTAATCAATGTAACCAAAACTTTCAAACACAAAAAGCCACACTGATACTAAAGATAGTGTCAATGTCCCCAATTTTTCAAGATAAATTGAGGCAAAATAGTGTAGTATTTAGTGGAAAAACATAAACGATGACATTAAAAAAGTGGGTGGTTCTGAAATTCTGCCACCCATGCACATTTTCAAGTTTATCCTCTAAGGTAAGCAAATATTGCTTTTTCAGCAGTGTTTACAAATACCCAGCAATGGTTGTGCACCTTAAAGGGCAAACAAGTAGTCACACTTGTGTATATAAAAATGCATTGTGGGTCTAAACTGTTTGTGTTTAGTAAATGACCTTTATTGCTGCATAAAAAATAACTTAGAATGAAGCTATGAAATATATGTATTATTAATGTCAGAGTGCGGAATCTGCAGGACATTTTAAATTGAAACTCACAGTATTCCCTTTGCAATATCTTGTGAAGTTGCCTTTCCCAAGCGGCAAAACATGTTAGTACTAAGGATTTGACTTTCTGTCTAGCATACTGAATGAGAATTGACACCTAGATGTAACAAAGGCATACACTAAAAAGACATGTTAAAGCTAATTATCTTTCAGTCATAAAGGGTCTTTATTCTTATGAAATATATCATCATACATGCTAAATAACTAAGCAATCAAATTAGATTTGCATTTGTTAGGAGCAAAGGAGAAAAAGTGACACAACACAACACCATTTGTCAAAAAAATAATGATACAAAGCAGTTCTGAAAAGTAATTGACAATAAGGAGCACAGTTAAATGTTAATATATTTTACAACAGTATCATGCTGTGCAATAAAAAGACACATCATGCTAAAACAGACAATTGTGCAAAAAAAAGTTATGTAGTTTGTCAAATGAGGTCGTATGGGATTTTCCCATTTTTTAATGATTACAGTCATGCAGTGATATATAGTGGCTAAAAACAAAATATTAGCTATCAATGTATGTAAAAACATGTGCAAAATTATTATTTTTTTCTGAGAAAGTAGACGTAGTGCATAGTAATATTAGTAATTATTACTCAAATATATTAATAGATTTAATAATTATATTAAGAACATATACATAAATATGCAATGCTCCCTCTTTACATATAAGAATAGAATTAATGCAACTGTGTGCAGAGAATGTATTTGGTGGTGACGCTGGTGTTATAAAGTAGGTGGTATAAAGTGGGAGCACTATAATATGAGAAAGTCTTTTCTTTCGCTTTGTTTTACTAATTAATACCATAAGATTTTCTGTATTTTTAAAATCAAACATTTATAAAACAACCAAGCAAATATGTATCTGTTACTCATTGCATTGCAGGTCACTCTGACACCAAAAGTGTAAATAAACACTTAAGTGTTAGAGAATAATAAAGATTATAAGAATAAACCCAAACTGCATGAAGGAGTCACTCTGTATTACCCAATAATGACATTCTGAATGGAAATAAATGAAGCCCCTGCAGTGCTATTCTGTCAGCTTTTGAAAGTAAATAACTTGGCTTCTGACAAGAGAGAGACCATTTTTTCCTCCTCCTGCCATGGTGCATTAATTGAGCTGTGCGGTTATGTTACAACTGAGACAGAGTAGTGACTTACTCAGAAAGAAAAAGGTTTGCTTGCTTATTATCTTTTCAAAATGACATCATTTGCACCAGATACCTGAAGTGTACATCTTGTGTATTGTAGTCCAAATAGGAAATAATGAAGTTCACAAACAAGTGTATATTTTATATTATATAGTGTTTTGGGGGATTAGGTAAACAAAAAGATTTATTATTATTATTATTATTATTATAGTTGTTGATTTATAAGGCACCATTGGACAGCGGGGAAAACAGAGCATATATAAATCAGGGACTTACAAGGTAGACAAAATAAACACAGATGTAAAAACAAAGACTAGGTAGGGCCCTGCTTGTGAGTGAGCTTAAAATCTAGAGGTGAAAGAGCACAGCACACAATAGAAAGTGTAGCTCAGAGTGTATATTGGAACACCACTAAGGATACGTTAGTGTGGGAGTAGGGTAAGCTCTACTAAAGAGGTTGGTTTTCAGTGCCCATTTAAAGATTTGAAGGCTTCGGGGAAGTCTAATCAGGTATGGTAAAGAATTCAATAAGTGGTTAGCGGCACTGGAAATCAGTAAGAACAAGGTTTAAATTATTATTTTGATTTAAATATCTGTATACCATTTCCTCAAATACTGAACAATAGAAACATAGAAATCACACCTATACATAGCATAGCATGGAGCAAGCATACCAAGCTATCCCAATGTAATCATAGTTGTATTCTTCATCTTTGACTCTGAAGCTTACTTTACCTTTTGTTGTATTTGTTTGTTGCTGTTTCATTTAGCAGTGATAGTGAATTCTGCATATCTTGAATTTTGGATTATGGGAAATATAATTTAATTGCAGTAAATTAAAGTTAAAATAATTAGCAATCAGTCTGGATGAGGTAGAACTGAAATGGGGTCTTCTCTTGACCCGAACACTTAGCATCATACATTTTTATTTGTGTAACATGCACTTTAACACACAAATAGTTTTCTTTCCACCATTGTTACAGCTATGAACAATGTAGAATCCACTAATTTAAAAATGTAAAAAAATAAAAACCAGTATGATTTTAATAATTCCCTACATTTTACTAATTCCCAAAACCCGCGGGCCAAGACTGCTGTCTCAGGGTGCCTCATTATCCCAATTGTGTCCAGACACGTACAGCACGATTGACATCTTTTTCATGCTGATTAGTATAGCTGGTTATTTTTATGATATAAAACAACCAAACTACTGGAACCACTCATATCACTGCATTTGTAGATAAATTGCGGAGAAAATTTATACTAACTAGACAAAACCAACTGTTATATTATGTGAAGTTCAAGTACTGACAGTGTGCTGAACAAGCTATCCATTTTCCAAAATGATAAATGTGATAAACCCTTTTATTATATAGGGAACATTGTATAAATAATACATTCATAATTGTCATACATATATGTGGAAAGCATTTATTGACTTATTTTATACCAGGATATTTTATTTGTGAATAGCGCAACCAGAATTGTCATCATTTATAGGTTTACTTTTTCACAGTTCATTTTCTTTACTACACTTTTTATGCACTTTCTGCTTTACATGCTTTGAACACTAATCTTACACTGTCTGTTTTGACATGTGCATTGTAAATGCTTGGATCTTGGCTGTACTGATTGGTTTGTAATGTGTCAATTCACTATCCATTGACACCCCCATATTTGTAGAAACTAAACTCATCAAATGGCCTTTTGAGTATGAAAAAAATACACTGACAGTCACATCTCTATTTTTCCATTTATAACCCTTTACATGTGCTAGACAGTGCCAGTTTGGTAGCTTCTGACGACTATACTGTAATTCTAGTCTAGTGAAAGGGTCTATTAATGTTTCAGGGTACCCTGATACTGCTAATGAAAACCCTGGTTTTATGTGAGTATAAAGCAATAGTTGGAGAGAGCCTTGGTTCTTATAAACCATAAAATTATAATTAAGAGTCTGACGCTCTGCTATTGGTTCAGTTCTGATGATCCAATTCAGTCTGTGTTTAACATAAAACAAGAAATACATTGACAATGAATCTCAACAGCCTGCAATATTAATAGTCCATCCTCTCAGCTCATAACTCTGCTTTTTGTCTAATTAAATTTACAGCGGTGCCAGGAAAGGGAATATAATGCAAAAGAAGCAAAATGACTGTGCATTGGTCTAGTCAGGAGGTAAATGAGAGATTCTAGCAAAGGAATGGCATGATTTCCTCAAGAGGATCCAATGCATTAAATACTTCAATTTCAAACTGATAAATCAATTTCACCAATGCCTTGAAAAGACTGCAGACCTTTAGGGATCTTTTCATATGGAAAGGTTCAGCTTCAGCTCTCGCTAATGTCATTACGGCTCTTAATGCAAAGTGATATACTCTATTGCAGAAAGCCATTGTCACATCTTTTTTTTCTCCCTTCTCCACCTCAAAGCTTGCAGGATTTTACCAAGGCTTAAAACAGAAGCAGCAGAACAGAATTTCTTTGGATACGTCATGTGACAAAAAATTTGTAATAAAATAAAGCGCTCTGTGCGAGGAAGAAAAAAACACAACAATGGCATTAGCTATGCTTGATACAATAAACCTATTTACAATTAAGTTTATAAAAGATCATTGTATTTCAATGAGTACAGCAATGATGCTATTATCTAGTAGGGAATAAGAACATGTATACACACATCCCAACTGTCCAAATTTTGGCAGGACAGTCCCCATTACAGTGCTCTGTCCTGCTGTACCGTGGATGGGAATTCAGGGGAAAGGGAGGTATGTAATGGGCAGCCCGCTGGGGGGCAAGGCCACACCCTCATCATGACATGACCACGCCCCCTATCCCACTGTCAGAGACAGACATGTTAGGTGGTATGTGCATATACAACAAATTTGAAAGTAACTAACCTCTGATGGCATGCACTGACGTTCAGCTGCGTTCCAACGCATGGTGAATGCAGCTTGAAATAATATATTCACAAACGTCATTTGTCACAAATCAGTACACAATGACATTTATTTCAAGCACTGGATGGACCAAAAATACTACAAGCATCAATTAGGTCCAGCTAGCACATACAGCAAATGTAAGCATATACCGAACAGCATACTTCCCATAGAGATCATATCCGTTCAAGCTGCATTCACGCTGTGAAGGTTTCAGTTTGTAGCGCATATGAACCATGTATACCATAATATACATAATATACCATTATGTCAAATTAATCTGACTTTCTTTGCTCTTTATTGAGCAATTATTAGTACAAAATAAGTAATTTAAGATTATTGGAAGAGCTGCAATGTTCCTTTTAACCTAAGCAAACTGGAAATGAAAGGGTTAAAATCTTAATCTATGACTAGTCTGTGTTAAAAGGCTGCAATGAGAATCATTTGTGCAGTGCCATCCTGCTCAATGGATTTGTACTTAAAGCTCAGTATTTAACACTATCGGTTCCAGAGCGCATAATTTAGAGGGAAGACTGCACGACTGTCAAATGATGTAAAGCGAATGTGCAGTGTTGTAATTTTGTGAATCTCCAATAAATGTAATGCAGTTAACCCTATTTGTGCTAAATAGAACAAATGGCAACACTTTCCTGTGAATTAGCACCCATTTGTTTTATTTGCAGGCCTGTTGGTGACGTCTGCACTGCTCGTGTATACCTCACTGCATTTTTGAAGCAAGCAAAAAAAATATTTATAATTATTATTCAATGAAAAAAGTAATTAAATGCAGTGAAATTAATGAATCAGTTATCATATAACTTATTTTATGTACTGGATATAATTTAAAAATAGTTTTTCACCAGCATATAGTTCAATCCTTTTGCATAGTGCACACACCAAGGATAAATAGCTGCTTTGCATTTGAAAATGGCAGTTTCTGCTACAGATTAGACCTAATGGGCCTGATTAATTAAGGGACAATTTTCTGCGTATAACCCGCACAATTACTCAGCACATGCCCAGAACTGGACCATACGCCATAGAACTTAGCAACGTCCAATTCATCTTCGAGCACAAAGGACACTTACTACAACCTATGATTTCAGGGAGGGAATGGAGCAGAGAAAGGGCTTCTGCCCGTAGTCAATATACAATAAGAACGTGCCAATCTCGAATGCACGCAACAGCATCCGATTCAAGCTCTGGGCGTCTCAAAGTTCCTTTTTTTTTTAGCAGCATCTCTTGCTCCAGCTTCAGGTCTAGTCTAAATACCGATTTCTAGTGATTACGGTATGTATGCTATGTATGCTAGAACATGTGTTTGCCATCAGGATCAGCTGTAAAAATGTATTTTACATACAGTCGACATTAATTACATCATAATAAATGTATTCGATTGTAAAAAAAACAAAACACTTTTTGGTTTTTTTTGACATGGAACATTAATTGTATAGTTTTTCTCTATTTTCTGTGCATTGTTTTATGAGTTTATATTTCTCATATATATTGGACATATCCTGCAGTGTCCTCTCTAGTAGAGCAGAACAGACCTACACCCGTATTCATCATCACGTATATCTACACATCCGCTCCTTGTTGAATTCGGATGTGCGTATACCTGATTCAATTGCATTTTGAAAAAAACAAAACACAAATTACGTCCCTTAGCAAATCAGGCCCAATGTGTATATTTAACCCATCACCCCCTAGTGGTGTGATGTACGTTATGCATGAAAACATATAACATCAAAATATCAAATAAGTAGACTTGTATTTATGTTAAAAAGTTACAAAACACTGTATGTTTTTATTGCAAATGTTTTTGATAGCTCTTTTGAGTGTGTACCATCACTTCCATGGTTAACAGTTCATCTGTACAGTTTAACAATATGCTGTATATTTTAATTGTTGCAGTATCTAAAAATCAAGAGCAATACAAAGACATAGCCAGATTAACATTTAAGTTCTTAATTAAAGCTACAAAACACTCATGGACATCATTCTCATGACATTTAAGGTAACTCCAGATGCTGTAATTATGCCCAGACTATACTTTCCCTTAAGCAAAGACCTGTTCATTTGCTGAGATCTCAAGACTGCCCTCTTTGGTGAAAATATATGTCGGTGAGTTCATAATCTGCATAATACTTTTTTTTTTTTTTTGCAGATTTGCCAATGATACTTTGTCATACAATGGGGCTTTTTGATGAATAAACAGCAGTTGTTTCTTGCTTTGTAACTAATGTATAACGGTTACATTAATCAGAAAACAAAACAAAAACATCTACTCTCTGCCCAGGACCATCAGTCAGGGGCCAGCTGTAAGGAAAACAGATGGTGAGTGAGCATTAGTGGTAATGGGGGCTTCTATTCACTCAAGGAGCTGACATTTCTCTTGTAAAAGTGACTCTGAGGAACAAAAACCCTCCAATGATCTGCTTAATATGGCATATTTAGACATCTTTTATAAGATAATGTACATAGGATAAATAGGATTTTAGTGAAAAAAAGCAAATCAAATAGCAGCTTAGTCTAATTTTCTTTATTATTATAGTACATTCATTGAAGCAATATTCTGACTAGTTGTTATGGGCAACAGAGTATTTATGCTATACTTACAAGTTACTTTATCTGTCTATAGGTAGAGCCAGACGTAAACACTGAGTAAATACAATAAAATGTATGCATGCTATGTATGTCTATTTATTTATATCTGAATGTTACTATTGTTTTTTTTCCCCAACTTTCCCTAGCTTATTGCTTTCATGAGGTTAAAGTGAGTAATAATTGATGGTTATACTGAGCATACAGTTCAGTTCATACACATGAGTGCACTCACAAGCCCCTATGTACATTCTGCATTTTATATGTATTATACCTAAAGCTACAGCGTCCATATGATGCTAGCTATTCAGCAGCATATGAAAAGAACAGCGAAGGCATTTCTCCCCCTGGTACTTTTGGCTGTGCTGCTTATATTATCAGACATGGTTATGTAATCAAGTCCATTTAACACAGCATGATCTATTGAGCAACACTCCAGTTCAAGCTTAGGGCAAGTGTCTACCACCAAGATGACGGTCATGATTCCCATGTTTCCCACAAACCCTATTTATAGCAGCTGCATGACATGACAATTGCTGCGGGGAGTGGAGGGGTGATCTGGGGTTTTTCCCATCTCACACGTCACTGCTGAGATTCCAGTCAGCATCCCTACCAAGAGGGAATTGCAATGACAAGCAGCAGTGTAGAGCAATCTGCCTGCAGCATCATTAGACTGCAGTGCAGATAGCACATGCAGTACTTCCACCATCAACTGTTACAGTCGATTGCAGAGTAAGCTCTATCCAACATATGGGTTCACATTTTAGATGACTTGCCGCAGTGATTATGTTCCTGCGGCATAAGTCAGTTATGAAACCATAGCATTAAAGTGCTACATATCATATTCCTGGTCTTTTTAGTTATGTTACACTTTTAGTTATGTTACTTTTACTCTCAATTAACAATAATATTTAGGATATAAGCAATCCATAAACAGTAAGCCACAAATAATGGGAAGCATAACACCTAAATGTACGTTCCTAACACTTACAGAACAGGAGTGAGATAGAAGTGTATTACATGCCAATGTCCTGACAATGATGCATTTTGTTCTAAAATAAACCTGCTGCTGATTTTATCTGTTAGTTACAGGCAAAGAGAGAGAAAAACAGAAATGTTTGGGGATAAAATACAGACGTCATATTTTAGCAGTGTATTTAGTCTGCAGTTAATGCAGGATTGTCCTATTCATTAATCAGAAAAGCCAACCAATCACAGAGCAGCAAATTAAGTTACTAAAAATGTTGTTTGCCTATTGCAGTACTGAAAGCTCACAGTTAACAGCTACTTCGTTTCCATTCCCTTTGGGCAATGGGCCTACACAGCTGATACCTAGTCTTGCTAACCAAGCATTTCTCAAATGCCAATTTTCTTCTGTTTAAGCACTTAAGAATGACCAGTTGAAGCCGCCATTAATGATCTACTGCAAGCTACTTTCTAATTAAAAAAAGTTGATCTAGAAGTTTCAGTTCAATTGCTTTCGATCTAGGTATGTCCAATTTGAGCAATGTCTCCATTTTAGTTAAATTATTCCCACATTACAGATGACTTCATTTTATAAAATAAACCCCATGCATCATCATTAAGTGAGGAACACAAATTAACACTTCTAACATGTTGACAAGGGCATGGCCCACTGTAAGATAACTTATTATAGTGTATGCGAACAGATGGCCGTTTGACCACTGCTGAAAATTGATGTTTAGAGAAATCCGTAACAAAACACTTTTTTTAATGTAAGTAATTAGGATACATCTTGTAAGGTGATCAAGCTGTGGTTGATAGCAAAGCTTTAAAACCACTCTGGCTTATGGAAGCTAAATAAAACAAATGATTTCATTAATGGTTAGACGAGGTGAACCAAATAGCAGTACAAATTTATACTTCTGACTCTTTGCTCAATATGGGGTGAGTGGAACTTTTCTAGAAAATAGTCCAAAAACATATACTTAGGTACCTCAACATGTATAATAGGATACAAATCTGAGTTACTAAATCCCATGATGCCTAAATAGGTTAAACACTCAAATGGTTAATAAATATACCCCTACAAATCAACTGCCTTCAGCACAAGGTGTTCATAAAAGTTTCACAGCATTTAATAGAAGTTTCACAGCATTTAATAGTTATATATATGATAGTTGCAATGTTTGAGCTTAAAGTGAGAATGTTTTGTAGGCCATGATACCTAGTTAGCTATTAGAATTCAATCCACTGAATGTTGAGGTCCAATTGCCTAAACTTGCTGTTATAGCATCATTGCAGTCTTCATGGCTAATTACATGGCAGGCAAATTGTGTAGTTTCTGCTTGCATCTGCAAAGTTAGCGGTTCATAACTGAAGCGCTTCACTGTTCTGCTTGTACCACATGTTGGTCAAGTAGCACTCAGCCAGTCATAAATGTACTATTTTAAGATAGAATATGTGCATTTTATGTTTTATTTAATTTAGCTGTGGGACAGTGTATTTTTTTAATGGAATCAATGCTTCAAGATTTATTTATTTGGGAGTTGCGGGCGGAGCAGTTTTTAAATCGTATACGCTATGTCTTAATCGATGAATCTGTGTTTATGGTGCGCACGTCAGTGGTTTGGTGCTTGATTCTTTTAGCAAATAACCGAATGACGTGTCTGGGTAAAATATACTGTAAATGTACTATGAAGGCTTCCAGTAATCTCTCACAGCATGGGACGGTATATCTAACTTGTTACCATCTGTGCAAAGTGTCACATGATGTGTAAACTGCGTACTGTTTTATGTGTTCCATACAAAAAGAGGAACCGACACAAAACAGCAATGAGAAACTAATTTATTTTGTACTTTAATATGTCTTGTGGTGTTCAGATTAAATAAAATTACTATTTAAAATGCAAATATTCCCTTATGAGAAAGAATGTACTGCACTCTGTTAAACAAATTTTAGATCTTAAAAAGGCTCAAACATTGCATGGCATTATTGTTTTTTACAGTAATACAACAGAATATAGTCATAGGTATTATTTGTATCATGTAGTTGTGAGCGTTTTTGAAAAACAAAATCTTTTCTATAGAATGCAGAAGCTCTCATTGTTGAAACTGGCAATTCTTTAAGGAACTATAATATGAACAGCGGTAGAAATTTGTGATATCAAATTCTTGCATTGCCATAATAACTACTTACCTGAAGTCTTTTTCGAATATTTACATTGGGGAGCAAAAAAATGAAAGAAAAACTGTACAACGCAAATGATGTATTAAAGCTTTTTGTGCTTTCAGTTGAATTATTTTCTTGGAAAAACTTAGCTCTATTTCACTAAAGATGGTAAAAATATAAATATTGCTCTATTTAATTTTGTGCTATACTATGTTTTACAATTTCCTTTAGAAAACAACAAAACAAACTATATTATTTAGCAGCCTGTTGACATCTGTTGTGCTGTTTTTTGTAACTAATTTATAAATAATGCAAGGCAGTGTTAAAGTACACTGGCAAATATTAAAAAAGTGTCTCTTAGAAATCACCAGGGTAAAATGTACACCACATTTCGTGTATGACTAGTTACAATTAGAATATTTTAATGCAAAATATGTCTTTTATTGAAATGTTGGCATTTAGATATGATTTCCTAGCTATATGCTTATTATAAGCACGGATGAACGAAGTAATATTATAGTATAATAAACGTATACAGATATAATATATAAAGCACGGTGTGCCATATCAGAGGACTTGTTGTTTACGTTTTCCATAGGAATAGAAAATGGAGTCAAGAAGATGCATATGGGCTGTTAAGTTGTACATCAAACCTGTATGCAAACAGACAAGCTATAAATGTAATGAAATTTGTACCCATCACTTCTGGTACCAGTGAGTCCAGCAATGCATTATGCTGCAACTGCAAGTCAGGTCCAGCAGGCGGCTAAATGGTTAATGTTGTACTGTGGTTTTGTATCTAAGAAACATTCACATATTGCAATCACGTACAATAATACAATACTGCAAATGATAGTTTTTCCTCTATAGAGTCTCATTTTAATAGGATATGGAAAACTTTTTTTTCACCTCGGTTCAATGGAATTTTTTTTCCATTGGCCAGTGACGGACATATTGAGTCAATTGGGATAAATTAACAATGCACATATGTTTATATGTTTGTAATTTTTTCCCCTTTCACTTATATTTTAATTACAATGCATGTATGGTTTCAGCATCAGTGTGTGACTCTTAACTGCAGCAGTAACGTAGTTATGTAGTAGCTACAGATGGAGTGGAATGATTACATTAAAGACCCAATTACAGTTACGTTATTCTGCTACCCCACTATGTAGTACTACTGACCTCTCACCTTGAAACACATTTCTCTGCTTAAATTCCATTTTCTAATGTTCGAATTATTAATAAACCACAAGGAGATGACTGAGCATAATAAATAAAATGGCTTGACTTCTAACAAACAAACAGCTAGCTAATAAAATAAAACAAAAGCAAATTTCAGAATGAGCTGTGGAGCGGATTAAATCAATGAAAGATTTATTCAAAAGTAAAAGGACAGCCGGCTATTAGGAAGAAGGTAATTAAAAAGACAATCCTAGAAAGTTGATGTATTCAGCATTTATCAAATGCAAATTCGAATTCTGAATGCAAAAACATGAACTCCCTCTCCTTTTCCCAAATCACAGTCACAATCTATGTACACATTAATCTTTTAGTATGCATATATTATAGTATGCTAAAGTGACAACAAACCCATAGGGTGCAAGAGAAAGAGCTGCAACTCTTGTTTACTATCCTGACCTTCTGCATAGAGCAGAAACTGGTGCTATTTCAGGACACCAAGTGAACCATAAAACAGTAATAACTTATAAAAGTAAATCTATCATTATTTCATGAAAATTACTGGCAAGCAAGCATGAAAAAATGCACAGAATATAAAGTTTGTGGACCTTCTTACATGAATAATATATTTACTTTGTGCCACTCAAAATGTTTGTTTGTATATTATTATTATTCTTGTATCTGATTTTGTAGCCAGTGTAAAAAAGATTTCCTGCTAAGTGTAGTGTACATATTTTAGTGTCCAGCAGCTCTGTCACATGACACAGCTCCAAGTTGCACAAAACAGAAGAAAAAAATGCAATTGTGAAAAATAAAATTCACATGCAAATGAAGACACTAAACAGTGTTCTGTAATAATAAATTCACATTTTCCTTAATTTAGTTAATGTTCAAATATGTTGCTAAAGTCTAATGCGCCATATGTAACATACAGTATGAGAGATAATTAACTGCACACCATATATGAAGTAAGAGTGTCTACATATGTCGCAGTGCAATTTAAAAAGCACATATTTATGCAGCATAGCATGTATTATTGCATGCAAAAACACACGTAAACATGTACATGCAGTACATGGATAACGTACGTGTGTATCTGTGTA
The DNA here is from genome assembly GCF_038048845.1 of Mixophyes fleayi. Taxonomy (NCBI): domain Eukaryota; kingdom Metazoa; phylum Chordata; class Amphibia; order Anura; family Limnodynastidae; genus Mixophyes; species Mixophyes fleayi. Next base: position 56,099,501 of record NC_134408.1, read on the forward strand.
TATATGTGCAAATACACTGACATGTATATATGTACACCTAAAGACATGTCACATCCATATGTTATATACAAACTGCATTATGTTGCTGTGTATTTAAAGTTAGCAATATAAACAGGACAACGATAAATATATCTTAATAGTGTTTTTCTCAATATACTGCAAGCGCAGAAACCTTTTACAGTCACTATGATTTAATAATAAGGAAAAGGAACATTTATGATAATGCAGAGTCCTAAGCACAAAGATAGGCATTGTGAAGACTTAAGTCACAGATGATGAAATTAATACAGTCAAGATTGAGCCCCCTTTCAAGATTAATATCAAATCATTGTTTCACAAGGCTACAAATGAGAATCATGCACAAAATTGGACTTTAAACATTAAATTCCCTTAGACAGGTGTAGTTAAACAGAAAAAAAAGCATTATTCCTATGGTGTAACTTAAAATATTTTAATGTGATGTTAAACCAGCAATGTGTTTGCTGGAAAATCCATGCTCTCCTTTTATTTGGGTTATTAGGTTTAACAGAGAGCTTTTCAGTTCCACAAAGGATACATTTACATATCATTAAAATATTGCTGGCTTCTCTTTACAAAACTACCAAGGAAAGATTTCCCTGTGACTGCAGCAAGCAATGTACAGATATGAAATGCACAGGCATAAAAATCTTGCCTACCATAATGAAACAGAATTCACTACGTGTTATCATTTAATGTACAGGTTATGTTTTCTTTGCACTACAGCATGACACTGAATACATGATTTTCAGATAAGAGCGTGCAGTGTACATGCATGAGAGGTACTGAGATTCTAACAGACTCACATCTTAACCTCACACCCTGAGACATTCCAGCTTCTATTACCAACAAGATAGGCTAGTCTGCTGTCTAATAGCACTACTCTCCTATTGCATGAATTGCTGAAAAAAACCCAGCATGTAGTTTTCTTACATGAAAATCAGAATTGTTATTGCAGATATTTAAACACCTACAGCAGAATAATGATAAACTTACAAGCAGAAGAGGTGAAACAGCAATATGAAGAGAGCAATGCAAGGAGAAACTTACCTGCTGCAAGTACATAAAAGTCAAGGCACAAGAGAGCTGTGGACACATGCCCACATTCGGCAGTGCCACGCAGGTTGCACCCGTCAGAGGATGCTGCATGGTGTTGTTCTGGAGTCGACGTAGAACAAGTGAAGGGGCTAGCATGCAAGCACGTTTGTCCTGTCTTGTCAGCAGGTTTTAAACCGTCTTTTAGCTGTGGTTATTTAAAGTTAAAAAAAAAAAAGTCCTTCTCCCTTTGCTATCCTACTGCTGGAAATGTGTGTTCATTTGTCAGCTAAGGCAACTAGGCAAATTAAAACTGAAACCGCTTAAACTGGATAGAATACAAAAACGAGGGATTTAACCAAAGCCTGCAGCCTAATGAAGAGTCAGTGTAACTTCCTCAATGACAGTGAAGAGAGGGAGCTCGGCGTTTCCCAACAGGAGCTTGCTGACTAGCAGAGAGATTGACTCACTGAAGCTCAGTCGGCTGGTGTTGATGCTGCACGGCTTCTCATTTGTCAAATGGGTCCTAGGGCAGAGGCTTTACCACTCACCAAAATTCAAATACTGCATTTTTAAAATCCCCTGGGAGGGTGGAGAGAAATAGAGAGAGATCGAGTGAGCTAGTGAGAAGGAGAGAGAGAGAGAGAGAGAGAGAATGAGAGAGCAGGCGATTGAATGAGAAAGCTGCATCACAGACAACCGTGAGATTTGGGCAATTAATGTCATTGCCCAGCTGGGACTCAGTGTCTGTTATAATTTCTTTTGCATTGCTGTTGGTCAGCAGAGTCAGAACCAAATAATGTTCTAATTTTTTTATTTTTTTTTAATCTTGCCAGAAGCCAACCATAAAGATACATTGAAGATCCTATCTAGTCAGCCAATGATAGTGATTTATATATCCTTAGTACATTCTATATGCAGATTCCTGACATTTTAGATTTTACATGAAGCTTTTCTGATAAGCTTTTCAAATGAGTCATATAGCAGTGTAAAGTTAGCAATTGAGGAGAATCCACACTGCAGAAGCAGAGTTGTTTTTTTAATGGCGAAAAGGCTTAGAGACCATCTTCAACTACAATTATGATTTAAATTGGCATTATATTCAGTCTATTAAAGGAGATTAGTCTATCAGACTACATTTTAAAATGAAATTTGCCTTTTTATTATTTAATATGTACTCTTTTCCATGAATAGAATTACCTATGTTTGAAATTAATATTCCTCTCTTGCAGACTCCTTTTCTTTGTTTTATAGAGTAATAATTGTTCATTAGTAGATCTAGTTAGCCTTTATATAATAAAACAGAATGTGACTTGCAAATCAAAGTATTTTTATTTTTGGTGTCCTTGCGGACCAGTGTGTTTAAAAATAAAATTATATGCTTTCAGTGACAGGTCAAAAATCTTTGTTCAAAAGTATATATGTACACATTATGTGTATTATACATTTGTGACAATACAAGGTGAAATTTTATGGTTGGCAGTAGTATTTTAACATTACTCACATTGAAATAAATAAATAAACGTGGTCTCTGTGTTAGTGAATTTTAAGCGATAATTAGTTATTCACAATCAATCTGAAAACCGAATATACATATATGTATATCATTTTGCTTTTGTTTTAACATTTCTAACATTTTAAATAACAAATGAATTCTAATCTAGGAGGGTTGCAAACATCTCACTGCAGCTGACATGCAGAAATTATTTGGATCAATAAAAACACATTGTTAATACACGTGTGAAGATAAAATCATCTTTCATGTTTATACCTTAGCATTCTGCAAATCTGCTAGCCTATGTCTTGGGAAATCCCTCGAACATTTGGCATTATATATTATGAGAGAAATGCGGCTTGTTGAATGTAAGTAATCAATACGTGTGTGTAAACAAATAAGAAACAAAGGCATTTGGATGTTTTGTATTTGTCGTGCAAATTATTGGCCCAAGCTGCTGCAGATCTGTGCTAGTCTCACACTACACTTTAAGAACCTCGTTTAGAGTTTAGGAGCAAATCCAACTGAAGGGTTCAAATTTGAATCTGGACAAACCATGTTGTGATGAAAGGGTTGTAAATGCAATATTTTTTTGCATGCACTACCTGCTTTTGCTTGTAACACACAAATACTGGTCTGCTGTATTTTAGCACTGTGATTTGGAGTTAAACTGTACCCCCCTCCCAGATGTAAATATGCCCACACATTCTAAATTTGCCCCCTCTGCTTCGCAACATAATTTTGCCAAAGTGCAAAATTGCACTGTCTAGCTAAATCTACTCTTAACTCTAAACGAGGTTCTAATTGCACAAAACTTGCTAGGGTAATATAAATAGACCTAATTGGTCAGAACGCCTTGTTCCTTTCAACATATTCACAAACCAATGTTTTACTGTTATGTTGTGTATATAGAAATATATTGTCTGTGATGCAGACTATTTAAGTGGAGATATTGTAGCAGAGGTAGAATAGGAAGTCAAGGTCCTTTGCATACACCTTGATTTTTTAAAAAATATATTGATTGCTGCATTGCTCTCAGTCTTTCCACAACAATATTACATATACCCTTTTCAAAGTACATTTTTTACATTATAAAAAATTATCACTCACATTTTTTGCTGTAGTGAGTATGTTGTCTAAATCACAATGTCTTCATTTGGTGTATAACAATGTGAATTACCTACAGTGTCTCTAATGAAAGGCCATGTCAGCACCTTATGATCTACCACATCCATATTTATTTGGAAACAAACATTTTTTCCATGCACCAAAGAGGTCTAGAGTTTGGGTAGAGTAAACACTGTAGCTGGCTAGGATCCACTGCAACCTGGGTTTACTTTTCCTATTGGGTGACTGTAGGGTTTTTGTTGTGCATTATGCCATCTGATGGTATGTTATAATTATTTAATGGAAATAAACATTCTCTCCAGCAGTGGAGCTCACTGCTGTCCTTTGTGGTCTACAGTGACTGCGTGTTGCCTAGAAGCAGTTAAGGCACAAGAAGCCTAGTAAGCAAAGGTACAAGTATTTTAGGCAAAAGACCTATACTACAATACATGACACATAGGGCATCAACTTGCTCGGCTATTGGCAAGCAGGATCTCTTACAAAGACCAATCAGAGCTTATCACCAGCTAGGCACCATCAGCCGGCACAATAACACCTTCATTTAAACATAACTTATTCTTTTTATTATTTTGTAGGTTTGTGGTAGTGGCATAAGGGAGGGAGAGTGTTGAGATACAGTAAACAGGATAGTGTATGAATAATTTTAGGCATGGGACATGCGGGAGAGAGAATATTTGGGAATTATAGATCATGGTATTTGCAGACTGATTTATACGAAGACGGACAGAACAAGCAAACATACAACACAGGTGTAAACAGTGATGGGTGCAGACGCGCCCAACCTGAAGCTTCTCATTCCCACCGTCCACTCGGTTACTATCTGCTTTCTTGAGGCTGGGAGGGTCATTTAAAGTAGCAATTATGAGATCAATGTCAGCCAAATTTAGTTGTGGGGCTTAGCTCCTTTTAGAGCATTCTATTGCACCTTCATTAGTACAGGCAGACATTCTCTCACTGTCTGTTATAGCTGCAGTGTATTTTATTGGTATGTGCTCATTATCCTGTTTTACTAGTTTCTGCTTGTACCGTGTCATTTTTATGAATATCCACTTGCCCTGATCTCTGCTTGGAGTTAGTCCATTCTTGGCTTGCCACCTGTATGGATGTTTTGGACCCTTAATATCCATACCAGTGTAGGTACCTGTAATATTTATTTATGTGCACAGCCCTTAGTGTATGTTTTAACTCTTACTCCTGGCCAGTTGTCCTTTCTGTTAATGCTTTAGTGTCTTTTTTTGCCTGCATCTTTGGTAGAATAAGCCACTGGGGCAAGCGAGTATCACTGAGCATGTAAAGGAACGGGGGCTGCTAAAGGTGAAGATCACAACTAGCCTGCTTTTAAAGGCTGATTCTAGCAGTCACTTTTTGGCATTACAACAAGGCACATGGGGATACAAATGGAAATGCTCAGCACTTTCTTTATGGCAGGACCTCCAGTACTTTCTCCTTGTTGTTCATCCACCGTCATGTTTTCAGTGCTGCATTTCAGGCACCTCATTATGACACAGAGATCCTTTTGCAGACATTTATTCCTGCTTCCCTTATCCCTCCCTCTTTCTTATCTGGTCTCCATTCAATACAAATGGTGCCCATCATGCAGCTGTGTAAATTACATTTTAAATAGTATGTAGAAACAGAACGCTACTCCATAATGTGAGTGGACTGGTCATATACACAGACCACAGTTTATCAAAGGTGTACACATGATGAAAAGGTGTGTGTCTGGTAATAGGACTGGCTTACCCCACTTACTATCAATAAATAGCCTTTGCCCTCAGCAAACATCCTTGGTTTTAATATAACTTGATGCATATGAGTGGTCATAATATCATTTGATGGATATGGCTGCACCTAGAATACATCAACCACTCTAGCAGGACTTTTGGAGACAAAAAAAAAATATTACAAAATATCCTTTTCATTTAGCATGCAGCCATTTAATGTGGGGGGTGGCAGATTATTTTTTATTAAAATTTGTTTAAGATGTACATGTGATTTGTACATAAATACTAAAACATATATTTACAGTCAATGTCAATATGCAAATACATTTAGTAAAGTTTTATAACTTGCTTGCAGGACCACTTCATGGCTGCAATTATTGAGAAAGTGTTATTCTACTTAGTGAAGTTCACGACAAAATGCTTGTCATCGGGACTCATTAAGTAACATTTCATTTAGGAGCCACAGCAACCAATTAGCAATTATCTTTTTTCTGTCAAGTACAAGTTAGGCAATGAAAGCATGTTTGTGATTGGTTGCTTCGGTTTAGTGCAAACTTTACACTAAAAGCCATATTAGTAAATCAGTCCTATTGATTCAAAATAAATTTGAGTTCTGAGCTAAGAGGGTAACTTCTGTATGGGTAAAACAGTTTCAGACATCATACGTTTAAAAGTGCAACCTGCGTGTTCCTAATTATAAATCACTTGACGGCTCACAAGAGGGACGGGAGGGTAATTGCTCCTGGGACTCTTAATTTAGAAATTGAAGACTGGCACTGAGAGATGAACACGGCTTCCTTCAGTTCTGTTTTAAGGCACTTAGCAGTGTCATTGTGTGGCTTTTATGGAATTCATTTGTATTTGCTTCTTAGGCCAACTGTTTGCTAGTTCTGCCATCAAGAATCCTTATACTTCTTATTTCAATAAAAATCCTTATTCTCCTTCTATTTTGCTTTATTATACTATGAAGTAGAAATGACATAATGTGTGTTAATGTAAATAAACAGCAATGGTTATATAAGACCTATTTAACTGCCTCCAGGCAAAAGAATGTGGGTGTGTTCAGACAATAAGACATATTAAAATGGAACACTCCAGGGACTAATATAAATAATGGGATTAACAAACAGTCATCTATTTCTCTCATTGTGAATTTTGGGTACACTATGTTGTACTTGCACTAGCAATTATACCTGGGTGCCAGGAAAGAAATTATTTTAAGAAACCAAATTGTTCTAATGATATGTCATCGGTATTGTCTGAATCATCTTCACCATCATTATTGGACTTACAGCCTGTAAGTAAACATAGCGTTTTAAGGCACTATTATTGAATAAAAACATTTCACATTATTTATATATACTCTTTGCTATATATTGTTTTATAGGATTAGAAATCAGATATTTACTGTTTTATAAGTATGAGTTGTATACATATTTTGCAAATCATTTTGCTTATTTCTCTGCATACTGCATTACATAATATGAGAAGAAGCTGCATATTGCATACTTTGCATATGTGAAAAAGCAAATGTTACATATGGGCACCTATGTAACAGTACAACCAATAGAAAGCTTATCTGAAAAAAGAGCAGAATGCTTGCAAAGTATTAGCCATAGTCTTTGAACTATGAGAGCACCATAGGCATATATCATTAACAAAATAAATAATATCATCTTTCTATGTAATGCCCCATTAAAAGCACTTGCCTATTTGCGGATTATAGTAAAAGCTAATATAAATACTTTTAAATGCATTCTTTTTTGACATGTATATTCTGTTACAAGAACTTCATATGAAGTTAATAAGTTACTAACGTCCTTTGAATCCCTTGCTGAAATTCTTTATTTGCATAAGCATCTCATCTAAACATCTGAATGTGAACGTGTGTTGGGCCATGCCTGCAACAGAAGGCATTTGTCTGTTGAGACGCTGTAAAAGAGGAATTGCAGCAGTGTTGTCCACCATAGCTTCAAATAATAGTAAGTGGTGACACGTGAATCATGTTTTTCTGGCAGTTCTGCATGTGAGCAGTCTCCAAAGTGTCTCATTATTGTACCACAACAGGCAAAATGGCAGAATTTGTAAAAGGGTCAATTTAGAACCTGCAACTGATCCTTTGAAAATTTCTTGTACAGCATAATAGAAAGGCAAGCCCAGTGCCCCATGGTATCCTCTTAGAAAGCACTTAGACATTCAAAGAGAACAAAGCGTATTCAGCTATACTATAATCAGTATAAGCGCTTTAGATAAGACATCACTAACCTTACAACTATCGCAGTTTATTCAATTTGAAAGCATTTCAAACACATAATCTTGAGTATGTATTTTGTATAATATGAAAAAAGAAACAGTTCAAGTTCACAATGTTAAAGTTCTCTTGTTACAGTCCTTCTGGTTGTGATCATTTTATGGTTAAAGTTCTCTCCAGATTGTTACACAATTTTCTGAAAGTAGAGTTAAAAAGCTTTTACTACTAAACTAAATGGGAAGAAAATACATAACATAATTTAATAATGTCCTCATTATGCATGTGAGCAAAGTGGGACTGTTGTTATTTATAATGTGCAAATGCTGTAGTAGCCACTGTAACATTGTGTGGCCATATTTGTGCTGCAGCTCCTATTTTTTCTGATTTCTGCAGATATTAGCATGACAATGTGGTGTCAACTGATGAACAGTTATTTGCTCAACATGATGGCTAGCCCTAGCTGGACATGCATGGCCTTTGGCATTTTATTCTATGGAACGACATATTATAATGAGCTCATTTAATGTCACGTGTTAGTGGAAACCCACAGAACGTTTGCAATGGCACTAAATGCCTACATGATTACTGCAGTTCAGATTTAGCAGGCACTGCTTTCAGTCCAGGTGTAAGCTATACATTACATTTATATTGATATGTGCAGCTAGGCAAATGTCATGAACATTAAAAGTAACATCTGTGCCACCTTCTGTCCCCTTATACTTATGTAATATATGAATAATATTAGACAAGTAGTTCAAATTAATGAAGGGGGTGGCATCTAGTGGTTTTCTTCTCATTTTCTGACTATACCCATGATAATCTGGAGTGGTGCACTAAAATATGTTCAACTGCCCATCACTGTGACAATATGCTATCTTATTTGTATTAGAGCTAAACTATGATCATTCAATTAGCAGATCATTTTGTTATTTTATCCCAACATTCCAAAGATATGAGGAGCTTACAGGGGTTTGATTATGGGTTCAGGCCGCTCTAGGCTAATACACTCATAGCGCCCCCTCGCCTTCCACGCCAGGCTAATATGTGGTAGATAAAAACAAACGTCCTTAATTTAAAATCCGCCTTCCTTCAATGCTCCCCCCACCAATGTACATGTTTCTGTGTTTTCGATAGTCAGCTCCACTTGGCTTTTTAAAAGGGTCACAGAAATCTTTGTCACTCATTTCGTTTTCATTAAAGTCAGTACATATAGCAGAACAGAGGCATGAGCAAATGCTACTGAGGGTGAAGATGTGAGGGGGAAGGGGCTGTCACGTCTGTGCCTGTCACCATCCTTGTTTCTCCTTCTCGCTTATCCTCAGCCTTTACCATGGGAATACGCCAAGATTAAAAGCTTGCTGCATTTTTATTTCATGTTTTATTTTTACTTTGGAGAACAACTATCCTCTTATATTTTAAAATTAATTTTATTTTATACCTTAAATTTAAATAGATTGTCTAATAACAAAAGTATTTTGCAGGGGGGGGTGGGGAGGTGGGGGAAGATCTTTATATTGAATGCTCTACTCTGTCACAATTTTGCACCCCCTAAAATATTGTGCCCCCCAGAAGCCTATTGGATAATCAGGCCCTGGGAGCCTATTTATGATTGTTTCCCACACTGCACTTTTTTTTATCCTAAACTAATTGTTTTAGTTTCATTAGTTAAAAAAACAAAACAAAAACAAACAAACAAAAACAAACCGCACATACATAAAGAACATTATAAATAATATACAACTTATTTATAATGTTGCTATTTAACTTACACTAATAAATTATTCTAAAAGTTATTTTAGTGCTTTTGTTCAGGTAATGCAGGGTTATCACCAGTGATAACAGAGCTATTGGCAGTTAACAGGGCAAAGTGCTAATGAGCCTTATCTCCAGCAAAAATATCATATTTCACCTCCAGTAAGGTTCTCTGCCACTTTAATTAATAGGTGAGTTAGTTTATTTAAAATTTCAAATGAATTGCATCATACTATGCAAAATGGGAAACTGTCTGAAAGAGATATCTTATTTTTATGAACTCTTTTTTTAGCTTCTTTTATTGGGAATTTTCCTATGTACTGATTTTTCCACTGTTTTACTTACTCAAAAGTGGGAATAACTATTGCTGCAGTAATTCTCATAAATGCCCTATTGTTGTTGAATTTTATTATTTGAGGGTTTGCATACTAAGTCATGTTCAAAAATGAGGGGCTTCAAATTACTAATGCATAGCATTTATGTATTTATATGCATAAATGTATTTATGTGCATCAGTTACAGTAGAAATGAGCACAATTAAACACTGTATATTTTGATAGAATTCTATGGGTACATAAATATATCCCTTTCATGTGGAATCCTTACTAACAAATATTACACTAACTATCCCAGGCTTTCTGGGGATGCTAAAACATGTTACGAGGTGTAGCGCTACTCACAACAACTCTCTCTCTTCTTATGTCTCGGGTGGCTGCTCTGAGATATTGTGATCATGAAAGGAACAAACACAGAGAAAAAAATCACCAGCACACTGCTATAACCAGCAAAGGAGCTGCTATATCTATTTCTACTTAAAAATGCAGAAATCTCAGTTGCACACATTTGCAAATGTATGGTAAGCCACTCGCCCCGTCAAGGAGCTTCTGCTCATAGGTGGTTCTAATTCTAAACAGTGAGAGTCCCTATTTCTGGGCCATACATAAATGTGTTTATAAATTGAGAGCTAACTTACCAGAGGTACCCCAGAAACCTCCAAATGGCAATACAGCACCAGCACCCCCCATCAGCAACTGATACCAACATACCTCTCAAACACACAAAACAGAAGTGGAAGTTGCTCAATCAATTTATAGGTTCATAAAAGGTGCTTGAAAGGGTGGGGTTATCCTGAAATGAACAAACACAGAGAAAAATCGCCAGCACACTGCTATAACCAGCAAAGGAGCTGCTATATCTATTTCTACATAAAAATGCAGAAATTTCGATTGCACACATTTGCAAATGTATGGTAAGCCACCTGCCCCATCAAGATATTGTGATCATGTAATCACCTGTCAGCCAGTAGGGGAATCTCACTCCTATGGGGCCTTCTGATTGGTCTGCATTTCTTTAAATAGCAGGGAGGGCTTAACCTCCCTGCCGGTTATAGTGTTTGTTCCTGCATTGGTGAGCCTGCTGTGTTGCTGTTATTTTCCTGCTGATTACCTATTGCCTGACCTTTGCCTGTCCCTGGATATTCTCTACTGTCCATCTTGACGTTTGTCATCCTGGACTTTTTGGCTTGTTTCTGGCTATCCCTACTCACTGGCTGCTTCGATCATTTGCATCCAGTCTGGTTTCACTTTTGTTTACCAACTGGTGTTCTTCTACTCAGTCCACCAGTTACTGCCAATCTCCATACCCCATTACTACCTGGCACCTAAGAAAAATTCTTACTACTTTGAGTACAAATCCTGGGGTCACCGGAGTACCTGTGAGATTATTGCTCTCTACAGGAAAGGTGGCTTACTATAGATGAATACCTCTTTAATGCCTTATTGTAATAATTTATCCAGTGACCATTGGGAGCGATTACAACACCAATTTTATGTCATGTACACTGCAGTTTCTGAGTTGCAGCGTCGGAAGCTACTATTTCTATAGTGATTGGATCAAGCAGATCCCCTTGTGCTCTGATGAGCTTTTCCATCCCTGACAATTATTGAAGATTCAGGAAGCCTACATATCTGTAGAGAATACAGCTTACATTCTTTGGGGCTAATGTAGAGTAGAACACACATTGAACATCATTTCCATTCTTAAAAAGTGTATACAAAAGTGATGTATTTTTGTCCATATGTTCATCTAAGCATATGTCAAGATGAGGTCAGCTTTGCATTAACAGCATATGTGCCACATTTCCACCAAGTGCAAAAATAGCATATTTCCAGCCATTTTCAGAGCAGATGCATTCAGGCCGAAATGGTCATTCCACTAAATACGTAACCCTTATTTTATGTTGAAAATATGTTTACTCATTAAAAGTTTTTCATAATATCAGAACTTAGCATTGTCCTTCAAAATGAGGGATAATCATGACTTTAATGGAGTTACCTATATAAAATCCGACATATCTAAAGAACATCAAATTTTATTTTTTACTTAAAATTTTACTTGACAACAAATATCGATGAATGACAAGTAAGGTAATATTTGTACTTTTTTCCCCGTAGATGTCGAGCACCCACTAACCACAAGGGAATAGCAAGAGAAAGTGGATGAGGAGGAGCGGGAGTAGGAGACGGCGGTAAATCAGGAGGTGAAATTGCCAGGGACACCAACCTCCTCACCTCCTGTTGGTCCAGAACAATCACCACCTGTTTGATATCCGGAGGCCTTAGAGAAACGATCTAAATAGACCCAAGACATCCAGAGAGCGACTCATGCCTGCCTCCAGAAGTTGACAGATCAGCAGGAGCAGATAATACCATCTATAAGGTTGTTTGGGCCAGTGCCGTAACTAGACATTTTAGTGCCCTGGGCGAGACAGGGCACCGACGCCCCCCATCTAAGAGGGCGTGACATTTGCCGAGTGGGTGTGGCCAACTTATGTGGGGGTGTGGTTGGCACTTTATTGAAAAAATTTGGTTACACATATTTGCAAATGCATGAAAAGCCAAATGCATGTATATATATTTATATCTATATAGATATATGGCACTGGGTTAAATACCAGTGGCACCACATGTCAAACACAGTGATTAACTAGTATTTACACTTGCGGTTTGTGGGTTCCTTAGAGGACCATGCATTTACCCCAGAACGCACATGCGTTCCACTGCTTTTTTGTGTGAATTATATTGTGTACTACAAACTTGGTATTCTCCACATAGTTTAACTAGAAAAAAGGTATACTCACCTCTTCATTGTCAGGGAGCACTGAGTGGGCTTGGCTTTGACGTCCTATGTCTGGGTGACCGGAGTGGTGTAACATGAGACTTCAAGGGCCAGTGGTAGTGATACCGAAGCATGATGTTAACAATATTATTAATACTAATATAAATAGCGATGATCAACACAAGAGGAAAGTAAGTAATGGAATAGTAAATTAATGAAAGATAGGGAACAACTATATCAATAATGTGAAAGAGAAGAATACTGATAGGAGAGGTTTGGACTGAGAGGTACATAATGGGAGGATGAGGGGAGGAGGATTAGGGGAGGTGGGTGGAAGTGCAGAGGGGATGGATAGGAGGGTGGAAGTTAATAGAGAAAATTGAAGTGGCTCTTGTTATGTATTTTTATTTTTCAAATTAACCATATTGTAGTTTAGGATCATTTGGATTTTGTGCTGTAGAACTTAGAACATTGCATCCATGCACACATTTCCCTAAGTAATAATAAATTATTTTACAATTACCCAAAATAGTGCAAATTTTCAATACTCCAATGTATATTCTGCACTTCAGCAATGCAATGAACTCCATATAACTTCCGGTTCGGACAGCGTACTAGTTTACTTACCTGGGCTTCTGTTCTTGTCATCTTCCTTCTGTGCTGGCTCCTCCTTGCCTGTGTTCCAGGACGCTGCAAGAGCAGGAAGCAGGCGCCCTACTCCGCTGGCTGTCTTCAATTGGCAAAGTGCCACTGCAGGATTAGATTGTTTTTCACGGATGGTATGGAAAGGGAGGGCGGGTGTTGCGCCCCCACTAGGCATTGCGCCCTGGGCGGTCGCACCGCCCGCACCGCCATCGTTACGGCTCTGGTTTGGGCCATCTCTGGCTGCTAGTCTGGAATGTCTACTTCCTGTGGTACTATTGGTTACTATTGCTATATATTAAAAGGAAAATATTTAAAAAGAGCAAATTCTAAAAAAAATTGAATCAAAAATATTATTAATACATTTTTATTTCTTTAATAACATTCTTCTGGTCTATTTCTATTAAACATACTTAGGGAACTGCTTACAGCATATAATATGTTGCTTTTAGTAAAGATTGACATTACATTTGGTTGATGTATATTATGTATACTAGGTGGTGAAATGCGTGTGTCATTAATTAAGCGTATAATGTGGATTCACTTTCGCCAACCTGGATTAACGATGGCAGTAACAGAGGCGCAGAGTCAAATGAACCCCCGGTTTTCACCAGAGAACCCCGCAAGGTGGTTTGGGCATCACTGCAGGTAGGGTTTGCAGGTCACAGCCCTCTGCGCTGCCTCCAAGCTTGAGGAACTGGTATCAAACAGCAACAAAAGCCAGAACTGGTACAAAAATGGAGAGCAGGGTGCCAAATCAGAAAACGGAAGAAGTGTCAGAACAATCCAGGTCAGCAATAATTAGGAGCCTGGAGCAGAGGGAAGAGTAGAGGAAGCATGCCGTAAATCGAGTTAGAAAAGTAATAGCCAGTTTCTGATGTGTGATATGGATGTAAAGTCTAGGATAATTTGTATTGTACAAGAGTAGCGTAATACGTCATCTACACTTGGGTGCAACATGCAGCATGTATAAACAATTTGCCCATAATTGTTCCGACATTGATATGCTTAATAGTTTATTTTTTAAAATTGTTATGCAGGTAAAAATTCTATTGAACAAGATGCATTAATTAATATGCAAAATATGTATGATTGAATGGCACTTACAACTAAAGTATTGTTGTGGCACATAATCCTAGATGGTGTCATACTCCTGGGAGTCCCCAGGCTCCAGGTCGACTTCATCTACCACCTGATCAGCAATCTTGATCTTGTCCTCTAAAGGCACCCCACACCAAGCTGCTATAATATAAAAAAAATGCACACAAAGCAATATTGTTGCACACAACATCCAGCAGATACATGAACGCTCCTCCACACCAGTCAAGGCAACAGTGTCTGGATATAAGAATTCCAAAATCCGTTTTATGACCGACCTGGTGGAGGCATGTGCGACATTATATGCACATTCTTGCTCTGTCTCTAGATCTAATATAGTAGCGAGGTACCAGGGGCGGAACAGATGTGCACTGTCTCCAACGTAAAATAGTTAGAAATTGACAAATGTGTGTTAAATAATGTTTGGTTAATACAGACATTTAACTTATACTAATAACATCACCTAATGCATGCTTATGAATTATGTGGCATTAAACAATTTATTCCCTATAGTTTAAGAGCTACATGGGTTCCATCTATAACCCATAGAATGTACAGTAAACCAGCAAGTTGCTGAAACTGCTGCTTTATGGGCACAAGCCATTCATCATCCAATAGCGGATAACTACACTAAGTTCTGCAGAATACAAGCTTCAATACACAACTGAAACAGTCTGGGCCATCTCTGCCACAACACCCACTGTGGTCTAGAAAGACCCAGATGCAATGCAACATGGGGAACAATTTAGTCAGTGATAGTATTGCTGTGCAGATGCCAGCTGACAGACTTTAGCCCGGGAGGCAAGCACATAGCACTGGCCCATAAGTAGCGGCCCATCCTTAAAGGGTGGTCCTCAGTACAATATATATTTAGCAATATAAAAAGAGACTATTTTAGGGTTGCTTAACCAAGCAGAACTTTATTATTATAAATGATAAATCTTAAATAATGAAAACAAAAAATGCAACAAAAAACAAATACATTTTTTTTTATTTTCTATGTTCCTTCTTCCTACAGCACTTTTGTTTTTTTTTACATTACACAATTGAAGAAGTTGCGCAATAACCAAGAAAAAGAACTTGTGAAGCAGCTAGGTACAATAAGCAAGATGATCCAACCAGCATATGATAACAACTTGTAAAAAGAGACCAGCGCAAAACACAGATACTAGTGAAACAATATGTAGGCACAATACGTGATATTCTCGGAGAGAAATTTTAATACTGATAATGAGGCAGCAATGTAAAAAAACAGACATAAAGTTCTTAACTGTAAGTAAAAACAATAAATAACAAAAATAGACTAATAATGATTAAAAACTATGCTATATTGAACGTCTTAAGCAAGCAGTATAGCTTGAGGATAGATCTATCATGGAACAACCGAATAAATGGTGCCTGAGCATGCCAGGTGCAGGTGGGCAGAGTCTAACATGGATCCTATGAGAGTGGAATAGGCGCACTGCTCCCCACTTTACTTGCGGTTGATGAGGTCCTCTAAGTCCAATACCAATAGATAGAAAGAGTCTTTATTTGTCCGTAGTTGGTAAGGAGTGAAAACAAGCACTCCTCTGCAATGTGTCAATCCAAGTCTGACGTAAAATGTGGTCCCGACTTTCGGTTTTGTCTTTCGAAAAAGTCGAAAGACGAAACCGGTATCTGTGTTTAGCACTGGTCTCCATTTACAAGATGTTTTTTTTTTACATACCTCGCTGATTATAATTAGGGATGTGCACCGGCGACTTTTGAGGTCTCGTGTTTTGTGTTTTGGATCCGGATTTTCGTTATTTTTGGGGTTCGGATTTGTCTCGCAAAACACTTGACAAAAGGTCTCGGTTCGGATTTAAGGTTTTGGATTCGGATTTTTTTTGAAAAAAACATAAAAAGTTTAAAAATCAAGTTTTTGGGCTTATTTTCACTCCTAGGCTATTATTAACCTCAATAACATTCAATAACAAGCATTTCCACTAATTTACAGTGTATTCTGAACACCTCACAATATAGTTATTAGTCCAAAACGTTGCAACAAGGTATCTTTCTGGACTGCGTAGAGGAGTGGGTCACCACAATATATATTAAAAACCCTGAACTTTTATGATTCGCACCAATAAATGTACCTGGACTGCGTAGAGGAGTGGGTCACCACAATATATATTAAAAACCCTGAACTTTTATGAATCGCACCAATAAATGTACCTGGACTGCGTAGAGGAGTGGGTCACCACAATATATATTAAAAACCCTGAACTTTTATGATTCGCACCAATAAATGTACCTGGACTGCGTAGAGGAGTGGGTCACCACAATATATATAATAAGAAAACCATCAACTTGTTTGATTCGCACCAATAAATGTACCTGGACTGCGTAGAGGAGTGGGTCACCACAATATATTAAAAACCCTGAACTTTTATGAATCGCACCAATAAATGTACCTGGACTGCGTAGAGGAGTGGGTCACCACAATATATATTAAAAACCCTGAACTTTTATGATTCGCACCAATAAATGTACCTGGACTGCCTAGAGGAGTGGGTCACCACAATATATATTAAAAACCCTGAACTTTTATGAATCGCACCAATAAATGTACCTGGACTGCGTAGAGGAGTGGGTCACCACAATATATATAATAAGAAAACCATCAACTTTTATGAATCGCACCAATAAATGTACCTGGACTGCGTAGAGGAGTGGGTCACCACAATATATTAAAAACCCTGAACTTTTATGAATCGCACCAATAAATGTACCTGGACTGCGTAGAGGAGTGGGTCACCACAATATATATTAAAAACCCTGAACTTTTATGATTCGCACCAATAAATGTACCTGGACTGCGTAGAGGAGTGGATCACCACAATATATATTAAAAACCCTGAACTTTTATGATTCGCACCAATAAATGTACCTGGACTGCGTAGAGGAGTGGGTCACCACAATATATTAAAAACCCTGAACTTTTATGAATCGCACCAATAAATGTACCTGGACTGCGTAGAGGAGTGGGTCACCACAATATATATAATAAGAAAACCATCAACTTTTATGAATCGCACCAATAAATGTACCTGGACTGCGTAGAGGAGTGGGTCACCACAATATATTAAAAACCCTGAACTTTTATGAATCGCACCAATAAATGTACCTGGACTGCATAGAGGAGTGGGTCACCACAATATATATAATAAGAAAACCATCAACTTCTTTGATTCGCACCAATAAATGTACCTGGACTGCGTAGAGGAGTGGGTCACCACAATATATTAAAAACCCTGAACTTTTATGAATCGCACCAATAAATGTACCTGGACTGCGTAGAGGAGTGGGTCACCACAATATATATTAAAAACCCTGAACTTTTATGATTCGCACCAATAAATGTACCTGGACTGCGTAGAGGAGTGGGTCACCACAATATATTAAAAACCCTGAACTTTTATGAATCGCACCAATAAATGTACCTGGACTGCGTAGAGGAGTGGGTCACCACAATATATAATAAGAAAACCATCAACTTGTTTGATTCGCACCAATAAATGTACCTGGACTGCGTAGAGGAGTGGGTCACCACAATATATTAAAAACCCTGAACTTTTATGAATCGCACCAATAAATGTACCTGGACTGCCTAGAGGAGTGGGCACTGGGCACCACAATAAAATATATAAAAAACCTTCAACAGGTCTGCATTACACTACACATACGGCTGCTCCTCCATCCTCTCCATCATATACATGTTGGAGTTTTAGCGTGTGACAACCTCTTGTTTTTGATAATGTCAGTGCATTTTGAATATTTTTCAATTTGCCCCACACCACTGAATGTACTTTATCTATGATACGCATCTATCTATCTTGACTGCGTAGTGTGGTGGCCCCGGTACACAATTTGGTACCGAGGCCACAATATAATTAAAAAACCCTCCACGTGTCAGAATTCCACCAAACAAGTATCTGGACTGCGTAGTGGGGTGGCCCCGGTACCCAATTTGATACCGGGGCCACAATAAAATAAATACACCCTCCACGTGTCAGAATTCCACCAAACAAGTATCTGGACTGCGTAGTGGGGTGGCCCCGGTACCCAATTTGATACCGGGGCCACAATACCTCCTCCAAACATGGTACAGACAATTCGTCATTGAGATTCCATCAAGTATGTTAAAGACAGACAGGGTCCAAGTGTTATTGGTTGACTTTGTAAACCAAAAAAATGTCCCTGTTGCACATAGTCGTGCAATGAAGACTGACTTTTTCATTTAAAGGCACCATCTTTCAAGTGTAGTGTTTGTAAGTCTAAGTCATATTATACTTTTGGTAAAATTGGTTTATTTTGTTCCTCTTTATGGTAACTACTAATAGAATTAAAGTATTAAATAGAAGCGGCAGTTCCTCTTTATGGTAATTAGTAATAGAATTAAAGTATTAAATAGAATTAAAGTATGAAATAGAATTAAAGTATGAAATAGAATTAAAGTATGAAATAGAATTAAAGTATTAAATAGAATTAAAGTATGAAATAGAGTGGTATAGAGTTGTAGTGTGGTATAGATAGAGTGGTCCCCACAATATAATAATAAAACCCTCAACTGGTCTGAATTCCACCAAACAAGTATCTGGACTGCGTAGTGTGGTGGCCCCGGTACACAATTTGGTACCGAGGCCACAATATAATTAAAAAATTGGGCATCAACTGTCACCGTTGTTTAATATCTGATACACCTAAATATGGACTGCACAGTGGAGTGGCCCCGGTAGTAAATTTGGTGCCGGGGCCACAATACCTCCTCCAACTTCCAAGTGTAGTGTTTATAAAGACAGACAGCGTCGAAGTGTTATTAGTTGACTATCTTAATCCTAAAATTGTCCCTGTTGCAAATATTCGTGCAATGGACAGTTACTTTTTTATTGAAAGACTCAAGCTTTCAAGTGTAGTGTTTATAAAATATAAACAACAATACAGTAGTTTTAGAGCACGTCAATACCTCTTGTTTTAAATTATGACAGGGCATTTTACTTTTGGTTTAATTTCTTGAATTTTTTAAAATTTGGTTTTACTTTTTGAACATGGCAAACGACTGTTGATTGGTCATATAATGCAAAAAAAAAAGTTCCAAGATGGAATTGTCCTTGGGCCCTCACACCCACCCTTATGTTGTTGAAATAGGACATGCACACTTTAACAAACCAATCATTTCAGCGACAGGGCCTACCAAACAACTTTGGCTGAAATGATTGGTTTGTTTGGGCCCCCACACCAAAAAAGCTATTCATCTCTCCCTGTACAGACTAAACAGGCTCTACTGAGGCAAGATGTCGTCCTCATCCTCAACCTCTGATTCCTCTCCCCCTACAGTGTGTACTTCCTCCTCATCACACATTATCAATTCGTCCCCGCTGGACTCCACAACCACAGGTCCCTCTGTAGTATCTGGAGGGCAGTGCTGTACTTCATTGAGGAATTGATTATTCATTTTTATAAACATCATTTTTTCAACGTTGTGAGGAAGCAACCTCCTTCGCCGCTCACTGACCAGGTTCCCTGCTGCACTAAAAACTCTTTCCGAGTATACACTGGAGGGGGGACAACTCAGGTAAAATAGAGCCAGTTTGTACAGGGGCTTCCAAACTGCCTTTTTTTCCTGCCAGTAACAATATGGACTGTCTGACATGTCTACTTGGATGGTGTCAGCAAAGTAATCATCCACAATTTTTTCTATTGTGACAGCATCCAATGCAGCGAGAGTAGACATGTCTGCAATGGTTGGCAGGTCCTTCAGTCCGGACCAGATGTTATCAGCATCCCCGCCAGTGCCTCTTTTGGGAAAACTGAGCTTTTTCCTCGCAGCCATAGATGTGGAAGAAAATGAGGGTGGAGCTGTTGGCATGTCACGGTCCTCTTCAGAGGACAATCTCCTGACCAGCAGGTCTTTGCACCGCTGTAGACTTGTGTCCGCCGGAAACAGAGACACAACATACGCTTTAAACCGAGGATCGAGCACGGTGGCCAGAATGTATTCCTCTGACTTTAAAAGAGTGACCACCCTCGGATCCTGGCAAAGCGTACGAAGGGCTACATCCACAAGAGCTACATGCTTGGTGTAATCGCAATGGCTTACCAGCTCCTCCCTCACTTTCTCCAGCTGCTTCTGCAACAGCCTGATCAGGGGAATGACCTGACTCAAGCTGGCAGTGTCGGAACTGACTTCTCGTGTGGCAAGTTCAAATGGCTGCAGAACCTTGCACAACACGGAAATCAGTCTCCACTGCGCTTGACTGAGGCGCATCCCCACTCCTTTGCCTATGTCATAGGTGGCTGTGTAGGCCTGAATGGCCTTTTGCTGCTCCTCCATCCTCTGCAGCATATAGAGGGTGGAGTTCCAGCGCGTCACAACCTCTTGTTTGAGGTGATGGCAGGGCAGGTTCATGCTTTTTTGATGTGCCTCTAGTCTGCGGTAGGCACTGGCTGAATGCCGAAAGTGTCCAGCAATTTTGCGCGCCACCGCAAGCATCTCCTGCACACCCCTGTCACTCTTGAGGTAATGCTGCACCACCAAATTAATGGTGTGGGCAAAACATGGGACGTGCTGGAAATTGCCCATATTTAATGCCCGCACAATGTTACTGGCATTGTCTGACACCACAAATCCCCATGAGAGTCTAAGTGGGGTAAGCCACTGGGAGATAATTTCCCTCATTTTCTCTAATATGTTGTCAGCGTTGTGCCTCTTATTAAAGCCTGTAATACACAATGTTGCCTGCCTTTGCATGAGCAGCCATTTTGTAGATGCTGCTACTGATGCAGCTGTTGCTGTTGCTGCGGAAGGGGATGCATCTACCCAGTGGGCTGTCACAGTCATATAGTCCTTCGTTTGCCCAGAACCACTTGTCCACATGTCCGTGGTTAAGTGGACAGTGGGTACAACCACATTTTTAAGAGCACTGAGGACACTTGATCGTACTTCTCTGTACATTTTTGGTATCGCCTGCCTAGTGAAGTGGAATCTCGAGGGGATTTGGTACCGGGGACACAATTCCTCCATCAACCCTCTAAATCCCACTCCACTAATGGCGGACACCGGGCGCACGTCTAACACCAACATTGCAGTTACAGCCGCAGTTATACGCTTTGCAATAGGGTGACTACTATCGTATTTTGTGGTCATGGCAAACGACTGTTGGACGGTCAATTGTTTTGTGAAAGACTTAGCGGTCTTACGACTTCCCCTCTGGGAAGATGACCGACTAACAGCAGCAACAGCAGCAGTGGCAGTAGTAGGCGTACCGCTGCAGGATTCCTCGGATGAATCCCGTATTGAGGAGGACTCAGTCTGGCTGCTGACTTGGGCTGCAGGACTGAATCTGATGGAGATTGTGGAGGAAGTTGACGAGGAGGGTGTTGCTGGTGTGTATCCAACTGGACCACGGGATTTAGGTGTCCCTGTACCGATGAGGGTCCTAGCCCCAGTTCCTGAACTAACCACTGAACTATGAAGGTTATTCAGGTGACGTATAAGGGAGGATGTTCCTAGGTGGGCAAGATCCTTACCCCTGCTTATTTGAGCTTTACATAAGCTACATATGGCCATACATTGGTTGTCTGGATTTGGATAAAAATAACTCCAGACCGAAGAGGTGCATTTTTTGGTCTTCTGACCAGGCATGACGATGGGCTTTTTCATCCCATGGACATCAGCTGTTTCCCCCCCTGGTGCCTCATTTACAATAACCACATCACCATCCTCATCATCAAGTTCCTCCACAGCGCCAGCTACATCATCAATAGCCTCCTCCCGAGCCACCTCTTCCCGTACAGTGATGGTTAGGTCAGGCTTGACAACCACCAACATCCTTGGACTCGCCTTGTGGATTTGTGATAATTTCTCTTTAGAAGGCAGAGTTGTTTGCTGTTTTGTTGCTGACAGCATAACTCTCTTCAATTTTTTGTAGGGGGGGGAGGAGGAGGAGGGCTAAGATCCGTGGGTGAAGCTGAACCACTAGTCATGAACACGGGCCAGGGCCTAAGCCGTTCCTTGCCACTCCGTGTCGTAAATGGCATATTGGCAACTTTACGTTTCTCCTCAGATGATTTTAAGTTTCTCTTTTTGCTACTTTTTCTTAACTTGGGCTTTT
This sequence comes from Mixophyes fleayi, assembly GCF_038048845.1. NCBI lineage: Eukaryota > Metazoa > Chordata > Amphibia > Anura > Limnodynastidae > Mixophyes > Mixophyes fleayi. The sequence continues at coordinate 56,121,896 of NC_134408.1, forward strand.
TGGATTTTACATGCCCGGTACTACGAGATTGGACATCGGGCTTGGAAGACGACGTTGATGGCATTTCATCGTCTATGTCATGACTAGTGGCAGCAGCTTCAGCATTAGGAGGAAGTGGGTCTTGATCTTTCCCTACTTTATCCTCCAAATTTTTGGTCTCCATTATATGTAGCACAAGATACTGCAGAATGTGTGAACTTGGTAATATTGCAGTACCAATGGACTTATACTGCTGTATTGGTTTTGCAAATTTGGTTATAATTATTATATATTTTTTTTTTTTTTAATTTTTTTTTTTTTTTACTTTTTTTTTATTTTTAAAAAACTTGGGAATAGTGGGGAAATAACTATGCCCTTAGAAGCACAGAGCACAGGACACAGCACCACTGGACTGAACAGGACACGGCACAGGACCCAGCAGCACTACGGAACTCAGCAGGACAGAGCACAGGACACAGCACCACTGGACTGATACTGCAGAATGTGTGAACTTTGTAATATTGCAGTACCAATGGACTTATACTGCTGGATTGGTTTTGCAAATTTGGTTATAATTATTATATATTTTTTTTTTTTTTTTAATTTTTAATTTTTTTTTACTTTTTTTTATTTTTTAAAAACTTGGGAATAATGGGGAAATAACTATGCCCTTAGAAGCACAGAGCACAGGACACAGCACCACTGGACTGAACAGGACACGGCACAGGACCCAGCAGCACTACGGAACTCAGCAGGACAGAGCACAGGACACAGCACCACTGGACTGATACTGCAGAATGTGTAAACTTTGTAATATTGCAGTACCACTGGACTTTTACTGCTGAATGTGTGAACTTGGTAATATTGCAGTACCAATGGGCTTATACTGCAGGATTGGTTGTGCAAATTTTGTGGTAATTAAAAAAAATTAAAGTAGTTTTTGGTATTTTTTTAAAAAACTTTTTTTTATTTTTTTAAACACAGGGGAATATTGGGGAAATAACTATGCCCTTAGAAGCACAGAGCACAGGACACAGCACCACTGGACTGAACAGGACACAGCACAGGACCCAGCAGCACCACTGACCTCAGAAGGACAGAGCACAGCACACAGCACCACTGGACTGATACTGCAGAACACAGCACAGCACAGCACAGCACAGCACAGCACAGCACAGAACTAAACAGCACAGCACAGAACTAAACAGCACAGCACGAGATCTACCAGTACAGAGGACCACCTAACACACCCTCCCTCTACCCTGATCAATGCCCGAGTGAAGATGGTGGCGACTAGCGGGGAATTTATAGGATCCGAGTATCGCGAGATCCGACAACGGGATTATGAGTCAGAGCCTCAGTTTCACATTTGAATTTGGCGCCAATACCCGGATCTGTCTCGGATCCGACTCGGATCCGCAACGTTCGGGTGGGCTCGGATTTCATAAATCCGAGTGCGCTCATCCCTAATTATAATGGGGTATAAATCATTTTATAGCAATAGATTATATAATGTTCTATTACTGTTCTATTACAGTACTGAACACAGGAGCTAATTTATCAAAATGCAAAAAGCCCTTTTGCTTTAAAAACCTGATGTTTTTGCCAACAAAAGGGCTTGTTTTTGCATTGGACTATAAACTAATAGGGTTATTATTTGTTTTAGGGTTAACCTAAAACAAATAATATGAGTGGTGCTACTGGTAGGAGGAGCAGAGCATTGAGTGTCAATCTGACACCATAGCCCAGAGCTGGATTAAGGCTCTAGGGGGCCCGTGCTACTTTAGACAGTGGGAACCCCTACGATGTAACATGGTTATCATTTTAGACAAATACACAGGCAATACTGTGTGCACTACTGTTAGGTGCATGCAGCTCTGCCTTCATGAATAGTATAGTGTGAAGGGCGATATACCTCCCAACTGTCCTTTAAGTCAGACCAAATCCTGACTAAGCAAGACAGTCACTCAAATTCGGAACTGCTCCAACAGATTCAGGACAGTTGGCAGACTGTCCTCCTCTCTCCTACCTGTTCTTGTCACTTTCACCACTTGTGGCTGCTGGTGTCTTTGGATCAGTTGCTGCTTGTCTGGATCTTGGAATGTTGAATGCCTTATTTGGAAAAAAAATGGGTACATGAAATTTAGAAAACTCCAATCAGCCTCGGTGTTAATTCAATGTAACACCAACATTTCATAAAGCCTCCCTCCAGCCAAAAATTAAAATAATAGTACTCACATTTGATAAATAGATCTACTTCCCTCCAACTAGCCCTGACATTAAATTAATAACATACACATTTAATAAATAGACCTATTTTCTCCTAACATTAAATAGTATTCCCATTTAATAAACAAACCTATGTCCCTCCCTCCAAACAGCCCGAACAATAAATTAAATAGCATTTACGTTTAATAAATGCAACCATTTCCCACAACCATCCCAAGCATTAACTAATTCATAATCACATTTAATAAATAGACCTAATTTTTCCCAAACAGCCCCACATTGAATTAATAGCTCTCTAACCACCCAAGCATTAAATTAAAGGTCCAATCACCCGATCTTAACTGCATAGGCCCTGCTAATAAATTGCCCCACCACCCACAAGTAAAATAGCACCCATAATTAGCCCTCAAACTACACTTCACCATTAAAATCACGATCCGCCTTCCCTCACACATTATATTAATATACTGCCCCCCTCACACACACACATTATATTAATATACTGCCCCCCTCAAACACACTATATATACACACTGGCCCCCTCAATCACACTATATATACATACTGGCCCCTTCAAACACACTATATATATACACACTGGCTTCCTCAAACATACTATATATACACACTGGCCCCTTCAAACACACTATATATACACACTGGCCCCCTTAAACACACTATGGGCTAGATTTACTAAACTGCGGGTTTGAAGAAGTGGAGATGTTGCCTATAGCAACCCATCAGATTTCAGCTTTCATTTTGTAGAATGTACTAAATAAATGATAGCAAGAATCTGATTGGTTGTTATAGGCAACATCTCCACTTTTTCAAACCCGCCGTTTAGTAAATATACCCCTATATATACATACTGGCGCCCTAAAACACACTATATATGCATACCGGCCCCCTCAAACACACTATATATACAAACTGGCCCCCCAACAATAGCCAGACACACATACACAAATAATAGCCAGACACACACACACACGCACAAACAATAGCCTGACACACACAAACAAAAGTTAACCTGACAGATATACACACACTATACACTAACATACCACCTCCCTGACCCCGCCGGCACTTACCTTGTTCCAGCAACACCGAGCGCCGTGCGTATGTTCCTCTTCACACATGGGATGGCACCTGTCACGAAGGTGCGCGTCCCATGTGACACCGATAGAGGACATAAAGAGTGGAGGGGAGGGAGGAAGTCAGCCCCTTCAAACACACTATATATACACACTGGTCCCCTCAAATACACTATATATACATATTGGCCCCCTAAAACACACTATATATGCATACCGGTTCCCTCAAACACACTATATATACATACTGGCCCCCCAACAATAGCCAGATACACACACACACACACACAAATAATAGCCATACACACACACACACACACAAACAATAGCCAGACACATACACGCACAAACGATAGCCTGACACACACAAACAAAAGTTAACCTGACAGATATACACACACTATACACTAACATACCACCTCCCTGACCCCGCCGGCACTTACCTTGTTTCAGCAACACCGAGCGCTGTGCGGATGTTCCTCTTCACACATGGGATGGCACCTGTCACGTGGTGCGCGTCCCATGTGACACCGATAGAGGACATAAAGAGTGGAGGGGAGGGAGGAAGTCAGCCCCTTCAAACACACTATATATACACACTGGTCCCCTCAAACACACTATATATACATACTGGCCCCCTAAAACACACTATATATGCATATGTCACGGGCACTAGGAGTTGCTTACCCGAGTTTCACCAGATGGAACTCTGCTAGAGAGGCCGGGTTATGGCACACACCTCAAAGCAGGCAGGTGAATGATTGGAGCGACACAACAGCAGGAGAGTAGAGATAGTCTGAGGAAGTCAGCGACTTGCAGCTATGGTTAGAGGAAAGTCAGCGACTTGGAGCAGTAAACTGGAGGCTGAAGATAATGTAGACACGAGGAGTGGACGTGGATAGGTGATGGTAGGTAGAGGAGGAGTCAGTGGTCTGCGTAAAGCAAGTTGTACCACTGCAGTGATGGGAAGAATACTACTGGTGCAGGTAGGTAGCAGGGTAGTTGGTGGTCTGCATTCAGCAAGTTGTACCACCACTATGGTGAGGAGTCTGGTCCAGGTGTAGGTAGGTAATAGGAGAGTCAGTGGTCTGCGTATAACAAGTTGTACCACTGCTGTGATAGGAGGACTTTTCCAGGTGCGGGTAGGTAGCAGGGAAGTCAGTAGTCTGCGTGCAGCAAGTTGTACCACTGCTGTGAGAAGGAATGAGGACTTGTCCAGGTGCAGGAGAGTGAAGTTGAAAGGCAAACTGTGGCTGTATGGAAACAGCGCGAGTAGAGCAATGTCTTGTGAGGCAGAGATGGAAGGCACAATGAATAGTCTGTATGGAGTAGATGCCTTGCAGTGAGGAGAAGCTGGTCACAGCAGATATGCACAATAACGCTAAGTAGTAGCGTGAGGAGATATCGTAGCTTGAGTGAAAGCTTGTCCTAAATGAAGCAATGCAGTAACACAGTCTATATGGGTACTTGTACCCTGTGCAGCAAACAACAATGGATACAACTGGTATGCGAGCAATAGGCAATAGTCAATAGTCAGTAGAGCATACCCAGTTGTGTAGATCTGGAATCAGCTGAGAAGTGAAGCGTTGTAGCGGTATGGGGACCGCCGCTGAGTTGAGCAGGGAGCAGCGTGGAAGCTGAAGCACTAGTAGAGCTGGAAGCAGTTTGGAAACTGTACACACGAGTAGAGCTGGAAGCAGTTTGGAAACTGCACACAGGAGTAGAGCTGGAAGCAGTTTGGAAACTGCACACAGGAGTAGAGCTGGAAGCAGTTTGGAAACTGCACACAGGAGTAGAGCTGGAAGCAGTTTGGAAACTGCACACAGGAGTAGAGCTGGAAGCAGTTTGGAAACTGCACACAGGAGTAGAGCTGGAAGCAGTTTGGAAACTGCACACAGGAGTAGAGCTGGAAGCAGTTTGGAAACTGCACACAGGAGTAGAGCTGGAAGCAGTTTGGAATCTGCACACAGGAGTAGAGCTGGAAGCAGTTTGGAAACTGCACACAGGAGTAGAGCTGGAAGCAGTTTGGAAACTGCACACAGGAGTAGAGCTGGAAGCAGTTTGGAAACTGCACACACCTATAGAAGAGTGAGACTTCAAGATCAGGCCACTACCTAAGGCTGCAGGTGCCTTAAGTAGGGAGGGGTGATTGATCCATCAATCACATTAGTGGTCAGGTGTAGTTGTTAAAGGGACCTGCGCATGCCCAGTGCGACAGGATGGCGAACGGCCGCGGTTCCACACAGGTGTGAGCGGAAAAGATGGAGAACCACGTACCAGAGTGGAGGCACTCACACTCCGGTGAGTGACAGCATACTGGTTCCCTCAAACACACTATATATACATACTGGCCCCCCAACAATAGCCAGATACACACACACACACACACACACACAAATAATAGCCATACACACACACAAACAATAGCCAGACACATACACGCACAAACGATAGCCTGACACACACAAACAAAAGTTAACCTGACAGATATACACACACTATACACTATACACTAACATACCACCTCCCTGCCCCCGCCGGCACTTACCTTGTTCCAGCAACACCAAGCGATGTGCGGATGTTCCTCTTCACACATGGGATGGCACCTGTCACGTGGTGCGCCTCCCATGTGACACCGATAGAGGACATAAAGAGTGGAGGGGAGGGAGGAAGTCAGAGTATCTGTTGTGGCCAATGGGAGAAGATGGCTGGTCCAGGAGGAGGGGCCAGCCACCAAGTAATAAAGACCGGCCCAAATTAGATTTTTGTGGACCGGCCCAGGGAGCATGTGCCCCCCTATCCCCTGGGCCCAGCCCACCTCTGGCAGATGCCAAATACAGGCTCTAAGTCTGTGCAATGTGCAGATCGTCCATGATGAAGTTGAAGTTGTAGCAATTGCAGACATCAAAGGCGACAATGTCTTGTGGCCATACACATGGACATTTGAGCTACTATATTTTATGTCAGAAAGATGATAGGGATAATATTCAGTAATGTAGATTCAACATTAACTTAATGGTGTAAAAATTGCAACCAATAAAAATTATTATTACTGTAATTCCCACGGCAGCATTATAGTCATGGCCCCGATGACTGCAGGCTAGAGTCACCGGGGGAGAGGGGGGAGGGTTGTTGCGAGTTAGATGCTGAGGCACGAGCCTCGCAAAGAGAGTGTAGTCAAGGTGTCTGTTAAGAGATCAACTCAACTGGTCGGTGTGCCAACAAGACACACAAGCCTGCTACAAAGCTAGAGGAGAATGAGAGACATCTGTTATGGAGAGGATTAAGGAAGGGAAAAGTGCGGTAAAAAGGAGAGAAAGAGCAAGAGACAGAGACGAGAGGTGATATGAGGACTCAGGATAGTAGGGAAGTGATCCCGGGCTACCCAGGCATTGTCTGGGAGTGGGTGGTCGGCAGCTGCCACATAAAGACAAACGCTACTGTCCCCTATGTAAGAGTGGGGGAGCCACATTAGAGAAGAGCCCCGGAGAGTAAAGAAAGGTGAGGAAGTGAAGAGAACTCTAAAGAGAAGAAAGGGTTGTAGCATGCAGTAGTGTGGCTGCATATATAGCAGGGCGGAGTCCCCAAGCCCAGTGAGGGGGGTAAACACACATCAATAAAGAAAACCCCAAGAGAGAGATGGGAACATTTGCATGGAAGAGCCCTTAGGAGATAGAAGGCTGCTGCAGAGAGGCAGCATTGTGTAAAGGAGATGGGCTGAGAGAAGTCAGAAATCACCCCCACAGTGCAGCGGTGAGTAGATCTGAGAGTACACTTGAGAGCAAGTCTCAGAGCCCCAAGCAAGTGAAGTATCACCCCCCCCCAGAGGAGAGGTGAGATGCAGTTGGGAGTACATATAAATTGTATCAGGACTGCAGCATGAGAGAAGATGCCCTAGATGTGGGAAAAGGCTTATTAACACCTTAAGATAGCAATAATAACTGTGCAGGAGGAACAGGAGATGTATATATGAACTGTACACAAGGCCCTTCTCTTCTCTCTTCCCTGCTCTTGCAGCTTTGTTGCTGTCTAGCCGGCTTCTGGAAAGTTGGGGTCCTGTTTGGAAAATATGCAACAATTGTATTATAATACAAAATGTTAGCAAACCCTGAATGATTAGACTTTTTAGTCCACACAGAACAGTTCATTATGATCAGATAAACTACCTCATAGCACAGACATATGTAGGCAATAAAATATATGCAAATTGTTGTCAAAGAGATATAATCAAATACAAACCTCTATCAGCCTCACCTGACTAATATTTAGCATTCTAGTGACCCTAGAGACTACAGGGACCATCCTCATTATCACCACACAGTAAAAAGATCATGCCCCCTCAAATCTGATTTATTTTTTAAATATCCCCCTCAGCCTTTTCATCTACCCCATTCAGCCATTTGATAACCCCCTGTCAGCCATTTAATCTCCCCCTTTACCCTCTTCATCTCCCCCCTTCAGCCTCCTCACCTGCTCCCTTTTAGCATTGCCACCTGCCCCCTTATAGCATTGTCACTTGTTCCCTTATAGCATTGCCACCTCACCACTTTTAATTTTGCCCCTTATCCCCTTTAAGTAGTGCAACCCTTTTTGCGTTGCCACCTTTACTCCTTTTAGCATTGCCACCTGATCCCTGTTAGCGCTGTTATCTGCCCCCTTTAGCATTCTCCTCTGCACAGCCCCCCCTCACAGACATTAGGACTTACTTGTTGTTCTGGTGCAGCAGTCTTCTCTTCAGCGCTATACATGACAGGCAGCCTGGCATCGATTGCTGCTAGCTGCCTGAAAGTGTGGCCATGGGCGCTACTTTTTCTGGTCTCGTGAGATGGGATAGTCCTGATCTTGCAAGACCAGGCTAAGACCCGCAGCCGCACTGGCAGGCAGATAGCAACGAACGCTGCAAGGCTGCCTGTCATGTAATAGTGACAGTCGGGCCACCCCCTTTAACCCAGGGGCGGTCCCAATGATTCGTTCAGCGCTCTAGGCTGCAACTTGATCAGCATATTGGTTGATCAGGTGGTGACTGTACATATTTACTTTATTGCTGCAACCATTTAAGATTTTGCCGGAGTGAAGAGGAGGGTAAATAAATAGCTTATTTTTAAATATAGAGATTGTCTGGCGTCCAACTTATTTTGACCTTTATTGCACTCCACCACAATGATATATAACCTATGTGCCATCACCTTCAAAAAACCTGCATGTGCAAGGACTACCTGCCCATTTATACCCATGCTCATGAACTTGCCAGGGCTAGAGAAGGAGATGTACTGCCTATTCTGTGCAACTCAACACTACACACAGTGACAGATGGTTACATTATTTTTATATATTAAACGTATAGGTGTGTTTATGTGTTTTTAAGAAAAGCTGAAAATTCTGATGGCAGATTTGTTTTTTAAACAAAAATAATGTTTTTTTTAAAAAAAAATATTTTTTTTTCAAGTATCCATAGCTGCAGAGTGAGCATGCACAATGGAATAAGCCTAGCAACATATTTGCAATGTAATTTACTAAACATACACAATTGCAGACAGTAATTTTGCTTGCGAGAGATACGCTTGTAAGAATCTTAATAAACACAATAATCAATCTTTACATACTTGCACCTAAGCGCTTCTTCCTGTAGGGAAAACTGCCACATACAAGGGTGCGTTCAATGATCTAATATAGCTGTGCCTAATGGATGGAGGGGTATCAGGTGTTTAGATGCACTGAGGCAATCATTCAAATAGAATCGATGTGGTCATGGTGACATTCGCCATTCTTATCAGTGTGTATTTGCCACATCCCTGTAGCAGGTGCAGATGTTATGCCTCCTGACAGGTCTGCATTAGACGCATTTGCGAGAACGTAATTATTGTATATGGCCTATCTTAGACTACCCCTTTTCTCCTCTGTTCTGCCTCTGCAGTTGTGAGGAGTGGTAAGTGGCTGATACGAGCATTTGCATTCGCTTGTTTTCTGAACATGTGCTCAATGATTTCTTGCAAAGTTTACTACACAAAATGACTTACATCCAACTCACTCACTTTTAGGGCTCAGACCCCATCAAAACACACGAGTGGATTAGAAAATCTCCTGCACAGCACCAGAGGGGTTAATGTCTGGTGCTTCTGTGCTGATCTGTTTAATTTTTGGTGCTATGCTCCCAGTCACAAATGTAAATTATTAAAAGAGAAAGGATCTTGAACTAATCTGTATGGGCTGTCTAGTATGGTGTTTGAAGAATTTGCTCAGTGGATCCTCACTAGTTATGTTTTCCAGCACCCTCAATACAATAAATTTGACTAGAAAAAGTAACTCCCAAAAAGGATGATATTTCATAATAAAGATAAATAAAGACGGACTATGTAGTTTCAGGGGCAAACTACAGGTTTTGTGTGTCCCCATTAGAATAATATACAAAAAAAGCTAAAAACTAACTGAAACAAAATAATCATTGTAAGAATGAGCAGTGTGTAACAAGGAATTTAGGAATCAATTGTTTATGTAGTTATGGAAGGTGTTTTATATCTCTGATCTGCTGCAGGTACTAAGTAAACTCTCTGGAGTGGAGAACTAAGGAAGGTGACAATCTTTTGAAAAGGCTTTTGTTAAGGGATTTATTATTTTGATGAGTATAAAAAATTACCTTAATTCACATAAAAAGTCAGTTATTGTTGTACTGTTTTGGATACAGGTTTTTCTTTTTTTAAGTTTTTGACTTCCAATCACTTTCCATAGCTTACATTCTGGAACAATGGCTTAATTTGTTTCACCCTTGAGCTGGCCCTGGTCAATAAATGTTACAGTCTTTCCAGATGCAAACAAGTACATTATTTACACTGTGAGGGTTCCACTGTGTGTGTTACTGGTGCAGACTTGTACATTCTTATTTACTAAACACAGTTGAGCCAACTGGGAACAACCATTGACACCTGGCAGTAACCAGCTTCACATGCTGCAGCCTGCCACTCCACAACTCATTTCACTGTCCTGGACATTGTTACTTGGTAATTATATCTTTGTTTTCTCTTATTTCCCTGCATCACTCACACTCTAAACCCTACTTTTATTTTACTGCAGCCTTGCTGTTGTTTTACAACTTGCATTGCCACTGTCATTAGTCCCTGGTCACTATCTGGATTTCTACACTACTTAAGCCCAGACACCATCATGCCCCTGCACAAGCCTGGAAGTTGCTCAAATAGGCTTCTGCACCATTTGGACCCTCTAGGACTCTGTACCACTTAGGCCTCTGCTCCATCATGACCCTTTATAGGCCTCCCTACATCATTTCCTAGTATTTTGCGGACCTCTGCACCATAGTGAGCCCCACTATGCTTAGTGTTTCCCTTTGCTCCTTTTGCCTCTCATTATCCCTTCCCTTTTTTGTAATCTCTCACGGGCAGGGTCCTTTACAATATGTCTCATGTCTGCATTCTATGTCTCATGTTTATACTCTTTGTCTCATGGTTGTCCGCTCTCTGTCCCTGTTTTCGTTGTGCTGAATTAATTTGTATACCATGCAATTTGTTCTGTTAAATGCATCCATGCTTTTTTTATTCCGCTTACATGTACTCAATTTTCTTATCTGTATGTACTTATGTAAGTTTGTTGTGTGTTCCAAATCCCTAACAATAATGCTGCAGAAACCTTGTGGCACCTTATAAATAAAAGATAACAACGCAATATATGGTTGCACAGCACATTTAATGTTTCACAAATGCACCTAACATATAGCACGGTGCCCCCATGCAAATGCTCTGTGTATCGATTTGCTAGATTGTGGCCCAGATCTTATTGGGTAGGTCATTATACTTATTGGACATTTATGTTTTCTGATTTTTTCAAGGTATATACTATTGGACAGAGTGGATATGTAACTTCAAAAACTTCCTTAATCATTGTGGAAATATATCTGTGTTAGGACTAGAGATGGGTAGGCTCGGTTCCCAGAGATCCAAACCTGCCTGAACTTCACCTATCTGAGTATCGAGCCGAGCAGGTGCCAATTCGGAATCGAGATCGAGGCAAAACATCATCGTGACGTCGTCGGATCTCGGAGCTCGGTTCTCGCGATATTTGAAATCCATAAATACCCGCCTCCACAGCAATCCATCGCCATTTGACAGAGGGAGAGAGAAGGGTTAGGTCGCAGGCAGCATTATAGTAGGCAGAGAGCAATTATTATATACATTATTCTTGCAAATATTCTTGAAGCAATTGTTATAGCAGGAAGAGAGGAGGAGTAAGCATTTAGCAAACATTACCAACTGTTTGTGGTGTCATATGCCCTCCTACAGAAACTATTTTTTGGCTGCAGAAAGTCGTATCTAGCAGCACTATCTATTGAATATTTTGCACTTCAAGTGCTTTGGGGTGTCCCATATTCCCCAGTGTGAAACCACAATTTTTCTGGTGTTGAAAGTCTTATCTAGCAGCACTATCTATTGAATATTTTACACTACAAGTGCTTTGGGGTGCCCCATATTCCCCAGTGTGAAACGACAATTTTTCTGGTGTTGAAAGTCTTATCTAGCAGCACTATCTATTTAATATTTTACACTACAAGTGTTTTGGGGTGTCCCATATTCCCCAGTGTGAAACCCCCATTTTTCTGGTGCTGAAAGCCTTATCTAGCAGCACTATCTATTTAATATTTTGCACTACAAGTGCTTTGGGCTCATTAAAATGGATTCAAATCAGTCCACATATGAGCAGGATCAGCAAGCAGGTGCTGGCACCAGTCCTGATAGTAGTCTTCCCTGTACGTCATCTGGTAAAACCTATGTAAAAGTACATAGTCTTTTTAAATTAGGGAAAAAAACACCCCAATTTTTTTTTTACCGTGTTGACGCGAAAAAGAACTGTAACTGAGGAAAAGTTAACTGCCGATAAAAAAAAAATTGCCAACATGCCATTCTACACACGCAGTGGCAAAGAAAGAATGAGGCCTTCGCCTTTCTCTATTAGTGGCAGATCAAAAAATGTTAATGAGCCTTCTTCTAGTACGGTCACTCGTGACCAAGCAAGACCAAGTAATTTGGAGTCCAAAAGTGGTGCACAACTACTGTTACGCGTGAAGGTCGAGCTGCAAGAAAATAGTACAAGGCAGCATTAGAGGAAAATGTATGCTCAGAATCAGAAATGACACCAATCCCTGTGGAGAGTCCATCCACCAGTGGTATGTGTAGTTGTGAGCATTCTGTTAGTGTACCCATAAAGAAGAGCCATTTCAGCATTTCTGCTGATGTGTGCCTGAGCAGCTCGAGTGTAGCTGGTGATACACCAATTGAGGATGCCACTTGGGAATTAGAAGAGGATGAGGGGGAGATTTGTGTAGGCGATGAGGGCGCTAATGAGGATGTTGATGAGGTTGTTTGTGTAAGTCCTATACCAGTGGCAGCAGTTCTGGCACGTGACAGGAAAAAGGCCCATGTCATGCCTGGGCATAAAACAAAAAAATACACTTCTTATGTGTGGAATTATTTCTACCCAAATCCAGACAACCGTTGTATAGCCATTCGTAGTGTATATCAAGCCACAGTTAGTCGAGGAGGGATCTTGACCATCTTGGAACCTCATCCATGTTATACCATTTGACGAGAGTTCATGGCAAGGTGTTAAGAAAAGCTGAAAGTTCTTCCAAAAAAATTACAAGCACTCCATCATCAGCTAGGACCCTTCGGTCACCGACATCCCGACGGCTACAAAATACACCTACAACACCATCCTCATCAATATCCTCAGTAGCACTCAGTCATCCCACTTAGTAAGGCTGGATGACTCCTGCACTATAATTGATTCCTCTGAAGAAAGCGTTAGTACCACTGCTGCTGCTGTTGCTGCTGCTGGGGGTGAATCTTCATCCCAGAAGAAGGCCAAAAAAAGAGCAGTCCTACATTACAACAATTAACTGTGACACAATCATTTGCTAGGGGAAGCAATTGTGACAGCAGTCACACAGTTGCGAGGCGAATCACAGACACCATGGCTACCATGTTAGTGTTAGATCTGCATCCAATATCCACAATAAACGCAGCTGGTTTTTCACAGTTAATTGAGGTTTTGTGTCCGCGTTACAAAATTCCATCGCGACACCATTTTTCCCATAAAGCTATTCCACAACTATACCAAAAAGTGTGTAAAAATGTAGTGATTGCGCTGAAGAATGCCATTCTGCCCACTGTCCACTTAACCACAGATATGTGGACAAGTGGAAGTGGGCAAACCAAACACTATATGACTGTGACAGCCCACTGGGTTGGTCATTTGCCTTCAACAGCAGGAACAGTAGCAGCATGTACACTACTACGTAACATTTATCACAGGCAGGCACTCTTTGTATCACCAGCTTCACTAACAGGCATACAGCTGATAATTTGTTATGAAAACTAAGAGATATGATTGATACATGGCTTATACCACTTGGACTCTCCCCAGGATATGTCATTTCTGATAACGCCAACAATATAGTGCGAACATTACAGCTGGGGGAATTCCATCACATTTCCTGTTTTGCTCACACCATAAACTTGGTGGTGCAAAGCTTCCTAAGAATTAACCGTGAGGTGCAGGAGATGCTTTCGGTGGCCCGTAAAATTTCAGGCCATTTCAGGCATTCTGCCACAGCATGTAGGAGATTGCAGCAGCTCCAAGAACAGTTTAACTTGCCCTGCCACCAACTTAAGCAAGAGGTGTTAACTAGGTGGAATTCCACCCTGTACATGCTTCAGAGGATGGAGGAACAGCACAAAGCCATCCAAGCGTATTGCACAAGCCATGACATTGGGAAAGGAGGGGGGATGTATTTCACTCTTACACAGTGGGGAATCCTTTCTGTTCTGTGCAAGGTGCTAAAACCATTTGAAGTTGTGACGTGTGAAGTGAGTGCAGACTCTGCTAGCTTGAGCCAAGTCATTACCTTAATTCGACTATTGGAAAAGCAGCTTGAGAAACTGAAGGAGGAGTTGAAAGCCAGCAGTTCCGCAAAGTAGGTTGGCCTGGTAGATCAAGTACTTAATTCGCTTTGCAATGATCTATGAGTAATTAAAATCTTGAACTTGAATCACTACGTTTTGGCCACTGTGCTTGATCCAAGGTTTAAGACCTACATTGATTCTTTGCTTTAAAATGAGCGACATGTGAACCTTTGCAAGGAGCTATTGCTCAGCAAGTTGTCCGCTGAACTGGGCCTTGGCTTGACGATGTGTCCTCCTTCAGTTTCTCAAGCAGCTGCGGCTCGGAAAAAATTTAATTTTCCAATGCGAAGCAGGGAAGGCGCAGCAGGCAGACCAGAACAGTTTAACATCTGGGCTGGATTGAAAGATTTTTCAAATAAATGTGTGACCTTGCCCATAACTCCATCCAATTTGAGTATTAACATGCAAAGGATGGTGGAGGACTATTTTGAAGAGGTAATTGATATGGAAATGTCAGACAGTCCCTTTCCTTACCGGGAAGAAAAGCAGGCCATTTGGAAACCCATGTATAAACTTGTTTTGCAATACCTAAGCTGCCCACCCTCCAGTGTGTACTCTGAAAGAGTGTCCAGCACAGCCAGGAACCTAGTCAGGGATCGACGTAGGAGGTTACTTCCGAAAAATGTGGAGAAGATGATGTTCATAAAAATGAACTACATCTTTCACAAGGAAGGCCTTCACCATCAAAGACATCCAAGCACTGACAGTTCTCTAATGGCGGATTCAAGCGGAGATGAATTGATAGTCTGTGATGATGATGTACACACTGATGAGGGTGAGGATGATGATGAAGATAATGACGATAACATCTTTTTAAAACTTTCTATATAAGTGTAGGGTGCAATCTACCCCCAAATAGGAAAGGGACTTGGGGCATTTCTATATCACGTACAGTCTTAAAAGGCTGCTGTTTTGTCAATTTCACGATAAGGGTAGGATGTGATACAAAGACTGACACCAAACTGCCTTTGTCCATTTCTATTTATATTGTACGGCTGAATTTTTTCTATTTAACTACAAGTGGAGGGTGTAATATACAGACAGATACCAAACTGCCTTTGTCCATTTCTATTTTTATTATTCAGTCTATGCAGGCTGCTTTTTTTTAGATTTAGCTACAAGTGGAGGGGGGGTCTGATACAGACTGACACCAAACTGCCTTTTTCCATTTCTATTTCTATTCTACAGTCTAGACCGGCTGAATTGTTTTCTATTTTACTACTAGTGGAGAGGGGGTCTGATACAGACTGACACCAAACTGCCTTTTCCATTTCTGTTTCTATTCTACAGTCTAGACCGGCTGAATTGTTTTCTATTTTACTACTAGTGGAGAAGGGGTCTGATGCAGACAGAAACCAAACTGCCTTTGTCCATTTCTTTTTATATTGTTCAGTCTATGCAGGCTGCTTTTTTTCTGTTTAACTATAAGTGGAGGGGGAGGGCTGATACAGACAGTCACCAAACTACCTTTGTGCATTTCTATTTTTATTGTACAGTCTATACTGACTGTCTTTTTTCTATTTAACTACAAGTGGAGTGGGCCTATACAGAAAGACACCCAACTGCCTTTGTCCATTTCTATTTTTATTGCACAGTCTATGCATGCCGTCTTCTTTTCTATGTAACTACAAGTAGATAGGGGGAGGGTTGGAGCTGATACAGACAGTCACCAAACTACCTTTGTGCATTTCTATTTTTATTGTACAGTCTATGCAGGCCGTCTTCTTTTCTATTTAACTATATGTGGAGGGGGTGATATACAGACAGCCACCAAACTCCCATTGTCTATTTATATTTTAATCTAGGGGAATATTATACACCCAAACACAACATCTGCTTTGCCCATTTATATTTATAAAATTGTCTTTGGAGGCTGCTTCTTTTTATATTTAACTATAAGTGTAGGGTGTAATATACACCCAAAGACGATGGCTGCATTGCCAATAGGCATAGATGGAGAGGAAGACAATCTGGTTTGTGTGTAGATTAAGGACGGCCTACCAGGAATTAAACTGTTTTTCTTTTCATAATTTATTAGCTTTAAAATTACCTTACTTATCCAAGAAACAGGTGGAGCACTAAATGAGGTTATTTTAGCCAAAAAAAAAAAATGATTTTTAAACAAAATTGCAAAACAAAACCAAAACTCGCAAGGGCGGTTTTGCCAAAACCAAAACCAAAACATGAAGGTAATCCAGATCCAAACCCAAAACCAAAACCAAAAACCAAAAACACGGGGGTCAGTGACCATCTCTAGTTAGGACTAATTACAGCAACAAGGAGAATGTTGGACATTTAGATCTAAAATACTATTTTTATTAGGATGTCATCAGCTTAATACCTCCAGCTTTCTATTGATAACATCAGGATATCCAATTGAACTTTATGAAATAAGGACTTTTCATTAGATTAATCATAGACTTTTTTGGGAAAATACGAGCCTCACGTTTCAATCTTTCATTATATTGTCTATTCAAATAAAGGTGTAGTGCTGCACTTTTCATTTATTATTTAAGACATGTGGGAACCTATATAAGTAGGTACACTACTAAAAAATAGGACTATGACATCACACAGCATGGAATTCATTGCCAGGGAAGGTTGTGATGGCAGATTCAACTGATATGTTTAAGATAGAGTTAGGCAAATTTTTAGCCTAATAGAATACTCAGGATTACGACCGTTAATTAAAATAAAGGATATTAATGGATCCAGTGAGAATAAAGACTGCAATATTGGATCAGGAGGGATTTTACCCAATTGAAACAGATTGGTGGTTGCTTCATCTGGATCAATTTCAAATGTAAGATAGAGTTCGCAGGAGATCCAAAATAGGTTGAACTTGACAGACTGGTGTCTTTCTTCAACCTCTTCATCTAGGTTACTATATTACTATGATTTACAGCTAGAAAAATGCTTCCTAATTGACACTTACTGTATAACTGCACAATTAAGGTAAATGTATTGCTAGAAAAAGTTCACTAAGGAATGTGGGTATATGCTTTGATTTCTATTGAAGCATAATCAACTAATCTCTTACAGAGCTGTAACAGATATAGGGTAGTTATTTCTGTTTGACATTCTCTGTACACTTCGTTAATCAACATATATTGCACAATGTATTAAAGGACTGCTGTACAGCGCTGCTTATTATGGTGGAGCTGTATAAATAATATGAAAACTGCATGTAACATTTGAATATATTGGTCTTTATTTAGAAGTGGATACTTTTGTGCTCCGAACAACTGAAGAAAAAGATGTACATAAAAAATTGGCATTTACATACTTGTGCAGTAATAAACGTCTCAAGATGATTCCAGATCAAAAATAATGGCATTATCTCCAGATGTACATCAGATGTACAAATGCAAATACTTATGCCTAACTATAGAGTAATTATGTTGCTTGACAATGTGAGCAGTAAATGCTAAAATCACCTTATATGTATACAATATAATGAAATTATATGTCATATCAAGTAACACCTCTATGCCAATGAAACCCAAATGTACCTCTCCTCTCCATCCTTCTTCTCTCACGTATACAACTGTATCTATGCCATCACCTGATGTATGTCCCAGTGATATCCAAAACTCAACATGTCCAACTCATCATTTTCCCTCCTGCTAGAGTCTCTATACCTTCTTGTTATGGACAGCACCACACTCTTCTCTGTTCCCCATATCTGCTGTATGGGTGTCATACTTCCTCTCTTTCACTCCTCGCCTTGCCCAATCCTGTCATTTCCACCTTCACAACATTCCTCACTGTTGACGCTACTAAAACCATTATCCTCTTCCTGCAGTTTGGCCTACCTGTCACCCACCTCTCCCCACCTCAATCCATCCTCAACATTACTGCAAGATTGATTTTCCTCTCTTGCAGATACGCTTCTTTATCCCATCTCTGTCAGTTCCTACCCTGGTTGCATTATACACCTTTTAGGCTCTAGTACAAAATCCTTACCCTCACCAAGAAAGCCCTTAGTCCCGCCCCCTTAAATCTCCGATCACATCTCACTCCACACTGATAATACCATCACGATAATACCACCACATACCCACAACCAAGACTTCACCTATGATGCTCCACACCTATGAAACACACTCCAATCTCCAATTAGACTCTCCAGCAGCCTCCATTGTTTATCATGCTCCTTAACAATTCACCTATTTATCAGAGTCTACCAGTTTTTTTCCTAACACGACCCAACAGAGCCCACCATCCCTACTCACTCATTCTTCTTCTGTGTCACTCTCCCTGTGTCAGCACCCTCTTCTAAATATAAACGCTCATGTGCGGGGCCCTCCTTCCACTTGTCTTCTTAACTCCTTGCAACTCCTTCACCTCTGCGCCATTGTCCCCACTTCCTGCATTTTCTTTATGACACTAAATATACACCCTATGCATTATGTCTTATGCACTGTATTTTGATAACTTGTTGTACCTTACTGTCATGTCTCCAGTTTTTCCCTTCTTTGCAAATCATCCTCTAGGTCTTTGTTACATGCTCCATTATGGCTTTTGTAGCACCTTATAAACAAACAATAATAATAATAATAATAATCCACAAGAGAGAATAGTGTCTTGACAGTTATTAATAAATGTGAAAGTCACATTTTCATTTTAAAATGTAATTAAATGCAAACACCTCTGTTTTTTACCCCTAAAATCACTAGTCCAATTATAAATGACAATAAAGTAATGTGAACAGGTGGCCGTGATATGATATTCTATAGCCACAACACTAATAATTTAAATACTGTCAGCTGGAGGGACCAATAGGCAATCAGACAATCAGACACTGTTAGAAAGTGCTGCTGTTAGTCATCATCATTATTGGGCATTGTTGCACCAGCTCCCCCCGACCTGCAAGAGATATTTATCCTAAAATGAATCTGGGGATGTGCCCATGTCTAATTATGTAACGACTAAGTGATTTTATTACCAGAAATTTTGGCCTTTCTTTTGGCTCTATACTAGTATTCTTAAACTATTTTCCATCAAAGATGTCCTCAGTTTTATTCCATTTAATAAATTATGTCTGCTGAAATTTGAACCTCAGCTGATATTTCCCTGTCCAACTTGCCATTTTGGTCCATTTTTTGCTGCGAGCAAATTATCTAAATTATTATGGTTACATTAGTTTAGTGTTATATGCAAATCTAAACTCCTTATTTCCTAGGCCAAATACAAAATCATAAAAGCAAAATGACAGGACCCAACACTCCAGTGGCATGTTTAGGCTAATTAGAAAATGTTCCATTTATTAACATTCTGCTTTCTATCACTCTGCAGGTTTTCAACTCATACTTTTCCTACCCTCATTACACTGATTGTGTGCCCCAATCTGTTATGTAAAAATGTATATGTTTTGTATGTGTTTTGTTATGTTTTAGAAGATTTGGCAATATTAATATTGTTACAGTTTATCACTGACTTGATTAAAGCTACCCATATTAGTTTGACATGTTTAGCCCTTCAGAAATCTTTTTCGTCTTTCTGTAATCAATTTATTTTTAATATATTTATGGATATTCCCAACCAAAATTTTACTATGGACGATGCAAGTTTTACTGGTCTATAAATTCCTGGCAGTGACTTTGTTCCTTTTAAAGTATGTACAACATTCTGCCCCAGACTATGTTTGATAGGGCCAGGTTTTAATGTAACAAACCCCCATTTTTGGTGATGTCTTTCCAGATACAAGTGGAACAGTGTTTTGCTGTGGCAATTATAGAATAACAGCCACACTTTTAGGATATTCTGTCCTACTATTTCCTAGTCAAAGAAAGGACAATGGACAGGACAGTGTATACCAATCACCTGGTTCGGCGCAGGGAAATGAATTGTCCCAGCTATGAGAGCTTTACATTACTCTTTATATTGGTGGATAGAGCAGTATTATGATTCTCAGCCTTGTAGTAGGGGACCTAATGCATAGTGGTATTGATTAAGTGAAAACTCTTTGCAAAGACAGAGATAGCATTGACTGCCACCACCAAAGTCCTCTCAATTGCCCATGATATAGGTTGATGGAGTTTATATAATTCATTAATAATAATTAATACTTGTATTTCTATAGACTCTTTTGTAGTGATGTAATTTTGATTTACAACAAACCACAAACAGCACTTAAGGGTTGCTTCAGGGTGGCAGCAAATCCTTCTAAAGTGTGCAAGTTTGCACATGGACAAACCATGTAGGAATGCAAATTAAATTTTTGATATGCATGCAGAGAAAATAATGCCTGTTTTTGCATGCAACACACGCTAATTCTGGGGAATTTTGCTTTTACTCTCCAATTTAGAGTTGAGCTAGATAGTGCCCAACTCCCAACTGGGACCTTCACATTTCTTCCATGCAGCCTGTTGACATGGTTTTGTCAAGGTGCAAAATTGCATCTTCTAGCTAGATTTTCTAATTCTAAATGAGGCCACTTGTCTTTTTTATATTTACCTGTAATGATTCTACATGGTTGCTTTCTACACAGATATACTTCCATATGGTATGTACATACCACTTTAGCTTCCCTATATTTCCTATCCTTAGTTAACATAACATAGCCTTCTATATTCACGTCCCAGCCATGAGTTTCGTCCAACAATGCTTTAGCTATATTTTAATATCATATCATGATGCTCTTCTGATATTACTAAAAGGCTAGGAAACCCCAGCTGCTTCATAATATAGTATACTACTAATACTTCCCTTAATCAGCCCAGCTGCAATGAGTTCCCAGCAATGGCAGGAATATATTAGGCCTATTAATAGGCTGGAGGTGCTGGAACTTTTTGTGGACTGTCCCTTTGTCTAGCCCTACGTTGTGTATTTGTATCTGAACTTGATGTTTTTAGAATTTAGTGCTATGCTGTGGCTTTATTCCTTCTTTTTCTGTATTTATCTGTGCCTTGTGTATCCTGTTTTCTCTGTCCCATTGCTTAGCATGCATCTGCCTTATTCTATTATTGCTGCTACCTTCCCTTGTTTGTCTGTTCTGCTCCTTTTACATTCAGTTTGTCCCATTGTAGTTCCCCATGCTGTTCATGTTATTCATGCCATCCGAGGAACCAAGACTTGGAACTCAGGTCTCCAGTGGTCATCCTTGTGCTATTTCTGACTAAATCTCGTCTAATTTACTTCTTGTGTATGTGTTTTGTTTAAGTTTACATTTAATGCCTGGTATTAACCCCTGCCTGGCTACTTATTCAGGTTTTGACTCTTTGATATATGACCTTCAGCTACAGACTCATGGCCATGGCTTGTCTCACTATTCTCTTCCATTAGTTATTATATCTGTCTTGCTACACCCATGCATCATAATATCACTCTGAATAATCTCCCAACCTCCCTATCCTGTCCATTTGTGTTAGCGCCTTCCCCAAAATTCCATTCTCCCTCAGTTACTGATCAACAATCCACTCCAATTTACATATAGAATTTGTGTTTTACACTGTATATAGTTTTCACATGTTGGTAATAAAATATAGTACATTGTTTCAAGATAAGAAGTAAAGTGGGTTAATGTCTTATTTGTAATCCTTGTGAATAAAGTTTTAACTCTTTCGCCACCCAACGGAAATAAAAACCTCATTAATCAAGCTACAGTTACAATCATACCATTTTGTGTAGATTTGTAACATTGTGATAGTAATGTTTTTGAAGAATATAATTGAGTTTGTTTTAAATATGTTTAAGTAGATTATTAGCAGAAGTTGTGTTTAGATGTTTTTTATAAAAAGCAAGAAACATTTATAGTCACCTGATCCATCTGCTGGTATTGTCGCATGTACAGTAGAGACAGTGCAGAAAATAATTGCAGGAAATGAAAAATTGCGGTTAGTCACATGAGACATTAAGACATGGCTCTATTTATATACTTCAACTTCATATTTATGTATACTATTTAAATTTGTTTGAATGTTTAATTGTTCAATGTAATGCTTTTTATTTGTCAGGTATTTATAATTCCCTGCTATTATAAAAAAAAATGAAAAAAAGACACCATAGCAAAAGAGAGCCTAAGATAATTATGTCAAGAAATAAAAAGACGTTTGCCATCAACTATTTCTAAACACGGTCTTACTTGTAACATTTTAGAGCTTGTTAAAGAGACAATAGAAGGCTTGACAGGGATACAATCTGGCTCTATTCAAAGGGTATCCCCCTGCTTAGCCATTAATCCTTATTTAATATGCTAACTATAAAAGTGCCACTGAATAAACAGGCTTCCAACAATCACACAGTCATATTTGACAATTGAGTAAGAATAATACTGATTAGATGTTCAGACTATCACAATGTTTATTTTTGATTGACACCGCTTACTTTATATGACTGCTCATTTTGAAGGGAGACTTGAATAACTTGGTTCATTACTAATGTCTTAATTTAATGACTTGTCAAAGAAGTTTAACTCAGTAGGTAGGATGTCATGCATTGCAATATTATGCTTTATAAACCTGGCATAAAATCATATTCATGAGCACCTTAATATTAATAAGTAAATGCGCCTAATGTTTTAACCAGTTGGCAACACCAACATACTGCCAATTCTATTTAAAATAAATCCTGATTTAATTTAAAAATTACGTTTTTGCAGTCATGTCATGAGTGCAAAATCTCTACCGAGTAGATTTCTGTATTGTATTCTTTATTCTTATTTTAATATTTAATTGCAAATTTTTAAATTCTATCAAAGATACAGAGACACTAAGGAATATATTTGCTAAACTGCGGGTTTGAAAAAGTTGAGATGTTGCCTATAGCAACCAATCAGATACTAGTTATCATTTGTTTAGTACATTATACAAAATGACAGCTAGAATCTTGTTGCTATAGGTAACATCTTCACTTTTTCAAACCCGCAGTTTACAAAATATACACCTAAGGGCCATTTACATACTGAAGGCACAGTGCAAGAGGACCTGTAGCGCTATTGTGATGTCACTAATCTATACTTGCAGATTGAGAGCTTAATTTCCATATATATGTGATTGAGCAAATTGTATACAAATGATGCACGGACAATTGGTGGATCACTGCGATTCTCATGACTGGACTACAGTGTAGACAAAATGATGTACCAGGATTTCATCAGGTAAAACAATATTTTTTTTCTTAAACTGTAATCATCCTCATCCATTTATATAGCACCACTAATTCCGTAGCACTGTACAGAGAACTCATTCATATCAATCCCTGCCCCAATGGAGCTTACAGTCTAAATTCCTTAACATACACAGAGAGAGAGAGACTAAGATCACTTTTATAGCAGTCAATTATCCTACTAGAATGTTTTAGAAGTGTGAGAGTAAACCCATGCAAACACGTGGAGAATATACAAATTCTACACAGATAAGTCCATGGTCGGGAATCAAATTCATGACCCCAGTGCTGTGAGGCAGAAGTGCTAACCACTAAGACACCATGCTACCCATTGATGCATAACATTGATTAAACATAATACTGACTACATAAATAACATATTGATAAAATGGATATTGCATAGAACTTGTTATGGCAAAAGAGTGGATATCATACAGTGGATATACCAAGTCTATACAACCTTATTAATATTATAGGTGTTTGTGATGTAAAGCCTGCAAATTAGTTGAATTATGTCAGGTATTTTTTTCACATTCAATGTGAGCTTGAAAGCAGCACAATTTAAGTGAAAAAAAAGTTGGAACATTTTTTTTTTTAAACTCTTTATTTTTGCAAAACATGAGTTTCAAACAATGAGAAATAAAAAAGTTGAGACATAATACTCAAAACATGTCAATAAAACTACAGAAGGAGACAATCTTAAGACATGTTAATATAAACATTTAGCTGATGTAAATTAGCTATGAGTTAGGCTATAAAGATGCAAAACTATCAAAGTAGATTAATCTGACCTAACTAAAAACAATAAAGGTCTCTGCTGTTAGGAAACTCTGTGTCGAAACTGATAATCTACTTTATTTTTCCCTTTTAAAAGAAGGATGGAAAAGTAGAAAGGGAGTAGAAAGGGGAAAGGGGAAAGGGGGAAATCTGAAGAGCACAACTATGAGATAGTTTTTTTAAGTGGCGGGCGTTGTTGCTTGATGAAAAGAGTACCAAAAATCTCATACCTTATGAAAATTTTGAATTTTGTCATGAAGAAGGCTGGTAATATATTCCATTGTGGCCATTTACCATGTACCACACACGGGATACTACACTTTGAAGGCTTGGGGGGGTGGGGGGATTTCCAATCTTTCGCTATTTGCAAATGAGTAGCGGCACAAATATGCTGTAATAATCTGTCCCCCTGATTATTTAGGGCTTTGACCTGGGAGCATAACAACATGACCATTGGTTCGGGCAGCACCTCAATTTCTAAAATTCTTGTGATTAGATCAGCGACCTGGGACCATAAGTTAAAGATACTAGGACAAGTCCACCAAATATGATAGAATGAACCCACCTCCCCGCACCCTCTCCAACATAGGTCTGAAGTGCCAGGATATATTATGTGCAGTCTTGTTGGTACTAGATACCATCTTGTGTATACTTTAAATGTATTCTCACGTATTGAGGTGTTAATGGAAATCTTGGAAATCCTCAGCCTGAGCGGGGACCATCCCTCTTGATCCAAAACTTTACCTGTGTCCTGAAGCCAGGCCTCCTCAAACGGTTCTATGATATCAGACTTTGGACCCTGGAAAGTATGATAGACCAATGATATCAAGCCTGATGTTCCGGCACTATTCATACTACTCCTCTCAAAAGGTGTAGGATTACGTAATTTGGAAGATCTGCAGAGTGATTGTGTGAAGCCTCTAATTTGTATGCAAGCAAAATGCAAGGATGAAGGAAGGCCCTTTTCTCTTTAAGATCTGAAAAAGACTGGGGAGCAAATTCTCCAAGGATGTGGATACACTGAGTGCTACCCTCCTCCTGCCAGGGGCGCAAGTATGACTGAAGGTTTCCTGCTGGGAAATCTGGATGGTGCCACAGTGGGGTAAGTGTAGAAGGAAATGAGGTAAGCTCCCACCTTCTGTGGAGTCTGTCTCATAAGTTGAGTGTAAACTGTATGGAAGGGTACAAGTAAACTGAGGCCGGCCTTTGATTTCTGGGGGGAGCCAGGGAAGCGAGTTCAGGTTATGATCCGGTGTATGTGCATTCTCGAGATCGACCCATCTCTTGATCCCCGGGGCAGACTGCCAGGAAATGATATGACTAAGGTTAACTGCATGATAGTAACGCTCAAAAAGTGGCATTCCATATCCCCCCAAGTGAGTGGATATAGATAAACAGGGCTTTTTAAGTCTCGACTTTTTCCCTTAGTGATTGCAGGTTCGCTAGAAAAGTACCTGGGACCAAAATAGGTAGTGTCTGGAATAGATATAAGACTCTAGGTAAGACGTTCATCTTTATCACATTGATCATTCCAAACCAGGAGATGAAAAGCGAGTCCCATTTTATCAGGTCCCTTTTTACTGAATCTAAAAGAGGAGTGAAGTTAGCATGGAACAGCTGTTTATATTCCTTTGTGATCTGGACCCCTAAATAACGTACTGCCTTAGGGCGCCACTGGAAGTTAAAAGAGGATTCGAGTATATTTTTGATATCGCTGGGGACTTGAAGTGATAGGGCTTCTGATTTAGTGTTATTTATTTTATAGTCTGACAAGGACCCATATTCCTTGAGTTCTTCAAGAAGATTTGTAAGAGAGATGAGGGGGTTTGAAAGTGTCAACAAAACGTCATCGGCAAATAACGATATCTTTAAGTGGCGGGGACCAATTTGTATCCCTGAAATATCCAGATTTCGTCTAATAGCAGCAGCCAATTGTTCAATGCATAGGGCGTACAGCAGGGGAAATAGGGGACACCCTTGTCTGGTGCCATTACCTAAGGAAAATGCCTGGGACATAAGCCCGTTAGTTAAAACCGAAGAGGAGGGACGATGATATAGGGCCTGAATGGCCGATAGAAAAGCCCCATTTAATTCAAAGTGACTTAACGTGCTAAACATAAAAGGCCACGAGAGTCTATCAAAGGCCTTTTCCGCGTCCAGTGCCAGAACAACTGATGGGATCTTATTCTGGTTCACGTGGGCAATAATGTCTATTGTGTGCCTGGTGTTGTCTAGGGCCTGCCTAGAAGGAACAAAGCCCACCTGATCTGGAAAGACTAGGGTAGGCATATAGGCTTTTAAGCGATTTGCCAAGACTTTAGCAAAAAGTTTAATGTCAGCATTAATTAGTGAAATAGGGCGATAACTGGGACAACAAGTTGGGTCCTTGTTTGGCTTAGGGATCACTACTATGGTGGAACGGGTGGATTCAACATGGAATTTACCCTCCATCAATATGTAATTGAACAGCTGAGTCAAATGGGAACCAGCTCTTTAGAGAATGACTTGTAGTATAGCATCATAAAGCCGTCGGGGCCAGGGGCCTTAGAGTTTTTTTTGTGATTTTAATGCCAATATTATTTCTTTGCTAGATATAGCCTCGTTAGGAGTAGAGGCCTGATGGGAGGAAAGTGATGGTAACGAGCATTTGTCTAGTTAGGTATTGATAGCTTGAGGAGAGGCTTCTGAGGAGGTTAGGCCCTTGTGGAGGTTATATAGATTTCATAATAGCTGTGAAAAGTTTCATATATGGTCCTAGGGTCATAAGATAAGTCCCCTTTTTTGTTTGTAACTGAATTGATTATTTGGGACCCCCACTTGGCTCTCAATCTCCTGGCTAAGAGTGTATCGGCCTTATTACTTCTCTCAAAGTTTGGTTAAGCCGTCTAAGCTGGCTCTCTGTCCTTTCTGCGAGAATCGACTGGATTTCGCTTCTAGTTTTTTGTATCTTTTGGAAAAGTGAAGGGGAACTAGATTCCTTATGTAGTGTTTCCAAATTCTCGAGTTGGAGCGTAAGTTTATTGAGAGTCTCGTTACGTTCTTTTTTTCTACGAGAGGTGACCTGAATGATGTCACCCCGAATAACTGCCTTGTGAGCTTCCCAGGTTGTGGGGATCTGAACCTCTGAATTTAAATTGATTTCAAAGTATTTTGTGATGGCGTCAGATATAAGATCCTTAAACCCGGGGAGTTTAAGAAGAGTCTCATTCAGTTTCCATGAGATTCTGCCCCGAGGATTCTGAAAAAGGTCAACCGTAAGTGATAATATGGAGTGATCTGACCATGTATTGGATACAATGTCGGACTTTTTTATGTGTTGGAACAAATTTGTGAACCCCATAAACATATCAATCCGGGAATAAGTTTGATGGGGAAAAGAATAAAACGTATAATCCCTAGATGTGGAATATAACGCTCGCCATATATCAAATAGGCCGGCCTCAGCCCCTTGTTTCTGCAGATGTTTTGTGTGAGAAGATGGAGAGGAGGAATGTCTAGATGCAGATCTGTCTAGAAGAGGGGACATAACAGTATTGAAGTCACCCCCTAATAGAAGCAGACCCTTACGGAATTGATATAATTCCGAGAAAGAATGAGTAAAGAAGGCTGCCTGACCTGTATTTGGAGCGTAGATGTTGGCAAAGGTTATGTCAAGATGACCAATCTTTCCCATGAGGAGGAGAAATCGGCCTTCAGGGTCGTCCTTTATTGCTGACAAAATAAACGGAACTGTGTTTTGAGAAAAAGAATGGCAACTCCATTTTTCTTTATAGAATGAGAGGAGTAGTAGGCATTGGAGTAACTTCTTGAGGCCATGGAGGGATGGCCACCAGCCCTGAAATGAGTTTCCTGCAAGAAAATTACATCACCATTAAGTTTGTGTAGTGTGTGGAATAACATGGGGCGCTTCTGGGGAGTGTTTAGCCCTTTAACATTAAGGAAAAGTGATGTAAAGGCCATGATCAAAATTCTGCGAGAGAGTACCTATAATAGAGGTGTGTTCATCTGGGTTTTGGTACCGAGGGGGAAAGGAGGTAGAAAGGGTAGGATTAGGAAGGAAAGGAGGAAAAGCAAAGGAAAGAAAAAGTTGCTAAGTAGATAGAGATAGAAGGCAAGGGAGTAGGTTCGTACCTCAAAGGCAGAGGAGAGACCTACTAGGACAGTGCCTGAAAACCTAAAGAAGCTTAAGATCTAGGCAAAATATGCCTACTTAAGTATCTAAACCAAGGCACAAGGTTTGGGAATGGTTATAAAAATTAACCTTCAAGAAAGATATTTATATAACTCCCAGTGTAAACGGGTGCGCGGCTGAAAGGACAGGAAGCGTCCACTGCCCGTCTATGTGTAAAATAGTAAAATGAAACATCATCTATATAGGTAACCAGTAACATCTACATCTGAGGTGTTTAGAAGCCCAACATGACAAAGTCAACATTTGTTAGAAGAATGAAGTAAAATGTAAGCATTTGGAGAAAAAATTAAAACAGGAAATGAGAACATAGTATTACTACATGTCTTCCATATCAAAGAGACAAATTTACAAGTCAGGGAGGTTGCAGCAAAGAACTCTGGTGGTCTCTTCCCACGATGCTGTCCAAACGGGAAAGATGAAGCCTGTGGAGCACGTCTTTCCTTCATTTGGCGTACGTATCGACTCTTGACGGCCCTCCACTCCTATTATCAGGCGGAAGGGGAAGTCCCAACAATATTTATAGCCATTTTCTCTAAGAATGCGGGTTACCTCTCTGAGATCCCGCCTTTTGGCTATTGTGGAGGGAGCGAGATCTTGAAAATCTTGGATACGAGACCCTTCATACAGGGTATAAGAAGAATTCCTTACTGCATTAGTTATAAGTTCTTTGGTCTTGAAGGATAGTTGTCTCAGTATCACATCACAAGGAGGTTCAGTATCCTTCGGGTGTGGTCTAAGGGCCCTATGCACCCGTTCGATCTGCATCGGGTGATTGGATAATGTGCAGTCCAGTGAGGAGAAGAATCTGCTCACATAATCTTCCAGATCTTTGGATTCGACTGATTCAGGGATGTTGTGTAACCTGAGATTATTGGGACGTTCCCTATTCTCCACGTCCTCCAGCTTATCTCTCAGGAAATCGTTTTCCTAGCAGAAAATCTAGGTCCTTAGAAGCTTCATTTTGAAATGTGAGTGACGATTCCATCTTATTTTTGAGAACCGTGGTTCTCTTGGAGATTACAACCATTTCTGCTTTAAGATCTCCTATAGCCTTCTGAAGGTCGATGGAAAAAGCATTGGTGCGCTCCACGATTAAGTTCCGTAATTCAGTAAAATCCACCTTGGTTGAAGGGATGGTAGTGGTTGGAGGGTCTTGTTCTCTGTGAGCCCCCATAGACGAATGAGGAGGAGAAGAAGTGGAAGCTTTGTCTTGGCGGGAGAAATGTTGAGTAATCTCTCCTGTCGCACCCTTGCGGCCTCTACCTGCAGATTTATTCATGTTGGATGCAGATTCGCTGGAGAACCATTCGCGGATGTTTAGTTATGGAGCAGATGGATGGGGGACAGACCCACGCGGTCTAGGTTGACATACTCTATTGAGACAAGATTAAGTGGAAAGGCAAAAAGAGACAGCAATTACTCTGAAAGCCAGCAACAGGTTTCCTCTCAGAGGGATCTAATGGCTCCTGTTTTTTTTCGAGGTATTCTTGTAAGTGAATGTATATAAGTATAGCATGTGAGCCGATTTGAGGCTTGTATGGTGAAAGCTGTTCAGGAGGCTCAGTCAGAGCAACAGCAACATTGTTGAAAGGGCCGACTCCAGGGCTGAGCCTTTGAAAAATAATCCGACCTCGCTGAGCAACTTAAAGGTTAGTTAAATGCACCAGGCAAGATGGCTTAGAGATGCTCACTGGTCGCTCTACTGCAGTGTCTGGTGGTTAAGTTTGGGTTTGCAGGCCCCTGACCCTACTTCATCCTCGGATAATATATAGAGGTTAGCTCATGCCTCCGTTGTTACAAAAGTCATGGTCTCAGAGGTAAAAGCAGAGACTCTGCTACCACAGGTTAGTAGTGGTGGAGACCAGACACCTCTGTTACTCATGATTGACCCAGGCACGAATATAGCTGCAGTTCGAGCAAATCAGAGGGACCTCTGGACGTGGTGTCCATCGGGGTTGGGAGATGGTGAGTTTGGGACCGACCACACAGCCGAGTTATTTCCAGGAGTCCCGCATTGAGCCTCGTAATGGCCGCTTCCCCTCTCACGGCCGAGAAAGGTCCCGCGGGTCCCGAGGGTCTTTTGGTTGCTTTCTGCCTGGCGGAGGACCTATACGAGCCACCGTGTCTTGCTCTACCCCAGATGACTTCGGGGAAAACTGACCACGGCGATCACGATACTGGGAGGCAGCGGAAGTCTCCAGTCCCGGGGATCTGCAGAGGCAGCTGAGCCGCTGACTTGCCACGAGGGATTAGGCCCCCACTCCGATATCCCGGACTTGCGGCCAAGCTACGTGCCGGAATTTGATGTCCTCCTAAGCTAGGTGTTCTAGCTGTGCTTTTAGCTGAGGTTTTGGTAATATACCAGCGGAGCTCCTGTGAAGCACGTCTGATCAGCGTGGAGTCCAAGCCACGCCCCCCAAGTTGGAACATTTTTATGAAAAGAAACACTACAGTACCCTGATTGCACAAGTTTACACCCCCATAAACTAATACTTTGTAGAAGCTCCTTTGCAATTAAACCCCACCCTTTTTTGCATAAACTTCACGGTCCATCAAATTGCCAGGGGATCTCTTGCACACAGCACTCTTTAGGTCATTTCACAGGTTTTCAATTTATTGAGAATTTTAAGTCTGGGCTCTGACTTCGCCATTCTAAGACTAGGATCTTCCATTTCTGAAACCATTCTTTAGTTGACTTGTATGTGTGCTTTAGATCATTATCACGCTGGAAGTTGAAATCCCTCTTACTCTTCATCTTTCTGACAGAGGCCAGCAGGTTTCTTGCCAAAATATCTTGATATTTGACATTATTAATTATGCCATCTATCATGACTACCCCTGTCCCAGCTGAGTAGAAGCAGTCCTAAAACATGATGCCAACACCACCATGCACAGTAGGTATGTGATGAGCTCTAATGTTTTTGCAAAAGACATATATTTTACAATTAAGGCCAAAAAGTTATAGGTTGGTCTCATCAGGCCATAAGACATTTCCTGATTAAATATATTTTATTTGAAAAAAATAAATGGGCTTCCATCTTGTCACTCTACCCCAGACATGTGCAGAGAGAGATTGTTGTCACAAACAGGGAGTGACCAATTCCTGCCAGAAATTTGTTTGGTTGCCCCCCATGAGTTTTCTCCTTGTCCTGTCATCAACTGTAGAGGGATTTCCCTGTAGTGTCGCATTTTGTCTACTTTTTATTATAGTCTTCACAGTGTTCCGCAGCAAATGTAATGCCTTTCAAATTCTTTTATAGCCCTCTCCTGAATCGGTGCCATCGCACAATGTTATCTTGTAAATGTTATCAAAACTCCATTGCTATTTCAGTTGGATGCAGCCAAGAAAAAAGCAAGGAAATACTACACATTATTGTGGGGTTTGTTGCAGCGTTATAATAGCTTATTTGCTGCCAGTAAGCACATGAACTAAGGGGACATTTTGATAGCTACATTTGTTCCTATTTTTGATCTGGGAGAACAGGCAATATCTAATTTATATATGCATATTGGATCAACCCTGTATGCTTAATCAACAACATTTTACCCAACTGGGTACAATCTATCCAATTGAATTAATTAATTAAAATATCCAAGCAAATTGGGACCAAACTAAGGGGTACTATTGAGATAATATTTATAACTCTTTTCAACACCTTTTTCACAAAAAAATATTACTATTGGATTCTGAATTATATAAAGAATTAAAGAAGAACAGTATATTAGTAAAATATGCAATGGTAGAAATGGAAATGGCAGTATAGAAATTTAGAAGTGATGGTATGGAAATGTAAATGAATGCAATTTGTTTGACATTTAAATTCACTTTATTCACAATCACAACTTTTTTCACTTACTGTTTTATATTTTGTTGCTGGGAGATTTAGACAATTTATAGATTTTAATTACTGTATAATAAAAAATGTATATTTTAATGTAAATGTAGACCCCTGAGTGCTCCATATGGAACAATTTTCTTTTTCTTCTGTGTCTATGTGTTATTGTTCAAGGGAGCATCACCTACAGGGCATAAAGAAAACTGCAATTATTAATATATTATTGGTTATTATTAGTAGGTAGTAAGTTTATATTCTCCATTGCAAATATATTACTCCTACTTTAAGTATATGCTGCAGGTTCAGAACTGGACACATCTTCAGCCTATAATAAAGCAAACCAAAGTTTTTAAAAAGTCTATTTTTGTGGGAGGCTTTTTTTGAGCGTATACTATGCCACACATGCATCCTATGCATCATCGGGCCTCAAGTTTCCTACGCAGTTTCAGATTGTCTTTCATCCGGCTCTGCTTGGGCAGTTTCAATGTCTTCCAAACAATAATGATGTCATCTAAATAAACCAGCAGTTACATTAAATGCATGTCTGCTACTCTATAATCCATGAGGTGTTGGAAAGTAGTGGATGCTCCACTGAAGCCCTAAAGAATATACTCAAATTCATAGACATAAAAAGGACAAATGATTGCCATCGTCTACCAATCTTCTGGATTCATGGTTATATGGTAGTATATTTTAATTCATTTAAGACCACTAAACCACCAAGTCCACCAACCATTTAAGTTTGTCCTCTATTCTGAAAGTGTTATGTTGCAAGGAAAGGTGTGATTGTTTACACACATAAATATGGACCCATTGTTCTTCCTCACAGACAAAATTAGAGACACACAAGCCAGCAGCTGTCAATTCTTCAAGTTGCTTTCTCAAGTCTTTTATGTGTCCGGAGACTATGTGCTTGGAGCACTCTCTGAAAGAACAATTTTCCTTTAACCACATATAGTAATGGCTACGTTCATGCCTACTTCCCATTTTTTTTTCCTGCTCCTTTTTTATATTTTACTGCAATTGAAGACAACCAGCCCCTCCTACCTCAACATCTTTGAACTTCATCTCATCAGACTGAGGTCTTTCACCGTCTAAGCTAATGTAGGTAAAGGATTTTCAGTACAGACCTTCCCCAGATATATCTTCAGTGGCAAAACTATAAGTTCACCTCTCGTGTTCTTCAGCAACACTTGTGGAGTACCACGAGGATACTTGATTTCAACCAGGCTTCACTTTGACTCTTAAGTAAGTGATTTGTCCAGGTTGAATAATACGTTTTTTCCCCTCTGAAGATGTGACTATATGTGGCGAATCACTATGAGTATTTATTTAATTTTGTTTTGTAAAGCATTTCGATTATAGGAAAAGATGCATGTTAGCTCTGGATTCGACATCCTTTTCACTAAAAAGGAGTCCCCTGTGTTCTGTCTTGGCTGAAGAGAAATAATCCTCTTTAACAATAATACCCCACCACACCAGCCCCACAACACATTAATACCCCACCACACTTACTATAGCTACAGTCACAGATACGTCTTTAGAACCAGCAACCAAGGGATAGGACTCTAAAGTGATGGAAAAATAACTATGGTAGGTAAATGTAATTTGACTTTGATGCCATCTTTCCAAATTTTAAGTCTTGTAGATACTGTGGATGAGGGCTCCACCATACAATTGTATTAATATAGGACATACTATGTAAGCTGTCTTGCATTTAGTTAAGGTTTTCGGTAGGGTTTGGCACCTTGCTTGAACATAGCTTGTTGCAGAGGAAAAAACTGTCTGAAAGCTTATCCACTAGGGTGAGCTTGGCTCTGTTTTTTTCAGGAATCTTTCTTTTGGGTCATATAAATGTTCTAGTTATGTTATTTTGAGCTTGTTTTGCTAGCTCTTTGGAGTTCTTTCTTAATGGATATCCAGCTGGCATTTCACAGACTTCCTTTTGAGTTTTCCCGCATCTTTCTATGAGCCTCTCTTCTCTATTCCTTTTTGTAGAGACATTCTTCATCACACTTGTAAAAGCACATGACTAGCATTTTTTATAGTTCAAAATGTTTGTATGGATGCATCTGTTGTTACTGACAGATTTGTCTCATTTTTAGTCACTCAGCTAAACATTTATATCCAACAGCAGAGGAGATTGTTCTTCAAGACACAAAGCCAGATTAAGACATAAATAAGATAAATATATATAGAGAGAGTCACAACATTGATAACCCCGTATTTAGAAAATGAGCCACCGCATGATATTAATAAACTCCACCACCTCTCACATAACATTAATACCCCACTGTTCCAGCCAACACATATCACTAATAGCCCACCACATAACATTAATTCCCCCACACCAGTACCCATATAAAAAATACCGCCCCCAGTCCCCACATAATATTAATATTACACCCCCACATAATTTTAATCCACCAACAGACTTACAGATCCTTGAATTCTGTATGCTCTTCTCACTAGCCTCATGTATAAATCAGAGGAGAGGGGCGGGATGTGGAAGAATGAATTTGCTGATTCACAATGAAACTCATAGGTGGTTGGTCTCAGGGGAGAGGACAACAAATAGGTAGCACAGCAATGACTGTGATTGCCCAGACCAAGCTCCTTGATCCTCCACTGCCTCTCATACACCTCCAAATCTGGAGACTTTCAGACTAAGGGCCTCAGCGTAACATCTATGGACAATAGAGGTGGCTACTCAATTCCTCTCCCATTGGGACTGGAATAGTGAAGTGATCAGTATGTCTCTTCTCATCAATATATGGTTTCTAGTCCCTTTGATACATTAATTCGAGGTAGCCTGATGTTCTCTTACTTTCCCATTAGTGTGAAACATAAATGTGGATACAATTAACAATTTATTGGGATAAAATTAATAAATGAGGTAGTCTGATCAAATGTGTACAGATGAGATTTTTTATTGGTGGGGTTTTCTTTTAAATTCCGCTTTCAAAACTACAATCTTTAGGAACATTGGATGTACACTAAACTTATTCAAATAAGACATGTACAGGACATTTGTATAGATGTGCTAGTAAAAGTAGACACATCTACATATAAATGTATAGAAGTGATGCACCATATAATTTGTAGTCTAGGTAAATGGCTCCATAGAGTATTTACTATCTTGAAATATTATCATGGATTAGTCTGCCTTGCTTATTATGCAATCCATTAATCTATAACCAAGCCCCATTCATTATGAAACTGCTTTGGGAACTTGAGACAGTAATTTAGAAAAAATTGTAGGTCATTGTGCATATTCTGCTTCAATATTAGCATAAACTAGAATTGGCATAGCCGACGATGCAGAAATGAAAGAAGATTGTGTGGTTGGGCCAAAGCAAGATGATTAGAACTTAGGTTCTAACTTAAGGATCATTCTAAACTAAAAAAATGTGTATAAATTCTAAAAAGAATATCCAGGCTCTTACCACATAAGGCTAATGACATGTTCTGATAAGAAAACAGAAAACAGAGCTTACAATAATTCTTTATCAGATGATGCTGTCCTCTTAACCTGTGTTAAATAACTTGAGAGGATATTGGTCCTGAGATTTTAAAAATGTCATAATTTCATGAATTCTTTGAATTATTTTCTTGGCTCGCTTGGAGATACAGGCATTGGCATGTACTTTTCCCCACAATCAAATCTGCACTCTTTACTTTGATAGTTTAACCAATAAATGAAAAATTCTAATAAAATCCCTGCTCTTTAGTACCATTCAGGGGACATCCACTCCCCCCAGGAATTTTTTTTAAAAAATGACCAAATTTGAAACAAAATATGATTTGTTTCTTTTCTTCACTTTCTTGGTAACATTGCCCCTAAATATTTTGTAGAAATCCAGACAAAACATAAGATTCCCAGCTCTATCTCCCATCTAAATAATACAAGTTATGCCAACTGACAGCATTTTAACATCTTTGCACATAGTTTGTTATTAAAAAAAAGCACAACAGACAATATCTATCACTCAATTCTTACCTTGGAAATGTGCAATCTAGAAATGTATGAGATTTCTTCAGAAAGGGACTTGGGAGAAACCCTAGAACATGAGGACTGGAAGGAAGGCAGAAAGAAAACAGCAAAATCGTCAATAAATGTAATTATTAGAGAAAACTCAGATGATTTCTGGTCTTACCCAACTTGCACAGTGTGCCCCAGTACTCTGTTCTTTGTTCTTAGTTGTTCAGTTCGAACCTTCCAGCATATATGGTGGGACTGTCCAAAAATAACTCCATTTTGGGTCATGATCGATAACCTTATTGAACAAATCACCAACTTTTGCTTCAATACAGATTCAACCATCTTCTTATTAAATAAATCTACCAACTCTATCAGTTGCTAACACGACAAAATAATTATTCATATATGCAGTGAGACTTCAAATTGCATAAGATTGGAAAAGCACTCACCACCCTCCAGAAATGAAATAGTTAACAAAATATAGTTTATTTCCGCAATAGAATATATTACAAGTCTACTTCACAGTTCAATCTCCATATTTCACAACATTTGGACAATGACTCTTGCCAGGGGCGGGGGGCAGGGGGGCAACGGCCCCCAGGCCGCTGGGTCAGACGGCTATTAGGGCCGGGGGGGTAGGCTGGCCGGCCGCCCCCCCCGATGCAAAATACATAATTTCCCCCCACGGCATCCCCTGTCATGTGATGCGGCCGCCTGTCTGCCCCCCGGTCTTCCCTCTCCCAACCCGCGCCTGACTCCTGCTTATCCTATATTACTAGTTTGCATCAGAAACCACTCCGACAATCGCTTCTCCTTTCCTACTCTCTGTTCATATTTTCCCTTGACACTATTCTTGCCACCCCAGGCTCCCTCCTACCTCCACATTCCTGTATCAAAATTTAAGATTTTTATCCTTAACAAGTTTCCCCTTAGAATATATCTGGCACAAATCTAGTTTATATTATTTTGGCAATTGTCAGCTAAAACCTAGGTCAAATAAGGTTAAAATGTATGTAACAATTGCGTTTATTTTTGTTAAACTACTTAACAACTTGCATTACACTGTATTAAAAAAAATATATTTTTAAAGAATTGCCATGGGAAAAAAAGGGTAATTTCTAAAAACGCAAAAGAGCATTGCAGATTTGTGTACAAATGCACCGTTATTATGGGAAAGTGCATGGTTTTGTTGGTCAAGATGGCGGCATCTGTAGAGCTGCAACCATTTGTCTCATACTGATGGGAGGGGTAAGGAGCAAGGCTCTTCAGAGAGGCTACAAAATAAAACCTCATC
Source organism: Mixophyes fleayi (assembly GCF_038048845.1). Lineage (NCBI taxonomy): Eukaryota > Metazoa > Chordata > Amphibia > Anura > Limnodynastidae > Mixophyes > Mixophyes fleayi. Next base: position 56,159,354 of record NC_134408.1, read on the forward strand.
GCTATATTTTTAATGGGACACATTTTGCACCTTCCAATTACACTTCTAGAAAAATACCATTATGGTGAACTTTGAAACAATGTAACAAAAAACATCAAATTGAACAAAGTTAAAAGAAAATAAAGACAGTCCCAATGTCCCTTCACACTCATCAATTTATTAAATTATACTAAACTGAGCAGTATTTTATAATAAAAAAATATAAAGTTTTCATTAATAAAGGGGATGGTATTTTAGTAGAATTCCTAAAGAAGACTGTTGCAGTGCCGATTACTTTTTACTTGTCTGGAGTACTTGCTAAATGTAGATGCATACCCATGGGGGCATTTCCAAAGACCGGGAATTGGGAATTTACCTTTAAGTGCACTATCCAGCCAAGTAAGCACAATTTTGACAATTAATGGAGCTGTGCAGATTTCCATTTTTTGTCGTTTGTTAATAACCCTTGAGAAATTAGAATATAGAAGCAATTTAATAATGTGTTTTGTGCCTTTTTGATTGCTTCAGATATAATAAAGAAGTCATCTAATAATGTGCATTGTGCCTTTAAGACTGCTTCAAATATAATGTATAAGTCTAAAGAAAAATGATGAGTATGTGGCAATGTTCCAGGAGATGTGTGGAACATGTTTAAATAGTAGATAAGAGAAGCGCTGGTAAGAAATTGTTTATTCTAGATAACATTGTAACTCAAAGGGGTAAATATATCAAGATCCGATTTTGCAAACCGGCGATTTTATCGTGAGAGTTGAAACTCGCCGATGTATGAAGCTGAGATTTCATGCAAAATCGCCAGAGTTGTGCTTCAGTCAAAATCGCTATTTGCAAAATCGCCAGAGATCAAACTCCCGACTGTTTGCCACTGCAGCTATACAAGTCTCAAATGTATGAAACTGCGAGGAAGGAAACTCAGGAGAGTTTGCTTGGAAACACGCCAGAATCAACACGCAAAAAACAGTCAGTATTTAACTTATGTGCAAAACAAAATCTAATTTGCACCCCTTGCATTGTAACATGGTTTTATCCAGGAGACTGAAATAAGACGTTTCTCAAGTTGAGATCCTTAAGGAATCAGGCCCATTGAGATTAAGGTAAGATTTCTTCCAACTTTGATTCTGGCCATAGATCTATCTGTGTGGAGTTTGAATGTTCTCCCCATGCTTAGTTTTCTTCCAGCTGTTCCCACACTCATACTAATACATACTACTAGGTCAATTGGCTTCTGATAAAACTAACCCAAGTGTGTGTGTGTGTGTGTGTGTCAGGCACTGTCCCTGCACTCACCATCGGTGCCAGGGACAGATGCCTTCCTTTGCAGGCAACTCATCCCGTTGCTAGGCAACGGGGCGCCGTTTTCTTCCTCCGGGTCTTGCATTGCTGTGCGCATGTGCAGTTCGATTGCGTCTCCGTTGCCAAGCAATGGGACGCTTCTCTGCACTTCCTGTCGGCGGACAGCTGTTCTGACCGCTGGTCCCACTGCCACCAATCAGGGAATTGGCTAATCTATTTAAACTTGCCCCTAACACTAGGTAGGCACCAGAGTATCTAGGTCTTCCTATGCTCCAGCTTTCCAGCCTGTTTCCCTGCTCTCTGACCGACCTCCTGTGTACCAACCTGGCTTCCTCTGGTTCTGCTACTGGATCTCCCTTTGGCCTGATTGCTACAGCTGAATCTGACCTTTGGCTTGCTGACTTCGATTTGCCTTCTCCATTAATACCACATTTGCCTGGACAGTTTGACCTCTGTCTTTACGACCACATCTGTTCACCATCCTCTCTGATGATAGCTAACTTGGAGGGCTACGACCTTGCAGTAAACTCTAAACTCCCTTGCAGGGGCTCCCTGGTGAAGACCGGGGGCATGTTTAGACTCCGTGCCTCCTAACTTAGCAGCGCAAATGTCAGCAAGTGGCCTTCAGTCCCTGTATCTCGTGACAGTGTTTATCATGGAGCCTATATATTGTAAGTTCCACTAGGACAGGGACTGGTGTGAATTATTAAATATTTTTTGTAATATGAAGGCGCTATATAAATATAAATTCTTTTAATGATAATTTGGTGTTTTACCATAATTATCCAATGCATAGTTTGTCAAGTGAAGCTTTAACACTAATTTTGATGCTAAATCAAATGTATAGATTATTATTTTCTTTCTCTTAAATGTCACATTCTGTCTTACATATTCACATACAATACATTTTTTTTTTTACCATTGGATACCAAAGTTGTTAGTAAATGGTATTGTGTTGGTGCAGTTTGGTACAATAGACAATTTGGTTTGCACAGACCTTGATTGGAGGAACAATCCAATGCATACAAGCCACTATCTATGTGTCTGTATTGAACAATTCTTATATTTCTCTCGACCCTGTTAATTGGTATCTATTTGAGGCCTATTTAGGTCTTTTTCTTTCTGTTCATGTATGCTAATTTGGTTGTCCTAAGTTATGTAGAGTACTGTGGAATCTGTTGGCACCTTAAAAATAAATTGCCAATGTTAAGGTAATATTATTTTTACTGAAACATTAATTCATACTCATGTAAAAGTGAAAACATCACATAAAAACATCAACATTCCTTTACACTGCAGTGTTGATGACTCTCTTTCATTGCATCCAAACCTCCTTTGCATGTTCAGACTTACTACTACTGTAAATGAATAAATAAAAACACAGACACCAATGTAAATTTGGCAAAACAAAAATGGTGGCGGAGAGAGCAATGTGAGTCACCTAGAACCTAATAGCAAAACCAAACAGTGGAAGGTCAAATTGTCATTACACCACTGGTGCTAAAGCTTGCTTTAGCTGGTGCTAAATCTTGCGTCAAAATAACTACACCACTTCTAGACGCACAATGATGTGTCCACAAAAAGCAGGTCAAGGAGTCTTCAACACTAAAGGACCAAGAGTCAGGTTACTAGGAAGAGGGCAGTGACCTCCAGTCAATCAGTGCTAGAACCATATGAATTAGTCACTGACTGCAATGCTCTCCTGCCTAAGCAGTGATCCTTTATGTACTCACAGCCTACCAGCAAGTGACCGAACTAAAGCCCCAATTGCCAATATATTTGCTCCTTAAAAAGCCATAAGCCCTTGTCCGTTAGGTGAACCCTATCTAACCTAAAATAGGTGCACCTGCACAGTTGTTATTAAAGGGTCATCTAGAACAACTCCCCTGAGTGATCTAATGACACGCCCAATGAAGCTATTGACCTTCTTAAAGAGGGTAATTATGAAGGGGGCAGGAATAGTGGCCCTCCAGGATAGTCGGGGGATTAGGTTCAACCAGCACAATATTATTGCTGCCACCATGCCTGAATTGCATGCTGATCCTCCCTAATGGAGATCAACAAATCCAACAACTTTCCTTTAGCTAAGTCTTTACCCCCCATTTGAATGACCACTAAATCGGTGCAACTGCTATATCTACCTCGGCCGACAAAAAGGGGATGAAGAACAGTCATCGAAATCTCCTCCTTCCCAACAACCTCACTTCCACAGGGCAGGAGAAGAAGGCCCAGTCAAGCGGTTTCTGGATGCCCAGTACACATAGGGATGGTCAATTACCCAAAACCAGATCTTTTGGCTGGGTGTACATAGGAAAAGGCAAAATATTTTCAAATCAAGGCTTGGCCATAACCGTATATGCCAGAAGCGGCCACCACCAGAGTGGGTGCAGGGAGAACGGTAACCCATGTGAAGGTGAAAACCTATAAAAAAAACCAGAGGCCCATAGATAATCAGGCCTTGTTTCATTGGTTCAGGGAAAAAATAGGAAAAATCCCTTCATGCCTTTGCTAAAAGCAACAAGCAGCAATGCCCTGGGTTACTACTGAAGGATGGGGGTGAGCTGACCGATACCCTAACTCCGTGGTCTAATGTAGGTTTAGTCAGCATCCAACTACCAACACCCTAGGGATTTAACTGCTGTGATGAAAGAACCTCTTCAGCTTCAGCGGTAGCTGCACCAATCCGAAAAAGAATGGGTGCCGTAGAGGGCCGAGTCTAGACCCACAATCTTCAAGGACCTTTTGAATAGCGCATTCAATTGAGTTTTGGTGGGGGTGTCAGCACGAACTAACAAGATGTCCCCCATGGAGCCAGACCCCAGCAAATTGAGTACATTGTACATTGAGTGTGACTGGGCAGAATGATGGGCAAGTAATGTAACCCAATGACCACTTCCCCATTAGTCCATTTTGAATTGGAGTGGCTTGCACGTAAATTCTTTAAGAGTAATAATTGTGTGCCAGGCAAGCAATACTGACTTGATAGCACACCTGAACTGAACAACTAACTCGCTAACCCTAAACCCCCAAAAGAAGGCTAACGAAAAGGCAGCATTAAATAAAAGGGAGTGTTTACAGATACTGATGAAAGGTTGCAAGCTAATTGCTTCAGAATACCCATGTCTATTGTCCTCCTCATATCACTCCTAGTGGGGTGCATCCTAGCCCACTCTCTAAGGTCCTTAGGAAACCTTTGATAAGATCCTCACACCCATGATGCTGTGACATAATTGAAATACCTGCCAGTATGGTAGCCATGGATGTTTTTGTAGCATCCTTCTGCTATTTGACCCAAATAAAAGAAAATATGTCGCCATCCTGACCTGCATCATTGCAACCCCGTGAACCCTAGAAAAGAACCCACTGCTGTCATACCGCTCAATAAGCTCTCCTGGTGGAATGGGCCAGAGACGTCTCCAAAAGTTTTAATCTGCAGGCTTGACCATCTGGCAAACATAGGAAGGACAGGGGGGCCAGATCCCTAATGCAGTACCATTGAAAATGAAAGAGTGCGTCGGTTAACCTGTTGTCTGCCGCAGGGATGTGATATCATGTGCTATGCAGTGCAGAACCAAATGCCGGAATAGTTTGACGACCTGCAGTGACGAAGCTCTCTGTCGATTGATGGCCTGTACTAACCCCAAGTTGTCACACTAGAAATCTATGCCATGGCCTCGTAGATGAGGTGACCACAGCTCAACAGACATGATTATGGGGAACAATTCCAGGGCTAGCAAGTTATGTACTAAGCCACTGTGCCACCATGAGACTAGCCAAGGGGCCGCGCACCACTCCCCCTGGAAAAAAGACCCCAAACCGTTGGCCTCCAAGGCATTTGTGTGAAAGTCTAAAAACTGGCTAGTGCAGATATGAACACTGTTGAAATTCTAAAAGAATGGCAACCAAATCCGTAAGTCCCCTTTGATCTCATCTGTTGGCCACTTATAGCCGAATATAGCCAGCTGAAGTTTCCAGCAAAAAATGTTTCCCATTGCGATAACCCTACACACAAATGTAAAAGATCCTAACAATGACTGTACACAACACATTGGGGCCCTGGTCATGCCTAGTGCGTATATAATTAAAGCCTCCAGCTTGCTAATTTTATCTCTGAGCAGCCAATAGCAGACCATGATGGTGTTGATCTTGATGCACAGGCAAGATAAGCTGGGTATCGGCCCTTCTATCTTGTCATGGGCAAAGGGAGCACCTGCTACCAAAAATAAAGCTTGCGCAGACCTGTAAATAAAAGTCTATATGACCCATTCATGCTTGTACACACCAATGCAGGAAGAAACTGAACCGTTCAAAGTACGTTCAAGAAACCGAAAACACGAACGGAGGCACCTGTCAATATAATACCCATCCTGCAAATGGAAACCCATGTAACAAAAGGATTCAATGTCCAGTTTAGCTAAGAGGGCTCATTCCCCAAGGACCAAATCAAATCCAAAGCGGTTGCATAAGACTGAAAGCTAACCCAAGCTATGGCACGGATCTGTGGCGTCAATTACCGTACCCCCTTGTGAATGGAACAGATGCTGGATCAGTCGGAATTTTTCCACCGTCTTCTTGGAAGTCACCCCCACTGGGGATATAATTAAATCTGAAATGGGGTGGGAGGGAAAAGGGACTAACATGCGTCCCAAGCTGACCTCCTTGCGAATTTTGTCCACCAAAACCTCAGGAAGTAAGTAGGTGGAACTGAGGATCTTAATGGTGGCCAACCACATATACCCACTAATGGAAACACAGAATCTGCAACAAAAACCTTGCAAGTTTGAGAGGAATCAGGAAAGAGGCAGAGCCATCTACAGAGCTCCTGCAAATTAATTAGGGGAGGGGCTTTGAGCAGGGGTTGAGAGTCAGCGCTATTGGCAGGGGATCCCCTCCCCATTGCACTCTGCCAGCCAGCAAAATAAGGCACAGCTTTGGATTGAGGCAGTGCCGCTGCCCGCTGCCCGATCTGGAACACTTGACAATCAGCCGCACACAATGCATGGTGGTTGAGCTGTAACCAACAGGCCATGCGGCAAGCAGTGCTAGGGATGAACTTTGACACTAATGCTGCCATAGTGGGGGCCACACTGTGTTGAGGCGTGGGCACTCTCCTGTGGGCAGCGAGAAGCTTGCCGGGGCCTGGTGAGATGGCTGCAGAAATCAGGAAGGGTGGAGCTACTCCATAAAATGGCTCCCTACAAGGAAGAGGACCATTGGAGAACTGAGACTGGAAGACCACTACCCTCTAAGGCCGGGAAGTGATGGGGTGCAGGATGAGGGATAAGTACAAAAGTGGGAAGTGGGGAAAAGGGAGTGAGGAAAAAAAGGGAAAATAAAAGAGGAGAAACAAAGAAGGACTAAAGAAAGCAGGGGGAGATAAGCTGGGGAGTAAATCAAAGGAATATGGGAACAAAGGGTGAAGAGAAATGCAGAAAAGAGTAGGGAAGTTGACAGCAAACACAGTTAGAAGATAGTACGAAGATTGATTGTGGTTTGCCTGTGTCCTATTCAGTGCAGCAAACAAAGACACCCAGCATCCCCTGGGGGGAGAATATATAGAGAAACATAAGACTCTCCCTGTGGATATTATTCTCTGGGAAATGCAGGAGACTTAACCCCGAACAGGTAAGTGAATGACATTCACACAGACCATGAATTTAAGTGCGATCAGTGTTAAAGCCTCTCTTGCAACAACTTCTAGAAAAACAATTAATTTTTCTATCAAATGTTGCTAGGTTTTGCCTTATTTTGACTTAAATAATAATATGACTGAAGGGACATGGGACTGCCTTTCTACAAGGAACACTTTTGTGTATTTAAAAATTGTGTGCCTAAAAATACCTTTTTCTGCCAATATGCAATTTGAAGGTGCCAAATATGTCCCAATAAAAGTATGGCACAATACCTGATCTGCCTCAGAGCTTGTGTAAAAATCAGGTCTTCTTTATGGAATGAAAATGGCTGCACACTATTCCACACAGCAGGGGAGGCTCCTAAAAATGCAACCTGTCCACCTTTTTATCTAACTTCAGTAATCTCACGAAATTAATTGACTGCACAAAATTAGAAACAACTGTACGCCTACTCCGTACTTTGCAAGGTATGCCCTCATTTTGCTCAACTCAACCAATAGGCTGGTGCAAACCTCTGCTCCACTGAAAAATACTACCATCTTGCTCTGCAATACCAGCCTTCTTGTTTTGTAAATGTATGTGGGTTGTCTGAAATCTAGATACACTTGCATAGATTAAGGTGCACAGCACTGCTAAAAAGGTGTATACACTGTGCCTCGGCTGTTTTTACCCTGCAAATGAGGCTCAGAGTATTCTATATTCCCGGCATATTTGAATATTTTCATTTATCTTAGCTTCAACAGCAGATAACCTTAGGTTTGCTCAGTGCATTTACTAGTATTTACACTGCAAATACATTATCATATGTAAGGGCAAAGAAAATAAATAAATCTGCTGTTGTTGCCGCGTCCAAAATTTTCTAAGAAAAAGATTCATCCTTTTTTGTGTAGTCTGCATTGCTGAATACTTGGTATGTTTGTACAAACAAAAACATAACTGTTTCATTTGGCAAAATAGGCCTCATATAATATTTTAACAAAATATAGATTGGTTTTATCCTACCAGCAATGCATTTTAGAGCAGTTTATATCATGCTTAGTGTAATGATCATGGAAGAAGAAGTACTCCAGCACAGTATAAAATCAAACAGATAAACTAGCTACCTGTATTTTTTTTATATATAAACTATAGACATACACTCACTGGGGCAGATTACTACTTACTATAATACATCTCACCTGGAATTTGTCTTAAAGTATTTCTTGAACCGGTTTGTCGAAACAGTTCTAAAGTAATTTAAAGTTTGTAATACACTTTAGGATTAAAAACAAAAAATGTAGGTCAAAACTAAACAAATTGCAAAAGAGTAACAGTTTCAATAATTTTTGAGCTGAGTCAAGCACATTAGGTGGTAAATGTATCATAGTCCAGGACTTTAAATGGTTACATTACTAGTTATTAGTATTTAGTACAGTTTTACATGCAAACGGGAAACCTGTACTTTGAACTCAAGCCTAGTAATGTTAGTTGTTTGAATTTAAAATATACTAGTCATTTTAACTTGAACAGGCAACATGTTCTAGTTTATCTTAACATATTATACTAAATATAAGCTGTGAACTTGAACTTTGAACTAACCTTTTAACTGCAAATTCAGTCGTGCCAAGGAAACCCAAAACAACCCAAAAATCCTGACTGCAAAAAAAAAAAGGGTAAGAAACACTATAGTGAATGGAATTGTGCTGATGGGAATAAATATGGTATATATTACAAAATGTAATTTGTAAGTCGAAAATAACAAGTGTAAAGAAACAGCAAGCAGACAAAATAATGTTGTACAGTTAATATCTACTATAGAACAAGCATATACATGACACACATATAAGAACAGTTTAAACATTTCAAATAGATGTCAATGATATAGGCTAATGCAATCCACTGCTGAGATGCGGGGAAGCACCCCTATTTAACAGCAGGATAGGTCGGTCGTCAGCAGCAATTCTCAATTCATACCATGAGGTTGAGGAGAAACATTTGGAAATCTGTGATTTAATGTTCAGTTGAAGTGAGTCAATGTAACTCTCCCATATTTCAAAGAAACCCCTGAATTTAGATTCCCTAGCCTTGGGCCAATCCATCTTGAATATGTAGTATAGTTTCTCTTTAAGGGTGGGTCCCTGACTGTGACCATACCTGCAGAATTGTCTGTCTGGCCGCTGCGCTGGTGGCCAGAAGGAGGCATCTACTAAACATTGACTTACAGTGATCCATTGGTAGGATGCCCAGGATGTCCCTGTAACGGACTTACCTTATCCCCGCCACTCCGTCCGGAAGCCGCACTTCCGCATCCAGGACCACGTGACCGCACCCGGAGGCGGTCACATGACCACATCTCAGAGGCAGGGATTTTGAATCCCCTTCAGCATAAAAACCTCACTCTGGCACTCGCTGAGTGTCAGAGCAACACTTACCTGTTCCTGGCTCCTGTTCTTCGTGGATTGCAGTGTCTTCCAGTTTCCAGTGTCTACCTGTGTGCTGATCTCTGCCTGTTGTACTTCTCTGGTTCTCCTACCCCTGTGTACCGACCCGGCTTGCTGACCATTCTCCTATTCTTGTGACCCGTGTACCGAACCTGGCTTGTTGACTCCGGATTGCCTTCTGATTCTGCCTGACTCCATTCCTGTGTACCGAACCTGGCTTGTTGACTCCGAATTGCCTTCTGATTCTGCCTGACTCCATTCCTGTGTACCGAACAGGCTTGTTGACTCCGCTACCTCCGCTTCACTCCGCTGTACTACATCTTGGGGCGAACCTGGGGACCGCGACCAGCGACTCCTGGCAGTGAAGCCCATCCCGCCTTGCGGCGGTTCTTGGTGAACACCGGGGAGATCGTTAGACTCCGCACCTCAGGTAAGCCAGCGCTAATCAAGATTAGTGATATAGTATCCAGAATCTGTTATAGTCCCAATGCGGTGTAAAGGGAAGATAATTTACCAGTTTATCAATAGCAAATGTTTTGACTTTAAACCAAAATGCCCTGACTAGAGGGCAACTCCATAAGCAGTGGAATAAGTTTGCATCCCTTTCCTGACAACGTGGGCGGTGGTGAAGGGATGTTGAGCCCCTTCTAAGGCTATGGTGAAGAAAATATATGATATGGTAGGTATTAATTCAGTGTACATGGATGTTGGTATCAAACATCATGAAACATCTAAGTTCCTCAAAAGGGTGTCTACTGTTAGGTCTGGGAATGTGCATTACCATTGGGAGAGACCTGTTGTGACATTAGAATAGTCAATATTGTCTCCGATGAAAATTATAGGAAAGAGTGATAGCTTTACATTGACGGGAACAATGGGACAAGAGGGAATCCAATGAGTTCTGCTAATTATCTGGTGAGAATTTTAAAATTACATTACAAATATAATGGTGTCTGTGGAAATAAGCAAATGTAAAGGGACTTAGAAAATTGAAATTTTCCACCTCCTGGGCATGTATAAGGGAGTGTTTATTTTAAATATCTAGCAAACTACCTATACTAGCAATGCCTCCCTCGCTCCAGGCCACGAAGGGGTAGGAAGATGAGATATTTTTAAATTCAGGATTAAGTGCAAGTGAGAGTTTAGATTTAATTTGTGTCTCAAAATATGCCAAATTTTACGTGTTTTCCATAAGAGGAGGTTTTCTCTTATTTTCTGGGGAATGGATTAAACCTGCATATGCAAGAAGGAGACTAGACTGATGTTTGGGAGACAGTTGCTTTTCAATAAAGTATCTGTGTAAATATCCGTGGCGTGTACTCAGTCTCTTAAGTGTCTGAGTAAGGCTGAGAGGTTGTAATGTGAAATTTTCGGTTGTTGCAATTTGATCAATCTGATCTTTGGTCTTTTGTTATTATAAATGAAGGAGCAGAAAAGTGAGTTTACCAATTTTGTGTTGCGCTGGATGAGGAGGCATGGAAAACATTGCATAAAATACAGTAATTTGGGGAATGATACAATTTTTGTCAGATTTACCCTGCATAAATAAGAGAGCCAGAGATAACCACACCCCCTATCTCCTTGGTAATAGATGATATAACATTTGAGATGTTTAAATGGTATAAAGATTTATTTCCATTAGCACCTTTCCATCCACTAAACGTATCCAATACAACCGGACAATCAACCGATAAACTCCTAGTACAAGGCATTGAGAGGTCTTCACCTTTAGCAAGACACCTATTATCACAGGTAGTCAGATGCCTCCAGGTCTTGTATTCAGAGTACTTTATCTTAGAAACCAGGTAGTAAGGGAATATGGAGGCAGGGAGTAGTAGTACACACGGTATACACAGAATAAGCAGACCGATGCAAATGATCGAGGGCAGGCAGCAAAAACAAACACTTAAAATCAAGCCAGAAGTTCAGGCACAGCGAGCAAGAAGAGTTGAAAAAACAAAGCCAAGGGTTGAGATGGGCTGCAGACAAGGAGAACCCAGGAACAAACAGGAACAGTTAATAGGCAGTCAATCGAAATCCCAGGTTTAGCAACACAGCAGGCTTCTTAAATAATGCAGGGCAAGAATGCTATAACCAGCAGAGAGGCTAAGCCCTCAATGCCATTCAAACTAATAAGGGCCAATTAGAATGCTTCTTAGGAAACCAGACCCAAACAGTAATTGGTGAATGCCGTTACATTATCATCATCATCATCATCATTTATTTATATAGCGCCACTGATTTTTCAGCGATGTACAGAGAACTCATTCACATCAGTCCCTGCCCCATTGGAGCTTTCAGTCTAAATTCCCTAACATACACACACAGACAGACAGACAGAGAGAGAGACTAGGGTCAATTTTGATAGCAGCCAATTAACCTACCAGTATGTTTTTGGAGTGTGGGAGGAAACCGGAGCACCCGGAGGAAACCCACGCAAACATGGGGAGAACACACAAACTCCGCACAGATAAGGCCATGGTTGGGAATTGAACTCATGACCCCGGCGCTGTGAGGCAGAAGATGACTGCATTCAATAAACATAGTGTCTTGGCAGCCAAGCAAGCAGCCTGGATGCAAGAGGCACAGAAGTGTCCTGCCTGCTTAGCAACAACCAGGAAAGAAGAGGCACTGTGAGCCGTCGTGAATAGTGCAGGGCTTAGAGATAGAGAACATAGCATCTCGGCTGCTAAACACCAGCTGAAGCAGAGAGGGAGTTTGTGTGAGCCATCGCAATTAGTGCGGTGGTTCATAATAGAACTTCCCCCTTATGGAAAGATTAAAGAACTCCTACATCTGGGTTTATCTGGTAATTATTTGTAAAAGCCTTTCTTCAGTTTTTCCGCATGTACATTTTTGTAGGGATCCAAGATATCTCCTCAGGTCCACAGACCTTCCTAGACAAAATAATGAATTTGGCTTTGCACCCTTTTCAAATCCAAAATTCTTTCTACAAGGAATTCCTGGTGCCTGTGTATATCCACCGGAGGAGGTGTAGTGGGGAGTCTAGGTCCAAATTTTTCTAGCAAAAACAGCAGACTTGAAAAGAGAGCAGTGAAAAGTGTTTGGAATTTTCAATGATCTTTTCAAGATCCAACTGGAAGACAACTGGGTTCATTCACTTAAAGATTTTGAATGGACCAATATAACTGCATCCAAAATTTCTAGAAGGATGACGGATTTTGTATTTTGAATGAACAGCAAAACCCTATAACCCACTTTAAAAGTACATGTCCTAAGGTACTGATCCAAAAATATATTTGAGCGAAAAGAGGCCTGTAATAAGACAGAATGGACTTTCTTCCATAAATATATTAAAAATAAATAAATTAAAAACGTAATTTAAAACGTAAAGTGGAGTTGTGTACTTCATGGTGAATAGGGGTTGTGAGATAAGACAAAGAGTTAGCCCTAGGATGCTGACCAAGAACACCGAAGAATAGAGAGGTGTTGGAAGAGGAATGGCAGTCATTGTTGCATGCAAATCCAGCCCATGGTAAATATTTGACTCAATCATTGTGACATTTAGAAAGTTAACCTCATAAATATTATTCCAGATATTGATTTACTCTTTCAGCCTGGCCATTAGGTTGAAGGTGATAAGAAGAAGATTGATTGAGATTAATACCCAGAAGAGAGCAAAAGAACTGAGCAACAAATTGAAATTCTCTGTTTGAGACTATAAGGGCAATCCATGGAGTCTGTCTATATGTTAAATGAAAAGACAGGCAAAAAATTTAACAATGTGTAACAGTGAAAAAGACAAAATGAGCCATCTCACAGAAACGATCAACAATAACCCAGATATTGTTATGTCGATTAGCAGTGGGTAGCTCCATGACAAAATCCACTGAAATATAGGTCCAAGTTTTACTGGATAGGCAAGAGTTGACCGGACGGAACATTAATAGAAGTTTTTAATCTGGCACAGATTTCGCAAGAAAAAACAAATTCTTTAACATCAGGTTTCACTGATGACCACAATATTTTAAATAGGTGGGGTACAGAAAATAAAAAGGAAAAGGGGCAGGAGAAAGCAAACAGTAGGGTTCAGAAAGGGGGGAGGGGGACAAAGGCAGCAGCAGACTAATGAAAGAAAAAAACAATAATACAACAATACAAGGTACAGCACAAGAACAGCAGTAAGTAGATACTTAAGTAGGTACCCAATTACATGGGTACCTAGGATTGAGAAGGTTCATTAAGACTGAAAAGCAGGGGGTCAGAATCATGCTCGGTAACAATCAATGTAGCACCCTCCCTATTCGTGACAAATTCTTTGCAGGAGAACCACGTAATAATGGGATTTAAATTAAATTGAAAGGACACTGAAAACTCCTAGGCACTAATATATTGGAAAATCTACAATCTATTATTTTTATTACGCAACTGTAATTTGTTGCTCCCCAACCTTTATATGGGCCACTTTGACCAGTGGTTTATGTGAGATGGCCTATATAAGGCAAACCTGGTGTTCTACAATCCTTATGTAGACAACCTCTTTATTATTTGGGATAGAGATTCAGACTCCATCCTTCAATTTGTATCCCACCTCAATTGTAATTTATATAATTTATCCTTCACTCAGACTTTTAGTCATGAGTCATTTTTTGGACTGCTAACTTCCAGAAACCTGTTGACTCCGATAATTATATTACATTACCAGTAACCATTATAGACCATGGTTAAAAAAATATTCCAAAAAGAAGTGCTTCAGGTCGAATTGTTCTTCTGACGAGACGTTTAATAAACAAGCCTTCATTTAACAGAATAAAATGAACCACATATAGAAAACTAGACAGGGATAGTTCTGCTAAATTCATAGGTCTACAAAATGTACATGAAACAGTGGGCATGACGACAGCGCATGGATATGTCCCAGAAAATCAAGGAAGTGGAGGGGGGAGGAAAGAACAAAAGAACAGTTGATAAGGAAGCAGAAACTGTACTAGCGCATGGGGGATGGCAATGTGCACCACCTCCAATGAAGTGAAATGTTAACAGAAGCAGGAAAAGATGAAAATATACACCACTTTACATATGGAATTGCAAAAACAGCAAACAAATTAAAGTTACTTAAAACATGCATACATATAAACATTTACAATGTTAACTCTAGACTGAATACAGGAGTAACCGGCTTATAATCAAATCCAGACGGGGCCATTGAAGAAGGAACCACCAGAGGTCAAACATTAAGGCAAGTCAGTCTACCTGAGTCCAGTTCCTATTGAGAGGACCCTTTGCTGAAGTGGCTCTGGGGTTGACTGGGATGTTCTATTCTGCAAGCAATTGGATCCCAGAATCCATGGAAGAAATAACATACATAGAGCCTTCATAGTGGACAAGCAACTTTGCAAAACCCCAATGATACTAAATGTCTTTGGCTCTCAAGGTGGAGGTAATAGCGTGGGAAATTCTCCTTTTAGTCAATGTAGTAGCAGAGAAATGAGAAAAAAGTTGCAGACGTGTCCTGGATGACATCTTACCACTCTCCATAGTTGCTCCTTAACATAAACAAAATGGATATGAAGGAGAGAATTTCTCTGATAGTTTTCCTCTAGCATTTCCTGGCCTAGGGAGCCGATGTATCTAGTCAATGAGGAGATCATTATCTTGTGCATCAGAAAGGAGTTTACGAATGAGAGCCAAAGTAAAATATTGCAGGTCGTGTATACCTCAAATTTTAATGTTTTTTTACATCTTGAGTAGTCTATCAAATCCACCACTTTATCACGAGGAAACAAGACTTCAGTTTGAAGAGTATCATGGGCTGTGATCAAGTCATTGTGTGAGGTAACTAACACCTCCATTTTAGTCTCAAGGTGATCAGTATGATCCCCAATTTGAGTGATATCAGGTCTAAGTTATCTAACCGTCACTCTAATTTCAGATGGAAAGTCCACCAGCGAGCATTTGGTGAAAAGTTTTCACTGTGAGAGGGTGTCAAGATGAGGGCCTAAAATAGAATATTAAATGTCAGGGCCCCAAATAAAATATTACATTGATAAACAGAAATAACCATGATTTTCTCTCAGATAAAAGTTGCTGTTTTTTTTCCTTTAAACAGTTGGTCAATTAAATCCTCCATTGAGTCCACCACTCATAACTATTTATTTTGATCTGAACTTAACTCTGCTCGGCTCTCCAACAATGTTCCCATGTTTTAATATTACTACCTTTTGGATTAGCCTACCTGATATCTAATCATCACTCATCTCAACATTTTTCAATGCACTACTTTTCTTCTGCTGTGGACGTCATGGCTCCAAAAAAATCAAGTTGACCAAACCTGCTTCAGTTCAGTTCTTTAAACCACAGACTTTTCATTCTTTGGACTTTCTAAATGTAAAGACTCCCACAACGACGATACAGCGACTCTCAACATTCCTCTATATCCAATTCTCTCTTTGCCTTCTTCTTCAATCAGACCCTGACAGTCTCACCATCAAGACCATGCAGCTGATGTTTGCCTGGTTCAAATCTGAACTTGTTTCAGACATGAGATCTTCCATTCAAGAAATTAATGCAGAGGTTACAGTTCTTGGCAATAGGACCTCACATATTGAGAATAAGATGGAAGATCTTGTTGCATCACATAACAACTTAATTATGTCATGTGAACGGTTGGGACAACAAGTCATCTCTTTAACCAGAAGATTGCAGACATGGAAGGCCGCACCGGAAGGAACAAACTCAAGGTATGAGGTATCCTGGAATCTGTTCCAGCCTGTGAGTTATCTGTTTTTGCCACAAACCAATTTCATAAACTGCTCCCTGTTCCCTCATACCATGATCTTCTAATTGACTACATCCATATGTTGCCTTAACCGAGATTGGGCTGTGAAACGGTACCCCATGACACTCTGCAGAGTATTTATTTCATATAAAGGAAACATTTTGAGAGTAGCCAGATCGTCGGATTTCCTCTGCGATCTTCTGCTTTTCCATATCTGTAGAGAATAGTCGAAAGTCTTCAGAGACTGAATGATTAGCATTTGGAATTCTTCCAGTTGTGTTTCTTTTCTATGGCTGGATCACTTACCACAGTCTAATGTTGCTTTTACCATGTACTGTTGCTTTTACTTACCTATCTTCATGACTTTTCTCTGCCACTAAATAAGGACATCATAGGACGCCCTCAGCCCTAAGCCGAGCTGTTTCCGATCCAAAACTTGTGTATCCTCATTTCTTTGATTGCGGTAATGTTTTAGTCTTGCATACTTCCTTTAGCCATTATGTTCACAATCTTATTGATGTTATTTCCATATACTGTTATTTTGCGTTAAGTATTTGGATATTGTTTTACATTGTTCTTTCAGGTTTGCTATTTACAGTTTTTCTGTTCTCATTTCTTTATCTATTTTATGCTAATTGACTTGATGTGGGTTGGGTCAACTGACAGAAATTTTAGCTTTTCGGATCTTAATCGTTATGGGTGGTAACTCTCTATGTTTGAGTTGCGCACCCCAAGTTGCAATCCCAGCAAATACTTTAACCTTATGTTGTAGGTTATTTCATTTTGTTCTTGTTTCCCTGTTCCCCTGACCCCTTCCTTTTGCTAAACCTCTTACCCCACTCCAAAACACCATAACTTTTTTGATCCCATCACTGACAGTCCCTCTTCCCAGGCATGTCCCTATGTCTTAAATCTTCAACTTGTGATCCTAAATCCATATGGTTAAGTTTCTATGCATGGATGTTAGGGGTCAAAATTCTCCTAACAAGTGCCGTCTAGCTTTATCATGTTTTCACCACCAACTGACAGATATAGTGGGAGTGCAGGAGCCCCATTTTTGACTAAAGCTCCCCTTCTCTTACGAAACAACAGTTTCTCTATCTGCTATACGGCCAATGGGTCCTAAGTGCAACGGGGTCGCTATTTTAATTAATTCCAAGATTTATTTCCCTAAAATAGAGGATAAAAATGGTAGGCTTTTTTTCATTCTTGCTGATTCCCTTGAGGATACTTTGGTAACTATAGTTTCCTTTTATGCACCAAACTCTAACCAGGGGGTAAATGTATCAAGCTGAGTGTTTTCCGGCGGGTTTGAAAAGTGGAGATGTTGCCTATAGCAACCAATCAGATTCTAGCTATGATTTTGTAGAATGTACTAAATCAATGATAGCTAGAATCTAATAAGTTTTTCAAACCCGCCGGAAAGCTCTCAGCTTGATACATTTACCCCCAGGTCCCCTTCTTTGGGAGCACCATCCAAGAAATTGAAATTGTCATGAGCGATTTTAACATTGTATCTGATCCCAAGTTGGATAGTTCCTCTGCATCCTGTACCTGATTGAGCTCAGATCTGGTGGGTCCTTCTATGTGAAGCTTTTGGCAGAGTATGGTTTGTATAACGTCTGGAGAATCAATGATCCAGAGGAGAGAGACTATGTATACTACTCCTCTGTCTGTAATTCATATTCCAATACCATCTTCATTTTGTTGGATTCTACCGACATCATGGTCTCACTATATCCCTCTACTATGGATTTGGAAAGTGGACATCAGGCATAAATGGTGCAGATTCAGGTTACCTGGCAGATGAAGATGCAGGCACAAGTAGATTGAATTACCAGGTTCATAGCAACATTATTCCCTGATGACATTGGTCTCTTTCAGCTGTCTAATGCACCCTGCCACACTGCAAAAAATGTTCAGGAATGGTTTGAAGAATGACAAAGAGTTCAAGGTGTTGACTTGGACGCCAAATTCTCCAGATCTCAATCTGATCGAGCATCTGTGGGATGTGCTGGAAAAACAAGTAAGATCTATGGAGACCCCACCTCGCAACTTACAGTACTTAAAGGATTATTTTGCTAACGTCTTAATACCAGATACAACAGGACACCTTCAGAGGTGTTGTGGACTGCATGCCCTGATGGGTCAGAGATGTTTTGTTGCAAGTACAGAGTACATCTTACTTCTCATTTGAGATAGATGAGGGAAGTCAGCCTGAATGTGAGAGTTAGAGGGAAGTGATTAGTTCACAAGTTTACTTGCCTACAGCTCATGGGATAGCTGGTGGGTATAATTTGAAATACATTAATGGGGTTTTAGTAGATACAAAAGTGAGAGCAATGGAAGTGAAGAAAAGTAATTTAAAAAAATAAAGCATAATTAAAAATAAATATGCTTATGAGTTAAGCAAACAAATCCAGTATTGTGTAAAGAAAAGGAGCAATAAGGTTTTTTACTTTTTTAATATCAATGATAAGTAGTAGTAGACAGCTTATTATAAATTTAAATTTTTTTCTTTTTCTAAAATAATTAAAAAGGATTTAAAAAAACAGCTAAAACAGCTCCTGGAGCTGAATTTTCCTTTTCACTGCAAACTCCGACCACATCAGATATCAAGGTATAGCACTCAGCAGAAAGGTGAAAAATCTCTATCAAGCTAATTATCCCCTGCTCATAACTTGCATTAAAAAGGACATGATATCCTGTGGAAAACTCATGATATCCTGAGTGGGACGGATTACATCAATGAAAATGAATTTTCTTTCTAGGTTGCTAAAACTTTCCCCCCTCAACCTTAATAATGTTGCAAACATTTTTAAGGTTGACCCAGGATCTCTGCCTGCATCATGCATTGCTCACCCATGGCAGGTGGCCTCGGCATCCCAAACCTTCGCAACTACTGTTATGTGGCACGACTAGTCCAATGTGTACAGTGGCATTCCAAACCTGGTAGATCTGATAAAGAATCAGATCTACTATGTGGATCGCCGATCTGTTCTGTGGCTCAGAACAGATCGGCGATCCAACGTGCAGTCCCTGTTCAAACCCACCCAGTAATAGCCCTCTCTCTCTCAATTTTGTCCCGATGTAATAGAATGGCAACTCTGTTTCCTGCCCCCTCGATTCTGATACCCCTCTTGTCCAATCCTATCTTCACACCTGGACACTCATGATCCATGTACACCACGTGGGCAGGCAAGGGCAAATTAGTGCTTAACTACATTACCAGGACTCCAACATTCCCGCAGTTCTCAGACTTGTCAGACCAGTGTGGGTTTTTGATGGAAACATTCCACCAATATTTGCAGGTTAGACACTACCACCAAATGGTCAAAGCCCAGCTATGATCCAGGTGAGCCACTGTATTTGAGAATTTGTGTCTCCCCGGACCATCCTCAAAAGGTCTCATCTCTATACTGTATAATGCCTTATGCTCCATTACCACAGATGTGAAAGATCGCTTCCAAACACAAAGGGAAACGGACTTGGGACAACACTAGACCACGAAGAGTGGTCAGACATTTATGAATGGACAGCGTGTTGCTTGATAAATGTCCGCATTAAGGAAAATGACAGCAGTTTACTCCATAGATGGTACTACGTCCCCTCTAGGCTACATGTTATATACCCACAAACAAGTGCCACTTGTTGGAGAGATTGTGGACAGACTAGAACCTTTTTGTATGTATGGTGTGCCTGTCCCAAGATACGCCCATACTGAACAACAGTTCTAACATTAGCCTCAGCAATTCTTGGTACCCCTTCGATCCTACGCATGTATTACTACCCCTACCTCTCCCAGAACTCCCCACGCATGCCCACAAGCTCTTCTGGCATATTATTAGCATGGCTTCTTGTCAAATAGCTGCCTCCTGGAAAAATTCCACATCTCCAACACTTCAAGTGGTCTGTGATCGAGTTTGATGTAGCTACCAGATGGAACACATTATCAGTATACTGAGGGGCTCCTCCAGGTCCTTCTATAATTCTAACAGGAACTGGGCCTGGAATAGGGCTACCAGGTTAAAGTATTCCTTTCTATTTGGCGCATGAAAATCCTTCTCATTCCCATATAATCCCCCCTCCTATAATCTTGTCTTATACCCCTCATTCTTCACTGTCTTATAACCCCCCACCACTGTTTGAAATGTTAAAAACAATATCTTCCTGATACCAAATTAATACACAGTTAACTTCCTATTATAATAGCACTGTGAGAAAGTGTTGCGCACCCTGTATTTATGTGCATATACTATGTCACTAAGGTACCTTTCAAGAATTTTTGTAACACTTTTCAAAATAAGATGTTTTATATAAAATGTATTTACAAAAAACTAAAAAAAAAGGATTTCAAATTAATTATGTTGGACACTAAATGTAGATGGATGTAGCAGCTATTAAAAGAGGACTGTTATTTTTTTTCCTTATATGTCACAAAACATTCGTTGCACCATACCTACTGCATCATTGTGTCAGTACCGATCATCACTGTACAGAATTCCGATATCCTTCAGACCAGATCTATCCCTTACTTACAAGCCTCTCTTCTTCACTGACCTGATTAATAAATACACCTCTGCACTCTTGTCCCCCTCCTAATCCCCCAATCTACCTGCCTTGTTCACAATGGTGAGCAGCGGCAAAACACTTGGCACTGGTGGATTTGATTGCCACTTGCAACATGAACTCTGCTCACCTGTCATTCCTGGGTTGGGGGATTTAGATAGCTCCCCACTCGCTCAAGATGACCAAATCATTCCTGGAATGATAGATGTTCACAGTTCATATTTCAAGTGGTTCTTATATAATTAGCAAGTCCCCATAGTTAAAGTTAGGATTTCAAAAACAAAATTTGCTTTTGGTGGAGATCATTTTTTTTTTTTTATAAATGTCTTTCACTCCTGTGTAAGAAAATTTTTTTAGATAATGTATTGGGAGTTGTTGTGTTGTCTGCTAAGAAGTTGATTTCATTTTTAAATGTTAATGAGTTAGTTGATGTTTGGAGAGGTTTTAATGCAGTAATTAAGCAATATACTTGGCTTGACGGAGAATAATCTATCAATTATCATGATAGATTTTATGTTTTTAAGAATAATTGGAGAAGGTAAAAAGTCAGATTGGTGGTTTTTCTGCCCATAGCAATGTGATTTGGTTTCCTATTCATTAGGTGTGCAGAACTCTTCTTTTAAAGGATATGTAATCTATAAAATGTTTTACTGTATTGTAAACAAAGGAAACATAAAGGAAATAGTAGAGTAAAAGTTTAAGAAAATAGTGGATGCTAAGAAAACAGTTATTATTTATGGTTATATGAGAATTGTGGGCAGCACAGTAGCTTAATGTTTAGCACTTCTGCCTCACAGCACTGAAGTTTGATTCCGAACCATGGCCTTATCTGTGTGGAGTTTGTATGTTCTCCCCGTGTTTGCATGGGTTTCTTTCAGGCACACCGGTTTCCTCCCACACTCCAAAAACCTACTAGTAGGTTAATTAGCTGCTACCAAACTTGACCTTAGTCTCTCTCTCTCTGTATGTTAGGGAATTTAGACTGTAAGCTCCCTTTGGGCAGGGACTGATGTGAGTGAATTCTTTGTACAGCGGTGAGGCACTAGTGGTGCTATATAAATAGATGATGGTGATGATGATTGATTAGCAACTAATCACAAAGCATTTTAAGTAGTAGTAGAGATCACGTTTCACCAGTGACATCACATTTCCAAGTTGTGAATGAGATGGATATATCAACACACTCTTTTTTTTGGACCTGAGAAAAAAAATAACACAGAAAAAAATATTTTAGTGTTTAAAGTATATGGGAATAAAAAGATATACTGTGAGTTTTGTGTACAGATTTGCCCCCCAAAAAGTTTAAGTTTGACAGAAAAGTTAAATAACAGCTTCTAGGCAATCCCCTCAAGTTTAAAGACCATGAAGTAGAGAGATTGTTTACATTGGTAGCTAACTTCCCTCTCTAAAAACTTTGCAAAATTAAAAAGCACCTTTAATTGATGGACTGTCAAATGATTTTTCTATGTGTTCTGGACTATAATTTGATGTAATATCTGTTGACTCCTAAAGGTGAGAAATGAATTACTCTTAATTACTGTTAAGTTTCCAACGTGCAGTGATTGCATTATTACCAGTATTACAAACTGGCTATCAGTTTATATTCTTTGTGTAGCTTTAAAAATAATACTAAACATTTGAAATATTGTCTAAAGGAAGTTTTTGGCTGCGTAGTACATCCTGATCAAGCCTACTGTATCCTAAATAGGTATGTTTTCTACAATATTGTAGAAGTTCAATATATTTAAATTGTTCAATATTTATGTGGGCTTAATCAAGGTGGAGCAAGAAAAAGCTTTCAACTAAGTTAAACACAATTACCTATTTTGAACTATAAATGTTTTCAGATTTTGGCTTCACTTTATTTCTTCTTTTAAGTTACTAAAAATATGTTTAATGTCCATAAAATCATTGGTGAATTAAGTTGATTTTTCCACATTTAAAAAATTAGACAATGATATAATATCTCTTGGATATTGCATGTCAGCCTATTTTACATAAATAAAGAAAGAAAGAATCTATGAATCTTTATTCTACCCATGCATGAATGTTTAAACCAATTAAACCAAAACTGATCATATATTTGTATTTTGAGCAGTGATAGATATGTAAAAGGACATGTGATTGGCAAAATGTACATGAAAAAGCTTCATCTGCAAAAATTAATTGTGGAATAATAACACTATCATGTTTGGAGTGATTTTAGGCATTGAAGTCATGCTACAGAAAATTTGGGAGAGATTCCTTGAATATGGTGAAGAGAGGTTACAGAGGTGGAGGGGTTGGTGCCACAGATATGATATAGGGGCACATTTTGCATCTCTGTTTTGGCATTTATAGGCCGTTCAATATCTGGCACACTATTACATAGTAGTCAGAACCTTTTAGATTCTTTCCTTTGGGATTCAAATCATTGGCTAAACCAAATATTTTATTTTTACCTCTTGATTTTACAGAAGGTATTTATTTTATAGGACTATGCTTTGTGCAAGTTATTGGCCTGTATGTCTTTTCTATAAAGGTATTTTAACTGTTGGGAAGATTTAAGTTCTACAGAGAGAGGAAATTATTTTAGTTCTATTGAATCTGAAAGAAACCTCTGCGTTTGAGTTACAGTTTGAGCAGCTCAGTTGTAAAAGTTTTATTTCTATTTTTATTTAAGCAAAAGTATCTAAAATTAAACACTGGATAAATTTTAATAATCTTAAATGGTTTTCTGCCGTCAAGGGAGCTTCAATGGAGAATAATTAATGTGATTATGGCAAAAAAAATCTTCTACTAATTGTCTCAATTTGGAAGTACCATAAATTTGTGCAATTTGTATATTGGGGATATTAATTACATATCATTTTTTTTGTACCCAAAGATAATTTTATTACAAAATATTTGGCAGGTTATATTTAGAGTTCTCGCAAAGTATCTTTATTTATGGTACTTGTAATCAATTTAGTGATAAGCATCTACTTGTTTTAGCTAACTTCTTACTAGGACAAGCAAAATTCGCTATCTTTAAAAGTGGTAATGTTCAAGTACTGGTTGCAGAAACGTTTAACTTATGATTTGTTTCCCGATCGTAACAAGAATTAAATTAGAATTTAAGTTTTCTAACATTATACATTATTTGTATGTTTTTAATGTAAATGAGATGTTGAGAATATAAATTAAATCCTATATTTGCAGTTCAATTTTTATTAGCTTTCTGTAGTTGTTTTGTATAATATATCATTTTTAGAATTCAAAGCAGTTTCTCCTTTTCTTTATTCTATTCTATTCTTTCTCTACTTTCTATATTGCCTCTCCTTTTTAATCTTTTGCTTCAGTCTTTCTCCCTTATTCTCTTGTTCACTCTATCACTATATCCCATTTTCACAGTAGCAGTAAGTGTGACTAAGCCTTTTATAATGTGAACTCCCACCAGGCGGAATGTGATGATGTCATCATGTTGAACAGAACCAACAAGGGGAATGTCTGGGCATAACAACAATTATAGAGTGAATTCTGCGCAGAATATTTAAGATCAAATTCCACTGGAGAAATCTGAAAAATTCTGTGCCCAAGTGGGCAAAGAGGGTAATACTATGCAGACCAGTTTTGAAAATGTTGTTCATCTCCAAGCACAGCTTTATTTTAAGTAGATTTCATAATTTCAGGCAGTTTACCCCATTTTCCATCTTAATTTGCAGTGATCTCAGCTCTGCTCTAGGATATTCAACTAGTTAGTTTCTATTTGTCATTGACATCTGTCTATATTTGAAAAACATGCTATTTTATTTCCATTAGAAACAGCTTTTATTTTTGGACACTTTCTGGAGTATGGATAAATATAGTTGACTTGACAGCAGTCATATTAATTATTTTGCAATTACATAAATGGTCTGGATTCTATCTGTTTGTATGCATTGGTAAATAGTCATACTAATAGATGAATAAAATCAATGCGCCAAGTACATACTGCTATTTGGTTAATCCTGAAAATCGAAACCTATATGAAGGGATTATTTAATTTAATAGGAATGGTTTGTTTTCAAAGGAAACTATAGCAAATGTGATATTATTATTTCAGATTTGACTATTAATATAGGATGGGTGACATTTTTACTAAACTTCATTAAGATGTACTGACTTGAACAGTTATATTTCAACAAACAGTTGTCATCACCCATCTTGGATCAATACTGTACTAAAAGATATTATATGAAATAAATGAGGAGACACTGTTCAAGGTAAGAACATTTTTACAGCAATATTATGGTTGAGAAAGAGTGTCTAAAGACATTAATGAGATTATGAGATTGTATGGAAGAGGATGAAATATTTGTCTCTACAAGTATGTCCAAGAGAAAGATAATGAGTTGGATAGCAATTTAATGTATATCATGGGTAACACTCACATTTTAATAAGGTACAGCACAATTTTAAGAAATACCAGACATTTTTTTTATAAGAACTAATAATAATAATAATAATAATAAATAAATACAAAAATAATAAAATAGCCAATTAGTGCCATTGATTCTCCTTTCCCTCTGGACCTATTATACCTGGGACAAAAGATTTTAATTTAAATTGTGAGACACACATTTGCTGAAGTATAAACAAAAAATGGTAAATTAACGATTCAGTTATCTTCAAAGGGGATTAGCTACTCATAGTGTTTCCTGGCATTTTGTGATTAAACATAGTAAGGATTCTTGCCGTCTTTGTTATTGTGGGTTAAATACGATTAGACCACATTAGGGAAGGAGCAATTTAGGCCAGGATATCTCTAAAAACAAGACCAAATTGATCTTTGCTATGGAGACACTACAACTCAGAGTAATGAATATCGACATTTATCTTAACTGTTTAATGAAGAACATGGTTATTTTAAATTATTAGTGGAAGAAGCCATTGGGTGAAACAATTATTGTGAAGATCTCTGATGATGTACCTTTCACAGATATTTTTGGTTTTGTCAGATGATGCAAATTCGTATTCTTAGTGACTATTTTTGGCATATTCCATCTATTATTGTTTGAGGTTATTTTTAAATTATAATTTATTCCTCAACTATACTTTAATTTCAAATAAATATTTTACAATATAAGTGTAAAGGCATAGAGATTTCAGATGCAAATGCCTTTTAACGATCTGCCCTGGTTTTTAAGTCTAACCACTGAGGAATTCATCCTCTTTGTTTGCAATATTCTAAATGGGATAGGACGTGGGGTTAAAATTTGATCTGCAGTTGCTTGCTTTGCCTTTGAACTAATACACCAATATCATGATCTTGGAGTATTTGCTTCCACCCACCGTTGCCCTTTGCTGATGCCTTTTTGAATTTCATGTTGACATCACCATTGTTCATGTAACATTAGGAAGTTGAATTTTCTTGGTCACTGAGGCTTTTGTTGTCATGTTAGCCATCATTATTGTCAATCATGAAATATCTTAATTCTTTAATGGACTCTGACCATACTGGTTTGTTATTTGATTAATTAACACATGAGTCATACCTTTATGGATCCTCCTCTTTTCAATCTGCTTGATGTCCCTCTTTTACCTGTCTGTTTTCCATTTTTTTGTCCACTACTGTTTCAAATTCCCTTGTTGTGCTATGAAGCATTTTTTATGTATGTAATTGTTACCCCCTTACAATTTCTATAACAAAACTTGGCTTCTTATCCCCTTAAGCTAACCTGTCCCTTTCCTTCATTTTTTCATTGCAGTTAATGAGGTCATTAAAAAAGTGATGAATTCTTGCACTTTATAAATAAATAGCAATGTGCATCCTTACACATGTAAGAAAGATAGGTTACGTTTCTAGCATGCTATTATCATGTTACATGATTATAGAACTGTGACAGGATGGACCGCCGATGCCACCCTGCCTGTTGCTGCAGGATGGACCGCCTATGCCACCCTGTCTGTTGCTGCTGTGAACTGGCTGGGCTTACTTTGCCACTGTTCCCTTAGGTTAACCCAAATGCACCCTTTTTCATTATAAGACAGTGCTTTTTATACAGTTTGGATACAGCCTCAAAGGGTAAGTCAGCTCCCTTGAAGTCTGAGCTATTTTTAAAATCAGGATGTTATGTGTTTACACAAAGATGGATTTACATGCATTACAGAGCTAACAATATTTACGCTTCTCTGTGATATCTTAAAAACCTTGCTGTGATTTCTTGCATCGTATTTCAGAGCCAAGAAGTCTACTAGCAAATCAAAAGGTCTAATTAACATGAATTTAGCATGAGTCCTTTCTTCCAACAGTTGCAGAATACGAATTTCAAAAGAAAAGTACAAACCCCAAACAAGTCATTTCCACACATCACAATACACAAAAGACTTTTTGAACAAAGGCTCATTGTATCAGATATATACATCAGAAATAAGGCATTTCCTTTAGCAAGGCTAAAACAGAAAAAAAAATTCTATTCTGGTCTCAGAAATAGCGATTTACTGTATCAAAATATACACAATATCAAAAATAAGTGCATTGGCCATTATATAAATAAGCGCCCTGCGCTTTTTACTTTAAATACATTTATACCCTACGTTATTTATAAGTGATCCAGTCTCAAGAATCATTTAGAATCGGGTGGTAGGGGCTCTTGTTGGTGAGCTTACCTTGGACGTCTGCGCTTGACAGGGCTTTCTTAGGGATTGGTGCTGCCGTTACGGATTCTTCGGGTGTTCCGTTTTCCGATCTCGTTGCTTGTCTTTTTGTTTTTGCCGTGGCGCAACCTGTGGAGAGAGAAGAGAGAAAAGGAGAGAAAAGAAGAGAGGGGGGGGGAGAGAGAGAGAGAGGGGATGGTGTAGTGGGGGTAGAAGGACACTGTTGAGATACCTGTACAGAGAGATCAACTGGTGCTTAAACCTAACATTTATCTGCATCTGTATTTAAGCTGCATCCTGGAAGGAGGTGCTCAGTCTTGCCTATCATGGGGAGAACAGACTACTGTGGAGGTTCCAAAAGTGTGCGCCGCGGCTCCCTGGGGTGCCGCGGCGCTGTCACAAGGGTGCCGCGATCACCCTCTAAACAAAACCAAAAAAACAAACAAAAAAAACGTACCCATCCAGTGCCGGATCCTTGCCCTCACTGACTGCCGGGCGTGACGTCATCACGTCCGACAGTGTCAGTGAGGAGCGGCAGCTGAGAGAACAGAAGACAGCGGAACATGAAGAATTATGGTAAGTAAAGGAACGGAGAGTGAAGAGGGACAGACACGCTGAAGGAGGGGGACAGAGAGAGAGAGACACGCTGAAGGAGGGGGACAGAGAGAGAGAGAGACACACGCTGAAGGAGGGAGACAGAGTGAGATGCTGAAGGAGGGGGGGTAGAGTAAGACACTGAAAAGGGGCGACACAGGGTGTGAGATGGCAAAGAGGGGGACACAGGGTGTGAGATGGCGAAGAGGGGGACACAGGGTGTGAGATGGCGAAGAGGGGGACACAGGGTGTGAGATGGCGAAGAGGGGGACACAGGGTGTGAGATGGCAAAGAGGGGGACACAGGGTAAAGGGGCGCAGTGATAAAGAGGCATAATGTGATGGTGAAGGGGTCTAAATACATCTTACGTCATTTTGACCCAACTACTTAAAAAACGGGACTACCTGGTAATTATTTTTGCTTTGGGGTGCCTTGGAAAAATTACGGTGACCCTAAGGGTGCCTTGAACTGAGAAAGTTTGGTAACCACTAGACTACTGTACCCCTGACTATCCACTCTAAGGGTTCTCTGCTTTCAGTGTCTGACTGTCCTCCGCAGTATACTGGCTGCACGTGTTTGTTGTATGACTGCCACTGACAAATTGCTGAAATGGAGTGTCCTCGGGGTGCAGGGTGCCTTGCTGAGCCAGATTGTGAAACCACTGTACATAACAAGCTTCGCCATAGGCACCACTCTCTCTCTCAGGCTGTCGTTGACAGACTTAAGCCTCCCCTGGACTTGGCTCTGTTTCCTTTCTATGCTGTACACTCTCCTTACTTGTATATTGAACCGGAGAAACGCTGGGCAGCTCTCTCACCCCTCCTCCTTGCCCTGGGAGTCAGCTCTGCAAAGCAGCCCTGCTGGTTTATTACATCTGTCTGCAGTATTTACGACAGTTAGACGTCTCCTATTACAATGCTAAGGCTTCCTCTCATCAGTAAGTGTCAAGACCCCCTCCCTTCCTAACGCAGACACGCACCTCCGGACGGACAAACTCCTTGCCAGCAGGCCACATGAGAAGCTAGCTGCTGCGCTTCTCTCCTCCCAGGCGGCGGGGGGCCCTCAGAGAGAGGGGGCCTGGGGCACGTGCCCCCTGTGCCCCCCCCCCTTAATCCAGCCATGCCTACACCATATGGTTTTGTACCATTCAGCAATAAACATTGTTTGTTTCACCATATTCTGGGTTTCCTAGCTGTGATTTTTGCATTGAAGTGTGACAGTATGACCAGCCCCAAAACAGCTTTGGAGCCATGTGATAGATCCGCTTAAGATTTTTATGCCTGGAACTTTTCCTGCAATTGTTTTCATTCACTTACTCCTGCAACATGTCTGCCTTAAAGATCACTGAGCTACCTCAGCTACACACTCAACAAGCAGATATAATTTTATTGCAATCTCAGCTGGCTCAGTTTTCAGTTTTACTTATGGACCCACTAAAGAGACTGTCAGATTTTTTTTCTTACAATTCATTTACTGTTCATTTGCCTCAGTCATCCATCTCTGCTGCAGAATCAGTGCTAACATCATCTCTTAATAATGCTACTACAAATGTACTGTTTTCAAGAACTATGGTGTAACAAACTCTGGGTTCACAGGTGGTTTACGCCCCCATCTGACCAAAGAGGAGTGGCAGCGCAGAAGAACTAATAAATTATGTCTCTTCTGTGCCAGTAATATACACTTTTTACAAAACTGTCCTCTCCACAGACCACGACAGCCTTTAGAACCGTGTTCTGTTTATTCCCCTTCTCATTCTGGATTTGTTGGTGCTTCACTTCCTGTTCCCACATTACAGCCTGTTCCCACATTAGGTCTAGCCCGTCAGATTCAGCCGCCTGTCCTGAGGCGCCTGTTCCAGCCGCTTGTCTCGAGGAGCCAGTCTCTGTGGCCGGTCCAAAAGTGCCAGTTCCGTTTGCCAGTCCAGAAGGGCCAGCTCCAGCTGCTTGTCTCGAGGTGCCAGCTTTAGCTGCCAGCCCCAAGATGCTAGTTTCAGCTGCTTGTCTCATGATGCCAGTTTCTGCTGCCAATCCAGAGGTGCCAGTTCTAGCCGCTTGTCTCGAGGTGTCAGTTTTGGCTGCCAGTCCCAAGGTGCTAGTTCCACGTGCCTGTCTTGAGATGCCAGCCTCTGCTGCTGGTCCTTAGGTGCCAGCCCATGTTGCCTGTCCTGAGGTGCCAGTCCTTGTTGCCTGTCCTTAGGTGCCAGCTCCAGTCGCCTGTCCTGAGGTTCTAGCTCCTGTTGCCTGTCCTGAGGTGCCATCCTCTTCCTCCAGCTCCGAGGTGCTACCCTCTGCCTCCAACTCCAATGTGCCATCCTCTGCCTTCAGCTCTGCAGTGCCATCCTCTGCCTCCAGTTCTGTGGTGCCATCTTCTGCCTCCAGTTCTGAGTTGCCATGCAGTTCCAAGGTGCCATCAAGTTCGGAAGTGCCAGCCTCTGCTTCCAGTCCTGAGTCTCCGGCTATTGTCTTCAGTCCTGAGTCTACTGCCACTGTCTTCGGTCTTGAGGCTCCAGTCTCTGCCTCTGTCTCTGCTCCTGAGTTACTAGCCACTGTCTCCAGTTCTGAGTCGCCAGCCTCTGTCTTCAGTTACGAGTAGCCAGCCGCGGACTCTAGTTCCGAGTCGCCATCGCGGTCTCCAGTTCTGAGTCGCCAGCCGCGGTCTTCAGTTCCGAGTCGCCAGCCTGCGTCTCAGAGGGCACTTCCTCTACAGCCCACTCTAGAGAGAGTGCTGTCTCTTCACTCCGCTCCAGAGACATTGCTGACGGTTCAGACCCAGTTGCCATCTAGTCCGGTTCAGCCGGAGTTGCCTCCTAATTCGGTTCAGCCCGAGTTGTCACTTGTTGTAGTTAAGCCTGACTTGACACTTAATGTGGTTCAGCCTGAGTTGACTGAGACATCTCCACATATAATACTGGGGCGTTGTCTGAGATGCTTCTGCACATGAGTGAGAATATATTATTCTTTATGTACCAACAGAAAGTCTAAAAAAATGTGTTTATACTCTTATATGTAAGTTGATTTCAAGACCCTTTGTTCTCTTAGTATAAAACTGATATGCAGCTAGAGAGACCTTTGCCTCATGACTGAACCTTGATGAAGAAAAGTGCCTATTGTTTTTCCAGCTTTCGTGTGAAAGAGGGGTCCTAGAAATTGACTGTTACTTGAACATATTGGAAGCTAAGTATTTGATTTCCTTTTTCTTTTATGTTATGTTTATCGTAAAAATAAAGGTAAACGTCACAATAAATCTTGCATTCATGAGTCATTCAACCTGGAACACCCACTATGCCATCTTGCGGGGCCTCTGTACATTTGGCAATACCACCTATCTCATCTGGCAAAGAGATACCACTGTGCTCAACCCAATTGGTTTATAATACTGTTCCGGGTAATACTCGCAGGAAGAAAAGGCAAAAGAAGAGTGCAGGGTCTGCGGAGTCTCAACTTCCCTATGGCATGGTTTCCGTTGCCTTTCCGCCCTTGGACAAGGACTTGCATGCCGGGCCCCTTACAGTGGACAATGATTCAGACTATTTTAATCACTTTTAGTAATATGGGCATCTGGAAACCGCCCTAAGGAGGGGGGGGGGATACTGTGAGGATCTACCTGCAGCCCTTTGCATTACATGCTGCTTGCATTGGCAGCTCCTGGCTCCTGGACTTTGGATTTGTGTTTCATGTATTATCTGCAGTGCCTCTGTTCACCAGAAATGATGGCTTCCTTTTCATCACCAGGGGTTAACTTGTCGCACCAATTATCCCTTGCACCTGGGTGTCTCTCTATTTATACCTACCACTCCTTGCCTACCTTGCTGGATATTGTTGTTGTTGTTGCTGTTCTATGTTGCTGTGCTGTTCCCTGCTGTGCTCCTGGTTCACCTGTTCCCTGGGATTCCTTCATATTACTTGTTTAGCTGCATCAGCCATGTTCCTGGTATTTGCTTTCTGCATCTCCCTGCAATTCTCATTCTATACCTACACCAACCGGTTTGTACCATCCAGCAATAAATATTGTGTTTCACCGTATTCCAGGCTTCTTAGCTGTGATTTCTTCATTGAAGTGTGACACCCACTCAGTATTGGAAACCCTGATTCTGCACTTGACATGAGCAGCTTTATCACTTTAGTTATTAATATGTATTTATGTAGCAGCAGCATACCCCCTAGTGCTCTAAAATTATATAGGCTACCATGAATGACTCACTCTAGATATATTACAGCGGCCAAGGAAGAAGTCAGCTGGAAGAGTGCAAAAAATGAAGGGAAAAATTGCAGCTAATTGCACCATTGATATGGTTGCTTGAGATGGCTCACATGGCACATAAACATGCTTGGAGTAGTAGAAAGAGAGAAACCTGTTCTTCTTGCCTCACCAACAGATTATGGTTTGTTGATTTCCTTTCAGTACTATAATTAGTATCCCAAACATCTCATTGTTCCACCTGTTTTCATTTGAGGTGATGCACAAAACTGTTTGACAGGTCAAAATGGCTAGGTACACAATAGAGCTTTTTCGTCTAATAATTGTGCAAAACAGCGTTTGGTGGGATGTCGTGTTAGTGTGTATAATTACACTATGGTCTAAAGTCATCCCACAGTACTGATTGTTGGCTCAATAGGTTGGTCCCAATCACCTAGCAATCATGTAGAGTGTATCAATTCACAACCGGTTCCTGGATGAAATGCCTCAGACAATTAATATAGAAATACTGTAGGTGTAATATTAATTTGTTTATTCTGAGACTGAAAAATTTGTGTCAGAGTCACAGAAGCTAAAAAAATTTAGAATCACATTGTGGCAAAGTGAAAATTTATTTCGTTCAAATATTGTGCTGTCGTTCTCTAACCGACTACACTGCTTTTGGACCAGATGATCTGAAGGTAATTGTGTGTAGTGTGTATGCATGAATCACCCGACAGTTTGGAAGTTCAGTCGTAGGTACAGTCGGTGTAGATAACAGGTTGGTTGGAAAATTCTCCAGTGTGTACTTAGCCTTAAAGTCTATTCCCCTTAACAAAAGATCTTTATTTACATATGTCCTATTTTGTGGTCCATTCTTTCAAAGGAACACCTTTTGCACCTTTTACTTTGGGTTCAAGTTGAAAAAAGAGATGCATTGTGCTTAATGGTGACTACCATTGCTATCAATGCAAAATAACCCATGGCCTATACTTTAAATGGAGAATTGCATTCAGTAAATATCCCTTTCACAGGTATACTGAAATAAAAATACATTAAAACAGAGAAAAATCACATTAGTAGACTCAAATATCAGCTTGTAAGAATAGAAGAGACAGTTATATCACAAAAAGAAAAAAGTATCATTTTTTTTCAAGAGCGAAGCACAAGAAAAAAACATTTCTCATTATTTCCACTTCTACAAATAATTCCATTGTTAGGGTTTCTCACATTCTGAGAGCCTGCAAAAAAATCAATTCGGTTGCAAAGTGGGATGTTTTTAGTGTTTTGTGCTAGAGTAGTTTCACAATTAGGGCACGTATCCATAGAGCAACTGGAGAGCTCCATTTTGTAAAATAGTTTTAAAATACATTTCATAAAGTGTATTTAAAATATGAATTTCACAAATACAGGCACTGTGAAAGGGTACATAAAGCTGGTTCTATCTCCTTGAGAGTATATTATTGTTCCCTTTAGCACCTAGGGTCCAATAGTGAGGCCAAAATGCTAATATGCTAATGACCATTTAATATCTACTTTCATTTCCACTAACAAAAGGTAGGTTCTAGTTTAAACCCATTTCTATTCCGATATTTGCTCAAATTATTCTGATACACACATTTTAATTAAATTTTAATTAACAGGGAATAATGATAACTATATTAATAAAGACTTTCCACAATGTCTCATTGAAAATAATATGTATTCTTATTAACAAAATGTATTTTCAGCAATAGTATTGACACATATAATGACATAGCGTAGAAAACAATACATTTTACATTAAATACAGTGCATTGCCTACTTCAGCTGTTTTATCAATGTGTTATGTGTCTTTAGTATCTGTGTATGAATGTATGTATCTCAGATTGCAGTGTGTGTGTGTGTGTGTGTGTGTGTGTGTGTGTGTGTGTGTGTGTGTGTGTGTGTTTATATCACATAATTATTTACAATTCCTTGGTTTTCTAGAATATTTCAGTTCCTATCAGCAAGCACATTACTCAATGGCGGCCATCTTTAGCACATGGTCTATTGTATTTCTATCATTCAATTCTCATGCCTGTGTTAGACCACTCATGCTAGGTGGATTTAGTACACAGTAATTTACTTTTACAATAATAATCTATAAAACAAGTATAGTATATCACTATTCCTATATACATAACTATGTACCAAGCATATTACACAATACAGTTCATATAACAATGCAACTGTTTTAACTATAACAGCATGCCAAGTTCTTAACTAATTCAACTATACAACCAAAATTAGCAGTATTCTTATTAATATTAAAACGCCAATAATACTATACTGTACCTAAACTACAAGTCCATAAAATACATGTCTTTGTCTAGCAGCCGTTACACATTGGCCTTCTTACACATGTCTCATAGCCTTCCTTGGGGGGATGGGTATGTCTGCAAACAAAACAACTATTTTCTAACAATTTCCATAGTATTGCTTCAACCATGACAAAACACTAAAACAACCATACTCTATGACCATTACCATACTTTAAGCATTCAATCACTTACAAACTATTCCACTTTCTGACAATGGGCCTAAGTCATTAAGGAGAGTAAAGCAAAAAAAAGGGGCAAATCCATGTTGCATTGGAGGGGAGGTAAATTTTAAATGTGCAGTAAGATTTATAGTTGGGATAGGGCATGTCCTACATCAACTTTAAATTTTAGTGTAAAAGTAAAGCTATCAAATATTTGTGTGTTACATGAAAAACAGACAGTATTTTTTATTATATGCAAATAATAAGCTAATTTGCAGCCCTTGCATTGTAACATGGTTTGTCCAGGAGAAAAACTACTCCTTTTCTTTGCCTTACTCTTCTTAATGAGTTAGGCCCAATATCTCTTTCCTTGGTCATTTTCCAAACCATATTTCACTTAACTTCCTTCATTGCACAATCCATAATCCATTCAAGTACAGCACTGTTGTAGAACAAACTCCCTAATCTAGAAGGGGAACGAGAATATCTATAACACAAGCTCAAATGTAGGCACAATCAAACTCCTAAAGTATCTATTAACTTCAAACACTTAAACTGCATTACTTCAACTATTTTACTTTCTAAGAAACAATTTGCAATATCAATTTCTAATTCAAAATGATAGCAATGTCACTTAACTTATAACAGTCTATTTCACTTTCTAATCCAAAACTATCTTTCCCGAGTCACTTTCCAGACAACCATTTCCTATGAACTCAAGTCATTTACAAATGTAAAACAACTACAAAATGTTCTAACACTTAGCAATATCATATATAAATCATACTAACACAACACAATTACCTATGTTTTTCATGCTAAGCAATTATATTAGCTCATACTCAGCCTTATATAGCTCATACTCAGCCTTATATAGCTCATACTCAGCCTTATTTTGAAGTCAGGATTGTTTATTCAATTCCATGTGTTGTAGCAGGAAGGATAGAGAGATGTTCCTTAGTGAAGCCATCCCAGGGTAAGAGAGAGAGAGATTGTCAGGCGCCATCCCTGTGTCTGCGCTCCTACACAGGGACGGGCGCCTTCTTCCTGCCTGCCTGCTCGGCAACCAGACGCACTTCCTCCTCTGGCTGGCCACCCGGGTTAACGTAGGTGCGTCCCGTTGCTAAGCAAGAGTTTCACGTCAGTACCGCCGCCGGTAATTAGGCTCTGGTCCCTAAATATTCTAGCCTCTGGCACCAGACTGATGCCAGAGTATTGGGTCCCCCTGCTCCAGCGCTACCTTGTACCTTTCAATTGATGCCTGTGTTTGACTCGGCTTGTTCCTGAACTGTTTGCTTACTCCCTTGGCTTATTCTGATACTTGTTTTGACCTGGCTTGTTGACTTCGCTTTTGGATTTCCCTTCGGTACAGCTCCTGCCTGTGTGGTTTGACCTGGATTGCCTGACTCCTCTTCCATCTTGCTTTACTGATTGCTCCCTCTGATTGCTCCCTCTGCTCCCGCGGTGAAGCCCAAACTACCTTGCGGGGGTCCCTCACAAAGACCTGGGGCACGTTAGACCCTTCACCTTATTGTGGAGTAGCGTCAAAATCAGTAAACAACATCTCAGCCATCCAAGTACGTGACAGAGATGAACGAGTTTCTCAGTGTACACCCCAAAAGTTGACGGAGGCCCAGTACAGAATGAACAAGGCCTATTCTATATTAAGAGATGTTAATTAAGCAATGCGGGACATAGGCACAGAGTACATAGGAACAGTCAGCTTTGCTGACCCCCCAGTAAAGCTGCGATACCTTGCCCCTGGTGCGTGTCATTGTCATATCTGAAGGCGCGTCAGGCATAGTTAACTAGCTACTGCGCAGGCAGCAAACGGCACATTCGCATCACAGGGAACCCTCTGGGATTTCCATGGCCAATTCACGCTGTCCAGCAATGATATCAGAGCACGGGGGCTAGGGTGTGGGGGGTCAATCAGGAGTGAATGCTAAACGTGAAGAACAATTTATTGACCTTAGAGTAATAAACTAGTCATTGAAATCTTGCACATACAGTATATTCTACAATTGTTAGATAGCCCTTCTGTTGGGCATCTTTTACACCCCCTGCTTCAAACCACTTTTTTCATAATGACCCCTTAATACTCCATTCCCCTCTAATTAATACTCATGAACTATTGCTTTATCTCTATTCCTTAACTGTAAGATCCTCAAACTGAAACCAGAATATAAAAACTCATAAAACTTATAATTATTTTTTTTTTAAATCTCTTTCGCGTTCTGCTTATAGTAACTGCTGATATATAACCAAATCCAGACTCCCCACACCCCACATCTCAATACATGTTATTGTAATGTTATTGTAATTCAGAACATTAGAGAAAATCCAGTAACCTCAAATACATCACATGTCTTCAATCACTTTCCAAATTCTTTAAGTGTTTAAGTGCCCTTTTGAATGAATACTCTGTTTGTATCAAACTAACATCCATCCATGATCTCTTCCTCTCAAGGAACCTAAACATTTTGGCAATAACAGAAACATGGGTCACACAGTCACCAGCAGTCCTTTCATATCATGGTATCCACTTCACCCCCATCTCCAGACCAAAAAGCAGACAAGAAGGTTGGACTCCTCCTATTTCCTCACTGCACATTTAAAGTTGTACCAACTGTGCCATCATTCATGTTCCCATCTTTTCAAGTAGCTACTATCTGGCTTTCAACCAATTCTCTCTGCATGCTGCTGTGATCTATCGTTGCCCTGGGCCACATCAACAATTCCATGGACATTTCACTATTTGATCCCCTCATTTCCTATTCTCTGACATCCCCATCATCATCATCATCATCATGAGCTATTTCATAAACCACATTGATTATCCATATTCTTCTCATCATGATGACCATTGTCTTGATATTGCTTTTTCAAAACTTTGTTCAGTTTCTGATTTCTTAAACAGTTATTACCCTTTTTCAAACCAGCACCTGATCAACTACAAACTGTTCTCCACCACTTTAACCTCATTGCACTCTAACTCTATCAAGCCTCTTCAAACC
The DNA here is from genome assembly GCF_038048845.1 of Mixophyes fleayi. Classification (NCBI taxonomy): domain Eukaryota; kingdom Metazoa; phylum Chordata; class Amphibia; order Anura; family Limnodynastidae; genus Mixophyes; species Mixophyes fleayi. The sequence continues at coordinate 56,196,892 of NC_134408.1, forward strand.
CAAATAAATCTCAACTCTATTAATTTGCAATAAATTTCCAACTCTCTGGAATAACTTCTTTCTCCAGTTCTTACATTTTCCTGTTCTGATCTGGCATAGCCACACATTTAAAACCTAGCAACAGCCCTTGATCAACTGGCACCAGCTACTGTTTCTTCTCAGAGGTGAACAATATGTCAGCCGAGACTCACAAATAAATGTCCTGCCTTCCTTCCTGCAGTGTAGAACATCATTGGTGTAAATATTGTATTTCTCATGACATCCTCAAATATACTACTATTTACTACTCATTTTGAAAAGCTTTGGACACTGCCAAACAAGCATATTTCCAATACCTCATTTCCATTTAGGTTTCTAATTTCAAATGCCTCTTTAATATATTTAAATATCTTCTCTACCTCCCACCCCAATATTCAGATGACAATCACTGCCAAAGATCTTGCTTCATATTTCAAGGAAAAGATTATCTATCTATTATCTATCTATTTTCCTACTCACACTCTACTACCTGTCCACTTCACTCCATTCTCTCACAAATCAATTGATTCTTGTCTCCTGTTTTCATTCCAGCCATAACAAATACTGTAATGTCTCTCTTCACTGGTATCTTTCCATCATTATTTAAGCAGGGGGTAATTACTCCTATTCTAAAAAAAAAGATTTCTGACCCAAACTCTCTTGAAAATTACTGACTCATCTCTTAACTCCCATGCTTCTCCATGCTTTTTTAAAGGTCTGCTTATAGTTGCCTCACATACTTCCTCTCCACACACAACCCGTTGTAACTTCTTGATTCAGGCTATCAATCTTAATACTCCGCAGAGTCTGCATTGACTAAGGTGGTCAATGATTTGACCACTTCTAAATCTAAAGGCCATTACTCGCTTTTAATTCTCCTGGATCTCTCTTCTACATATGAAACTGTTCTCTTCTCATCAAATGCTACTTTTCCTAGGTCTTCCGGACATTGTTCTATGCTGGTTTTCATCTTAATTACCAAACTACTCTTTCAGTTCTTGTTTTCCTGCATCCACCTACTATCCGCTCCAGCTATCAATTGGAGTATCACAAGGCTTGGTGTTAGTCCATTCAGATTTCTCATCATATTTTTGGGCCTACATTATTGATTGTCTTTACTCCATTTCATCTTGAATGTCCTCTCGCCACCTCAAAGTGAATCTTTTGAAAACTGAACTAATAATATTACCAGTGGTGAACAGAAAGTACCTACCTGATATATTTATATGTGTTGACAACACAATAATAGAACATACTCCCCAAGTTTGTTGCCTAGGTGTCAGTCTTAACTCAGAATGATACTTTGTTCCCCACATCCAATTTGTACCCAAATCCTGTTACATACACCAAAGAAACATTTACAGTATATGCACATATCTCATACAAAGTACTGCAAATTCATATACTCATAATTTCCCACTTTGAGAATTGTAATTCCCGTTTTACTTGTCTTCCACTAAACAAACTTTTTCCCCTACCCTACCACCTATCTATTTTGAAAAAACTGCTAGACTTATTTTCTATGCAAAATGTTCTTCTACATCTGCTCTGTCCGTCCCTACATTGGTTGTCAAGATGAAGGGGTATCTGGCTGCGCTGCCTTGTATAAAAATAAAAAAGGGGGTTAGGGGATTTCTGATGCTGCCTTATGTAGTGAATAATGGTGTTTCATGCTTTTCTATATAGATAGAAGTGCTGTTGATATCACCGCAGATACAGTAGAGTATGCGCCCCTGATGTTCACAGCACTTGTACTTACATCAGTTACTGTATTTTACCAAATTCAATAGCAAATATGTCTACTAATAAACAAATACATTAATAAAACTGTGCCAACATACACTGCGATGACACAACGGTCCCTGGCACTATGCAATAAAGTTTATCCCACTGAGTAGCCACTTCCTTTACTTTCTTAAAAACTATCATGCGTACCAATAGGATGTTTTTTACTGCATAAAACCATTGTTATTGGCTAGAGTTATGAAAAAGATTGTTCTATAAACTCCACAACAAATTTGGCCATAAGTATGAACTATTTTACATATCCCAGCCAGAACCAACAGCTGAGTTGGTGGAAGAGGTTCAGGAACACTTGGGCTATTCAGTTACTACCTACTGTAAGGAGAGGGCTCTTGACAGCCCCCAATACCACTATAGTCATGTAAGAAGTTAAATACAGGGATATCTTACTTATTCAATGTTATCCCCAAAAATCACTCCTACCTACTCCTCCTGTTATATCTCCCAGCCAGACTGGCTCTATAGACTTTAGATGGTCCCATAAATCATGGGTTGGGATTACTTCAAAAGTTTGTCCCACTGTCATAAGTATACCATATCCCATTGACCTGAGTATAATCTGCTCCTCCTCTTAGGAATTTGATAGTGTGATAAATAAGCAGGACTTAAAATCTGGTGCATGGGAACTGTTGGGTTTCTTTTGCATTAATCCAACAGGACTGGTCAGGTTTAAGGTTCTGGTTGGACTGTTCAGGAGGAGACAGTAACATAACCATCAGTCTGTTTGATGGAAGATGGAATCTAGCTATGTGGCTTGTACTCTTTGTGTGTCTGCCAAAAGCAGAATGAAATTATGACTTGGCTCCTGCCTGCCATCACTGGGAGACTAGTGGAGAGCTTGTCTCCAAGGACAGTACACTTTATTGCTAGGTAACGGATATCTTAGTATCCCTTGGGTCACAGGCTGTGGTATTTTTTAACAAGGTCATGGTCTAGCGGACACAACCAGGCAAAGTATGGGTATGTTGGAAGCAAGGAACAGGATATCTTGACAGTCATCTCTTCCCTTGTCTCAAAATATCTCCCAACCTCACCCTTTCACTTTGCCCAAAATCTGTCTCTCTCATCCAGACTCATTACCTGCTCCCAGTCCAGGTTACATGACTTATTTTGTGGGCTGCATACACTGTATGGAATTCCTTTCCTCAAACAACAAGACTTTTCCCTATCCTTTTTAAGCATTCTATGAAAACATGCCTTTTAAGGCAAGCTTAACAATTTCCCAAGCAATCTTGTTAACCTCTCTAGGCTCTAATCTCTTTCTAATTACCACTACTCCTAACAGTTCAGGGAAACTTACATTTATTCTCCTTCCAGATTCAAAAACCTTTTACCCCTGACATGATCACATAGCCGAATTAAGCATTTTTCCCTATTGGTATCTGGATGAATCAAAACAAATAACTGGCACTTAACCTAATGCTAATAGCCAGTCTTTTAATTACTGTGTTTTTCCCTTACTGTAAATTGCTGTAGAGTATGCTGGTGCTATATAATTAATTGCTAATAATCATAATAAATAATATTAATAAGGAAGGATGATGGCAGTGTCCTTAGTTCCCATGTATACCCTTAGAAACTAAGCAGTGCCATAGTGACATGCTCCGTTTCTAGGGGCAGAAGCGTGCTATTGGATTTAATGAGGACTTAATCATGGGTGGGTGCCAGATACACGTGAATCATGGATAAATACTACTTTTGCCCACTGATTAAAATGGCCCTATGAACAGCTTAGTAAATAGGGTTTCCCTCTGTCTTTACTATAATTTAAAGCGTATTGTCAACAGAGATGCGTAGGTTTGTTTCAAATGGTTTCTCAAACCAGTTCATGAAATTATTTATCTAAAGTTCACAAATGAACAATAAATTAAGGCAAAGAGATTTGCTGTTTAGCCCCTGAAAGTAAAGGCTCAATTAAACCATGACTATACTGCTACCAGTATAATATATATATCATGAATAGTTTATAAGAAATAGCACATTTAATCTCAGAACTAGTAATTAAACATTGTCATCTTTAGTAATGATGAATTTGATACAAAAATATAATTACTTTTTAAATGTGTTTGGACTGGGGTCTCTGCAGGTAATATCAGCCCTGTACATAATAAAAGGGGTATAGTGAAAACATTTCACTGTGTGAGTGCTTTTCTACACATATCTATCTATTCATTACAAATCATAAACAAACTATTTAAAAATATCAAGAATAGGTTAACTAACAAACATTATTTGGCAACAATTTGTTTGCTTTTACTGAACAGAAACAATTGTAAAATGTGATATTATATGTGTATAACAATTAATCCATTTTGATGCACTTGAAATGTAATTGCTAAAACATTCTAAAAATAAATCTGATCATTTAGTTGCTGTTTCATTTTGCAAGTTTCAAGTGTTAATAAAGACGTTTGGAATCACAGTCCAATTTATATGTGTTGTAATGTAAATCCATATTTCTACACAATGAAGAATGAAAGGGTTTGCTAAGCTTGCAATCTTTAAGTGCTAAACCAATTCACTCATCTTTATTATTTACTTGGATTCCCCTGGGATGTTGGACAGGTAAATGTTATACTTCTTCACTGAATCTATTGACCGTAAATTGCCCTTGGTGAATTGCAAACTAGTTGGAACACCAAACACTCCTGTAAACTGTTTTTTATGTGAACGTGTATGAAGTATCAGTTCAATAGTGAGTGGGTTTTTACAAATACTTAATCTTAGTTGATGTTTGTGTACATGTTTAAACAAATATTTCCATAAGTCTAATTAATTTAATAAGTAGCAAACGTTTTGCAGCTTCTGTCCTGAATAGGGACATCTCCAAATCACAGTACAAAGGTTTTTGGCAATAAATAATCATAAAATAATAATAATAAAAAAAATATTGTCATATTAGAAATGAAAGTAAAAACTTGTGTTCTGTATTTCACATTCCAATTTTGTGTAATTGAGAAGTTGGTAAGCTGCCAAATGATGCCTGTAGAACTAAAGGGAAGATGTTCAGTTACTATAAGGCTACTTTGAGGTTTCTACAGTAGTGGACAAAAATAGGAATCATTGTTATGAAGGAACACTGTGATGCTTGTAGTTTTGTTCTTCCAATGACAGCATTTGTGCAGCTACAGAGTGACCTGTTTGGTATATACTAAGCCCTTTAAGTTTTAGTCACTGGGGTGCCTGAATGATTTGTCTACAAGTTTCCATATACACTACAATGGATTTTCTAAGGTATAAAGCATTAAACCATTTCATAATATCAAAATTCTGCTAAAATATGATCTCTCCCTGAAAAAGAAACATGTTACATATGTTCCACCATTATAGACATAGGCTGAATAGTGCTACACGTTAAAATGTTTATACCGCTTGAAGATAGAAAAATAATGTAATAGAAAAGACAAAATTATTACAATACTTCTATCTCAAGTCAAACCTGGAAAAGCCACATTCTTCTGTTGTCATAGTTACCATGACCCAATATAGAACAATCAAATAATGCTCTATCATGTACATACTGTGTAAAAATAAAAAATAAATATAAATATTGTGGAAGAGTAACATAGCATAGTTCTATTTATGTTAACATAAACATTAGCAAAAAATAAACATTTAAAATATAAATATTTATTTATGCTTTAAGACCAAATTGTTCTGACATTTCCAGTCTTTCAAATGACAATGTAACAATGGATTTTTTAGTTCATTAGTATTATACAGTTAAATGTATTTACAAATGTGTATACGAATATTTCAATGTACTCTGACATTAATTTTGAAAATAGGTTTAGCTCATTTAACTTGTTTTGGTCTTAAAACAGTTTCGCACTCTGTGTGGAAAGAAACACACTCTTGTTTATAAACGCAGAAAATGAAATTGAGTCTTGAAGTATTGAATTTCCATTATTACACTTCAGAAGGCTTTTGTGTAATGTCATTCGCTAGAAGAGAATGAAGCAATGGGTGCTCATGTCCACAGAGATTATCACTTGATTGGGTGTGAAATGATCACATGATGCTCACATCAAATAATGTGCCACCCTCTTTGGCCAGAAAAGCGCAATGCTTCAGGCTCTTGCAGCCAAATGCAAGATGATCTATTCCATACAGGGGGGTTATAATACTTGTAAATATTGTCTGCATCACTTAAAAGCTAATAGTAATATTTGCATATACATATGTCATTTTAATAATATTTTCTGGGAAGATTAGTGCAAGATATTGGCCCCTGCAACCAAATTATTTTGCAAAATAAGGCTAAAAGAGTCTATTTTCCAATGCAATTACTAACAGGAGACACATAAATCTCATTTACAGTGCACTCAACTGGACCAGTTTGAGATATCAACACTCCATACCTGCAGACTCTGATGCATACTTTCAGTCTGCAGCTTCTTCCAGCACTTCCTGCTGTTTGAGTTTATTGACTTATGAGTTTGATATACATTTTATATATAAATCAACACTTTTATATTAATGCCTTTGCTCCTATGTTCTAGTTATTACTGCTATTGTGTAACATGCATGTGGTACTCTGGATCCCCACACAATCAGACACCCTAGAGAGGTGTATACGGTAGTAATGCCATACCACCACTTCTTCTTTTGCCTTCATTGTAAAACTATAAAATTCTGTTCATTTACTTTACCATTACATTTTTCATACTGTGACTTATAAATTTCCACTTTTACCAGTGGATGTATGTTTAAAGAAGTTTTATATACTGAAATAAGAGGGCTAAGCATGGGGTAAAATGTGTAGTAAAAACTACAGTGAAAATCTAAATCAGGCAATGCTGTTTCATTTCTTTATGTTTTATACACTGGTTTAACTAACCAATGGATATTATTTTCCCATTTATTGGCGTATCAAGAACAATTTTAAAATTAATTAGTTTAGGCTGAATCAATTCGTTTATCAATATTCAGTATTCAATAATTTGGATGTCATTGACCATTGCCCATATTTTTCCATGAATATTCAACAACTTATATAAAAAAAAAAGACTGAGCAAAGTTACCATGTGGATTAATGGGCATATTTCATCTGATTAAGATTATGTTTCTCACACACTTTACATAATTAGTTTTCAGTATGTATTCCAAGTATATCTTTAAAAATAAATAAATCATAATGTGCTATTTTTGCTCCAGCTTACAAGGTTTAGTTTACCTACTTTCAAAGATACTACTGAAGAGGCAGTGATGTAGCCAGCATCATAAGACTTCCAGTTGTATTACCCAAGGCAGAAGGAAGCTCTGTGGACATTCTTGGCTCTTCCTGTCTCCCCCCCCCCCCCGTCACACTCAGCTTAGCATGCTGGAGGTGGTGGTAACATCATCTACCCCAGATGGCGCTGGGCTGTGATATTATAGCTCAGCTCCACATTCCCAGTCTGTCACTAGCATGGAGGAGGCGGAGCAGACATAGTCACAGTTCTGAAGCTTCTGGCTGCTGCCCTTCAATGTCAACAGCCAGCGTTCAGTGTTGGGATGCTGCTGGAACAGAAAAACACTGAATAAATTACATTAAACCTTGACACCCTAGGTTTACGAATATATTCACTTAATGGTCATGTTGGCCTTGGTACTACCTAGCCTGTTTTCTTCAATTTGGTTGTACAACATTCCCAAAGAGTGTGTGTGTTCTACCAATTGTAGTAAAGGTAGCTTTAATTGGCTTCTATGAGGGACTACATTTTTTCTGTATGAGAGTGCTCACTATCTTTTACAACACATATCTCCATGAAAATATATTAAATTAGTTGAAGTCAATTGGAGACGGAGAGACAAGAAAGAATAGAGTTGATCTATTTTATTTGATGCACTTAGCCATAGTGGCTTAAATCTAAATTTTGAGATCAAATGGTTTTTACAATATTCATTCTACATTTAAATTAAGTATAAGCGCTGTTTTAGACGGGTTGGGTACTGTCAGGATCTGCCTGCAAGCTTATGCATTACATGCTGCTTTGCCTGGCAGCTCCTGCCTTTTGTCCTTATTATTGTATTGCAGCAGTACCTCTGATTACCAGAGGTGCTGCTATTGTGCCTTTCTTGAATGCATTAGGGGTTAACTTATTCACTAATTATCCCATGCACCTGGGTGTGTTCTCATTTCCCCTATGAATACCTGTCTCCCCCAGCATTCATTGCTGGTTATTGATGTTACACTCTGTGGTCACTTTCTCCTGCCGTGCTAATGGTTTTATGCTGCTTGAGATCTCTACTTACATTCTGCTGACCTGTTTCATCTGTGAACCTGGTATTCACCTCTGCATTTCCCTGTACTTGCTACCTGGAATCTTTCCACACCTCCTGTTTACCTGCAACTGCTGTATACCTGGTAGTTACTGCAAGCTCATTATTACATCATCTGTTCTGACTCTTCAGCAATAAACTTGAATGTTTTTTCACCTTATTCATGGCTCCTTAGCTGTATTCCTGCATTGATTTGTGACAGGTATGCTTTAAGGGTGCGGAAAATTTCGACACTGAGGAGTCCTCCACTTTAAATTCGGACCTGTGAAAAAACGATGTAATTATAACCAGATTTACCTCCATACCGACGCTGTAGATCTCAGATCACAGCAGGATGCTGACCGCAAGTGATTCCGACTAGTCAGATGTCCGTCACTAGTCTTTGACGTCATTGCGACATCTATCACCTTTAATTTAAAGCTGCAATGTCAGGTTAAGTGTTTAAACACTTAACCTGTGGGGTCCTGACATTGCCACTTTAAATTAAAAGTGAAAGAGGTCACAATGACATCAAAGTCTAGTGATAGACACCAGACTAGTCGGAATTACTTGCGGTCAGCATCCTGCTGCTATCAGAGATCTACAACGTCTGTGTGGATGTAAGTTTGCTTATATTTACATAAGTTTTTTCACAGATTCGGATTTTAAGTGGAGGACTCCTCGGTGTTGGAATGGTGCCACCGTTTTGGACATCCTTTGTAGGTTTACATCTTATTTAGGGAGGATTATTATATAATTTCTTTCATACATATCATATATGGAATTTTGTGCCACAGAATTTTATATCACTAGCAGTGTTATATGCAGAGCTAGTAGAATTCCAATGGAAAATGTTTTTGTATAAGTTTCATACACATTTAGTCATCAAGATCTGACATTATATTTAAGGGAAGTGTGTATATGTTTATCATTTACATTTGTATGTAGATTTAGAATCTCCTGCTTATTTTCATTATGATCTGTCATTTGTCAAGATAGGATTTTAGCATGTGCCCATTCATATACTGAGAGTATTATGATCATATTTTATTCTGATATTAGTTTATTTGTGGATTCAGGTTATGTATAAATCACAGATATACATGGTTTTAGTAACATAGTAACATATTAACATAGTTGAAGAGGCTGAAAAAAGACACCATTCCATCAAGTTCAACCTATTTGGATCTCCTGCAATCCTCTCTTATATTTGAAACTGATCCAGATAAAGCAACCGCCAATATGTTTCAATCGGGAAAAATCCCTCCTGGCCCAATATTGCAGTCAAATTTGGGCATGTATTTGTGCACATTCAGTTTGGAGTGCAAAAAGTTCATTTAGTTTTTGACAAGTTCATGCATGTGATCACAGTGCATTGTTCATGTGTTATCCTTTCCTGGATAATGATTTTTATCATGTTAATTTCATGTTCTGGTTATTAGTACATTGCATTCTATTGTTAGGTATTCCTGCTATAAGTTTACTGAATGAAAACATTAAACACTTTCCATTTTTATTTAGACTGAGCCATTTTACTTTTACTAAAGGTGCATGCATGCTCAATATGGTTGTGGAATGGACAGTTAGGCAGATTGTGGATTGTTAATGTAATTAGACAGATTTGCTTTAGCGGTTTAAATGTTTCTGTGAATGTTTCTGTGCATTAAATTGTGTACACTCTTAATGCTTATATGGAGTGAACAATACTAATCTATTTGGATAGGCTCATTCACAATATCAGCTATTTTTTTTTTTGCCCTGAAAAAATATAGTAGTGAAATGCATATTGGCGTCATACCACACTGAAACTGTTTTCTTCAATATTAATTTATATTAGCTATAACTCTCCAATGAAATGATCTATAACTCTACATTTAGATGGGGACGAAATCCTCGCATAACAAAGAAACGTATATGCATACAGAGCAAAATGAGTAGAAACGTAGTAATATGGTAACAAACTTGTAATAAGTTAGAACTGTAGATATGGAGGCAGCGCGGAGAGGTTATTTATTAATATCCTAATTAGCTAAAGTGAAGAATTTTAAATAACAATCTTAGTTAAAGATCTAATCAGATTATGAGAGATGAATCTGACTATGATCCTCAATAAGTAACTTAACAAGACTAACTAAGACTTTAGAACAATATCCCTCTAAGGTGATAATTTTATGGGACAGATCAAATTGGAGAGAATATGGAACTATGGACCATTACACCAACAGGGACTATCATGACTTTGTATTCAAATGCATATACTTTTTTATGGAGTTGGTCCTCCTTTTGCAGTGATAACAGCTTCCACTCTTCTTGGAAGGTGTGAGGATGCCACCCTTTGCTGGGATGGCACTTACCCTCTGTGGGATTCAACTCACTTGGGTAGATCGGAGTATATCCAAAATAAGGCTTTATTATGACAGCACAACACCACAAGACGTTCACAAGATACAGGGTAATGGTAGCATGTATCCTCCAACAGACTCTTGCAGTCAGCACTCCAAAGTAAGAATCTCAGTCTCTTTCAGAGTCTTATCCCCCCGCAATATTACCACTACCTTTTAGCTAGACAGTGACTGTGTTGCCCAGCTTGGGAAACTGGCTCACACAGACTCTATCCTGGTAGGGTTTCCTCCAGCGGCACCACGATGCCTGGCCCAGTGTCCTTTTCGGTGATGTCCTGTGCACCAGGATCCTCTAAGCTAGAATTTGCAATTCTGCTCTACCTCTATTCTTGGCTGTCTACACAGGGAGTAGGGTCAAATGTCTCAATCCTCTCCCTTACAGCCGGGGGCTATCAGTGGATACTTTAACTGTTAGATATACAGTCTCTGTTACCTTGGAAGGGCTTGACTCAATTAGTTAATGAATTTGGCTGGATACACTAAACAAAGGGTTACAATATAACATCAAGGTATGATACTTCACGCTTGCATGAAACAACATGACATTTGACACATTGTATCTGCAACATCATACAATCTGAGTCTGTGATACATTTTGATACAATAACATTTATATTGATACATAGTAATACATTTCCTAATGCTATTTCAGCCAGTATATTACTGTGGAAGTACATATATCATATCATATCCTCTTGATGTTCTAACCTAATTACCTCTCAGATTACCTGTTGACGTAGCTAATTAACATGGACTGCCGGCTAGCTATATCAAGTTACTCAGACATTGTTCTGACTACAAACCAGTTCTATGCCACACCTCATAACAATGGGCATTTGAGACAAATGGTAATTACCTTAGCTAACACAAGTAAAATAACTTCTGCTGTCCTGTTATTTTCACACAATATGGCAATAGTCTTTCTATTTCTAATACATACAATATTGCAGGTAATAGCAAGGGCAAATTATACCAAATAACATGAAATACTAATACACATAATACACCGATGCTCTGGTGTATAGACTGGGCCAAGGATTAAAAAGTACATTAAATTGTGAGAAACGGGTGACTATTAAAAAGTTCTCAGTCTGGTAGCACCCCGTTTCGTGACATTAGGCTTCCTACAAGATGTTGAAGTGCTTCTGTAGGAATTTGTGCCCATTCATTCTGTAGAGTCTTTATGAGGTCAGGCACTAATGTTGGATGAGAGGGTCTGACTCACAATGTTCACTCCATTTCACCCCATAGGTGTTCGATTGGTTTGAGGTCAGGGCTCTGTGTAGGCCAATCAAGTTCTGCCACACTGAACTCATCAAACCATGTCTATTTAGTCCTTGCTTTGTGCACTGGGGCACAGTCATGATGTAATAGAAAATGGCCTTCCCCAATCTGTTTCCACAAAGTAAGTTGGAAGCATAGCATTGTCTGAAATGACTTGACATGCTGAAGCATTTAGATTTCCCTTCACTGGAGATAAGGGGCCTAGCCCAAACCCTGAAAAACAGCCCCATACCATTATCCCTCCACCACCAAACTTCATAGTTGGCATAATGCAGGTAACGTTTTCCCAGCATCTGCCAAACCCAGACTCGCCCATCTGACTGCCAAACAGAGAAGCTTGATTTGTCATGCCACAGAAAACATTTCCATTGCTCCGCAGTCCAGTGTTGGTGTGCTTTATACTACTCCATCCAACACTTGGCATTGGTCTTGGTGTTGTGAGGCTTGCATGCAGCTTCTTGGCCATGGAAACCCATTCTATTAAGCTCTCGCTGCACATTTTTTGTGTTTACATTAATGCTAGTGAAGTTTGGAATCAGCAGAGCGGTGTCAACTTTTACGCACTATGCGCCTTAGCAGCCATTGCTCCAGCTCTGTGATTTTACGTGGTCTTTGGCTTCATGACTGAGTTGCTGTCACTCCTAAATGCTTTCCACTTTCGCATTATATCACTTACAGTTGACCGTGAAATATCCAACAGAGATGAAATTTCACAAACTGTCTCTTTGCAATGGTGGCATCCTATGACAGTACCACGCTTGAGGTCACTGAGGTTTCAGAACTACCCATTTTGTATCACAATTGTTTGCAAAAGGAGACTGCATGGCTAGGTGCTCGATTTTATACACCTCTGGCAACGGGTCTGGTTGAACCACCTCAATTCAATAATGAACAGGTGCGGCCAAATACTTTTGTCCATGTGCATGTGTGTGTTCGGCCCTCGGGGAACCGAGCCTGAGCATCACTAATATATACAGATGCTTAAGCGCGGTTTCCCGGGAACCGAACACACCCGAACTTAGCAGATCTGGCTTGGCTCAGTACTTTCGCGCGCCCTTGGTATTGAGAATGAGGCAAAATGTCATTGTTACATCGTCAGGTTTTGGATCTTGCGAGTTTTGGATTCTATAAGTACCGCCCTCCACAGTGATCCAGCGCCATTTCACAGAGGGACACAGAAGGGGTAGCACAGTTCTTGGCAGTCTCTAGTGCAGTTGGGCAGCGTGATAGGTAGAAAAAAAAGTCAAGGGGTAGCATTGTTCTTCAAAGTCTCCAGTGACATTCAGGAGAGCTCCATTGCTCCATTGCTAATTGTCATTGCTGAAATAGAAATAATAGGGCTGGCAGACTTGGTCTTCTAAATATGCAGTCACATTGTACTGTGTTATATAGGTAAAACAGAAAGAAGAGAACTTCATTGCTCCATTGCTAATTGTCATTGCTGAAATAGAAATAATAGGTCTGGCAGGCTTGGTCTTCTAAATCTGCAGTCACATTTTACTGTGCTATATAGGTAACACACAAAGAGGAGAGCTCCATTGCTCCATTGCTAATTGTCATTGTTGAAATAGAAATAATAGGGCTTTCAGGCTTGGTCTTCTAAATCTGCAGTCACATTGTACTGTGTTATATAGGCAGGGCCGGACTGGCCATCTGGCACTTCTGGCAAATGCCAGAAGGGCCGATGGCTAGATGGGCCGATCAGCTGTCCGCATCTTCTTCTTTTTTTTTCCAGCAGTCACAGCGCTCACTCCGCTGGTGACTATTTCGATGTGGAACCACCCCTGCACGGCAGCCCAATGGACCTGCAGACAGGACCAGTCACTCCCCGGCGTTCTTGTCAGGAGTCATATGGTTTGACTCATAACATATGCACCCCTCCCTGGCTTGGTTGGTTGGCTGTAATCACATGGTCTGAGTGGGGGGAGTGGCAGCTGCAGCGTGGACTTCGGGTGTATGTGTATTAGCAAGCAGACAGCAGAGCAGTCAGTTACACCTCACACACACACACCATGCTAACTGTGCCCTGTGCTGTGAGCAGGAAAATAAGGTGAGGTTAGTGTACAAATAATATTTCATGTGTCAGCTCTGTGCCTCTGTATTATAATCTGCCATGGAGCAGTGTAAGAACATTAGTGAGCCTAGAGAAACATTGGATGGATGTTAGTAAAGATTAAACATGCATTGTCTGACTATTAGTAAGCAAGTAAATGAGCACTGTGTATGTATATTATTTATTAATGATCATGCAATGTGGGTAAAACTTAGTGATCAGATAAAGTGATCTATTTTTATGATAATTACCATTTTTTTATATCGCCGCTTATCGCAGTTTCACTGCTATTTATGAACTTTATCTCTGGAAGACCAGCAGTAAAAATTGTCATTTTTCCGAGCAGCAGTATGTTAATATTATGTGTGTGTGTGTGTGTGTGTATGTGTCCGCAGTATGTTAATATAGTGTGTGTGTGTGTGTGTGTGTGTGGCGCGCAGTATGTTAATATAGTGTGTGTGTGTGTGTGGCCGCAGTATGTTAATATAGTGTGTGTGTGTGTGGCCGCAGTATGTTAATATAGTGTGTGTGTGTGTGGCCGCAGTATGTTAATATAGTGTGTGTGTGTGTGGCCGCAGTATGTTAATATAGTGTGTGTGTGTGGCTGCAGTATGTTAATATAGTGTGTGTGTGGCCGCAGTATGTTAATATAGTGTGTGTGTGGCCGCAGTATGTTAATATAGTGTGTGTGTGTGGCCGCTGTATGTTGATATAGTGTGTGTGTGTTTGTGTGGCCGCAGTATGTTAATATAGTGTGTGTGTGTGTGGCCGCAGTTTGATAATATAGTGTGTGTGTGTGTGTGTGTGGCCGCAGTACGATAATATAGTGTGTATGTGCGGCCGCTGCATGTTAATATAGTGTGTGTGAGCGGCCGCTGTATGTTAATATAGTGTGTAAGGGAAGGGAAGATCTTAAAAAAAAAAAAAAATGTGGGACGTAAGCTATTTAATGGTGGAGTGTAGGTGGGGGCTAATTATTTAAGGTGTCTTTAATTTAATTTAATGCTGGGGTGGTTTGGGGCTATTAATTGAACATGGGGCTGATTTTGGGGAGGAGGGCTATTTATTAAATGTGAATATGAATTATTTAATGCCGGTGATGGTTTTGGAAAATGGGTATATTTATTAAAGGTAAATGCTATTTAGTTTATTGCTGGGACTGTTTGGGGGGGGGGGGGGATTGGTTTTGATTAAATGGGTATACTGTTAATTTAATGTTGGGGCTGGTTGGAGGGAAATAGGTCTTATTAAATGTGATTATTATTATTGTTGAGAATTGAGGGAGGCATAATTACAAAACGTGGGTGCTATTGATTTAACACTGGGGCTGGTTGGAGTTTTCTAAATCTCATGTACCCATTTTTTTTCCAAAATAGGGCATCCAACATTTCAGGATCAAGACGAGCAGGAACTGAGCTAAAGACACCAGCAGTCACAGGTGGTGAAAGTGACCAAGACAGGTAGGAGAGAGCAGGACAATCTGCCAACTGTTCTGAATCTGGTGGGACAGTCCTGAATTTGGGTGACTGTCTTGCTTAGTCAGGATTTGGTCCGACTGCATGGAGAGTTGGGAGGTATGTCCCGCTTCACAACGTACTGCTCGTGAAGGCAGAGCTGTGTGCATCTAACAGTAGGGCACACAGTATTGCCTGTGTATTTGTCTAAAATTTGTCTAAAATGATAACCATGTTACATAATAGGGGCCCTGCTGTCTTTAAAACCCTGGGCTCCCCCGAGCGTTAATCCAGCTCTGGTTAGCAGGAGGGAGCTGATAGCTGCTCCCAGTCCCCTGACAGAACACAAACTGCAGAGCAGCTCTAAGTCTCACAACATTTTGTAATCTCGTGAGACTAGGAGCTTCCCTGCTCACTCTACAGGAAGTTCCCACCCTGATGGACGTCAGCAGCACCAGATGCATAGATAAGTACAGTGGGCTGGGGGTGTCATAATGTGTCTGGGAGGGTGTGATGTGGCTGGGAGGGCGTGATAAATGTAATGTTTTATTATAATGTATGTATCAATGCCCCATGTTGACCACACCCCCAGCACAATGTGGTCACACCCATTTTGGCAACGTCGCACAGCGGCGGCACACAGTTTCTTTGCTACTCGTCTAAGGAGGGGAGTCCCAAAAGTTCACTGTAACCAGGCCCCAAATTTCTCTTACTGTCCTGTACATACCATTATCTGATACTGGTAAGCCCTATGCTGCAAATAGAGAGTCAAGCTGCGTATAATATATTTGTATCTCACGGGACACTGTATAAGAATGACCTTTGCAAAAAGTACTGTAATATTATTATCATCTGAATCTGAGGTGGGCCTGTGTGCTTTAAATGCCAGGGCTGATTTTTAGTCCCAGTCCGGCCCTGTATATAGGTAAAACACAAAGAGGAGAGCTCCATTGCTTCATTGCTAATTGTCATTCCTGAAATAGAAATAATAGGGCTGGCAGTGTTGTTCTTAATCTGCAGTCACATTGTACTGTGTTATCAAAATGGATTCACAGCAGTACACAAAAGACCAGGAGCACCAAGCAGCTGCTGGCACCAGTCATGATGATAGTAATTCCTCTATGTCATCTGCTAAAGCCTAAAAAAAAGACCTGTAATCAAGGCAAAGTTATCTGCAGAAAAAAATGAAATTGCCAACATGCCATTCTACACATGCAGTGGCAAGGAAAGAATTAGGCCTTCGTCTATCTCTATGAGTACAAGTTCTGCAACTGTCACTGAGGTATTATCTTGTAAGGTCAGTCATGGCCAAACAAGACCTTGTCATTCAGATTCCAAAACTGGTGTACAAATACTTTTACGTGTAAAAGCCGAGCTGGAAGAAAACAGTAAAGCATTAGAGGAAAATGTATTTTCAGATTCAGAAATGTCACAAATCCCCGAGGAGAGTCTATCCACGAGTGCTATGTGTAATTCTGACCTTTCTGATAGTGTACCCATAAAGAAGGCCCCTTTCAGCATTTCTGCAGATATGTGCATGAACAGCCCAGGTGTAGTCGGTGATACACAAATTGAGGATGCCACTTTGGAACTGCCACAGGATGAGGGTGATTTTTGTGTAGCTGACGAGGGCGCCTAGGAGCATGCTGATGAGGATGATGTTGTTTGTGTAAGTCCTGCACCAGTGGAAGCAATCTTGCACGTGATAAGAAGGGCATTGTCATGCCTGGGCTTCAGACCAAAAAATCCACTTCTTATGTGCCGAATTATTTTTACCCAAATCCTGACAACAGTTGTCTAGCCATTTGTAGTATTTGTAAAGCCACAGTAATGTAAGCATAGATGTCTAAATAGACATGTATATGTATTACTTTTCACTTTGCTGCTGTTTCATCAGTATTGCACAAAATGTTTGTAATCTGCACTTTACGTCAAAGGTACCTAACTATATTATAATATTTTGGGAATTGGGGCTGATTCGAAGCTCAGTGATGAACTTGATTTTTGCTGTGAATTATACTGGCTGTTTTTAGTGCATTGTCTGTCTCCCTGGATTGGTCTGGGTCTGATAATAGCACGCATCCTAGGAGTATGAATGTTTCCTGAATTATAAGTCCTGCGTCTATTCAGCAATGGGTACTTCTTTAACAGGGATAAAATTAGCCATTTTTGTAAGATGTTCCAATGTCACTAGAATTGATGTCATCCCTTTGGAAGGAGGTAAATCGACTATGGAATCCATAGCAATAGTGCTCCAAGGATGAGATGGAATAGGAAGAGGTTGGAATAAACCCAGTGGTGAGGTGCATGGAGTCTTGTATTGGGCACATGTCAGGCAAACAGATCTTTAACATCTCATTTAAAATTTGGCCACCAGCCGGAATGTGCTAACAATTTTTGAGTCTTATATGCTCCTAAATGTCCAGCAGGTTTGGAATTGATGTAGCATTGTTTGAATATTCAGCTTTGTTTTTTTTTATTACAAAATGGAGTCTAGCAGTCATGATTGTATTAATGTGCTACAGCTTTAATGAAATTAAGTTTTGCAAAACATGAAAATGTTTATAGTTTTCATGCTTTATGGAATGTACACTTTGCAAGGCCGTACTGTTTAGTCTTTGTGCTTATTTAGAAAAACAGTGATAAGAGAATTAGTGTCTCCAAACCTCTGAGGTAAGGCCTCAAATTTTTACCCATTGTGGTTAAGGAGGCACATTCTTTGAGTAGAGGTGCATGTAATTAATAGTTATCCAATCAGTGTAAATGTCATACACTGACCTATATGCTTTAAACACTATTAAAATGCAGTTAAAATCAGATGCACTCACCTCCCAGGTATAGGGGTTTACATCTAACAAAGGCTGGCTTGTGAGCCACACCCAAATGTGCCTTATATAGGCTTGATGGACAGCTGCTATGACAAAAAGGCAATATTTTGAAACAAAACCAGAGAAAAATAAGCCCGCGCTCGGTATATCCCACATTATATATGGTACCAGCTGCTTGGCAACAAGCCAGCGCTCGGTATATCCCATATTGTATGTGGTACCAGCTGCGTGGCAATATAAATGCCCATATATGTATACAAAACAGAAAGAAAGTTGTCAGCGCTTATCCTTTAAACTGCATATCTGTGTGTGTCTAGCAAAATGAAAACATGAGGTATTAGTTCATATTTTGATCAAAAGACTTAAGCCTGCATCCCACGTCAAGGGTACCTCATTATATGCAGGTCCTACACTGACCTATATGCTTTAAACACTATTAAAATGCAGTTAAAATCAGATGCACTCACCTCCCAGGTATAGGGGTTTACATCTAACAAAGGCTGGCTTGTGAGCCACACCCAAATGTGCCTTATATAGGCTTGATGGACAGCTGCTATGACAAAAAGGCAATATTTTGAAACAAAACCAGAGAAAAATAAGCCCGCGCTCGGTATATCCCACATTATATATGGTACCAGCTGCTTGGCAACAAGCCAGCGCTCGGTATATCCCATATTGTATGTGGTACCAGCTGCGTGGCAATATAAATGCCCATATATGTATACAAAACAGAAAGAAAGTTGTCAGCGCTTATCCTTTAAACTGCATATCTGTGTGTGTCTAGCAAAATGAAAACATGAGGTATTAGTTCATATTTTGATCAAAAGACTTAAGCCTGCATCCCACGTCAAGGGTACCTCATTATATGCAGGTCCTACACTGACCTATATGCTTTAAACACTATTAAAATGCAGTTAAAATCAGATGCACTCACCTCCCAGGTATAGGGGTTTACATCTAACAAAGGCTGGCTTGTGAGCCACACCCAAATGTGCCTTATATAGGCTTGATGGACAGCTGCTATGACAAAAAGGCAATATTTTGAAACAAAACCAGAGAAAAATAAGCCCGCGCTCGGTATATCCCACATTATATATGGTACCAGCTGCTTGGCAACAAGCCAGCGCTCGGTATATCCCATATTGTATGTGGTACCAGCTGCGTGGCAATATAAATGCCCATATATGTATACAAAACAGAAAGAAAGTTGTCAGCGCTTATCCTTTAAACTGCATATCTGTGTGTGTCTAGCAAAATGAAAACATGAGGTATTAGTTCATATTTTGATCAAAAGACTTAAGCCTGCATCCCACGTCAAGGGTACCTCATTATATGCAGGTCCTACACTGACCTATATGCTTTAAACACTATTAAAATGCATTTAAAATCAGATGCACTCACCTCCCAGGTATAGGGGTTTACATCTAACAAAGGCTGGCTTGTGAGCCACACCCAAATGTGCCTTATATAGGCTTGATATAGGCCTATATAAGGCACATTTGGGTGTGGCTCACAAGCCAGCCTTTGTTAGATGTAAACCCCTATACCTGGGAGGTGAGTGCATCTGATTTTAACTGCATTTTAATAGTGTTTAAAGCATATAGGTCAGTGTAGGACCTGCATATAATGAGGTACCCTTGACGTGGGATGCAGGCTTAAGTCTTTTGATCAAAATATGAACTAATACCTCATGTTTTCATTTTGCTAGACACACACAGATATGCAGTTTAAAGGATAAGCGCTGACAACTTTCTTTCTGTTTTGTATACATATATGGGCATTTATATTGCCACGCAGCTGGTACCACATACAATATGGGATATACCGAGCGCTGGCTTGTTGCCAAGCAGCTGGTACCATATATAATGTGGGATATACCGAGCGCGGGCTTATTTTTCTCCAGTGTAAATGTCAAACTAAATGTCCCTCTGCGTACGAGTGTCAAGATTATTGCTTAAAACATTTGGACACATGTATTATTGTCACCATTCTGATCTGCTTAGTCAGATGGTCTGTGATCACGCAAACTTGGCTTAAAAAATATCAGATCCTCTGACTTCTTTATTTTAACAGCTACAATAGAATCAAGAACTAATTTCAATACTTCTACTCATACTGATTCAGGTACATAGAGGTGATGGAGTTAAGTTCAGTAGCCATTATGAAATGTTAAATTAACATCTGTAGAAGGATTTCGGATGAAAGGATCAGAATCACAACCTTTCTTCAAAAGAGAGAGTAAATCAATAGAAACAGTAGACCCTAAGAAGTTGTGCTCAGATAGAATCGTTTTTCTAGTGTTTCTTCTACATGAGGTTTAGAAAGCATTCTAGAAAGTGTATCGGCTATGTCATTTTGGTATCCAGATCGGTAACAAATTATGAAGTTAAAACAAGAGGAGAATTAAGTCTATCTGGCCTGTTTCAGGGGACAATTAGTCCACATACACTGCAGTGTGCATTAAATGTGGTCATTTTGTCCCCAAATCTTTAATTGTATAACGTTTCATTGCTTTAGATTGTAGGAGTCCTACACACTAGAAATTGCTGTGTAAATGTTGCTATTTTACTTACAAACTCTGTAATTACTAGTAGGCTTGTTTGCATTTTCTTGCTGGTGATTTAAATGTTAATTTATTTAAAATATATGACTTATATTTGTGCATCGCCCAGATATATTGAGGACATTCTGATAGCACATTATTTTCAGTGCTCTGAAGTAAAAACCATATGTTGGTAACATCTGTCTTACACTTAACAATTGTAGTATCTGACCTATTTTCCATATGGTATACATGTACTTCAATTATCTTCAAAGGATTTATTGCATTTTAGGTTTCCTTCATCTTGACTTGTTATTATTTAACTTAAAGCAAAAGTACACAATCATTTTATTGTATTCCTGAAATAGGATATTTTATTACAAAATATAATTTTAGTAACAAAATACAATATACTATAATTAAATATTAACCAGGATACCTACGCATTTCTGTTACATTATATTATATAACCTAGATATGTTACCCTGTTTTTCCTGAATAAAATAAAACCATTTCTAGAAACAAAATGCTTAATGCCTAGAAACCACAGTTGCAAGTTTGGAAATATGTTATTTCTGAAAAAAAAATGAAAATGAAATGTCTGAATAACATGTAAGACATAAGTAGGAGGTTTGAGTAAGGTTAACAATTAAAGGCAAAATGGAGCAGTGGTTAGATTAACAAGTTCTGCAAAGGACCACATGATGCACATAACAATATATCATGATTTTGCAACACTGCGCTCAGATGGTCTGTGCAGGGCATGCCTACTCTCTACTATCAGGAGACATCTCTGCAAAGTAAATGTGCACCTAGGTTTGCGATAGGTGGAAAATTTTGACGATGCGCACTGTGCAAAAATGTAAAAATCACATTTAAGTTCAGCCTCCTATCACTCCTTTCATTAGATTAAATGTTTTTGCTTCTTTCAAAATATTGCTTGATTTAGCCTCTTTAAATCATCATGAGAGAGAGGGGACATCAGCACTGTCCTTATGTATGGTAATTTTTATTTGGAAGCTTTTTACATTTGGTAAAAGGTGCCTAGCAATGCACTTCTCTGGTGCAAAATATGTTGTTCTAAAAATATAGCAAGAGTCCACATATCTGTAGCTTAGAGGTAGTGCAAACTTAAAGTGTTTTTGCAGTGTGAAACTGGTTGTCTACCCTTTCATGCGTCAAGGACCAACTTTAAAAATGTGTCCTCTTCCCCAACTTTACTGCACTTTAATAATCATAGCCATTTTGTATTTTGTAAATGAGGCCCAAAGTGTTCCTTATTGTTATATGAGGAACTTTCTGTTAGCTATTTCATTCTGCTGGTTACTATAATCTTCTATGCACTTCAGGTGTGTCTTCCTCTGAGGGCTTATTGAATGACTCCACTTTATAAAACCTCACTTGTCCTGAAATCATTGCCAGTGATAACATTTGACGTGCTAACTTCCTGGTTCCTGTGTCCTTGTTCTATATGCTCTTAACCTTGCACTAGTAGTTCTTGGCTCTGCATTCATTTGCCTCCTGATGCCTGAATTTGAATTTTACAAGTCTGCTAATTCCTGCCTCTGCCTAAATTTGTCTCCTGGTTCCTGTTATCTGGTTTGCATCTGCACGCAATTCATATAGCCTAAGTCAGTATTCCCAGACATGGACTGCGGTAACTATCTATTGCTCTCTTGTGGAGCATTAAAGTGATCACTGAACTCTATGTTAATCTGCACCAGCATTTTTTCAGGTACACTGTTTGTATTCTTGCATGTGCCTCAAAGTCTATGTATATCTGCTCCAGCATTTACCTCAGAGACACTAGTTACAATGCTGGATGCAACAAAGATTTTTGTACTCCTGCATTATCTTGTGGCTGGCTGCTCATCCTTTCATTATCAAAGAACTTTGGTTTTTCTGTCTGCTCTTGATTACTGCAATAAACACCATATTGAGTTTTACTAAAAAAATAACCTTGTAATTCATGTGGTTTCCTAATAGTTTCATGTAGGAATCTATGTGTTTCTTTCTTGTATGGCTCTGCTTCTGTTTTCATGCAAAGACGATAGCATAAAGGCCATGAGGCCATTTTGTGTTTGTATATATTTATTACATTGATGAAATGAACTCAGAGATGCTTTACTATATAAAATGCACATGGAAAGTGCAAAATACATATTTTTAAAAGTATAGGTTAAGCCATACTTGCCAACTCTCCCAGAATGTCCGGGAGACTCCCACATTTATGAGAGTCTCCCGGACTCCCAGGCGAGTGTGGCAATCTCCCGAATTCTGCCCACTTCACTAGGAAGTGGCCCACTTCATAGTGAAGTGGGCAGAATTAGATCCCAAACGCCGCGATTCCTGGTGAATCGCAGCGTTTGGCCCCGCCCCCCGCTGTCCAATGACGCATTTGCGTCATGACGTCACAGGGGGCGGGGCCGAAATGACGCGATTTTGGCTGCCCCGCCCCCTCACGCCCACCTCCACTGGCTGGCTCCCGGAAGAGAGCTGAAGAAAGTAGGTAAGTATGGGTTAAGCTCTATGGCCACACACTAAACTTGCAGTACAACTTCTAAATGCATATTCTTTAATCTCAATTTAAAAATCTTATTCCATTTGAAATTGCATAATCAGCAAAGAATGCTCATAGCTGCCCAGCTCATCCAATGAAGATTCACAATTATACACCCTCTCAGTCACTACATCTCATCTTGCAAATGCATGAACATCCCCATAAAAATAAGTGCAGTTTTACAAAATAAGCACATGACATCACAAAATGACATTGGGCTGCAGATTTTTACTTTCTTAAATAACCCTTTTTGAGCCTAATTTGTACTTATTGTACATTTAATTAAAAAACAATGGATTATATGGATTACAATGGATTATATAAAAGGAGCAGGAAAATTCAGGTAAACCTGTTGAACATAACCACAAAGTTTGAAAGAAGACCAAACTACCATCAATTTCGACCTATTACAAGTGCCAGCTGTGTTGTCCCAGAGGTAGACAAACAAAACTCCAGTGAGGCAGTTGCCAGTTTGTCTTTGCAGTGGGAAAATAACTCTTCCTTATCCCATAGAGATAAATCAATGCAATCTAGTAGTTTCAACTAGAGATATAAATTATTGTTACAAATATATCCAATCCACTTTTAATTCCAGTTAAAGATTTAGCTTTCACCAATTAATTTAACAGAGAATTGCATAGGAGTATAACCTTTTTACATGCACAGTCCTGGGTATGAAAACCTTACTTGCATAAATCTTTAACTTCCAGATCGCTGATGAACTTTTCATTTGCCAATTAAGTAATTTTAATCAGTTTCTTTAAAGATAAGGACGCCTAAGTATATATGCTATATGAGACAATTGGCCTGAGTAATTAAGGAGAGTACAGTATAAAAAAGGAGAAACTTTGCAACTGGGCAAAACCATGTTGCATTGGAGGGAGAGGTAAATTTATAATGTGGGGACAGATTACAGTTGGGGTAGGGTATGTCCTAGATCAACTTTAAATTTTAATGTAAAAATAAAGCTATCAAGTATTTGTTTGGTACATGAAAAAACAGCCAGTATTTAACTTATGTGTAAAATAATAAACTAATTTGCACCCCTTGCATGCTAACATGGTTTGTCCCGGAGAACACTTACTCCTTGTTTTGCCTTACTTTCCTTAATGACTCAGGCCCAATGTGTACACTTACAGACAAAAAGTGTAGCGGAGTTAACACCCTACCTGAACTGCTTTTAAAATTGACCTAACCCAGTGTTGGCTAACCTGTGGCACTTCAAGTGTTGTGAAACTACAAGTCCCAACATGCTTTGCCAATATATAGCAGCTTATGGCTCGAAGGGTATGGTGGGACTTGTATTTTCACAACATTTGGAGTGTCACAGGTTAGCCAACACTGACCTAACCTAAGGAAACATCAGTCTAACCTCTCTCACTGCCCTCACTTCAACCTGAGTGAATTTACCAACTTCCCTTAAGGACAAAATAGATTACAGTGGAAGGTGAACCTGGAGAGCTATATTACAAAGCTCAATAAAGTTTCTTTTTGTATGTGTATCTTTTATTTAATTAATCACAATACTTGCAAATACTGCACCATCTTTGTCTGTCCTCTTCTGATTATTTTTTTCTAGTAATGTCTGACCAAGGAAGTAAGGGTATTGCGAGGAAGGAAAGTCAAAACAAAATAAGACCTAGTGCTGGACACAAGACTGTTTTTTGTCAGACATATCCTTCTATTGATATAGTAATTAAGACTTATTAAGGTACAGTTTTTCCAACATAAACAAACCTACTTTGTTGATTTTTTTCTTTATAATAAACTACTCAAATTAGTAATGTCTGCAACCCTGTCAAGTTCTCATATGTCCTTTTTGAAGACAGTAACACAAAACTGTACCCTATATTCATGTTGTGGTCTTAGCGCGCTGCTATTCAGCTTACTGTTTGTTAACAATACTAAATGATTTCCAATATTTGACTTCCCAAACAATATCCCATTTAATAGGAAAAGATCTGGGAAATGCCAAATTCTTCAAATTGTTAAACAGCCAGGAGTCGTTTTCTTATCGGAAGAAAACCGATTAATATTTAGAGGCTTGAGGAGGGAAACATAAAAGGAGATGCAAAGTGATCTAGGAATCTTGAATTTGACAGAAACTGGGTTGATGACCCAAAGAATTCTGAAGGGACCAATGAATTGGTGGGTGAACTTCAAGAAAGGGACTTGTAGGTGGATATTGTTTGTGGACAGCAACACCTTGTCAACAACCTTGAGGAAGAAACCACCCAACGTTTTTTATCGGCAAACCGTTTATAACGGGTAGAAGTCTTCCTGAGACACTCAATTGTCTCTTTTCAAATGGCAAGGAAATCGTGATGGAGATCATAAGCAGCTGGAAAGTATGTGTGTGTGTGTGTGTGGGGGGGGGGGCTGAGAACTTGGAAAGATTAGAATGAAGGCCATAAACAATGGAGAACAGAGTGGAGGAGGCGGATTCGTGGTAGAGGTTGTTATGGACAAATTCTGCCCAAATCAAAGATCCACCCAATTATCCTGGGAAGCTGAGGAATATAGACAAATAAAAGTCTCACTCTTCAGTTTGACCATCTGACCATTGGATTGTGGCTGGTAAGATGATGAGAAGTTCAGCTGGATATCCAGGAGTTTACAGAGAGCTCTCCAAAATTTGGATGCAGTCCCCGGTCAGAGGACATCCATGTAAGCAGAATATTTCCTTGACAAAAATATTTGCTAAACAGGATGCTGATGGAAGGCCAACAAGAGAGATATAATGTGTCATCTTCGAGAAATGGTCTACGACCACCCAGATAGTGTTAAACTTCCTGCAGGTAGGCAGATCAGTCACAAAATCCATGGATATATGTGACCATGGTTTGGATAGAATAGGAAGCGGCATAAGAGGACCAGCAGGAGACTGACAAGAGGTCTTATGTTGGGCAAAACCGCCACAAACTGTTTAACATCGACCTAAGGGTGGGCCACCAATAACTCAAATAGATGAGTTCAATGATTTTGGCGGATCCGGGGGAACAGGGAAACCAATGCAAAAGCTTTTTTCGAAGTTTCTGAGGCACAAAACTTCTCCCAGGAGGCGGCACTGGGTCAGGAGACAAAGACATGGCCTGAAGAAATTTGGGTTACAAAATAGGCTGATTCACAACATCTGGAGATTCAGGTTCACAAGGGAATGCTCTTGATAGGGTATCTATCAGCTTTTTTATTTCTTGAGCCCAGCCGAAATGTGAGACATAAATTAAAACAAGAAAAAATGAGAGACCACTGGGCCTGGCGGGGGTTAAGACACTGCGCTGACTGGAGATAGCGCAGGTTTTTGTGGTCTATAAAAATGGTCACTGGAAAACATGCCCCTTCTAGGAGATACCTCCATACAAAAAGTGCCAATTTCATAGCTAGAAGTTCTCTGTCACCGATGGTATAATTTTTCTCAGCCGGCAAGAATTTGCGGGAAAAGAATGCGAAAGGATGAAGCTGTTTCCCGGGCAGATGAGTACTGGGAAAGAACTGCGCCAACTCCCACTGCTGTAGCGTCTACATCAGCTAAGAACATATTGAGATGGATCAGATTGTTTGAGAACTGGAGCTGTGGAGAACTCCTTCTTGAGGGTGCTTAAAGTAGACAGAGCCAGCTGGGACCAATTCTTAGTGTCAGTGCCATTTTTGGACAAAGCAACAATGGGAGCCATAATAGAAGAATAACTTTGAATAAACTGTCTATAATAGTTGGCGAACCCTAAGAAGCATTGAATGACCTTCATGCCTAATGGAATAGGCCTCTCAAAGATGGCTCGCACTTTCTCAGTGTCCATATGTAAGTTGTCTCCGGAAACAAGGTATCCAAAAAATGTAGTCTCCGTGACTTCGAAGACACTTTTCCAAAGATTGCAATATAAGTGAATGGTCCTGAGTCTTGAGAGAACATCAGCAACATGTTGTCTGTCAGAAGGCAGATCTAGGGAGAAAATTAAAATATCGTCCAGATAGACTACTACTAAAGAGTGAATAAGGTCTCTGAAGATCTCGTTCATAAAAATTTGAAATACCGCAGAAGCGTTACTAAGCCCAAAGTGCATGACTAGATATCCGTATTGGCCATCTCTGTGTCACAACTTAAGCGTAGAGTACCTGCTTACATTGGCGCAACTCGGGTAGAAGGTGCGGAATCTAACGTGCCCCTGGTTTTCACCAAGAACCCCCGCAAGGAGGTATGGGCTCCGCTGCAGGAGACATGCAGGTCGTGGTCCTTCAGTGAGTCATATAGCGAGGTACACAATGAGAGTAGTCAAATGAGCCAGTTTGGTAACGTGCTGGCAGCATGGTACAAAGGAGAATCCAAGAGAGAGATCAAACAATGCCGGGTCGGTAACAGTCAGAAGTGAGCAGTGCACAGGGAAAATCCAAAGGAGAAGTCAAACAATCCGGGTAGTGAGGGCACCGGAAATCAGAGGGTAGTCAGACAAGCCAAAATCACACTGGAGCGCTGGGGCAGAAAAAGACCTAATAGTGGGGACAGAAACTACCTTATATAGTGCAGACAGCCAATGAGGGAGAGAGGCGGTGGCGCTGTCATCGGCCACAGCCAGAGGCTAGAATAGCGCCCCATTGCCTAGCAACGAGACGCGTATGCGTGGAAGTACCGGCGGTCCGGCTGGAAGTCTTGCATCTGGTTGCCTGGCAACCAGACATGGTGAGAGCAGAGACAGGCAGCCATGCCGAGGGAGCAGCAGGGCGGCGTATCACAATATACCCTCCTCTCCTCTCACCCCGCTGTTTATGAAATTCTTTAAGTAGTCAAGGAGTGAGTGAGTCCTGTTTGCCCACCCAGGACCTCTCCTCTGGACCAAACCCTTTCCAGTGAACTAGGAACTGCTGCCGGCCATGCAACATACCAGAGCCCAAAATCCGACTGATCTCATATTCTACACCAGACGAAGACTGTACGGGTGTAGGTCGAGAAGGAGGCCGAAAGAACTTGTTGAGCAGTAAGGGTCGTAGTAATGAGATATGGAAGGTGCTATGGCATTTGAGAGAAGGAGCTAATATTAGTTTGTAGTAAACAGGGTTAATAACCTGTAAGATAGTGTAAGGTCCAATAAATCGAGCTAGCTTCATAGACGGGACTTTCAGTTTCAAATCTCTGGTGATTAGCCAGACTTGGTCTCCTACAGAAAGGAGTGGCATAGGTCTCCGGCGGCAATCTGCAAAAGTTTTGTGATGCTGGGTGGCTTTACGTAACGCTGCCTTAGTCTTAGACCAAATAAGAGAGAACTCCCAGAGGAGACAGTTGGCAGCGGGAACCGTGGAGACTAAAGACACAAAAGGATCTGGAAAAGTAGGATGAGTTCCGAACACAATGAACAATGGAGAGAATCCTGTGGATTCATGGACATGCTGGTTGTGGGAGAATTTGGGCCTAGAAAGTTGAGACCATTTATTCTGATTATCAGAGGTAAAGCACCGGAGGAAGATCTCCAGGGGCCTCATTCATTAAGGATCTTAACTTGAGAAACTTCTTATTTCAGTCTCCTGGACAAAACCATGTTACAATGCAAGGGGTGCAAATTAGCATTCTGTTTTGCACATAAGTTAAATGCTAACTGTTTTTTCATGTAGCACTCAAATATCAACTTTAAATTTCAGTGTACAAATAAGCTATCAAGTATTTGTGTGCTACATGAAAAAACAGTCAGTATTTAACTTATGTGCAAAACAGAATGCTAATTTGCACCCCTTGCATTGTAACATGGTTTTGTCCAGGAGACTGAAATAAGAAGTTTCTCAAGTTAAGATATCTAATGAATCAGGCCCCAGGTCTTGATTTATCCGTTTAGTCTGACCATTGGTTTTGGGTTGGTACCCTGAAGAGAATTTTAGATCTGTACCAAGTTTTTTTAAAAAAGGCTTTCCACAAGCGAGAAGTAAACGGGACCCCTCGGTCAGAGATGAATTCTTTGGGGCAGCCATGAATCTTGAAAATCTCTTTGATAAAAATGTCAGCCAGGTGACTGGCAGAAGGCAACCCACACAGTGGGACAAAGTGGGCCATTTTAGAAAACCTGCTGATGATGACCCAGATAGTGTTATATCCGACACTGGAGGGAAGATCTGTAATGAAGTCCATAGCAATACTCTCCCAGCGACAATTAGAAATAGGTAGCTGGTGAAGCAAACCGGCAGGAGCTCTTCTGGAAGATTTGTGTTGGGCACAGACAGTACAGGCCGCTATAAATTTATGGATGTCTGAATGGACAGTGGGCCACCAGAACCGGTGACAAAGTAATGCGGTAGTCTTCTTAATCCCGGCATGACCATCAATGCGTGAGGAGTGTGCCCAATGTAAGGTCTTGAGTCATTGAGTAATAGATGGATGTCCACAAATGATCGACCTGGGGGGGTATCAGTCCCGGTGGAGCTAAAATACTAGAGGGATCAATAATGGATTGCGGTTCCAATGGGGTCTAGCAATCTGAATCATCATAGGATCGTGATCAGGCATCAGCCCGCCTGTTTTTAGTGCCAGGACAAAGCGTAAGGACCAAATTGAATCGTGCAAAGAAGGATGCCCAGTGGACTTGACGAGGGTTGAGACAGCAGGCTTCCCGGATGAATACAAGATTTCTATGATCTGTAAACACAGTGACTGGATGAAGAGCGTCCTCCAGTAAATGACGCTATTCCTCGAGTGCGGCTTTGATGGCCAGGAGCTCCTTATCACCAATTCTATAGTTATTTTCACTGGGAAGAAACCGTCTGGAGAAATACCCACAATGAGTGTGAATGCCCGAATATCTTTGAAAGAGAACTGCTCCGATACCAACAGATGATGCATCAACTTCTAAGAAGAATGGTTGTTCCTGATCCGGTTGAGCAAGAACTGAGGCAGAGGAGAACACCTTCTTTAAAGAGACAAAGGCTGCAATGGCCACCGGAGACCAAAATCTAAGGTTAGCGGATATCTTAGTTAATGCTGTGATGGGTGCAATGATGGTAGAAAAGTCTTGGATAAATTGTTGGTAGTAGATAGAGAACCCAATAAACCTCTGAATTGCTTTGAGACCCTGGGGTTGGGGCCACTCCAAAATAACAGATACTTTAGCTGGATCCACCCGTAATCCCTTGCCGGAAACAGCGAATCCAAGAAAAGATACTTGTGGCACCTTAAAGACACATTTTTCTAGTTTGCAGTAGAGGTGGTGTTTGCCTAGTCTGAGTAGGAATTCTTTGACCTCTTCATGATGGGAGGAAAGGTCCTTGGAAAACACCAAAATGTCATCCAGATAGACTACAACAGAAGTATACAATAATTCCTGGAAGATCTCGGTAACAAACGATTGAAAGATGGCAGGGGTTTTACAAAGGCCGAAGGGCATTACGAGGTATTCGAAATGCCCGTCCATGGTATTGAAGGCCGTCTTCCATTCATCTCCACTTTTAATACAAATCAAATTGTAGACTCCTCAAAGATCGAGTTTAGTGAATATCTGGGAATCGCTGATACTGTCAAAAAAGTCGGAGGTAAGGGGCAGAGGGATTGATTCTTAACGGTGATGCAGTTAAGGGGACGGTAATCAATACAAGAATGTAAAGAACCGGCCTTCTACTTAACAAAGAAGAAGTCTGCCCCAGCCCGAGACGAAGACTTGCGAATGAACCCACCTTTCTTCAGTGTATTGGGAAATGGCTAGAGTCTCAGGTCTGGACAACGGATAAATCCGACCTTTAAAAATGAGTTGACCAGGTGTTAATTCGATAGAACAATCCCAGGATCGATGTGGAGGCAGACTTTCGGCTTCAGTTTTGCAAAAAGACATCTTGAAAAGCCGATAGAAGGGAGAGTAGACTCTGCCAATGTGAAATGACAGACCACCCAAGCCATAGGAGAAGATACCAAGGACATATATCTATGATGACACTCTGAACCCCATGCCGTAACCTTAGCACGATCCTAGACCAATTGAGGCAAATTCATCCAAAGCCACGGTAACCCCAAGATAAGTGGATTAATGGATTTAGGCAGCACCAGAAACTGGATAGTCTAACTGTGTAAAGCTCCTACCATCAGCCGAACTGGTGAAATAACAAAGAAGATGGAACCATTGCTGACACGATTACCATCAACTGCCGTAAGCGAAATTGGCTGAGGCAAAGATAGAGGAGTTTGGAGCCAGGAAGCGAGAACTGCCGAGATGAAGTTCCCGCAAGAGTGTATCTAGATCCAGAGGTAGATATCTGGAAATTAGTTCATCCTTGATCCGGTCAACCAAGCCTTTCCAAAAGTTGCTATCAAAGCCTCATTATTCCATTTTAATTCTGATGTCAGTGTACGGAACTGTACCGCGTACTGTCCCACGGAAAGATACCTTGGCGGAGAGATAGCAGACTTGCAACAGCAGAAGACACTCTACCAGGTTTGTCAAAGACCTTCCTGAAGAATTTGTTAAAGGATACAGAATTACCAAGAAGAGGATCATTATGTTCCCACAGTGGGAAGCCCCAGGCAATGGTTTGGTTGCTCAATAAGGAGATTGTAAAAGCTACTTTAGTCCGCTCTGAAGGAAACGCCCTAGGATGCATTCAAACTGTATGGCGTATTGGTTCAAAAAGCCTCTGCACCGTTTAGGATCTCCATCAAATTTCTCCGGAGTCAGAATGCGCAAGCTGGAGGAAGAAGTAGAGATGGTGACCACACTGGACAAAGCCGCTGCAGAGGAGGTTACTGCAGGAAGTCTTGTATCTTGCTGGAAGTCTTGCATGTGGTTGCCTGGCAACCAGACACGGTGAGAGCAGAGACAGGCAGCCATGCCGAGGGAGCAGCAGGGCGGCGTCTGACAGTATTGTAGGGTGGTAAGTATATAACTCCCAGGGACTGGCTGGGCTGATGGGCAGGGGGGCATCTGCCCCCCCGGGCCGGTCCATTAGAAGGCTAGCCTGAGCTGGATCTCTGAGCTACCTGCATTTTTTTACCTTTAAAATAGGCTGCTGAGTCGAGTCTTGTCCCCTGGACTAAAACCTGCAAGCCCTCCCTTGATAACTCTTGAACCAGCTTCCCACTATTCCTTTTTCAAGTTGGGGGGTGGTGACCTTTACTTTGCCCCCACAACTGCATGTAGCCAGGAGTGAATAATCACTCCTTGCTTTTGCACCAATGTGGCCTTTTTTTCCTTTGTTTTATATGGGCTTCCTATCAGCCCTGGCCATGTGCTTTTCATTAGCAGTACTATGCACGTGTCTTCTGGCGCACTCAGGCCACAGTGGAATGCAAGCCGGCGACGGCTATCGGAGTTTCATGGATGGATCGTAGAGGCAGTGTTATGAGATTGTTTTCTCTACTACTCTTCTGGACAGAAACCTTCAAAACATCTTAAAATATTTTACCCATGACTAATTCTACTTTCACCCATTTACTGGCTTCAATTTTGCCTGCTTTTTCAATATTTTTCGCACACTGTATACTCTGTTATTAAGGATTCCTTACATTTAAGAAATAGTGGTCTATAGATTACCAAACTTATGTCCCTTGGAATATGAGGTTGTCTGCCATCTAGGCCACATGATTTATTTATCTGAAGATATATCTTGACTTCCTCCTGGGTTACACCAGTAATATCTAATGATGTACTTGGTTTATTGGTACAGAACATATTTACTTATGTTTGTAAATCCTACACTAACATCTATGTTTCAAACAACACTGAAATACAGTTAAAATTAAATGCATTCACATCTGTATGGACGCTGACAAAGGATTGTTTTTTAAATAGCACCCAAATAGCCTTAAATACTCTTAATGGGCAGCAGCTAAGACAATATTGTCTTGAATAGCTACCATAGACAAACCATGTTAGGTCAAACAGCTTAAGCCTAAGAGGATGGGTCATGAGGAGAAATCTTAAGTTGATGGGTTGGAGAAGGTAGAAACTTGAGAGTTGAAGCTGAGGTCGATGGGTTGGAGAATGTAGAATCATGAGGGCAAAGTCAAAGTTGATAAAATGCAAAACAAGATAGGACTCTGGTAGCACTAGCTAAGAAAATAAATTCCAATTTTGCTCATGCAAAGATTGGTAGGGGGCAGGGCCTTATAAAGGCTGTGTACTGGTGTGGACTCTTAGATCTATTTGACTTGCTCTTTAGCAAAGTGCTGAATATAGTGAGAAAGAATTTGTAGTTGTCAGTGTTATGTGTGCACTGCCACCTGTCCTGATGCTAGTATTGTGGTGGTTCGAACATTCAGTGTATTTTTTCCTTTCCCATATGGATTACCTTCTTCTCATTAAATTATGTCGGATGAAGAAAAGAAGATCTTAGGTATTACTTATAAATTATGGGGGAAATAATTATTTATTGAGGCAGCAATATTATTTTATTATTTTATTACTGGTCACTACTATTTTTATTATTTATTATGGTCGCTCTATTATTTATTGTATTTATTATGGGTGTGCACTTATAGTGCACACTTGTGGCGCTGCAAGTGCAAATATGGATTAGCACCCATGTGTATACTGGTGCTTGTAGTTCTACAAGAACCAGCAGGCATGAACAGCCATGGCCAAGAGAAAGCCAGTGTTACTAAGCATTGGGCCAGTACTCTCTAAGTGCAGAGGCCCAATCTGAGTTGGATGAGCTATTACAGAATGTAAGGTGTAAATCTGGATGTTTCACATCCGTTATTACCGTGCAGTTTGGCTTAAACCGCATAGGGTTTAAAAACCACCAGACATGCAGTTTGAGTTTTTACCCTCCAAACTGTAGAATTGTAACTCCTGCAGTTTAGATATGAAAACTGCTTCCAGTTTGTGGTGGTTTGCAAATAGTATACTAAATTGGCCCTTAGTAAATCTTCCTGTTGTCTTTAGAAGTCAACTATTAAAACAACAAAAAAAACAACTGTGCGCATTGGACCAAACTGACCTGGAATGAGTAAAGGCCCCACTACAGTAGCTTGTACCAGATGGGAAGAGAGAGCACACATTAAACCAATATTCTAGTAGTGCCTAACATTTTTAAATACACCGGGGCTCTTCACTGTCTGAATGCTGCACCTTATATATCAAAAGTTTCACTTAAATATATTTTATGTAGGATTTCTGCTACAGAATAAAATTGATCATGCATGGGCAGATCCAGCCACTTGTTCCAAATACCAAGTGACTGGAGCTATGTTGAATTTGCACACAGGCCGAGGGCTGAAGTGTCCCTATAGGCTTAATTAGTGTGGTTGACCAATGACTGCACAGAATGTCAGATCATGTTCATCGTCATGACTACATTTTCCACAAGGTCTAATTATTATCTGATCAATCCTAATTATATATTGTTCAGGATTGACTGTCATTTTGGGCCCCCAAACAAGCTGTCTCAGTCATTTTTCACAAATGTAAGGCAGAAAAAAAATGTACATTCTTAGCTTGTGGGCTACTATTTACATTTTCTTTAACCTTTTTGCCATTTCCAAAGGTGTGGACCTGTTACAAAATTTTTATTTTACATTCAGGTATTCAGGCTAATCAAATAGGTCTAGATTTGTTTTGACAATTGAGACCAAAATAATATCTGTATTGTTTTCTTTGGCACTGGGAAGTAACAGCTTACTTCTATAATTCTGCTAATATTGTGACACTACTTCAAGTGAAAGAGAACTTTAGACACTTTTTACACTTGCATGTTATACCATTCCATAATAATGAATACATAAAACACATTAGTCTTTCTAAATATTGGACTGGGACACACATGGTTTGTGCAATCTGCTTTGACATTACAAAATTGGAAACAAAGAAAAAGATATTCCGGCGCTCTGAAATAAACAATATATAAATCACTATGTGTCAGCATATACTCTACATAAGCAGGATAATTTCGTGCACAATATAGCTATATTGGAATAAGCTCACATACTTATGTATATACTGACAGATAGTGATTTATATATTGTTTGTTTTGGAGTGCCGGACTACCTTTTATTTTGTTTTCACATACACAGTGGTTATAATTGTCCTGGCTGTTCTTTCACAAATTACCGTATTTGCCGGCGTATAAGACGACTTTTTGGACCTGAAAAACATGCCTCCAAGTGGGGGGGTCGTCTTATACGCCGGGTGCCAAACTCAGGGGTCTCAGGGGTGCCGCGGGCCAGCCATAAAAAAAAAAACAGAAACACTTACCAATCGCGCGGCGCCGGGACCCAGCATCCTCCTCTCTCACGCAGCCTGTCATCAGTGACAGGCTGCGTGAGAGAGGAGGATGCTGGGTCCCGGCGCCGCGCGGATTGGTAAGTGTTTCTGTTTTTTTTTTTTTATGGCTGGGGCGCGGCAGAGGGGGCAAAGTGAGAGAGGGAGAGAGGGACAGATGAGAGTGACAGGAGGGGGACAGAGGAGAGTGACAGCAGAAGAAGGTAAGTGTTATTAGTATGTGTTATGTTATGTTTGTTTTATGTTATGTCATGTCAATGCAGAGTGTGTGATCAGCATATATGAGTGTGTGTGTGTGTGGGGGCCAGTGACTTCATGCAGTGTGTGTGTGGGGGCCAGTGACTTAATGCAGTGTGTGTGGGGGCCAGTGACTTCATGCAGTGTGTGTGTGGGGGCCAGTGATTTAATACAGCGTGTGTGGGGGCCAGTGATTTAATACAGTGTGTGTGGGGGCCAGTGATTTAATACAGTGTGTGTGGGGGCCAGTGATTTAATACAGTGTGTGTGGGGGCCAGTGATTTAATACAGTGTGTGTGTGGAAGGTGTGCGGAAGAGGGGGTAGTCTTATACGGCGAGTATATAACGAACTCTATAATTTTGAGTGGAAATGTTGGGGGTCGTCTTATATGCCCAGTCGTCTTATATGCCGGCAAATACGGTAGTTTATTCGCTTGTACACATTTAATTAATTTAAAGGAGTGTAACTTGGTTTCACTGATTACAGATTTGGAATATTGGTTATTTGTGGGCATCACATGTATTAAAATTGTCTGGAGTTCCATTTAGGTTCCATGGAATTGAAGGCATGCATCTTCTCACATTTAGCTGGTTCCATCGAGTATCCTACTCACTATATAATAATTTCTGCCTTTGTCTTAGTAACATTAGCATCTGTTAATCAATGTTCACACTTAACTCCTAGCCAAAAACTCAACAAACCTGACAGATAGTGGTGAAAAATATTGTTACAGCAAGGTTTGATATCAGTTTTACTGATGCCAAATAACTATGTGACAGTGGAGATGAAACAAATTTAATTTTTGACAGTAGTCACTGCTCTTTGTTAAATTGTATTGTAATGAATCACAAAAGAAACCTGTCATGGGAAGTCCTGATTCTTCCACTTTGTTATGATTAAATGTTTCTGATATACATGACACAATATCACCTGCATTTTTGAAATCTTCTTCACATTATGCTAAAACAATTCCACACAGTTGTCTTCAAAAAGTGACCACCAATATCATCATATATCCTGTAGTAACATTTGACTGATGTGCTGGGAAACAATTGGTTGAAAAAAGGAAAATAAATCTGCTACTCATTGGGCAGCATGCTTAGTGCCAATAGCAAGATGGTCACCATGCACAGTGATGCAATAAACAGGGTTGACCAATGGCAATGGGATACTCCAATCTACCCTTTATAGAGTGGTCCAGAGCTGGTTGTTTTACCATTAGAGAGAACTGCTGGATGCAAGTGCAGCAGGCTTTGAAGCTATAGAGATGCAAAAGTGGCTTATAGGAATGAAGAAGAAGTTCACTGCAAGACAATGAGTCACTTACTTATGCCATACTTGGTTTCTGATCGGTATAGTTAGGGGCTCAAAGTAAAACTTACTGGTGTACATCTATCATCGCATTTCCTACTGCTATGGCTACTACTGATAATGGGAATCTCTAAGCATAGAGAGGTACAACATGCTGATAGGTCTAAGTCTAAATACAGACTTAGATGTACACCATTTTACTGTGCATGTACATTTTTTTTGGAAAAGCACATGTTACACTTCAGCCCAACTTTAAATGAGTCCCCAATGGTAAAATGGTGTACATCTAAGTCTGTATGCAGATGTATCTGCCCTTTGTGTCTCTCTATTCTTTGAGAGGCATAATGCATAATGCAAAACGAAAGCGGCAAGCTAGCATAGCCCGAGTACAGTGAGGGCATTACATGCGCCGCACTTAGTATGTAAAGGTGGAAGAAGGAGTAGAAATGCATCTTAGCAGGTGTATCTGTTGTGGCTGCTTCCCCCTGGGGCAAAATCTGTGCTAATATTGCATCAGTATGAACCCTGCAATGACATTAAATAAATAAATACATAAATTATTACTAATTGAAAAAAGATCCTCCCCACCAACAAAAAAAAAAAAAGTGAAGCCAGTTCTAGCGCTGCCAGCCTATGCTGGTATTGGCAAAATTCGGGAAACAAAAAGTTTGGGGCCCAACTGAAAATGTCAATAACAGTATTAGTCCAGACTAGCCATGTTTAGTTATACTATAGTAGGGAAACCTGTAGTATGGCTTCCCTTTTGAAAAACCAGCCTTGTGATAAATGCACTAGGGCTAATCTTGAATCCCTTGGCAGTGGGTTTAGGTTAATGATAAAAAATAAAGTGATATAAAAGCATTTTATATTGTACACTACTGATAACAGCATGCCCTGGCCTTTAAAGTGTTTGGGTACCCTGGCGCTTGTAGTATTTCAACCTCAAGCATACCTATAGCTCCCAGGGCATGCTGGTACTTGTAGAACTACCTGCTATGGCATCCAGGGCCCACTGGATCTTGTAGTGCACATTGTAAAAATATTAAAAAAAGAGACACACATAGAAAACATTGATTCTAAATAAAGACACCACCATACATCTCTCTTTAACCAATTTATTTAATCGCCTAATTCAATAGTGGCAGGCTGAAATATTCTTGATCTCCAGCAGGCATTCCTTGGGTTAAGAAAGCAAAAAAAACATTATTGCACAGCAATCAACTTGTTTAGACAAGAGCCATACCGAAAATGAGTAATAATTTGCATTACATATATATTTATAAACTGGGCAGCTTATAAATATGAATGTAATGCTAGTTATTAATCATTTTAGAAACTGGAAAACAGGATGTTCCAAGAAAAGAAGGCTATTGTATGTTTGCATGTTTGAATTTGTCTAGTGAAAGAAGGGCGTTCTTTCTGAGTTAAAAAGACAACTAAACTTATTATGTGACAACACACGCAAAACAATTACAAGGCTGTTACTTACCTGAAAAATATCTAAGGAATATCTATAGAACTATGGTTATTAAAACAAAATATGTCCATAATGCTAAGCAGCAGATTGCCTTGTTGTGAGGAAGTCCTTTTCTATCTGTGGCTACAGCATATAAGTGACAGGTTTGCAGACTTGCTCTGTAGAAATGCATTTAATGATTTTTTTAGATCAGGTGGATTAATAAATAGGGAAATGGCCATTAACGTCTCTGAAGTTTAAATGGTTGAAATTTTAGCTGACTCAGATCTAATAAGGGCAGTTCCTTAAAGATGTGTCATCCGCTATCTCTAATGGATTGGGGAGGTAATGGTCTACAAAACTTTAGATTTTAACAGAGCTACATTGGATATTCATGGTAACACTAAAAAAATATATTTCACCTTAATACTTATACTGTAGGAACTTTACAATTTTGAAGTTTAACCTTCCTTCCTGTGATGTTGGTGAAGAACAGTGGAGTTGATGAAAAATGTATGTAGAGAAGATAGGGTATGTGGGTTGTATTCACTTCTGTGGGAAAGATAAGGGTCTAGTGTGGATAGTGTAACAAAAGGAGGCATTTAGCTGGCAATATGCAGAGAAAGCAGGGAAGTAGAGTAAAACATTTGTGCAGTAATGCACCTAGATTGAATATAAAGACCTATGTATGAAAAGCAATAGTTTAAGTTTGGTTTAACATACATGACTTGAAATCCTTCCTCTCAGCAAACAGACAGGGTGTGTCTGAATTACAGAGCCAGTGATTGGCGTTTCCTTTTAAAGAGAAGGTGGGTGTGTCACCTGTCCATCAAGCTAAGGCTGGGGGAGGAGTCACAGGTATAAAAGCTTGTTTATATCATTTGTGCACTGAGACCAATGCTGTGTGAGCTGGCTGGTCCTGAGAGAGAGCCGGACTATGTATAGCTAGTGTTTAGGGTCTCCATGATTGCTCTGCAAGTATACGGTGTCAAACATTTACCATCCTGACAATAAAGCACCATAAAAAGGAAGTTGTTGTTCGCGTGTGCTTCTGCAGTAGAGGGCTCTTGCCACAATAGTAAGAAGCAAGAGTGGGACAAAAGTTTGCTGTCACCTTAACCAGCCTGAACCTTGTTTCACCTAAAATGCGACTATAGCAGTATACTGTGTTGAAGGGTCCACGCATTGCGTTTTTGGCTGCTGCTGGACTAGTGCTCACACACGCATCCTCTGTGCATCTCTTGTGAGTCTGATAACATGGTGGGCCTGCTGTATCAGGTGGACTTGGTATCAGATTCTTACCACCTTGGTAGAGGGAAGCAAATTGAGCCAAGAGACAGGGACTCAAGGAGCCAAGAGAAAAGGTGACAGCAGTCCTCTGGGCTAGAGAGGGGTAAGAGACAAGCATTTGTCTGGCATTTGTTTAAAGTGTATTTTCATTTTAGTGTATTTTATAATAATAATAGTACCATTGTACTGGATAACTGCTTTGTCTGAGTGATTGGTGAACACCTAGAATGTAGAATGTAGTGGATATACTTCCCTGATATAGTAATACACCCCTGGGTGGCCACCCAATGCGAAGCTGCCAGATAAATCCGGTATAGTAACTGCATTCCAAACTTAAACAAAATTGGATGTATTTTATCCACTGTCAATTCTTACTCAATGTACAGTAAAAATAGAGAATAATTTGGAGGGGAGGATACTTATCACCACATCACATGAAGTCACATACCTTGATTAGAGATGGGTGAATTAATTAATTCCAGATTCGCTAAACATTCTCTAAATAATATATGTCCACTGTGGAATCAGTCCAGTGCATGAAATGTTAATATGGCAATCACCAAGAATCAATAAATGTTACATTCTTATAGCCATATAAATGCGGATAGAAAGTAAAAATAAGACTCCTCAGGCACGTATTTTTCCTGGATTGTTGAACATAAAATAATGTCTACTAATGTTATTATTTGTGATTGTGACTTATTTAGGATTCCTACAGTGCCTTAACTATTCTTTCAATTCCCTCTAACTGAAGTTCTTATGTATTGGTTAAATCAAGTTTAATGCATTGACATTAAGTTACTTTTTAGACAATAATTACTTGCATGAAGAAGCGAAAAGTACCCCTCAATAAATGTGAGAAACAACCCTTAACCCAGTGGTTTAGTTGATATAAGTCAAACACATGAAATGATGGATTGGCTGGTCCATGTAGACAGATCAGATGTTGAAACATGTGAAACTTTGTCATACCCTCTTACCCACATTCATTATTTAGTCACACCTTTGAGGACTTTCAGGACAATGTCAGGTCCAAGCAGTGGTGAAAACAAAG
Organism: Mixophyes fleayi; assembly: GCF_038048845.1. Classification (NCBI taxonomy): domain Eukaryota; kingdom Metazoa; phylum Chordata; class Amphibia; order Anura; family Limnodynastidae; genus Mixophyes; species Mixophyes fleayi. The sequence goes on from NC_134408.1 coordinate 56,237,607, forward strand.
TACATCAAAAATTACAATTAAGTGCCATGGACTATTTGCGTCAATCTGAGGATGAGCAGAATGAGACATTAGTACTGTAATAGACATTCTCAGATGCACATTTATTCTTGCCAAAGGTGGTCAAATAAGGATGAAAATTTACCTCCCAGTGATAACCCTAATACTGGCATTGGAGAACACAACCAAAGGAGTGCAGATAACCTCTAGATCAATAAGTACTTTGTACAAGGAAAAAACTAGTACTAGTACCAGTGGTAAAGAAGCAAATAGCAGTATTGCTGCATCCTCACCAAATTCATTTTGGATTAAAAAAAATGTATTGCGGGCACACATTTAGTATTGTAGATTTAGTATTGCCCAGAACATACCACTTGAAACCTAGACACTACGGGCCTGAATCATTAAGGAGCGTAAATGCTGATACATGCTTTATTTTTTTTAAAATCTTTCTGCGCATGCTCACAAATGAACCATAAGCCAAAGAGCACAACAACATCCATTTCACCTTCAAGCTCAAAGGAGACTTACTACATTTTCAATGGTGGAATGGGAAGGTGAAGGGGATGTTGAGTATAGCTGTAAATTAGTACTGTAAAGACGTTCCTAAGCTGATACTGCGATTCATCTTCAGACTTCAGCAGAAGTATGATCTTTTCCAGATGTAGAGTTTGCACCCACTACAGGTCAAGTATAATTGATGGGTGTTAGTGATATTTAAGCACGGCATACACGCACACACACACATACTTGTTTTTATTGCATCTTGAGGACCCATGTCTGGAATATGGAGTATAGGGACACCCCTTTCCTAATGCCCTGTTGACAGAACAATCATAGAGGTATGTGTAGGAGTGGTTTGTCACCAGAGTTACCACATGAGATTTACACTTTGACTTTGCATGAAGTACTGAGACGGACTGCAACATGGGGAAAATGTCATGTATTTTCACTGTCTGAGGGCATCCACATTCCCACATACATAAATTAATAAATAATAGTAATGGTAGGGAAAGTTTTGTGTATTCTGGCCGTCTGAAGATATCCACATGACCACTTGCACCGACACCTAGCCATGGAAGTTACAGCCCTGTTCAACAACTGCACATCATTTCAACAAGTTTGGTCCCTCTTTAAAGCTGTTATGTGGATTTTTCTGTAGAATTTCATCCCTGACCAGTTCCGGTATTTCAGTATGGATGGTTCAACCATGAGGCAATCAACACAGTCTCGCTTTCCGGGCACCCGGCATGTCTGTATAAACCTCATCATGTGTTTCTCGACAGCCTGGACCTCCTCTCTGTCCCAGGAATTCCTCTGCACTTCTTTGCAACCTGAAAGGAAGTAGAGTGTTCCATTATGGCTCCGCAAAATACAGAGAATGCAAAGTTCTTCCGCCTAGCAAAATTGTGTGCAACACCTACCTGTGGAAGTCATGGCTGGACACTGGTCCCGAGTTGCCAGGTCCATACACCGCCTCTCTTCTGATGTGGAAGTGTCGACCAAACGCTTGACCACTTTCCCTCTGTCATGGGGGATTGCTCATCATCCGACATGTCGCTCTGTAGCTGGATGGGTTCTGAAAAGGAACAGATATGTAAATGACAGAGGTAAAAGTCAAAAGCATACACCAGACATCAGATTTCCTACTTACCGTCCGAATCAATGTGCATCTCGTCCAACGAATCAATGTACATCTCGTCCAAATTCTTGCCTTTGAATTCAGCCAGCCTGCCACTCTCGAGAGCCATTAACAGTTTGCGGATCTTGGCAAGTTGGAGGGTACCTTGTGGGAGGCAGTAACACTGCAGGTGCACCCTGATGTTATTGCCAAGGAAGTTTGGCAACTGATCCAGCTCTGTGTCGTTTAGGTTGAGGACCTGGCAACGTGCTTTTGAAGCTTCATGGAAGACAGCATGTGGGAATGTTTGGCCCCACACTCTCAGGCACACAGTTGTATGTAATCGGAGCCTCAGAAGTGTGACAGGTCAGCTGGTCTGGTGAACATGAAGACATTTTGGCTATCCACTCCACATTTGTCACGCTTTTCTGCGAGAAGTTCCATTGTAGCTTGCATGGCTGTGTCAGCAAGATGGGGACTTTTTTCCCTCGTTTTCCTCGGAATTCAATGCGAGTGAAGTGCTGGCAGAGCTTCCTCTCAATCTCGGAAAGCACTAGGGACACATCTTCGTGGAGATCCGAAGTATCTCTTGAGGAAAAGGTAGTCAGCAATATTTTTGAAACTTCACCTTCCCTTCTTCGATAGAACAAGATCACCTGTGCTAGGGTGACTTTTGCAAGTAGTGCCCAGTGGATAACCATAGGCTCGGTGGATAAACCACTTTGGTAGGCTTACTGCTTCTCATTGAGGTGCATCTTTTTCACATCTTCCGTGAAAGGTAAGAGCTGAGGCATGTTCCACTTGGACTCCTTAAGAGTTTTCAAGGCAGCTGATGAGATCAACTCATTCCATCTCGCTGTTATGAGAAGCGGCGGTACCCAGCCGCCGTGATTCTCTCAACTGCGTCCCAGCCGTCGCTATGATGTCTGTAATGTCACTTCCTGTACTCGGCCTGGCCGTTGCCAGGGCAACGGTCGGACACCGAGCGCTCTGTAGAACGCCCCAGCATCACTAATTAGCTGGGCGCGTGCGCTAGTGTTCCACAAGCCTGTGGGCTAATTAATCTCCCATTAATTAATTAGCTGGGTCCTGGTAGCGATCACAGAGCTAAGCTCTGATTGGAGAGTCTCTGTATATAAGGCAGGGAGGGCTTAGCATCCCTGCCGGTTATAGCTTCCAGACGTCTGTGTTGCTTCCTACTGCTGTGCTGTTGGTGTTAAACCTTTGGACCTCTGTTTGCCCTGCATGACCCCTGCCTGTACTCTGGATTTGTCTTTTTGCCTGTGCCCTTGACCTTTTGGCTTGTACCTTCGTTTCTGCTGATTTGCTCGTGACCCCGACCCCTGTCGTGTTTTCTGACTATTCTATCTAGCAAGTGACCCCTGACCTCGGCCTGTTCTCTGGATTCGCTGTCTGCTATAACCCTCTGCTCCTGGGTTCTCCACAGCTGGACCACATCACTCGATCCTCTGTAGTCTGCGGCCAAGTCTGTCCCCACCACTAGGGGCTCCAGTGAACACCAGACTGTCAGAGCAGACTCCGGGTGTTGTTGTACTGGCTGGAGGGGTTCCTGACATTATAACCGGCCATAAATCTTTGGAGAATTCGCTTCCATGGATGATAACGGGGCAAACCTTTTTCCAGCCCAAGTTCTGGCAGGACAGATCCAATCCATCTCACAAGTGGTCCAGAATCTGGTTCAACGTCTGTCTGCTCAGGAAGAGGCCACCAGAGCCGCGCAAGCCCAAGTCCAGCAAAACCCGTCAGCTCCTGCCGTGGAGCCCAAGCTGAACTTGCCGGATCGATTCTCTGGGGACAGAAGTCTCTTCCGTAACTTTAAGGAGAGTTGTAAACTTTACTTCCGTCTCCGACCCGCTCCTCCGGCTCTGAACAGCAAAGAGTGGGTATAGTGATTTCATTGCTTCAGGGGGACCCTCAGTCCTGGGCCTTCAGCTTGCCTTCCAACAGTCCTTCGTTGAGGTCTGTGGATTCTTTTTTCAAAGCCCTAGGCCTCCTGTATGATGACCCGGATCGGGTAGCTTCTGCTGAGGCCCACCTCAGATCCCTAAAACAAGGCCGATGTTCTGCAGAATAATACGCTACCGAATTCCGGCGCTGGTCCACTGACAGTGAGTGGAATGACCCAGCTTTACGCAGCCAGTTCCATTTGGGGTTATCAGAGCAAATAACGGATTCCCTGGTACAGTATCCTTCACCTACTTCCCTGGAGGGACTTATGCAGCTCACAATCAAAATTGATAGACGCCTCAAGGAAAGAAGAGCTGAGAAGGAAGGATCCACTCCCAGTACATTCCTTTCTGTGTCTCCTTCTAATATGGAAGCTGCGGAACCTATGCAGCCAGGCACCTATCGCCTCTCCCAGGAAGAGAGAACTAGGAGACGCACCTTAGGCCTCTGCCTATATTGTGGAACCATAGGTCACCTTCTGCGCGCCTGTCCCAACAAGTCGGGAAAAGATCAGGGCTAGAGAAGGTGGAAGAGATTCATCTAGGTCTGCAGTTCATTTCTTCCAAAAATGCATTAATAGTTCCCGCTCATCTTTCCTGTGGATCACACTCCTCTGTCATTTCTGCATTTATTGATAGCGGTGCCACAGGCAACTTTCTGGATATCAGTTTTGCCAAGTCCATTGGAATCCCTTCCATAAAAATGAATTCCGCTATCATTGTATTTGGTTTGGATGGGGGTCCCTTACCCGGAGGCAGGATTTCCTTCACAACTCCGCCCTTACGACTTACAGTTGGGTCTCTTCATTCCTAAATCCTGTCTCTTCTACTCATTGATTGCCCTTCCGTTCCACTAATTCTGGGTCATCCCTGGCTCCACCTCCATAATCCCGTGATCGACAGGAATCTTGGAGAAATTACTCGTTGGAGTACTCACTGTTCTCAAAACTGTTTGCCCATGTCTCTTTGGCTCCTGCAGTCGCTACCGGATCAACTGTGTCACGGGCACTAGGAGTCTTTACCCAGGTATCACCAGATGATGGACTTACCAGAGCAGTATAGGTGGTAATGTGATACTCTGGTAGCGGGGTGATCACGAAACAGGAGACAGCAGATGGTAAGAGAATGCTCGTGGAAAGTCTATGACTAGCAGCACTGGTAATATGTAGATACTTGACACGAGGAACTGGATGGACAAGGAAACGTGAGGGTAGTCAGTGGTCTGCGGATAGCAAGTTGTACCACTGCTATAGTGAGGAGGAATGTCCAGAAATAACGAGGAGGTGATGAGAGTCAGCGGTCTGCGTATAGCAAGTGGTACCGCTGTCTAGGTGAGGGAATGGAATCCAGGTGAAGGTATCCGGGACAATAGATATACATATGCGCTCAATATCAGACTAAGTGACACACTCGCAGCAGCGGGGGAACCAAGGAATCCCTCCTTGTAGATACAGTACAAATAAATATGTTCCAACTACGCTCGCGAAGTGTTAATAAAGGAAAAGGGTGAATATTGCAGCAGAATAAATAAAACACATCATATACAATGGCTGGATATAACAAAAATAAAGGTGGTGTATCAATGCATACCATAGAATGAACTGTAAATTGGTCTGAATAGAGAAAAAAACCCAAAAAGAGCAAAAAATCCTTGGCTCTATGAGTCCACAAAAAAACACACACAATGTCTCTGAAAAAACACTAGCAGGATTTGGAATTGCTGTCAATGGAGTATAAACCAATTGGGGATCAATCCAGAAATCCACACATGTCCACGTTTGTCAGGATATACCTCAAAAAGAAGAAGGAAAAGAAAGGGAAGGAGGGAGGGGGGGGGAAGGATAATTGGAGAGGGAAAGGAGAAAAGAAGAAAAAAGAGGGTAATATCAGCTGGTGATATGTATTATGATTGATACACAGTGATATTGTAGTAAGGAATGCAACTTGCTGACTGAACAAAGGTATGTGACCAGGAGGGGTTAACTAAAAGCAGTTTAATAAGACCCAATATTAGCTATAACGATCAACTACAATGAATCATGCACAGCATGAAACGCTAACTAGAATACAAACAGAGAAAACATATGAAAGATAAAAAAATGAAAAATGAAGTGATGACCGGAGTGTGCACCACCAAACTCACGCTAGTGTTGGTAAACGGCGTGGAAGCGTTGCTGGATGAAGGAGAATCAAGGTCCAATGATCTCCTTCAGAATGGAACTCCAGAACAGGCAGGCTGGTTGCAAACGTCGGATCGTGTACGCCGGAATCCGCGGGTGAGATGCGTTCCACAGTGGAGCGCAGAGTCACTTCCTATCTACGGATGCCGGAATGAGTCAAAAAGGTGGCCCAACGCGTTTCATCTCGAACGGAGACTTCTTGGAAAGTCTTGGCTCTGCAGGACAGTTCCCACCAGAATCAGGAGAGTTGAGAGACAGTGCTGCTCTCTTCTACCTCTTCTTGCAGCTTTTCATCCGGGAAGTCAGTGGTCTGCATTAGCAAGTTGTACCACTGCTATGTGAAAGGATACTGGAAACGGGTGACTCAGGAAACAGGGAACAGTGGTCTGCCTCTAGCAAGTTGTACCACTGAATATATATATATATGTGAGGAAGAGCACGGGGAGATAATGCAATGCAGAGTATACACGGGCACCCTGAACTTGATCCCACGATGATATGCACAAGTAGTAATAACTGAACAGCACTGCACAATAATACAAAGTCACAAGAGCTATGCAGGCAAAAAGGTAACACAGTCAAATGATGGTAATAGCCTCAGCGGATAGGCAACTCCAGAGGAGAACAACTCAGTCCAGCAAGATATGCAATACACCAGCACAGTCAATGAGAAGTATGCATACCGTGGTTCAGGAGAGCAGGCTGTCAGACAGAAGTGCAGGGATACCTGAACGGCTGGAGGCCGGCAGGATACGAAGTCCCAGGAGGGTAGAAGCGGTAATCAAGTAGGTGCAGCGCACAGGTAGGTAGACCAGCAGAGGTGGAAACAATACTCAGGAAGCAGTAGTATATCGAACTGGACACCTGGAGAACGCTGAAGAGTAGAGATGGTCCAGACGAGATGGAAGCAGCGGAGCGTTGATCCAATGCAGACAGGCGAGTTGACCCAAGCGGAGACACTGTAGAAGCACGGAGAGCGGATCAGCTGGCTGCAGACACGAGGAGTACTGGAGAGTTGCGATGAGCAGGGTACTGCAGATACCCGGAGGCAGCGGATAGGAATCAGCTGGAGCAGTCACGATGAAACACGGGAGAGTTGAGGTGAGCAGGATACTGTAGATACACGGAGGCAGCGGATAGGAATCATCTGGTGCAGTCACGATGAAACACGGGAGAATTGAGGTGAGCAGGATACTCTAGATACACGGAGGCAGCGGATAGGAATCAGCTGGTGCAGTCACGATGAAACACGGGAGAGTTGAGGTGAGCAGGATACTGTAGATACACGAAGGCAGCGGATAGGAATCAGCTGGTGCAGTCACGATGAAACACAGGAGAGTTGAAGTGGACTGGAAACTGTAGTAGCACAGAGGCAGCGGATAGGAATCAGCTGGCACAGTCACGATGAAACACAGGAGAGTGGAAGTGGTCTGGAAACCACAAACGAACAACAGGAATCAGCAGGAGCTGAACACACGAGGAAACACAGGAACACCTTCAGAGGCTCATGGGGAATGAGACTCCAAGATCAGGCAACGAGGTCTTGACCTCAGGTGCTTTAAATAGGGAGTGTTGCCTGATCAGCCAATTAACTAAAAGGAACATGAACTGAAGGTTTGAAAGGGCTGCACATGTGCAGACCCTCAGGATGGTGGACGGCCACGGTTCCTAAACACACGAGAAGTAGCACTCACAGTCCGGTGAGTGACAAACTGCCTTCTGCGTATCGTGAATTCCTGGACGTGTTTTGCAAAAGGGCGGCTGATTCTCTACCTCCGCATAGAGACTTTGATTGTGCCATTGATTTACTTCCTGGATCCAAGTTGCCCAAATTAAGGTTATACTCCCTTTCTGGCCCTGAGTCTAAGGCAATGCAAGAGTATGTGGAGGAAAACTTGCAGAAAGGGTTCATCAGACCTTCAAAGTCTCTTGTAGGAGCGGGGTGTTTTTTCGTGTCCAAAATGGATGGTAGTCTACGCCTGTGCATCGACTTTCGTGGTCTGAACAAGATCACCATCAAAAACACATATCGGCTTCCGCTCATCTCTGTCCTGTTTGACCAGCTGAGGGATGCTACCATATACACCAAGATTGATCTCTGAGCGCCTACAATCTCATACGCATCAGGGAGGGCGATGAGTGGAAGATGGTCTTCAACACTCAATCTGGCCATTATGAGTATTTGGTCATGCCCTTCGGCCTGTGTAATGCGCCTGCAGTCTTCCAGGATCTCATTAAGGAGGTTCTCCGCTAGTTCCTGGGTCATTTTGTGGTAGTATATCTGGATGACATCCTGATTTATTCTTAGTCTCTCCCTCAACATCGTGATAATGTCAAACAGGTTCTGCTTAAATTCAGAGAGCATCATCTCTTCGCCAAGCTTGAAAAGTGCGAATTCGATGTCAAGAAAGTGTCATTCCTAAAATATGTAATTTCTCCCGATGGATTCTCTATGGATCCTAGTAAAGTCCAAGCCATCCTGGAGTGGGTACGTACCACGAATCTGAAAGCGATCCAAAGATTCCTGGGCTTCGCAAATTACTATAGGAGATTCATTCGGGCTTTCTCTGATCTAGTGGCTCTCATCATTGCTCTTACCCGCAAAGGGGCGGATCCCTGTAATTGGTCATTGGAGGCCATTGCATCATTCGAAGCTCTTAAGAATGCGTTCACTACTGCTCCGGTCCTCAAGCATCCTAATCCACAGTTGCCATTTATCCTGGAGGTGGATGCCTCGGAAGTAGGCTCTGGCGCTCTCTTATCCCAGAGGGACCCCGGTGATCGTAAAGTGCATCCATGTGCCTTCTTTTCACACAAGTTTTCGGCTGCCAAAGTCAACTACGATGTGGGCAATCGGGAACTCCTGGCAATCAAGTGGGCGTTCGAGGAGTGGTGTCACTGGCTTGAGGGAGCAGTTCATACAATTTCAGTCTTCACTGATCATAAAATCCTGTTGTACATTGAGTCTGCCAAACGGTTAAACTCCAGACAAGCTCGATTGGCCTTATTCTTTACCCGATTCAATTTTGTCCTAACCTACAGACCTGGTTCTAAGAATACCAAGGCGGATGCTTTGTCTAGGAGCTTTCTACCTCATCAATTACCCACGGGTGAACCACCACCTATAATTCCGGCTTCTATCATTCACGCTGGGTTGACCCAGGACTTAGGAAATACCATACATGAATTTCAGAAGATTGCCCCTGCTGAAACACCTGCGGGCGCCTTTTTGTGCCGGTGCATCTCCGTAGAGCTGTCTTCACTGAGGTCCATGAGAATAAATCTGCCGGGCATCCAGGTATCTCTAAAACCGTAGAAATCCTTACACGTTCAGTATGGTGGCCTTCACTCTCCTCGGATGTTGAGAGCTTTGTCCGCACTTGTGAAGATTGCGCAAAAAATAAAACCTCCAGGATCTCTCCTTCAGGTCCACTTATGCCTTTGTCTACGCCTATGAAACCCTGGACACATCTATCAATGGATTTTATTGTGGATCTGCCATATTCCTCAGGAAACAACATTGTTTGGGTAATAGTGGACCGTTTCAGTAAAATGGCCCATTTTGTTCCATTGACCAAGCACCCCAGTGCTCAGGATATGGCTGTGCTATTTGTATAGCATATCTTTTGCCTCCATGGCCTACCCACTGATATTGTTTCGGACCGGGGTTCCCAATTTGTTGCCTAGTTCTGGAAGTCCTTCTGTAGTCTTCTGGGGATTAACATAAGTCTCTACTCACCTTATCACCCTCAATCCAATGGGCAGACTGAAAGAGTGAACCAATAATTGGAACAGTTTCTTCGTTTCTACACTACAGAGTTTCAAGACAATTGGTCATCATTGCTTCCGTGGGTTGAGTTCGCATATAATAACGCATCTCATTCTTCCACCCAAACCTCTCCTTTTTTCTGTAACTTTGGCTTCCATCCAAGATCCAATTCCTTGTCCCTGCTCAACTCCTCTGGCCTTCCGGCTTGTACCTTCGTTTCTGCTGATTTGCTCGTGACCCCGACCCCTGGCGTGTTTTCTGACTATTCTATCTAGCAAGTGACACCTGACCTCAGCCTGTTCTCTGGATTCACTGTCTGCCATTACCCTATGCTCCTGGGTTCTCCACAGCTGGTACACATCACACGACCCTCTGTAGTCTGCGGCCAAGTCTGTCCCCACCACTAGGTGCTCCAGTGAACACCAGACTGTCAGAGCAGACTCCGGGTGTTGTTGTACTGGCTGGAGGGGTTCCTGACACTCGCCTCATATATCTTCCTGAAATTTTGTGTGTTTTTAGCAGCAGCAGTGCAGCCCTCCACCATGGCTCAACACTCCACAATGCTTGCTTTCTTTTGCAGGCAATGCTGGTTTTTGAGTGCCTGCGTGGGTGTCTTAAATGTACTTGTCTCCTCATCATAACCAGCTACCAACTTCACAGCGTCTACTATGTGCAGAGAGTTTGATTGGGTGGTAAAGTCTTCCATCCTCTCCAAAGGGTTTGCTCCTTTGGCCTGTAGCAGTAGCCTACCCATTTCTCTAAGCTGATGGATGTACTCATGCCTGCCAACATCTGATCCTACCAGGTTGAAGAGATGCTGCCCCATCTGCATGATGCATCGGTCATTTTTGACTGCGAGTAAGACTTTATTCTTTATCATGTCACTCAAGAGCTTCCAAAAGCCACCACTGATGTCAGGTGGAACAGGCTGAGCAAAGACGCACAGTGACTGGACTCTGTTCTTGCCAGGTGTGAGTTTGTTGCCCCTTCGGTTTAGCTTACATCTCTTTATGTGTCGCCACAGGTATTTCCTTGCAAACAAGCCCTGGCAGGCTACACAGTGCATGAAGCCTTTGGCATCCATCTCTTTGTCTGGAAGTTTGCACGGGACCAGAAATCCATGGCCTGCCCTCATTGCCTCTGCATTGTGTGCATAGTTGCCCCTATTGCGAAGATGTGCCAATTGCATGCACCTTTCTTTCGAGTGCTTGGCGAATTTCAGGGCCCAGGCTACTTCAGTCTCTTTGAAGTGAATATGCTCTATGTGCCGTGCAAATTTTAAGATGGGCTTCTCACAGTATAGGCAGTACTGCTTTTTGTTATACACCCTGGAGCCATCACTGTTCTGGACAGCGTTTGGACAGACATCGCGTTGTCTCTCCGATCCTCTGTGTTTAAAATACAGCTGCCAGAAGATCGAGAATTGTTATACATAGACCTCATCTCTGGGTACCTGCACTCTACTGCGCTGGTGGGCAATAGGACATCGCCGCTGGTGTCTAAAACACTCTACTTTGAAGTTTCAGGGGCATACTCATCTCCACTGCTCTCTGGGCTATAGTTGGAGCTACTGGTGGCATCTGACATGCTTCAATGTTTCCACTTGACCTTCAGCAGCAGACGGATGTGATTGTGTCTTTACCCCCTTGGTGTGTAAAGTGCCGTCAGGCTACAATAACTTCCTCTTACTGCTCCTTCTATACATTTGGACGGTATACTGATCTCTGGCGTTGGGATGCACACACATTCTCCCCTTCACATTGGACACACGCAAACTTTTCTTCTGACAAATGTGACTAGAGGGGACATGAAACATTTTTATGTTGAGCATATAAGCAAGGTCCCCTGTATTGATTAGCCTTGGGAAGCTTTGTGGGGACCTCATTTTGTGTCCCCACTATGACTAAGGTCCCCACAGTGTTGCAAGGTATTATTATTGCACCTCCAGCTTTATATAGTGCCTTCAGAGGCATCCTCTCCTGCCATTGGTTGTGTTTAATACCCATACATTGGAACACCTCTATCTGCCTGGATACACTTTTGTGATTAAATGGTATAAGGTCCAATCCTCCATTAACAAGTGAGAAATCTGCCATTTTAGATATAGTATAGGAGGGATCCGTCACTGTATTGCCTACTCCCACACATGGCCTGAGAGACAATCAATAAGAAGAATGGTGAAAAATCTCATTCACTTTCAAACATACAGGCTTCTACGTTAACTTGAATGAAGCTCCGGGCCCTAACACAGCCTATAGGGCAGCAAAAGTTTGCCTGCATCATAAATATAGCAGCAGCCGAATTGTTCAACTACAGCGGCGCAGGAACGATTTGAGGAGACGCCATCCACAACTCCTTGTGGAATTGTGGAGAGATATTAGAAAGCATAAGTTCACAATTAATTAATATTTTTTTGCCCAGAGAAGATTACTATTATAGCAGGCTTATTAACAATATGGCTTGTAACAACCATTATTGGACAGAGTAAAAGGCCTGCTATGCAAGAGGGATGTTTCAGAATCAGTATGTGATTAATATAAACCTTTCAGGTCAAGTCTATATGAATGTGGTGTAGAGGTATATTTATTTGGCAAATGATGTTCCATGTGTGATATTTGATATTTCACATTGAAACCTAACATTTTCTGAATGTTTCTATATATGTGTGAGACAGAGATAACATTTATTAAAAAACGAATGTGTCATATTTCTTTCACCAGAATGCCTACACTGCCATCCTCAGTTGGCGAGGGAGGAGGACCAGGAGTATGCGCTGGAGGAGGTGACCCATCAACAACCCCCAAATGTCCCTTTCCCCACCCTCAGACCAATCCATTTCCCCACTTTCCACTAAGGAAGAGTATAGATCCAAATCCTGGAAGGGAGCCCTGGTCATAGCGGAGGAGCCCCTGGAGGAAGAGGCCATGAAGGATCCCCTGGCAGGGCCACCCAACCCCGTGCAGAAGAATGTAAGCATCTGGATTTTATAATATAGTCTAATATTATTTATTTTGTTTGGCAGCATTTAATTAATGTGTCTTTTCCTAGGCCTACGAATGAGTTCCATGAGTTTATTCCACATGAGTCTAATAACATGAGCATAATAAGTGTTTGTTACCAAGAAATCTCCCCTCCCAATATATCTGTATGTGCCTCCAAAATCAGATCCTCTGGCTACTACAGTGTTCAGCATAACATCAACCTTTGCAGAGAGTTTCAAATTGTGTACCAACTCTGAACTTTACTGAGCCTGGTAAATGTGTCAGCATAGTACACCCACAGAGCTAAGATATGTGTTCTAAATGTACGATTGTTAGATTGCGATTGTAAAATGTTTTCCCCTTTTTATACCAGGTGCTGAGGAAAACCCCCCAGCGCCTTAATTAGTACTAGTAGTAGCATATATAGTAGTATATAGATATATAAATAGATATATAGATTTATCTCTCTCTCTCTGTCTCTCTCTCTCTCTCTCTCTCTCTCTATATATATATATATATATATATATATATATATATAGAGAGAGAGAGAGATAGATAGATAGATAGATAGATAGATAACTTTTAAAATATATAAAATTGTAAAAAAAAATATAATTTCCCATAAACCTTTGTTTGTTTTTCATTTGCTTGTTATTTTACAATTGCTAATTATTTAAAAGAGCTGGTTGTTATTTAAAATTCTTTTATTTTTTTTTATAAAAAATGTAATTGGTTTACAAAAAAATTGTGTGTGTTTTTATTTCTGTAAAGAAAATGTGTACTAATGTACATTAGTAGCTTTGAAGTATGTATGTCCACGTACTTTAAAACAAGCACACATTATGTTCTTTTTGTGTTCCTTGATGAATCAGGACCCACATGTTGGCATGTTGTCTTAGCTGCTCACTATACACCTAGGAACTGGACAGGAGATATCACATGACCAGGGCTGGCGGAACGCGATAAGCGGGGTAAGCAAAGCGGGAGGGGGGGGGACCAAGGCTGAGGGGCCTGTCTGCCATCCCAGCTTGTCCGCCGCCACGAAAAAAAAGAACCTCCCCTTCTCACTGACAGTGTCGGGCGTGACGTCATCAAGTCCCGACACTGACAGTGAGGAGCGCACAGAGAAGAGCAGCACACCAAGAGAAGAACAGAAGACAGAAAAGAATAGGACAGAAGGAGAGAAGAGAAAGGTAAGTAAATAACAGTGGGGACAGCAAGGTTGAAAACTGAGAGGGGTGAGGAGAGCAAGCTTGAAAACGGATAGAGGGGTTACAGAAAGCTTGAAAAAATAGCGGGGTTTACAGCAAGGTTGAAAAAGGAGAGGGTGGGACATCAAGGTTGAAAAAGGAGAGTGGGGGGAAATAAAGGTTGAAAAGGGAGAGGGAGGACATCAAGGTTGAAGGAGGAGAGGGGGAAAGCTTGTGGTGGAGAAGAGGGAAAACAGCGTGTGATTGAGGAGAAGGGAGGCACCGTGTGATGGAGGAGAGGGGGGCAGCGTGTGATGGAGGAGAGGGGGGGACAGTGTGTGGTGGAGGAGTGGGGGTACAGCGTGTGGTGGAGGATATGGGGCAGCAATGTGGATGAGGTGAGGAGGGCAGCAATGTGGATGAGGAGAGGGAGGCAGCATGTGGTAGAGGAGAGGGGGGCAGTGTTTAATAAGAGGGCAGCGTGTGATATGAAGAGGGAGCACCGTGTGATGAAGGAGGGGGCATAACCAAACTAATTCATCAAAATTTTAAAATCTTATTACAAAGAATACATATTCTTCATTTATATCAATCCATTGGGTCAAATACACCTGCTTGACATTTTTTTAATAATGGCAATCATGTTTTTATTTATTTATTTATTTATTTATTGTTTTAATCAGGGACACATCCAACGGGATCCAGAGAGGAGCCGCACACCGAGCCAAGAAGAGAAGACTGAAGAGAAGAGAAGGAAAGAAGGTCATAGACAGGTAAGTAAATAATGTAGCAGGCAGCAAGGTTGAAAAAGGAGAGGGGGGCAGCAATATAGATGAAGAGAGGGGATAGCATGTGATGAAGGAGAGGGGGGCAGCATGTGGTGGAGGAAATGGGGCAGCGTGTGACAAGGGGGCAGCGTGTGATAAGGAGGCACCGTGTTATTAAGGGAATACAACCAACCTAATTTACCAGAAACTTTTAAATCGTATTACAAAGAATACATATACTTTATTTATATTATTCATAAAGCAATTCATGTTTGCTGTTTAATGTATTTATTTGTATTACTCTCTTTATTAAAGTGTATTTTATGAACAAATAATTTAGAAAAGAGGAGGGCGCAAATTTATTTTTTGCAGCGGGCGCCTGACATGCTAGCACCAGCCCTGCACATGACATGACAACACATCACAAGTAAGGAGGGTAGATCCATCCACATAACTGTGCATTTGCTGTGCTTCTCTGAACAGAGGAGCAGCACATGATCTCCCTCTTTCCTCTGCAGCTCAAAGCTGCATATGTGGTTTCTAATGAGTGACAAGGTATGCAGGGATTTTTGGGAAGGTGGTATTAATTAGTGGTTATTAGCAGTGGGTGGTCACAGGTACTCCCGGGGAAAGGTGGAGCATATGATGGAGTCTTAATTGCAACAGGGTTAATTTGGAGGTTTGAGTGATGTGTGGAAAATTATGAAGGGATTTTTGAAGTATATGTGTCATCTGAGGGCAAATGGGGCATTTTGGGGTTACTGGAGAGCAATTTGTGACAAGTGACAATTTTGAGAGGTATTTCGAAGTATGGGGGCGATGGGAAGTCTGAGTGGCATATGGAAGGTTTAAGAAGCATTTGTGGGCATTTTGAAATTAGTAAGTGGCTAATGTGGAGGTGCTGTTTTCCTTTTGAGAAAGAAGGGAGAAAAGTAAAAGAGAGATTTAAAGGTAATATAAAGAGAGTTCTTTGCTGTATCATTCACTGTCTTAGAATGTGTACAGTGGCATTATAATTTTGAACAGGCATGTTTTTAGTATACAAAAATAAGCTATAAGTAAAATGCAAGTGTACATTTTTATCATTTAAAGTGAGAAATTAAGGTATGCTAAAATATTGGCAATATTGATGATTTCTTATTTGTGGTAAATAATAATAAAAATAACCCCCACCTCCGAGTCTAATAAGTGCTCATATTCTTAAAAGAACCCATTATCCTAAACCTCTTTACCACAGAAGTGTAGCATTGACTTATGTCGACTTGTGGGGAAGTGGGAATAGAGTGGAGTGCAGCATGGGACCATTAGACCAGGGCATGGAAGGTAAGTTAAAGTTCTGTTTTAGTTTTACTTTTTTTTTACTCTATCCAAAGCAATTTTGTTTTAGTTTTGGGTGGAGTTATGTTTTAATTTACTAAAATTGTAAGCAATACTGAAAAAAGAAATCATCCAAAAGTAGCAATAATATTCATTCAGCTATATTTATTATATGCTAAATATCATTCTACTGGTAAGGCGTGTAATATGAGACCTAGGGCTGACCTTATTGATGTAGCATACAGATCCGAATTTACAGAATACATAGCACTATGTTTATTTGCAAACAATATGTAAAAAGTGTTGGTTGAAAGCTTATTGTGGCAAGTTTGTTTTGCGTTTTGTTCTAAGATTAGGCAATTGGAACCCCCTCTCTGAAAATTCTGTGTTAACCCCTATTCATGCTGGCAGTCTTTTGTCTGTAGTGAAATAAATCAAATCTGATATTGTAGTTTATGGTGATGTAGCATCACAAAATGAAATTATATTAGACAATCATTTTCAGAAACAACTAACCGCACCTGAGAAGCACAACTCCCCTCATCCCCCTAAACCCAT
The DNA here is from genome assembly GCF_038048845.1 of Mixophyes fleayi. Lineage (NCBI taxonomy): Eukaryota > Metazoa > Chordata > Amphibia > Anura > Limnodynastidae > Mixophyes > Mixophyes fleayi. Next base: position 56,253,954 of record NC_134408.1, read on the forward strand.
AAAAAAATATTTTGTTAAGAAAAGTGTAATTTATCATACGCTAGGTAAAACATATAACACAATACCAGACAGTGCAATGGCTGCTAGTTTATCACATACAACCTTACCAGTAAGTGTCAAATCAATTCAAGAAATAAAAGAAATACATTAAGTAAAAGGCGAGTCACCGTTGCCAGCCAAAAACCATCAGTTTAAAAATGTTTTCAGAGTGACATGGGTAAAATGACAACGGTCAAGTGTGTAAAAAGGGTGCACAAAGGGTCTTAAAGTCAGCCCTGATCCAACATATGGAAAAGCACAATAGTCTCTTTTGAGAGAAACCAAATGGTAGTCACCCCCATCTGTCTATTCCCCCAAAAAATGAATATGTTAACTGTACAGTGTGATTGTTCTTGCTGATCATGTATATATTGTTCATTTCGAGTATTAAGCTGTACCTGATCAGTGTAAACTAAGCTGTCAGTCATACCTAGGCAAATAGTGGGTAAAAGGGTAAAATATGCACTCTTCTTACACACACACACACACACACACACACACACACACATATAAATAAATATATATATATATATATATATATATATATATATATATATATATATGAGGGGCCTGAGTCATTAAGGAGAGCAAAGCATAAAAAAGGAGTAACATTTGCACCTGGGAAAAACCATGTTACATTGGAGGGGGAGGTAAATTTAAAATGTGGGGACAAATTCATAGTTGGGGTAGGACATGTCCTAGATCAACTTTAAATTTCAGTGTAATAATAAAGCTATCAAGTATTTGTGTGCTAGATGGAATAACAGCCAGTATTTAACTTATGTGCAAAATAATAAACTAATTTGCACCCCTTTCATTGTAACATGGTTTGTCCCAGAGAACATTTACTCCTTTTTTGCCTTAATGACTCAGGCCCGAGGTGTATAAAATCAAGCGATTAGCCACCTAGCCATGCAGTCTCCATTTGCAAACATTTGTGATACCAAATGGGTCATTCTGAAGAGCTCAGTGACTTTAAGTGTGGCACTCTGAGAGGTTGCCACTTTTGCTATAAGATGGTTCGTGAAATTTCATCCCTGCTGGAGATTCCATGAGCGACTGTAAGTGATATTATTAGAAAGTGGAAGCGTTTAGGAACGACGGCAACTCAGCCATGAACAATAAACAAAATTGATAACACTATGTGTCAATACCAGGTGGTTCACAGCACTGCACAACACACATTTCTATTTTTTATCAGCATCTTTTCCTAATGCTCTGCAATGTGTCTTCACTGCAATTGCATCCAGTACTCAACCAGGCTGCTTTACCATGCTTTTCTCTACCCTACCCACGTGGTATTGATAAGGGCCTATATCATACCGCTTTGGGGAGTCACACAAAGGGATCAAGTCCGCAAAGGCTTTAGAAAATAAATGGAGCCAAATTTGTGCCACCCTGAAACCAGGAGTGAGACACTCAGTGTCTTTCCTTTTTTCCAAGTTGATTCTCTCACTACAGCCCCACATTCAATGTGTTCTTGAAACATAGACTATTAACATGCGAATTCTGTGTGTGTAGATTCTCTATTACAAAACTGCTAATACTTCATTGCACTTACTGCATTACAATATACTAATAACAAAGCATAAAATTATATTTTTGACCCCACCTGTCATCATTTAGAAATTTGCAAATTTGAAAATACAACATAAAATACATGTATACACATCAATACAAGACAATACCGGCAATGTTAAACTCAGTTTTGGACGAGAAAGGGTTTCCAACAGGCTAGACCCCTAGTTTCAGTGTCTTGACAACCTTACATTGTCACAGTATCCTACACTACTCTCAGAAGATGTTCATGAGAGTGTTCATGAGAATGTTTATGCTGCTCACATTTGCTGAATTTGCATTATTTTGTGAATTAATGGCTTGTATATGACTAGTTTTTTCAAACAAAACTATATCCTCTTTATACATAAAATCTAGAAAACCTTAACTTATAACTTTTAAGAAATCTCAATATCTTTCAGGGCTGCCTACAGCTTCCACTGAGATTGTAGATTTGTAGATTGCTGATAGAAAGAGGAGAGGGGCCAAATGGGACCTGAGATTCTGCATGTCAGAGGAAATCAAATAAAATTGTGATTCTATTGTGATTTGTGAAGTTTGATCGCTTACACCCTAACACAGGCAAACTAGTATGTACATATTTACAAAGTCATATGTATTTTATTTGCAATAATCAAGTGTATACAAATATGAATGGCAAATCACTTCGAAAATAATTTTTGTCATAGACCACCAGAGGATTTCTTAGAATCAGTTGAATCCTGTGGTGTCCAGATGTAACAAAGTGAAATTGTTCAGGGAAGGACATAGATATAAAGCAAAGATACTCAAATTCTTTGAATAATTTGAAAGTTATTAATTTTGGCCAGTTTGAGCTCAAATTATATTTTTCATTATATTAATATATTATTGTATTATATTATGAGTTCAATATGAATTGATTAATGATATTAAGGGTGAAATATTATCATAAGTTAATTATGAATTAATTTTGCCCCTTAATCAATAAATAATGATTGCCCCAATAATTTTTATGTCAGTGGTGCCTCTTCTTATGTTCTGAATGGCAAGATGCATGTTTTGGTTGTTTTTGTGCACCTATTGTTTTGGTTGTTCTGTTTGTGGTTTTACCAACGGTTTGTCAAACAGAAGCTTGGTAAATCTGGCTATATGTATACTGATCATGTTAAAAATCAGGATGGTGGCCCAGATCCGACTGAACCCGGATGTGAAGGGAATCCAGGTTAAAAGTAGACAATATAAGATTTTACTCTTTGCAGACAATTTCCTCTTAACTTTGTCATCGCCCCAGACCTCCGTTCCTAATCTATTTCTGGCGATGCAGAATTTTGGTTGGTGAACAACTTCAATTCAGAAGCACTCACTTTACACCTTCCTTCCCACACTAAGAAATTGTTGGAACTCAACTTTGATTTCCAATGGCGCCCTCAAGCAATACGCTACTTGGCTGTTCTTCTCACAAATTCCTATGAATCTCTCTTTCAGCCCAACTATTCCCCATTGTTGTTTCTTATCAAACAAGATCTACTCACCTGGAATTCCCTTTGCATCTCATGGATCAGGAGAATAAATACCATTAAAATGAATGTCCTACTCAGGTTGTTATACTTATTTCAAACCCTACCTGTTAAAATCCCCGATTCCTTCCTGTGCTCTCTCCAGTTTCTGTGTGGCAAACTTGTGTGGAACGGTAAAAAAACCTAGACGCAACAGGCTCTGTTTAGCTAAACCTAAACATAATGGGGGCTTAGGCCTTCCTTTATTTGATAAATATTATCATGCCACACAACTGAGTCACCTTATTTCTTGGCTGTCACCTTTAGGGGTAAAAAAATGGGTGGTCATTGAAGAAACGCTGTCCTCAGACATGGAGGTGAGATTTTTGCCTTGGATTCCTAGAAGTGTCAGACCAGCCTCAGCCTACACGACCCCCTCCATTCGCTTCACCTTGGAGATTTGGGAGAAACTGAACAGACAATATGATCTGGCCCCCTACCCCTCACCACTTGCTCCACTCTGGAGACACCCTCGCTTCCCACTGGGCTGCATTAGGGCTTTTGCTAACCCTTGAAAGAGGGTGGGGCTAGACCGGTTCTTTCACCTGTTGGGTGAGCATGCTCCGCGATCCTTTGCGTATTTGCGCGAGAAACATGATCTTTCCAGCAACCTATACTTCCATTATATTCAACTAAAAAGCTTCAAACAAGCCTAGACACAATCATCTAAGCTTCATCCCCCAACGCCCTTTGAACACCATAGCATTTATAATCCAGGGCACCGTGGCAATATTTTGATTCTGTACAGTTCTCTTCTGTGCTTCTCATACCATTTGAACAGGCATGGGAGCAAGATCATGGAGTAGAGCTGGACGAGGAGGGGTGGTCGCTCATTCGACAATGGGTAGCAGGGCTTCCATTAACACAGCCATTCGAGAAAATACTTGCAAAATTTATACTAGATGGTACATGGTTCCTGCACTCTATCTACTCCCACACCACTGAACTTTGTTGGCGCAGCTGTGGATCAGTGGGAACCTTTCTCCATGTATGGAGGGGCTCCCAAATCATCTGATAAACTTATGCACAACATATACAATACAGGTAAACTACAGATAGCCAGCGACTAGAATTAAGCATTGCAACCCTCTAGAGTTGCTGTTATGAACAGAATCTGGCACACTGCCTCCATGGAATATGTGACAAGCCTCCTCATCGACACTGTATCTGCTTTTCATAAAGTTTGGGACCCATGGTACTCCTATTATGGCTGCAGCATACCTGGCATTTTCTATGTCTCCTGTGTTTCCTCCTTCTTTGTCCTCATCTTTTGCTTTTCATCCTTTGATCCTCTCTCCCACACAATCTTGTTACTCTCCACTTTCAATATTGCCATCACTATATCTACTTCCTCCTTTCTATCCCTCCTCTCACTTGAGATTCCCCCTCTTATATCATATAGGGGGGTAACCCCCTGAGAGGGTACATGCCTCCCTGATAATAGCAACTCCCCTCTGTTCCGCTACCTTCTTACCCCCATAGGAAAAAATCCAGCAGTCTTTCTCACTTTTCCGGAGTCCCCAATTCTACGTGGTCTCTTTAATTTTGCTATATGGATCTTTTCATTGAATACCAATGCTAAGATATTAGCTCTGAGAACTTACCAGAGATCAACATTGTTGTTGTATTACTCTAAGCATTATTTACATTATTCATGCTCTGTTTATGCACCTTCTCTGCAATTATTGTACATTTCAAGTATTTAATGACCTGTATTGTTATTACCTGTTGTTATAAATAAATAAAGAAAAACAAGTAAAAAAAAAATTGTGATGGCGATTTGTGAAGCAGTGGTTTGTTAAGCTTTAGTTTTCAGTGGTTTGGCTTTAGTAAATCTGGCAGTTTCATAATGGCCAAAAAACGCCTAAAGTTGGTGGTTTCATCAAATCGCCCTTTAGTAAATCTAGCCCATAGTCTTTCTAACATATGATTTCCCACATGTTGATGTAGTTGATGCAGTTGTTATTCAAAAACAACACTTTAAGACAAATGTAAACCAAATACAGAATTTGTATGCTGTGCAAAGCCGATAAGATTCATTTGTCTTTCCCTGTTTTGAAGATTCATAACATAGGAGCTCACTGATGAAAATCCAATAGGCCATGCTGATTGTATCTGTAATTGCAGCTCAGCAACTGGTCTCAGATTACAGATCAAGAGTACCATGGAGGGATGAAGCAGGAATTCCCTGCTTATACAGAGCTGCTGTTGAGAGAAATGACTACATGAAAAGTCATGAACATAGCAGATATATGAATTGGATAGATAATGACAGTATAAAATAAAAAAAAATAAAACTATTAAAGGCAACATATCACATGGGGATCTTGTTTAGATACCGGTAGTCTCTGCCCGAGACACATGGTTCATCATGGTTCCTATTTTAACACTTTGATAGCTAAGCACCATTTAGGGGCTATGGTCCGCAATCATAGTGGCAAATGGTACCGCTTTGGTGAGAAGATAGGGAGTGAGTTATGGAATCTGAGGATTTAAATATGGCCCTATCCAATCCCACAAGTGGTCACATGTGTGTGATATCACCGTGCATGGTCACCTGTGATTGGGACCTTTGTAAATGGAGTGTGTAGGTAAGATGCCTTCAGGTAGATATAGAAGCACAGAGGTTTGAGTTTTAGAAGTATGATCCAAGTCATGTTCAAGTTAAACTTTTCAACCTTGTCAAGTAGATGACAAAGTATATTGAGCACAGGTCTGACGATAGAAATACAGAGAGAGATGCAGCTGAGTGATATGATAAGCAGAGTTTCTACTGTAAACCTTTGAGAGCAATGCAGAGACATTGCTGGAACCAATAGCGCATTAAGCAAATTGTTGAGTTAATCTGCTGAGTGACCAAGACTGTGAAGCCAGGGAGACTGAGGGGCACATTTATCATTTATCGTAGAAATAGAGAAATGGTTATCAATCCTTATCGGACGGATAAGTATTGATTCATTTCTCAAATTTATCAAAACCGAGCACAGAAACAGCAGTCCCGATAATCTGCTGTTTCTGTGAAAAGAAAAATCATACTTACCCCTGCCTCTTCGGACGCGCTGTATTCCGATCTCCTCCTCCTCTTTTTTTTTTTCATTTGTAGATGCAACTGCGCATGTGCAGTCTAGAGACCTCCAGGCTGTGCACAGACACGAGACTAGTGTTTCGGCATCTGTAGTCTGAAATGAGATCAGATGACAGGGAGGGATCACAAGATCACTCCCTGGACATGCGCTGTCCAGCTCTTCTCTCCGTAGCAGAGCTGGACATAACGAGGAAGAAAAGAATCTGTAACAGTTCCTATGATGTACGCCAGCAGCTGGCGTACATTTACATTACAAGTTTCCGAAAAATTTGTTTTTTCGGAACTTGTTAAATGCCGGCCCCGAGCAGTCACCATACTGTTGTATGGTGACTGCAAGAAAAAACGAAGTGCAGAGAAAATTACTGGTTTTGGAGATTGAACAGACCGATGGAGCTTTCATAAATATCAATTGCAGACTTCCTTTACCTAATTACACGGTAAGTGCACGATAGTGCAATACCGTCAATTGTTAAATGTGCCCCTGTGTCTAATAATAGAGCCTGTGACTTGTGTGAAGGACAAATTGTTGGATCTGGAAAAAGCCTGATGCCAGGAAATCAGAAGATCTGCTTAAAACTACTTTGTAGAAGTTTAAAATGATTTAATTATTGCCAAGGCATGGAATTTAATGTTGGACAATACTCACTATTTATTTGCAACTGTGAAGTATGTGCTGGAATGTTCAATAAAGCACTAGATTTTATTGAAAGATGGTTGAGTGCCTATTAACTGTGATGTGAACAATTCTAGCTTTCAAGGGCTGTTTTCCACATTCTAACCCACAGAGACTAGCTGAGTAAAGAGGAACTAGTTTGGGAGAACCCTTAGCAAGAGGTAGGTGTAGTAAGTAATAGAGTTGTAATAAGCACCTACTTCACTTACACAGGCTGAAAAAGGTCTACACTTTACAATTGCTCTCTGAGTTCCTTAACAGTTACTGGTTTAAATAATAACTAGAGATGAGTGAACCACTCTGTCTTTTCGTTGAAATTGTAATTTTGGGTTGTTTTTGTTCCTATGTTGGTATTTATATATATATAATGGACAATTATTTAAAATATTATAATAAGCAACATTATGAGCTGCTGCGACCTGGCTATCTGAAAATGTTACCTGCACCCAATATTAAATGTATATGTAGTGACAGCATTGGCAGTGAATTTAGTTCTTTTGCAAGGCACTGTTACTTCATTCTACTACTTGGAGATTGGATGCAAATGAAACAGACTAGCAGAGCAGCCCTAGATAGTCACATAGATGTTTAATTACCAATATGTTATTTTGTGTAACAGAGTAGCAGAGCAGTGTTAGGTAGGATGGCAATTTACAAGAAGATGGTATGGAATGCTTTTGAAAAAGCCAAAAATAGAAGCTCTAGATAGACAGTAGGATAGCAATTTAATAAAAAATGGCGGGCAAACCCCAGTTTTTATTTTTACTGAGTAATGGTATTGATCTCCTTAAGTTTTGATTAGTCAAAACTTAAGGATAAAATTGTCAATATTGTTAATTTTGTTGTACTATTTGTTTTATAATCTTTTTATAATACTAACAACTAACACAAGATTTCTTCATTGAGGACTCATTATTTCGAAAGTATAGAGAGAACAAATCTGCCATCACCAGTTCTATAAGGAAAATCACAAAAGTTTTTTCTGTTTATGGACCATACAAATTAACATATCAAACAAGAAGATCATTTTACAACCGTTTTAAGAACAAGCCATTGCCTGGATACCAAAAGAATTTTTAAAAATTATCTATCTACTAATGAACTCGATTTGAGACTTACGAACTAATTACCTAAAGTTAACTACACCTCTCTGACATTTACATGTTCATCATCATCATCATCATTATTATTATTATTATTATTTGAAGGCCAATTTTTCTTTCATTCTGTGCAAATTTTGGTCTAGATACACAGTCTGTACAATTTTTGAAGTTTATTGCTTTCAATCATATTTTTTTGTTTGGTTTCCATATTAGTACTATTGAACATTTTTTGTTTCTGAATTTGGGTCCATACTCAATTGATTGTGTTCACGAATATCCATCATCTGTTTTTATGCATCTACTAACAATCCAATGTTGCCATATTATATTTGTTATATCAGTATATTTCAGTGTATTGTATATCTCAATTCATTGTATTTGGCATAGAATTTACCCTACACCACGACACAATCCGAGACTGATTCATGAAACATGCATATTGATCTCAAAGTGCATTTGTTTTAAAATGCATGTAAATAGGCTCTGTTCAATCCCAAATTCATCAAGGCATGGATATCAAAATATGTATATAAATATGGAGTTGAAAATCTGCACTTATTAGGGGATATATGTAAGGTGGCTGCAAACTAAGGGACAGTGGAAAAGGAGTGGGATCCCAACTTTCCTGATGAGTAAAGAATGCTGGTCCCTAGGCGCCTGATAGTGTGTTCGTAGTAATGATATACTAATCACAGTGACTTACTTAAAAAAATGTATTTGTATTCGAAAAGAACACATACATACATATACGGACCCTTCCTACTGAACAGACAGAAATATTAACACTTTACAGCATAAAACCAATACCCCATCTTTTCAGAGAGGTACCTGATGAGTACTATACCACTGGTAGCACTAAATATTTACTAATACCAGCCTTGCCAGTATATTTCCTCCGACATATCCCAAGTTACAATTACAGTTGCATGTGCAACCATGCGGTCCGATTGAACCGCTTAGAGATACTAGATATTAATAAACTTTACAATTACCATTGGGATTGCCACGAAAAACCCTTGTTTTCGTCAAACTGTATACCACGTATACTTTCCTCGGTTGTCTTTATATCCTGTTTCATCAAACAGCAACCGGCATTCCCTCAGGTTATCATTATATCCTGTCTATTTCAACAGTAACCTCGGGCCTCAACTTTACAATCACACAATTCACATATATATATATATACCTTTGTTTTCTGCTCAGAAAAATACTTTCCCAAATGGTTGTAATAACTTCTCAGAGGTTTTAACAATTCATTTCAGTATAATGTACTATTATGTTCACTATAAAATACAACAGGACTATCTATCAATACAACTGCTTAAACATGCGGCAACACAGGGAAACATATGTGTACACTAAGCAACCAAACCACGTTTAAATCGCAAAATGATATGGAAAAAACCCCCTGTTTTTCTTTCTTGTCCCTAAGATCTCACTACCACCTCATAGATTACACAAAGCGGATATTCGGTTTAGCAACACTAGATGATATAAAGGCATAGAAATATTTGCGTTTTCACCCATATATGATGTCCCACCCTTTGTTGGTAAACCGAAATCTGTAGGTTTTGCAAATCCTTGAAAGTCATTTTATCGCTTACCAATAAAACAATGTCCAATGCGATTATTGTGGTTCCACAACACAAAGATATTTAATTGCAAAAAATAGCAGGATTTACAGCAAGCCATTATTACGCATTAAAGATGTTACAATAAAGCAGGAAAGTAAAAAAACACTGAATACATTAAATTTTCTAATTCCCTTCAACCAGGATAAGATAACGTCATGTTGTCTGTGTAGTCAGGATCAGAGAGATTGAGAAGAATGGGCCAGGGTGCTTATATGCAGTTTGAATTAGCATAAAACAGTGATCATATCACGAATGTACACAAATAACATCAAGAAAGGTCTTCACTGGACCAGGGTTAAAGATGTTCCAGTTGTCTGCTGATCATAGGTCAGTTGATTTGATCTTTTCCAAGGGTGGGGGTCAAGTTACTCCAACTGTTGCCTACGTCTCTTTCCGCCGAATAACCAGTTTAAACTGACCCATAAATAAAGTACTTTTGAGTATTGATCTAATATTGCTCATAACTTGCGACCACTATATGCCATCGCTACTCTCTTGAAACCGGGTTAATGCTGGTGAAATAAGCTTTAATATGAGACCAAACTCTTTACCTTTTAGAGGACCTGAACCATAAATACCTTAACTTTAATATTATCTATGTATAAACAATATCTAGTACATTTTACTAATAAATAAATGTGGATTAGAAACCTTAATAAATGTGTGTTATTTACGAGTGTAAGTGCGAATGTAAATGTGTGTTATTTAATCCCTGCGACTGCATCATAATACGTGGAGTACTAATTGTAATTGCACAGTAAAACAATATTAATCAATTTGGTTTACTTCATCCAATTATTTGACTTTCACAGTTTGGAACAAGTGAGAGCCCTGGGAGCAAATATATGCACACGGACTTCAAGAATAAATCCTCTTTTTACCCCCAACAGGGGCATATATCACCACATTTCAGAAGTTAGTGGAAGAGAACATGTAAAAAATTAAGTTATACTCTAGCTATGCTCAATGCAATATTTCTCGAGCAGAGAATATTGCCATTAGGGATTTAGCCAAGAATAAAAACTTGGCTATAAAACCTGTTGATAAGAGAGGTTAGATTGCGGTGCTTGACGACAACAAATATCTGACAGACAGCTTAATGACACTACTACTTATGAACATCACACAGGAAACCCAGTTGACCAATATCAGTAAAGTTTGGAGGTACTGCTCAGGGAAGCCTTGCGAGAGGGCACACTCAATGAGTCTGAACCTGACTTTTTAACTATCAAAGACCCTAAGTTGCTGTTGATCTATCAATTACCTAAAGTACATAAATCTTTGACCGATCCACCTGGCAGGCCGATAGTCTCGGCATCAATTCCCTCATGGCGAGCCTATCTAAGTATATTGACTTTTTCCTCCATCCTCTGGTCACTAAGCAAAAAAGCTACCTAACTGATACCAGCAGGTACTTGAGATCCTCAAAGACACTGAATGAAAGGAAGGATACATATTTATGACATATGCTACGTCACTGTATACCGTCATTGAACATGAAGCTGGCTGTAGGCATGTCAGATCTATCACGCTGCCTAAATCAGAGCTTACCAGAGAACAGATAGAGTTTTACTGAGCAGTAACTACTTCATTCTATACCATAATTACTTTTGGGCTACAAGTGGGTACTACAGGCAGATTCGCTGGAATGTGATGGGGACTAAGGTCGTGCCCAATTACGCAAATCTGTTTGTGGCCCACTGGGAAAACCATCACATTTAGAAAAATAACCCATACATAAATAGCAGGCTTAAATGGTATCGCTATATAGACAACATCCTGTGTATCTGGACTGGACCAAAAGAGGAACTCAATCTCTTTCTGGAGTACATAAACAACAATAACTTAAATTTGACATTTACTGTCAAAACTAGCACAGAAAGAGTTGAGCTTTTGGATTTGGACATCTACATTAAAAATAACAAGATTGAGACTTTAACCTTCTTAAAGTATGTAGTGTAGACTGCAATTCTTACAACCTGTCAACAAGCTGTCACCATTGGAATTGGCTGCCTAATATCCCCAAAGGCCAATTTACTAGGCTTAGATGGATCTGCTCTGATTTGGAGCAATATGCACGGTAAAACAATATTAACATCAGAGCCGGTGCTAGGGTTCTTGGCGCCCTAGGCAAAAATTCCCGCCCCCCCCCCCGACAAACACACTAAATAAATAAATAATTAGATTTTATTTACCTCACTCTTTTCTCCTGAAGCCTGGTCAGTAGATGCAGGAGGGCTCTTCAAACCGCTTCTCTTTTCTTCTCTTCTCTTTACCTCTCTTCTCTTTTCTTTTCTTTCTTTTCTATGGCTGCTCCTCGCCTTCTTCAGACAGGAGGCGGAGCGATGCATGCTGGAAGATTAGAAAATCTAGTCAGCGGTGCCCTGCAGGTCCCGGCGCCCTAAGCAACTGCCTTAGGTTTCCTAATGGGAGTGCCGGGCCTGATTAACATCAGGCCATCACGTTAAAGCACAGATTTCTCAATAGAAACTATGAACAGGTCTCAGTGGAAAAAGCATATCAGGAAATAAGGGACACCAATACAGAAGGCCTTTTTGAGAAGAAAAAGGAAAAATCACAGGGAGAAGATTTACATCTCCAGTTTACTAAAAGATATAACAGAGACACAAGGAAAAATGAAAATATTACAAGAAGGCATTGGAAAATTATTTTATGTGATACCACATTGAAAGAAATCCTGCCCAAAAAGTCAAAATTTGTCTATAAGAAGGCAGACAATCTTAAAAAAAGCTTGGTCAAAAGTTACATACAGCCAAACACTGAGACCCTTAATACCACCTGGCTGGAAAAAAATGAGAGCGGGTTTTTCCATTGCAACAGATACCATGCCTATAAGGTCAGCCATGTCACCAGTACCAAACCAGTAAAGTGTTTTACTTCCAATGCCATTGGAGAAATTCATAAGATTATAAACAAATTGACATGTGATAGCAAAGGGGTCATTTATCTGCTGGAGTGCCCTTGTGGAAGCTAGTTTGTTGGAAGGATCATCGGAAGCCTGCACACAAGGGTATCCGAGCACCATAGGAATACAAAGAAAGGCCTTGAGGCACAGCGTTTCTGATCACTTTGCAAAATTTTATGAGAAAGACCCTTCACTACTCAAATTCATGGGAATCTATAAGGTTAAAAAAACATGGAGTGGGGGGGAATTTTATTAATAACATGTCACGAATGGATTTACTCATTGAAAACCTTGACACAATTTGACCTCGATATTGATTTTAAGCTGGCAAGTTTTTTGTGACCTTAGACTTGCTAGAGCTGAACTAATATTAGTCCTCCATGGTACCATCCTACATTAGGGGTTATTTCTATAGGACTTTTCATCAAAAAATTAATTTGGAGTTATTTTATTTAACAATCTAGTTTTAGGAGCTAGTTTTACTTTGCCCTGTTTTGTTAACTTTTACTTTATTGTGAATCATCTGCATCAGGAAAATACTACATGCTGTGTTAACCACAGACTTTGACAAATCACAAGACAGCTGGATCCTAGCCCAGCCTCTATAAATAGGCTGAGACCTATGAACATGTCAAACTTTCCCTGTTAAAGCTTTGTATTGGTGAAACGCATTGGTTAGACTATAAGAAACTTATACCTACTTATTGACTACATTTCTATTGCAAAACTGTCAATTCAATATCTGTTTACACACTCAATGACAAACAGAGCCTGCGAGCGCCCCACCAGTACATGCGCATATTTAGAAAGAAGGACCTGAGACCGGTATTCAATGGCATGTCTGGAGGAAGTACAACAGAGCAGCAGGCTCTGGAAGGATGTAGATCTTTGGACCGGTGGCCGGGGGAACATTTCACCAAGAGGGTGAGTAACTTACCTATCCACATCTGATTACCATCTGCCACTTCTGCCAAAAACTCACATTTTACAAGATTGTACCATGAGGCAATTAGATCTTGGAACGTGGAACCTTTCATTTGGTATGTCCAGACATGAGAGCAATACTGTTTATTGAAGGATTTGAACAATTGTCAACAGTATTTTTCTAACCTCGGACTTTGAATGCAGTTTGTATAGGACTGCCTCTGTCTGCCCTAGCTACATTTGGTGTGAGGCAGGATTATTGACATCTATGTAGTTATTCTACAGACCTTGGGGCTTTTGTTCACATGAGCACTTACTCTGTTACACACAGCACCCTTTTCTTGATGTTATTGTGGTTTGTCTATACCCTTGTTTTTACCAGTGCATTGAAATCTATGTTTATGTTCTTTTTGAATATGAGTACATTTTTTCAAGTAAGTTACTGCGATTAGTCTATCAATACTAGGATCACACTCTCAGGCACATAGGAACAAGCATTCTTTATGGATCTCAAGATACCTGCGATATTGAATTCAGGTGTAGGACTGCTGTGCTCTACTATACAAGACACTGTGGGTTACATTCAAAGCCTATGTGGATTATAATTTCGCAAAAGAATGCACAGAAAAAATATATAGAATTAATGCAACCAGTTAATAATAAAAGCATTAAGGGTAAAACAGTTTAAAAATAAAAAATGTTTTTTAATGTTTTCCCCAAACAAATACATTTATTAGGATGTTGTTAATGTCTACTGAACATAAAATACATTACAGTTTCTCATGTTTGCAAACACAAGGTATAGCATGCATACAAGACTATTATCTCTAGTACTCAGAACTTAGACTAACCCTGTAGCTAAAGCAAGAGATACATCAGAAAAACAAGTAGCTTTGTCATGTCTAGAGTTTGATTCGGATGTGGCTGAGTGTGCTTGAGTTTGGCATGCCCCTACTGTAATATGACAATAGCCAAACACCCCTTCCCCACCCCATTCACTCCCCAAAATCATAGGCTGTAGCAAGTGTCCTTTGCGTTTGAAGATGGAGTGGACAGGGCTACGTTTACTGGCATATGTCCCGGTTCTGGGCATGTGCAGAGTAATTTTGTGAATGATACACTTAAAATTGGCAGATACGTGTCTTGATAAATCAGGCCCTCTGAGCACATGTTTAAAACTGTTTAATATTTATATATCAAGGAAGGATATCTTGAATATCGTGCAGCTCTTGTATCACCAGCATAAATAGAGCTTTGTCCAGTCCCTATTTTTCTTTGATTCTTGGATGTGAAGCATTGGATATAGTAGCAGGAATAATATTAATAAATAGAAATGGCCATGGGCTGTGCTTACCAGGTGATTGGCTATTGAGTTTTTTTAATAATATTCATCACAATAATTATTATTATTATTATTATTTTTTCCTTAATGTTTGAAAGAACTGATGTTTTGGGAATACTTGTCATGCGATGTTTGAAGGGTCTTGTCTGTGACTTTCTTCCTACATGACCTTTTCTAGTAGCAGAGATGCCCCTATTTAACAGGTTGATCTATGACAAAATTAGTAAAGCTATGTACTGCAGTGTCGCTGAAAAATAATTAAAATGACAATATTCTGTTTTAGCTGCCACCACACCAGGTGAATGCATAATTAAATAAGGAAAGGAGGGAGACATCATATAATATATTTTCAATTTAGTAATTAATGATAGCCAATAATAGTTTTACTATTAGTCTTCTTGGCTCAACTTGCTTTTTTTGCCCTGTGAATACTTTTTAGAGTATCATAAATCTAGTTTGGGTAGTATTTGCTTAACTAAGGTTTTGCTGCTGCCTTAATTATTACACTACACATTACAGACTGTCAGAAAAAGACTAAAGGGTCAAAATTACCAAAGTAACTAATAGTCACCACTGTCATTCTGAATTATATTTATTTTTAGTAAGGATAGGTACTTCTATAGTACCACTTTCATTGTATTGTAATATACATGATATAGGCTGTGATTTCTTTACAAATAATTAATATTTGCTAATTAACTAATTAGACATAATTACATTTAATCACTCTGAACCCACTAGGCTCTGTCAGAAAGACAAATTGGAAATGGCACGTCCTCTCTAGAGAAAGAGACTGACCATAGCTGTTTCAAACCTATTAATCATCATGGGACTAACTCCAAAGAGCAGTCTCTATGTCCAGCAATAGTCTAAACTCGGTTGGCTTAAAAGCTCACCTAGCAAATTAAAACTCATCTGTTTCAATATAACTACTGTCAAAAAACCTTCTGCCTCTATTTACTGCAGTATATGTTGGTCTAGAGAGAGAGAGAGAGTTGTAGAAAGATGCACATTAGAACAAATCTGTGCCCTAGCACCCATATAATTATCTACTCACAAATATAAAACTGTTGAAATTAGTGGAAAATTTAAAGAGTAGTTCTCCAGGGTCTTATAACACAGGGTTATAAGAACAGGGTTATTTTGAAGATCTACTAGGATATCACATTTCAGCCACTGGAGCAGGAGAGTTCAACTGTCATTGTTATTGCCACCTTTAGTAATATTTTTGACATCCTTAATAGTATCAGTTCCTTCACAAATTCTGCAAATATGAGGAACAAGTGTCCAGGCTCTGTGTTCAGCAATGATCATGACGACACATAAAAATACTGAGCATACAGCTCCTCCGAGCTGACATATATCCAGCAAGGGTGTCCATGCTTAATAAAAGTGTAAGCCTTTTTCAGAACCACAAGAGGTCAAGATGATTGTTGAAATACAGTCTTGGTTGCCAGAAACTGACTGCCTTAAGATTTCTACAATAAGTAGATCAACATTCAT
Source organism: Mixophyes fleayi (assembly GCF_038048845.1). NCBI lineage: Eukaryota > Metazoa > Chordata > Amphibia > Anura > Limnodynastidae > Mixophyes > Mixophyes fleayi. The sequence continues at coordinate 56,270,278 of NC_134408.1, forward strand.
GTCACCATATTCCTCAGTGTCTCCTCATTGGCATTTCCATATTAGTTCCTCTGGTAGCTGCACGCAAATGTTAGCCACTAGTGACTGCTTTAATATTGGTGGCTGATAATGCTTCTGCCTTTCAGTAACCGCACATAAACTCTCTACCACCAGATACATTTGTTATTAAATTATTTATTAATTGTTCCACACACCTCTAGGATTGTAACCTCATTAGAGCATGACCATCTTTACCTTTTATTTCATACCACTGTTTGCTCTTTACTTTAAATATACATTGCTGTGGAGCTTGCTATTTCTTTATAAAATAAGGATGATAATAATAATAATAATAATAATAATAATTATAATCTACAATTTGTGTTAAGGTTTTACTAACTCCTTTTTCTTACTCTATCTTTCACATATTAGCTGGCTATTAAAAGGATGTTGCAAAACAGACACTGTATGACCCAGGGAAGATCAGCCAGTAAGATACTTACATCAAAGACCTATGAGTTCAGGCTAATTTAAATTCTATTTTCTCTAAGCAGAATATGCTTTAGGCAAATCAGCCTGTGTTCAGATATTTGGCATATTTATACAAAACAACATGTTAATTTCCTGGGGAAGCAAAATTTTCTTTCTCAAGCATAAACCGCTATTTTAAACAAATGAGATTACTAGGCCACTGTGGTTTTCTTTCTTTAAAAAACTAAAAATATCTGCATGCAAGCAAACTGTTATGCTTTTAGTTATGAGCAAGAGAGAGAATAAAAGATATACAGTACATTTAGCAAATCTTTTGTTTAAATGTTCTGGCTAAAGTAACTAAACTAATGCTGCCATAAGACAATGATCCATGGTTAACATTAAAATTAAATTGCTACAAGTTAGCATTCTTAATTGTTAGCAATATAACTAGAATTGAATGTACTTTAAATAGTTTTTTAACTGTTTATTTGCAATTTCAAAGTTACTGGAGGTTATTCACAGATAAGGTACTAAGCTAATATAATTCCTTCTTGGTACATACAGCACTAATTTCCATTATTATACATGTTTATTTCTATAGAGTCATCCACTGATCAATCAGGAACAATGGAGTTGATTGCTGGATGAGCAAATGTTTGTTCAAGCATGGGCATAATAAAACTTTCCATGTGAAATTTGGCATATGCAATAATGCATCTTTTGAAATTCGTAAATGTAAAAAGAAGATTTAATTTCACAAGACACACTATTTGTATCAACTTCAGCAAGGCATAAACAGCATGAATGTGGAGGTATTTAGTGAGAGTCTTTTTATCTTTGCAAAATGGACAGATTTTCACATCACTTTGGAGGTTGGAGTATTTACCATTGTTTTCAAAAGATCATATATTGGTCACTCTAGACACATTTTTCAGGGCAAGGACATCTCTAGGGACAAATTAACCACTGTGAATAAACTATTTCTAAAATGTTGTATTACAACACGTGAAATAAAGCCATTCACTGACATGAACTATATAATACATATATGAGGGTTAAATGAGTAGTATTAATGAATGAATGACTGAATAAGTGAATTAATGAATTAATTAAGTAGGTGGTCGGAATATGACAATAAGTAATACTTAGAGCAGGTTTTACTTTTGCAGATATGCTCACTACAATCATGGATCAAATTAAAAGAAAAAAAGTTTAATAAATGTCTATTAAAACTTATCATGAATTGCCGAAAAATCATATAAACTATTGTCCAAATCTCCCCTATCCCCAAGCACTATTACATTACTTGCAGCATTGACACAATATTAACTAATACAGCAGAGAGCAATGAATCACTTTTAAATGGGGAGTTGCAGCAGAGTTTTCAGTGAGACAAAAGGATTTTCTCTGGCAGAAGTACAAATCTAACGATTGTGGTTGGAATTTTCAAATACAACAATGTTTTATTTGACAGTGATGTGATGGCATGTCAGGACGGAAGTATGTTGGATGTTGATGAAGAAAGGTAGTTTCAGGTAGTGTGTGTGTGTGTGTGTGTGGGGGTAAATAATTATTAATTATAGTTTTGCTAGTCAGATTGTCTTTTAAGCCAAACCTTAAAGATAACTAATGCCTACATCAAAATTAAAAATAAAGTTTATAGGAAATATTAGCTCCACTGCCCAGGGTTACGGATTACAAAATAATAATAATAATAATAATAATAAATATAATAATAATAATTCTAATCATTTAGATGTCTCTTCTTTTTAGCGTAGTATATTCTTTGATATTGTCAGTCCCAGCAATCTTAGACATCACTGGCCTACCTCCAACACTGGCCTACCTCCAACTGGCCTACCTCCTACCTTAATCAGAATCCTGAACAGAACCCAGCCTCAGACTAGAGAAGACATAACACCTCTCAGTAGTACTGATGACAAATATGGGGAATCACCAGTCAATTGATGTAAAAATATGCTTTGGATAGGTGAGATTAGTAAACACATCACTTTACACTGCTGGGCAATGCTAATATAACAGGAGGCAAGTTTAACTTAATCATGATTTCTTGTTTAGAGGGGCAAAAATGATTATTAATTATCTTATGGGGGCCAAATTATTTTATGGGCCAAAGTTCATGAGTACAAGTGCATGCTGCCATATGTAGTACCACAACTATGTACTTTAAAAGGTGTTCCCATCTTGAAATATTAAGTGTTGCCACATCACAAAAAAAATATTAATATGGATAATGAAATTGTTTGCCACTGTAATACAGTCATGGCCAAAAGTTTTGAAAATTATACAAATATTATTTTTCACAAAGTCTGCTGCCTCAGTTTTTATGATGTCTATTTGCATATACTACAGAATGTCATGACATCAGGTAAGTGATTCACTTGTTAACACAGGTGAGTGTTAACGAGTACAAGGCTGGAGATCACTCTGTCGTGCTGATTGAGTTAGAATAAAAGACTGGAAACTTTAAAAGGAGGGTGGTGCTTGAAATAACTATTCTTCCTTTGTTAACCATGGCTATCTGCAAGAAAACACATGCAGTCATTGCACAAAAAGGGCTTCACAGGCAAGGATATTGCTGCTAGTAAGATTGTACCTAAATCAACCATTTATCAGATAAACAAGAACGTCAAGGAGAGAGGTTCAATAGTTGTGAAGAAGGTTTCAGGTCACCCAAGAACGCCCAGCAAGCACCAGGACCGTCTCCTAAAGTTGATTCAGCTGCATGTTCGGGGAACCACCAGTGCAGGGCTTGCTCATAAATGGCAGCAGGCAGGTGTGAGTGCATCTGCACGCACAGTGAGGTGAAGACTTTTGGAGGATGATCTGGTGTCAAAAAGGTCAGCAAAAAAGCCACATCTCTACAGGAAAAACATCAGGGAAAGATTGACATTGTGCAAAAGTAACAGGCATCGCACTGCTGAGGACTGGGGTAAAGTCATTTTCTCTGATGAATCCCCTTTCAGATTGTTTGGGTCATCTGGAAAAAAGCTTGTCCAGAGAAGGAAAGGTGAGCGATACCATCTGTTCTGTGTCATGCCAATAGTAAAGCATCTTGAGAAAATTCTTGTGTGTTGTCGCTTCTCAGCGAAGGGAGTGGGCTCACTCACAATTTTGCCTAAGAACACAGCCATGAATAAAGAATGGTACCAAAACATCCTCCAAGAGCAACTTCTACCTACCATTCGAAAACACTTTGATGATGAACAATGCCTTTTCCAGCATGATGGAGCACCTTGCCATAAGGCAAAAGTGATAACTAAGTGGCTCAGGGATCAAAACATCAAAATTTTGGGTCCACGGCCAGAGAACTCCCCAGACCTTAATCCCATTGAGACGAGTTGACAAACAAAAACCCACAAATTCTGACAAACTCCAAGCATTGATTAGGCAAGAATGGGTGGCCCTCAGTCAGTGTGTGGCCCAGAAGTTGATTGACAGCATGCCAGGGCGAATTCCAGAGGTCTTCAAAAATTTGGGTCCGCACTGCAAATATTTGTGAAAACCAATACTTGTGTCATTCTCAAAACTTTTGGCCACAATTGAATAATAAAAGTAAAATAAATTTCCCTTACATATAATCTTTAATGAAATTTGGCCCACTAATTTATTCATAAAATAATTTGGCCTCTGTAAGATAATTAATAATCATTTTTGCCTCTCTAAACAAGAAATCATGATTACCCTCATATTTAAATTTTATATTGTGTCCCTTGTTATGTTACCATTGTCCAGATAGCTCAAACAACATGTTTTTTTTCCATTTAATTTTGAACAAGTTTCAGTTTCTATTCAATCTCCAGCGAGTTTCTATTTAATCTTCGACTATTTTGACTAAACCACCTGCAAGATAGGTGTTTTAAAATCAACTCAATTCGCAGGAGATTGGATTTTGGAATTTCATAATTGCAGGATAATATATATGGCGACTTTGCACATAAAATCACCAGTGATCTTGAGTAATTTGCAGCGATTTGAGGTCGCTGAAAAAATTGCAGCTTGATACATTTACCCAAGGACTATACTAGGGAGTATAGCGCCCCTCTGGTTTCTTCCACTTCTGTGTCCAGTCTCCCTGACAGCAGCACACCCATATCCACATTTCCATCTACTGTGTTTTCAGCTATGTCATCATACCAGCTAAGTACTGTTGCTTTCATGGAGGGAACCAACTACACTGGGCCGTGACCTCACTGAGTGAAGTCCATGTCCTCTTGCATAGATCCTTGGAGAAGTCCAGTTGGGGTCTTAGACTCTGTACCAGTATATTTGGTTATGCCAATCCTGCCTGTTAGTTACTCTCATCTGTGAGTGTGTGTGTGTGTGTGTGTCTGTGTGTGTACTCCACTACACTAGCTTTCTGTGTTACATAGTTACATAGTTGATGAGGTTGAAAAAAGACACCAGTCCATCAAGTTCAACCTATTTTGGATCTCCTGCGATCCTGCACTTATATTTGAAATTAATCCGGAGTAGGCAACCGCCCATCTGTTTCAATTTTGAAAATCCCCCCAGACTCAATATTGCAATCCAATTTTTACCCTATATCCACTACTATCCTTTATTTTAAATTAACGGTCGTATCCCTGGATACACCTTTCCGCTAAAAATTTGTCTAACCCTTTCTTAAACATATCTATTGAATCTGCCATCACAACCTTCCCTGGCAATGAATTCCATATCTTGACTGCCCTTACTGTAAAGAACCCCTTCCTTTGCTGGTTGTGAAATTTCCTCTCCTCTAACCTTAGGGGATGACCACGTGTCCTGTGTATGGTCCTTGGGGTAAAAAGTTCCCATGAAAGCTCTCTGTATTGACCCCTAATGTATTTGTACATAGTAATCATATCTCCCCTTAGACGCCTCTTTTCTAAAGTAAACATGCCTAAACTGGCTAACCTTTCCTCATAACTTAATGACTCCATACCCTTTATCAATTTTGTCGCCCTTCTCTGAACCCTTTCTAGTTCCAAATTATCTTTTTTATAGAGTGGTGCCCAGAACTGTACTGCATATTCAAGATGAGGTCTTACCAATGATTTATACAGTGGCAAAATTACACTGTCTTCCCTTGCATCTATGCCCCTTTTTATGCATGCCAATACTTTGTTTGCCCTTGCAGCTGCTGCTTGACATTGAGCACTATTGCTAAGTCTACTGTCTACGAGCACTCCCAAATCCTTTTCCATTATAGATTCTCCCAAATTAATTCCATTTAATTTATAGATTGCGTTCTTGTTTTTGATCCCTGAATGCATAACCTTACATTTATCTGTGTTAAACCTCATATTCCATTTAGCCGCCCAATCCTCCAGTTTATTTAAGTCCCTCTGTAGAGAAGCTACATCTTGCTCTGATTTTATTACCTTACAGAGTTTAGTGTCATCTGCAAAAATAGAAACTTTACTCTCTAAACCATCACCAAGGTCATTAATAAATATATTAAAAAGGAGTGGTCCCAGCACGGAACCTTGAGGAACTCCACTTAAGACCTTTGACCAATTAGAAAATGTTCCATTTATCACAACTCTCTGTTCCCTATTCTCTAACCAGTTTTCGATCCAAGTACAAATTTTGATTTCTAGACCCAGTTCCCTTATTTTGTAAACCAACCTCTTGTGTGGCACTGTATCAAAGGCCTTTGCAAAATCTAAGTAGACCACATCTACTGTCCTGCCCTGGTCTAAGTTCCCACTAACTTCCTCGTAGAAACTAATTAGATTAGTTTGACATGACCTATCCCTCACAAATCCATGTTGATTCCCACTAATAATTTTATTGCGTACCAAGTAATCCTGAATACTGTCCCTGTTCTACAGTGTCACTGTGACATTCTCCATTGTATTCATAAGTTTACTGCCTTACCAGTGCCAACACCACTGTTTACCTTGTCACACGTTACTCTGTGTACCATATTGCACGGTATGCACTGTTCAAACAGTGGCAACACATTTGTGTTCTTTATTTTATGCTATGCACCGTTCAAACAGTGCCTACACATCTGTGTACGTCATTACACGTTGCGCACTGTTCAACCAGTGCCAACACCTCTGGGTACCTTATAAAAACAATACACACTATTCAAACAGTGCCAACACATCTTTGTACCTCATTACACGCTACATGCTGTATAACCAGTATCAACACCTTTGTGTACCTTATTGCACGTTATGTGCTGTCCAACCAGTGCTAACACATCTGTGACCCTCACAACACGCTACCCACTCTTCAACCAGTGCAACACCTCTGTGTTTCTTGCTGCATGTAACGTGCTGTTTAACAGTTCCATCCCATCCGTATACCCCAGGACATGCAACAGACAGCGCCTACAAACACTTTGTACTCCATTACACATTACCAAACCCCTACACATGTTTTCAGCTGTACCCAATTTTGCTTACAGTGCCACCCTTGTGTATTCCAGTGGGACATCATCTCTTTGTTTCACACCCATAAATCTTCTGGTGCGTTCCCCTGTAGATACAAAATCATAAGTTCCCACAGATATTTTATCAAAACTGACATTTGTCAGGAATATATTACCTGTCACCTGTTTTTCAAGTCTAGAATTCAAGGAATTTCTATGTTTTTCCATATTTTAAGCTCTCTAAATGAGGCATAAAATGCTAGCGCTTTAGACTACATATCAATCAGGCCCTATCTGTGTAGAGTTTGTATGTTCTTCTGATGTTTGCATGGGTTTTTTCTGTGTGCTCCAGTTTCCTTCCACAGTCCAAAAACATATTGGTAGATTAATTGGCTTCTGACAAAATGTATGTGCTTGTGTGGTAGAGAATGTAAATGATTAAACACTCTCTGTGCTGCAAAATCGCTAGTCAACTTTGTTTTGTTAATTGTTTAAATAAAGTTTTAATAATAATATTTTTAAATATATGAATTGTTGTCAGTTTTATTTAATGTCAGATTTTTTTTTATCCCCAAAATATATTCCAACATAGCACAGACTTGCTATTTTAATAATATTTCATAAGTTACTAATATAAAAAGTGAGGCAAAGAAAATTTAAGTCACTTTTTCATAAATAAAATATAACACAAAGACTTCATCCTTTAAATGATTTATATTTTTATATATACTGACCTTAGGTAAATCATATATGGATAAGCTCTGCACTATGACATTGGAGGTTATCTGAGGTCAGCTGGAGCTCTAGAAAACAGCTTATACAATGACCCTATCATATCATTAATAGATATTTGTGAGCAAGGAGTGAGGAAAGAGAAAACGATCAAACTCATTGCCCACAGACAGAAATCTTCTCAATATAAAAGCACTTCTACAAAATAGAGAATATATCTTTTCCACAGAAAAAAGCCCTTTGATAACTGTGAATTGGCTATTCAAAGCTGATGAATATTTATCTTGTTAATGCAAATTTGAGCAAACTTTAAAGATGACAATGCAATATCCTCTTTGCCTATGCACCTTCATCACATTTATGAATCACAGAAGTCACCTAATTTTCAGTGTTCAGGTATGCAAAAAGATGGCATAATACATGAAAATTAAATTATTAAAATGTCAAAATTTTACTATGATGTTAGCAAAAACTAGATGAGTTGTGTTTAATAAAGTATCACTATTCTTTCATGGAAAAAGTCCCATGGATATTATTGAAAATGTTACATTTTGCCGCATTAATGTTTACACCAGATAAAATGTGTCTTAAAATGCTATGTTTATAAAATTTATATTTCTAATGTAATTATTTTAATATGTTGTATATGCAATATTTATCAGAGATCCTTAAATTTTCAAAACATAACCCAGCAACTTTGTTAATTTTTTTCTATACATATCATCAAATAGGAGAAACTGTGAAACAAAGGCCATACATCCATATATATTTCATAGCAAATTGCAGCTTAAACAAAAACATATTTATTTATTATATCCTTTCACTATTGTCCAATGGACTGTCTGGTGCTACTTTTTCCATAGAGGCACTAACTAATTTGTTGACAGTAATGCCATTTGTCATGGATTAAAATCTGCTCAAATTTTGGATACCTATCAAAAAAAAAAAACATTTTCTGCCAATAGATTAAAAAGTGCCACATAGGTGAAATTATTGTTTATTTCATAATCTAATTATAGGCCTAGGGACATGATCAGCCTCTTTGTTCCTCTCCTGGTACAGATGAATGTTAATGTCCTGGAGTATATGTGTACTGTAGGGAAATGGGAAGTTTCAGGTTCGAATTCATATGTCTATTTTCACCAAAATGCATCTTAAGGATAGCACCACTGTCTACCTTGATATGAATTCTATCACTGTCAATCTGTTCTCTTTATCCTTATCATCGCAGCTTTCATTGTATATTGTCAAAACTGTAGTCAATAAATCTTGTTGGACACAATGTAAAGTAAAGCTGGGTACACACTACAGAAATTTCTACCAACTTTTTATGCCGAGCAATTTTACATGCGACTGATGGTCTGATCGCTCGGTCCATGGACTGCATACACACTAGCCTTGTTTAGGACGATAAAGGGAAGACCGGACGTCCCTTTAGCGACTTTTTACAGCCATGTTGTCGTGAGCAATGACTGTAATTTCGTACTCACTGTTGTGGATCGGTCGGAAGTTTATACACACTACACAGCAGAAACGAGATTGGAACGGAAATATTAAATGGTACGACCAACCAAATGAGGCGACAATTGTCCATTTGGGCAGACTTTCGACCATCGTGTTACTGCACACACTGACCCGACTTTTGAACGAGCGGTCGTATGTCGGCTGTTTGAGCCGATTATTGGACGAAAACAGTGTAGTGTGTACCCAGCTTAATGGTGCAAAGTCTTGGATCAAAGAAATGGGTATGAGAACTAATATTTTCTACAGTGTTAGTGCACTGATGCTGTAATAAAATGAGTTTTCTTGATATGCAAAATATATGATCACTGCTGGCTTCACCCATTGCCTTAGTGCCATGGGTTGAGGTGGCACTTGAAAATCTGACATATTTCTTGTGTGAACAGGGTACTATTCCTTTTAAAAGTATGCTGTCAAAGGGTTCACTATCTGTAATTTTATTTTTTCCATTCTTCCAAAAATATTTGTATCAACATTGTTCTGGGTTGTTCTGGGTCTGCCAATGGAAAGCCCTCCCTTTTCCTTTAGTATTAAATACTGAAATTACCAAATATATCCATTTCTTACCGCTGTATTCTGTCATTTTACATTTTGTGCTGCACATTTAAAGTAAATTGGAGAGTTTGGTATTGTCCATGGAGAGAAAGAGATAAGTGGGACATCGAAGAGGAAGAGCTCAGTTTTAGGCATGGTGAGCTTTAGGTCCATGAGGAGATGAAAAGAAACAGCAATATAGACAAGAAATTGATAGAAAGGAAGGGGTTGGGGGAGGAGAGATAAATTTGGTCTAATCAGCCTATTGGTGGTACAGGAGGCTGAAGGATTTGATTCTTTCGCAAAGGGAGTTCATGTGTGATGATGCCAGGGTGGTAAGTTGTCCACTAGGTAACACTGGTATCTAGGGGTTCTTTGATCTTTATTACAGAAATAAATAGACAAAACTGTAAAACAATAGCTAGGACAATAATATATAACTATTTAAACAACACACAGTATGACACCAGATCCCACAGAAGTCTTTACAGTGTCCCAGAGTCAATTTATCTTAAGCTGCTATTACTTTCAATGAATAAAATCCTAGCTGATTCAAGCTGAACAGTTATCAGGCCAAGTTGTAAAAATGTGGCTAATGGTTCTTTACAGTTACCTCGCTAAGGCACTTTATGGGATTTCCATCAAGCCAAGTTGTATTTCCTAATAGAGTTTTCCTGGTGCAGTTGCCCTGGTAACTGGTTACTCAGGTCCTCCGGATATTGCTGATAATGGCTTCATCTGGCCAAGCTGTTTAAATGTAAGTCTGCCCAAGCTGTTGTTCTAATACATTTACAGTGTACAGTTCCAACACAACTATATATTTGGTCCGGAAGTCTTGATGCTTCTTGCTGCTTGGCCACACGCTAAGGGATCTAAACCCCAGTCTCCCTACTCCTGTAGGCTCACTAGGTGGACAGATCCTTCAGCAGCTCTTGATGGAGTGATGATTTAGTGGAGAAGAGTTTCCGACGCAGAATGACGTCTCTATGTAGGAACCAGAGCAAGTATAAAGAACGAATGACAAAAATCTGCACCAGGCGCAGTAAATCCCTAAAGAAGCCGAACCTCCCTTGCATTCTAAGGTGACTGGTCCTGTGATTGGCTGAGAGCTGGCTAGTGGTTGAAAAGGAGTGGGATGGATGTTTAGTCCAACATTGTAATCTCCCCTGCTGAGAAGGAGCCCAGAAGTCTGAAAGAATGCAGAGGGAAATAATAGTTGCTAAAACTAATTAACACAGGACTTAATCCTAGTTGATGAAGTGCAACTCCTCCCTTTATCCCTCTTCATGTGTTTATGATGTGGAAGAGGTTTTAGTTGCTTCAAACTTCCTGTCCTCATATTGGGAAATGAAGGGGGTTGCAGGAAACAGTGTTGCAGCCATTTTATATTCCAACGGGTCCATGTACAGTCCACCTGGCTATATTTAAGAATGCAGTCCATCTACCCTGCTTAGAGGGGTAATATATATTTCAACTCAGTGAATGCAATAAATAGCTATGGTCAAATTGGTACCACAGGGCTAATCCAAATCCAAATCCAGTCTGCTGGAGGCAGGTAAGTTTGCCGGGGGTCGGGTGCGCTGTCCGATCACCAGGCGCGTGATAGTCTGATTGTGAATCTTACTTTGCAGATTCTGTTCCACACTTCTGCTATGTGGATCAGATGCTCCTCCCAGCTGTTGCTAAAGATAGCTATAGTCCAGATAGGCATGGAAATTATCCTGACATCCTTCCAGAAGACAATCCCCCATTTTTTGGCATAGTTGCAAATTTAAATAGGCCAAATGGAGTGATAAATGCTGGTTGCTCTTTTGCCTCTTTGGTCAAGGGTTTTTGCTAGAACTCCTTGCTGAAGTCCAGTAGACTCCTGGGACACCTCTCTACATGTAAGCATGTATCTCCGTTTATGATGCTGCATGTCCGTTTCCCAATATTTCCTTTTGGAATACATAGATACGCTTTTAGCAGGTGTTTCAAGGTCCCATTTCTCCCATAATGTTTGCAATAATTATCGCTGAAATTGGGTCCCCAGATTGGTAACTCTCAGTTTGGGATACCATACACAGTTGAAGATGTCCACCAGAGCCTGGGCTATGTGCTCTGCATCTTTAGATGCTAGCATTAAAGCCTCCAGATAACAGGTGGCAAAATCAAACAAGAATGAGACTATATCGCTTCCTTGATCGACTGGGTATTTTGAATGGCCCCACTATATCTACTGCCACCCTCTGAATAGTTTTCCCTATGATGTGCACCCCCTAGCTATTGACAAGTATCCCAAGAGGCTCTACATTGCTTGATATCCTGTGTGACTCAGGGCCAAAAATGACTCTTAAGTAAGAAAGCAAGGTTTTTCTGGTCCCAAATGCCCACTGGCAGGGATTTCATGGGCCAGGGTCATATGGAAGTGGCACAACAAGTGCGAGCATGTAAGGGTTTACAAAGTAATGTGGTGATTGACTCTTGCGATTCTCATGTTATAGAGGCTTATTGCAATGGGGGTTCATTATGTACAAATGCAACACTGAGGGGTTTTATCAATTTATTATGGGCTAGAAAAAGGAGAGAGGATGGGTAATATATATTAAAGTAATGGGATAAAAGAATAAGCAGAGGTTTTGTTTGAAGTTTGCAAACTTACTATCAGCTGTTTAGTAGGCTAAAAACTAAAATGCATACATTGTGCGGCAGTTTGCAAACCCCTAAACCGCATACAGTTTAGATTAAAATACATCCAGTTTATGCCAAAATGCATGGTAAAACTGGATGTGAAACATCTGGCTTTACCTTTTACATTCTGAAAGAGCCTAGCTTACTATGCATCAGGCCTGGTCAACTAGGCAAGTTGGCAAAAAAATGTTTGGACCTCACACTTACAGAGTGTCAGCCCAATGGTGAGTAGCACTGACCCCTCCTGATAACCTTGCCCATTGGACTCTAGAGTAATATTATTAAAATTTAGTGTTCCCTATTGCGACACTACAAGTGCCAATATGCACTGACAGTCCATGAGTTTTATTGTGTGCTGGGACCTGTAGAATATTCTATCTGTGATTGGCTAAGCGGTGCAAGATATTGCTTCTGATTGGTTGTCTGGATGTATAAAGTAGCCAGCCTCATAGGGCCTTAATTCATCTACTCTTTGGGAGTGGTCTGTTTGGTGGATTTTTTTTCTCTCAATTGACATGTATTACAACAGATTATAGATAATTATTTTTTATAGCGACAAAAAGCAGTCACTCATTTTGTGAGAAACATTATTGATTAATATATGGGTGCAACATTATTTATTTATATAAGGGGCAGCTTTATTTATGTATATATTTAGACACATTTATTTAGTTATATCCCTGGGACATATTATTATTATTATTATTATTATTATTATTATTATTAATAATAATAATAATTAATTATTAATTAATTTATATAGCACCATTCATATTACGCAGCACTGTAAAGAGAATATGTACTTATTTTCCTAATGTCTTCTGGTTGTCATTTTAAAAATATAAAGTTGTCTCACCTATGCCTAAAAAAGTATTTTCAGCTTGATGAGCATGCAAAGAACTGCAGAGGGGAAAAAGTGGAATTTATCTCTTTTTATACTTGGGATTTAAGTTTGCTGTAAGCACAGAAATAGAATTATGCTGGGTCTATGAATAATTGTTATCTGTAACGCTTTGCTGAGAAAAAAAAGCATATAAATGTGATGTATGCGCTGACATACTAAATTATATTAACGCTATGTATAACTGCTATCTATAAAGAGCTACAAAAAAACAAATGTTATTATATTGTTCTATGTATTTGGGAATGAACATATTTATTTATTTATTTATTAAACACAAGGCCTTTACTGTATAACACAGACAAAAAAGATGAAGGTGATGATGACAGAGTAATAGGCAGATAACTAGTGCTATCAATCACTTTTACAGGTTTTCTCTGTAGAAATGGGTGCAAGATGTCCTCTTATGCCCTCTGATGTTGTACCTTGTTTCCTCAGCGTGCTACTGAATCCAAAGAAGTCCAATAAAGACATTTTGCCCAGCTGTAAGTGTTCAATTCCAGTGGTTCTAGGTTGTCACAAAGGCAGCAGCAGAATTGATGGGAAGGAGATATTAAAATATAAGCTAAATATAATGAATTCCTGATTGATTCCCTTGCTTGCTGTATACCATCAGATAGCATTGCAGTGGCAAAAATGATATTGCATCATGAGCAGCCATATGTTTTCATTTGGCTATTTATCTGTACTAAATTACAATTATAGTTATAATTTTTGTTATTGCAATATATGATAAGTGCCAATGGGTTTTTGGGGCACTTTAATAAGAGGGCACAATGTGTCTTCACCACAGATCCACTTATTGTGGTTCAGTCCAATCACTTGACTAAATAAGAGATACATCAAATGTACATACGGTTCTTCCTGAAGTTACCAGCAATGAAAACCTGGGAGTTCTTGAGCTGGGAGAATACTGCATCACACAGTGTGATTAAATGTTCCAGTTGATCAGGCAATTCTTGACAGAACAAATCATCATTAGTTGTGTTATTAAGTAGAGATGAGTGAATTGATTCATCCGAATCAGATTCTACACTGGCTAATAAATTTGCAAATTGGCAATGATTTGCATAAAATTTAGAGAATAAAACATGCCCCAGTGATATTAACCTTATAAAAGTAGCAAAAAAGAAAAACTAATATTGTCATGTTATGTTCCTGTACACTTTTTGTTTTATATCCCTACTGTACAGCACCGGGAAAATAAAAGATAATAATAAAAGATTATAATAAATATTGAGACATGTAAAAAACCAGCAGAATGTAAAATGTACATTAACACGACCAATAAGATACAAAATGCCAAGTATTATTCCTAACAATATGTAGTATGCTAAATAATATTTCCAACAGGAATTTCACAATTGCATAGCAGTGTGCTCTGTAACACATACATTAATTTTGGCATCTTTTATCAAGCACAAACATATTCTATTATGCTGTAAATTGAGGAACGAAACAAGCAAGTGGAGGCAATATGCCAGGCAATATATTTTGTACACCAAACAAATAATATGCACAAAATAAGTTTACCAAGCAATTTAAACAGTAAGATGTAAAATATCAAACAAGGACCAGAAATGTGTTCCCTAAGATGTCCATTAATGTGCCCAGGAAGATGTCTGTAGTAGAACTCAAATGATGCCAGTATAGTAAAATGCTCATAGAGCAGCAAGAATCTCCTAGTAGTACCGGCAAAATGCAATATGTAGCACTATGTAGCCACTTCTGAGTGGCTGTTTGTGTATTAACCTCTCCAGCTGATACTACTTTATTCATAAGTGTTGCTATATATAAGTGGCTATATTATATCAAGTCATGGCCATCTATTCACATTACTTATTTTGTCATTTTCATTTGGACTACTGCAGTGAAAGAGATTGTTATTGTATTTTCAAAGAGTTAAACAATGGATGTGACAGTAGAGCGATTAACTAGCAGCCTTGAAAATGTAATGAGTATTGGTTAGGGTTGGTTGTCCAAATTTCCCTTTTGTATTCCATTTTCTTAAACCAACGAAACATCATTGATTCAGCTAAGCTTGTTTTGTTAGTATTATTATTATTATTAATAAAAAGTTTTGCTATTTTTTATAACACTATGGTATTTGTATGTCTTTTTTTGAATGTTCAAAATAAGTGGGTTTCCTCTATTGTGCCTCTTCCATTACGTTTGAGAGGTTGCTACTGACAACAAGAGTATCCTGTGTCATTTTTTTGGAGACTCCCACAGATTCAGATAAACTCCTAAAAATTATAACTATTTGGTACAAGGCCACTCACTTTTCTGTTTATGCTACAGTGCAATTTTATTTGCAATTTTACTTTTTTATTGGTCCATCTGGCACCCCTTATTTTTTACTATTCACAAATTTACTCCACAATGAAAAAAAGTGGTGTTATTAAGAACAACTGAGAACCTTTATGTGAAGCAGAAGAGTGATTGTAGCACTATATTCTTCTAGACATACGTTTCCTTGTTTTTAGGTGTAGATATTTTTAAAAAAGTGTATTAGCTCACTTTTTTTTTCCATTTAATTTGTTTAGTGTCTAGATCATTTCACATTGTAACAGATGTAAAGGTTTTATTTGAAAAATGCTAATTTCATATTTATAAAGTCATATTTAAAATATCAAATATAATTAATTTCAAACACCAATACAAAACACATATACATATTAATCAGCCAATTAAAATCAGCTAGTTAATTCTGTTGATCATCATCATTGTGTATTGTTGCACCAGCCCTTCAGCACCCGCAAAACATCTGGCTCCTGACAAGTATATAGTATATATGTCTGAATCCAGATCTAGCTCAGTCACAGTTACGCGACTATGCCCTTATTGTGCTCTGGCTATGCTTACCCTCCCTTATCCTTCACCATTTTGCCTCTCCAGTCGTAAGTGTAAGATGCAATAAAATCTGCATGCTTATGTTTATTTGGTGCATCTGCAAACTATGGAAATGTGCATTTTGCTCAAATAACACAGATGTACATCCAGTCCCTTGGGGCCTAAAACAGATGTACATTAGTCCCTTAGGGCCTAAGTCATTAAGGAGAGTAAGCATAAAATAGGAATAACTTTGCACCTGGGCAAAACCATGCTACATTGGAGGGGGAGGTAAATTTAAAATGTGGGGACAGATTTATAATTGGGGTAAGGCATGTCCTAGATCAACTTTAAATTTCAGTGTAAAAATAAAACTATCAAGCACTTGCTAGATGAAAAATAAACAGCCAGTAAATAACTTGTGTGCAAAATAGTAAACTAATTTGCACCCCTTGCAATGTAACAATGTTCGTCCCGGAGAACATTTACTCCTTTTTTTGCCTTAGTTTCCTTAATGACTCAGGCCCTTAGTGTCTATGTTCCCACAGTAATAACTCAAAAATGCTTCTAATTCTATATCTCATGTGCTGTCACAGTATCATGGATACTGACTCTTTTTTGTGTTATCTAAACTTAAGCATAACCTGTGTAGGCTTCCTTTTTTCTCTTTATTCTTCTTGATAAGATTCTGCCCTAAGAGTAAAAAAGTTAGTATCATTAATGGAGGTACTTTTTCAGGGAGACTTTGCTTATCCCTTCCTCAGACAAATACCTCAATTTACAGTCATGGCCAAAAGTATTGAGAATGACACGTATATTATTTTTCACAAAGTCTGCTGCCTCAGTTTTTATGATGTCAATTTGCAATTAATTTCAAAGTCCCTCTTTGCCATGACAATGAACTTTATCCCAAAAACAGCATTTCCACTGCATTTCAGCCCTGCCATAAAAGGACCAGCTGACATCAGGTCACTGATTCTCTCATTAACACAGGTGAGAGTGCGGACGAGGACAAGGCTGGAGATCACTGTGCTATGCTGATTGGAAGCTTTAAAAGGAGGGTGGTGCTTGAAATCATTGTTCTTACCCTGTTAACCAAGGTTATCTGCAAGGAAGCATGGATATTGCTGCTAGTAATATTGCACCTAAAACAACCATTTATCAGATCATCAAGAACTTCAAGGAAAGAGGTTCAATAGTAGTGAAGAAGGCTTCAGGGTGCCCAAGAACATCCAGCAAGCGCCAGGACCATCTCCTAAAGTTGACTCAGCTGCAGGATCGGAGCCCCAACAGTGCAGAGCTTGCTTAGGAATGGCAGCAGGCAGGTGTGAAGGCATCGGCATGCACAGTGAGGCAAAGACTTTTGGAGGATGGCCTGGTGTCTAGAAGCCACTTCTCTCCAGGAAAAAACATCAGGGACAGACTGATATTCTGCAAAAGGTACAGGCATTGGACTGCTGAGGACTTGGGTAAAGTCATTTTCTCTGATGAATCACCTTTAGATTGTTTGAGTCATCTGGAAAAATGCTTGTCCGGAGAAGAAAAGGTGAGCGATACTATCAGTCCTGTGTCATGCCAACAGTAAAGCATCTTGAGACCATTCATGTTTGGAGTTGCTTCTTAGCCAAGAAATTGGGTTCACTCACAATTTTGCCAAAGAACACAGCCATGAATAAAGAATGGTAACAAAACATCCTCCAAGACCAACTTCTTCCAACCACCTGAGAACAGTTTGATTATTAACAATGCCCTTTCCAGCACGTTGGAGCACC